>NC_133759.1:46190000-46861250 GCF_036562045.2 Rhinolophus sinicus | reverse complement strand
TATCACAGATCGGGTGGCTTAACGAGCAGAAGTTTTTTTCCTCACAATTCTGGAGGATGGAGTCCAAGATCAAGGAGTCAGCAGTATTGGCTTCTTCTGAGGATCTCTCCTCTTGGCTTATAGGGGGTTGGCTTTTCCTTGTGTCTTTACATGGTGTTTCCTCTGTGCGTGCTGTGTCCTAATCTCTTCTTATAAGGACACCATTCATGTCATATTAAGGGTCACCCCAATGACCTCATTTCACCTTAATTACCTTCTGAAAAGTTCTATCTCCAAATACATTCTGATGAAATGGGGGTTAGGACTTCAACATATAAATTTTGGGTGGACACAACGCAGCCCATAACACTGGTGGTGAGGTTTGAGGCTGACTCTTGCTGGTTAAGTTTCATATGTTGTGGTAACAGCTGTAACGTTAGGGATGATATGAATTAATGGGAAATACATTTCATTCCATCACATCCTGAGTTGGGTAAACTCTTATCATTTGGCCTCTACAGCCACGTTACCAGCTCCCTCTTCAGTGTTACTTCTGTGTTTTTTACCTACCTTTAGCATTACTGTGATATATATTTGCCATAAGACTTCACAATGGAAAGATGGATTGTCAGGCTCACCCTGTCACCACTTAGAAAAAACTTACTTTTATTTGCAGCTGAATGCCAATACGCCTGAAATACAGTATATACACATTTCTTTACGCTTTCCTAAGTTATCTTTCAGTTATTGCCAAGCTTTTTTTCTTGGGCACCTTGAAGCCTCTCTCCTTTGATCTCCATTGCTCTTTCTCTAGGGCCCATGGCTTCTTCTTGCTCTCCCCAAGTTTTGAAGCTTGCATTATTCTTTTCATGGCAATTTCCCTTGAATAAGTATGAGGGGCCTGATTTGACCCATGAGTACTCAGTGATTATTCTTCATAGCATAACTTCCATGTTTTATTATACCCCTTTGTCACCAAGGGTGAAGATGGAAAAAGACAAAGGGGTAAATGGATCATAAAATCGGATCCTTCTACTCACATAACAATTTAGCAATTTATTTTTTAAATTTTTGGACATGAATCCAAAAAGCAAGGACTCAAATGTGTCTCACCTTTGAGTTACCAGCATGAAGCCTAGTTCATGACACATAGTCAAAGCTCATTGAATGTTTGGTTGAACTGAGTACAATATTTATATTTTAGTGTTGAAGGAAGTCTTGCTATGTTTATGCTTTACATTAACTTGCTCCAAGTTTCCTTGGACAACTTATTTAGCAAGAGAGGGGTTGACAGTGGACAAATTGTTGGCTATGAAGCCAAGCCAACATCCTAGATGACTTAGGTTCCTAATATTTCCTATTTTGGTCCTTTATTCTCTCTTCAGAATCAGGAAGCACTTGAGTGTTAGGAGGCCCAGGGAAAACATAGATAGTATAATATGTTATCCCTAATCTCAAGGACTTTAAATCCATTGGGAAGGGAAGAAAAGGAGAGACCAATGCATGGTGGCCCCAAGCTGGGGAGCTAAGAAGAAAAGTTGTTAGTTTGATCTAAGGGCTGTATGAAGATCTGAGTAGAGCTCTGTAGAGGGATTTGGAGGAAATCACAGCATTAATTAAGAGCATTGGGCTAGTACATCAGAAGATTTATAAGTTAATCCATTGTCATTATTTTGCCTTAAAGTAATATAGTATAACACATCAGCTACTGAAGAGTGATGGTCTTTATTAAATATTGTAAATGTAATTTTTGTAAATTATACTCATATATTATATAAATATATTATACCATAAAATTATAGCATAATTTACAATGTTATAAATAATCCCATTAAGAAAAGAAATAAGTAGAGAGTCTATGAAAATGTTTGAGACAGACCTGCATTGTGATATTGGTAGGCTGGTTCATATTAGTCTTGATGTTAGCCTGCAAAGTGATTTCAAATGGTACCAACTTCCTAACTGAGGGACAGGAAATTATTCTAGAGAGACTGATCTTTGGGAAGATGATCAATTTTCATGTATTTTATAAAAAGCAAGAATAATTTTGAGGTTACTGGGAACATTGCATTATACAATGGAATGTATTAAATTTCTATGTAGATTCTCTGCTTCAATTTCCTCATCTGTAGAGTGAGAGTAATAGAAGTACCTATGTACCTCAAAGATTTGTTGTAAGGATCAAATGTGTTCACACAGAGAGAGCCCTCAGTGCAGTGTCTGCTGCAGAGCAAGCAGGTATTAGGGATGAATGTTATTTGTTTCAGTCCTAAGGCCATTTGATCACATCTCTTTTGATGCCTGTCAGATTCCAATAATTGAACAAGTAACAGCAAATTCAAACTGGATAACCATAGGGTGCTGGCAAAGAAATTTGAAACTTATAAATTGCAAAAATAGTCCTCTAAAAAATACTAGTGTTCTCAAGAAGATGAGGAAGGAAAGAAAGGGAATAACTTAAGTGTAGCTCAGATGAAACACCTACCTATCGATAGTGACATAATGTGAGATCTCTCTCAGGTTATTAATAATTTAAACATCACTATAATTTTGACCTTTTGGAAACTAGATTCACTGTCTTTTCTTTAGCTTTGCCAATAACTCTTTAAGTAAAACTAATGATAGATAACATCTATCACTAATGATAGATAACCATGCGCTAGGCACTGTGTTAAGTGCTTTTATATATTCCATCTTATTTTAAAGTCACAACTAGGTAGACACAATTTGTCCTATTTTACAGGTAAGGAAACTGTGGAGTTTATCTTGCTGCTGTGGCAGAGGAAAATGCCTGGTAAGATAAACGACTATGGGTCTCAGTTTCCTCGTCTATAAATAGATGAGACCATATTCCAATTGCCCTGCTAGCTCCTATGTTGCTAGAATTTTTGCCATTTTTTCATGACTACTGCCAAGTTGCCTCTTCTGCCACCTAGTGGACACTATAGTAATTACCATATTAACATTTCTACACAGGTTGTCCGCTTTGAATTACAGAACAATGAAGGTGGTCAACCCTCTTTAGGAACAGAAGAGAAAACTGAAGGCTAGAAAAGGGAAGTTAGTTTCCAAGATACCAAAAAATTCATATATAAATCATGACTCTTACTATGACTACATTTAGTATTTCATTTATGATAATATCTCTGTGACACAGGGTAATTGCCAAGAGATGTCAGAGAGTACACGTGTTTGTAGAGTGTATACACTTTGTTCTCTTTGCCATGAGAGTTTTTGATTTGTACTAGAATTGCCAGTGCAGATTGAGATAAGATAATTTCTTAAAAGTAAACTATAAAAAAACTGCATGGCAACATACAACTTACGACACAATAAAGACTTTGAGAGATTACTTTTTATTGAATACTGTAAATGATTTTTATGTCTTGGCACTCGATAATAAGCATTTTATATTTAAAATGAAATGGTGGCAGTTTCTTATCCTTCTTTTGCTCAAGAAGCTACATTAAAAAAATTGCCTTCAGTTGCTGCTCTTGCTAGAAATGCTGAGAATTAAGTTTCTTCAATGAAACTCATCTCATCCCTTTTTCTTAGCATGGGAAATCGAAATATCCCCTTAAAAAAAGGGAAAGGAAAAAGAAATGAGAGTGTCAGGCTTGGAGAAGTTGTAGGATATTTTCATGCCTTTTGGGTTATAACTCCTAGTCTCCCATCAGGAGAGATTTCATGAGTTACAGCAGATAGAAGGAGCTGTTCTGTGGCTAGAAGGCACCTAGTTTAGACTCAGACATAGATTTGCTGTGTGGCAAGTTTTAATATTGAACTTCTTCAAGCCTCAGTTTCCTCGGGTGATGTTTGAAATAGTATTTATTCTGCCTTATTTTATAGGGTTGTGGTGAGGCTTATAGCAAATGATTCATGTGATTGTGCTGTAAAATAGCGGGACACGAGTCTCAGTGATTTCATAGCTAGACTGGAAAACAATGAGTTGGGCGGTTTGCATTTTACAAAAGAATGCTAGAAAAGAATATATATTATCCTATCACTGATTCACTTAAGAAGCTTATGCTCATAAACATTCCAAATAAAAGGTGGAGAGTGGTGGGATGTAGGTGGCACTGGGAAAGGTATCAGAGAGAAGTTGGCTTCGAAATCTAAAGGTTTTATATGTTAGGCTTTATAAGATTTGTATCTCCTATCTTGGGCCCAGACTGAAATTCAGATTTAGTTGGTGAACTGCCTGACAGTCCTTAAGAGGTTGTTTTGTATTAGGATTTTTCTTTCGGTTGAAAATGCTGGGGAGAAACATGGATGATCCATTGGTATATTATGTTAAGCATAATAAGCCAGTAACAAAAAGACAAATACTGTATGATTCCACTTATATGAGAAGCTTAGGGTCATTAAAATCATAGAACAGAAAGTAGAATAATGGTTGCCAGGGGCTGGGGTCAGAGGGGGATGGGGAGTTAGTGTTAAATGGGTACAGAGTTTCAGTTTTGCACGATGCAGAGAGTATGGAGATGATGAATGTGTGTAATACCACTGAACTGTACATTTAAAAATGGTTAAGATGGTAAATTTTATGTTATGTGTATCTTACCACAACAACAAAAAATGGGAAGAAAAGAGAAATGGTCACTTGTGTGAACAAATAAAACAAATAATTTAAAAAATATCTAAAAAACTAGGGAGAAGTTTGATGAGCCACTGGGTTGGAGGCAGGACTTTGGGATGAAAGCATAGCATCTTTCTGTCCCAGCTTGGCCCAGCAGAGAGATTTTTAGGGAGAATGAAAAGGAGCCGTTGTTATCATGAGGGACTTAGAATTGGAGGACAAATAGATGCTTGGGTGACATGGTGTGAACCAGAGTGGGGTAAGAAGCCCTAGGGTGGAAAATGCCATCTAGTACCTTGAGGGTTGGTGGCTTGGCTGGGTCCCACCAGCAGTAATAGTGATGAGATTCTCTGTAGGGTCATCATGGACAGAGAATAGGGCTAGATCAGGGAGGGGGACATGGAGGATACCTTATAGTGAGAGTAGCTGACAGTCTGGACCCTGAGCCTATGAGGGATCTAGATCCCCAGGGTGAATTATTACAGGTGACCAGAGATTCTGTATGAGCAGGTGAGGGCAAGAACCAGTAAAATATGGGTTATTATTGGTAAATTAACTCCATCTAGACCCTCATGCTAGTGGAGACTGGGGAAATTTGAGTTAATCAGAAATAAACAGAGGGTCCTATTCCTGAACAGACTGAGCAGACAACATGATATTTACTCAAATCTGACATCTGTTAATGAATAACACATGGGTCCGATCATATGAATGGGGATTTGATTTATAATGATGGCACCAAGGACCTGTTCCTTTAAGCTAAAACATGAGGATATAGTACTTGAATGGAAATCTTTGCTGAATGATTTGTTGCAAGCTTACTACTTTATGAATGGCAAAGCAGAGCTGCCCCCCTTTACAATCTATATATAAATCATCTGGAATTATGATGGATTAAGTATTCTTTCTCCTACTGACAGTAACAAGTATTATGAGCACCTTTTAATAGTCAGAGAGACAGAAGAGATAATGTCAATTACTACTAGGGGAAGTGTTTTTTTTTAAACCAGCTTTCCCACTTTTTTCCCATGATGAGGTTAATTATTTATGGCAAAGGCACATTAATAATTTTGCTTTATCTCTTTATCCAAGCAGTAAATGAATTGTAACACAGGGAGATTTGGACAATCGATACAATAAAAACGTATTCAAAGTATTTAAAAGTTTTGAATTCCCTCAAATCTCACTTGTCTCAGGCACAAGCAGTGCTTCAATTAATAATATGTATTTAAAATTTTCATTTGAGGATCATGGTCTGAATTTTATTTTAACATTTTTCCTTTCTGGTAGACAAGCTATGTGGAAATGGCAGCTTGCATGGGAAATGCTGCTGGGGCTAGGCTGCTGAATGTACGATGCTAAAGAAGAAAGAAGTATGAATACATTTCTAGCTATTGCTATTTGAAATTTATTAATTTATTTGCATATAGTAAAAATCACTCTTTTTGGTGTATGGATTTTTGAGTTTTGATAAATGCATATAGTCCTGTACCCACAACCACAATCAAGATATAGAACAGTTCCATTGCTCATCCCCCTCCTCCCGAGAACCCCCTCATGTGGCTCTTGGAGTCAAACCTCTGCCCACCTGGCTCCCATCCCTAGCTCCTGGTAGAGTGTGAAGAGGCAGGTGATGGTTCCTCTGGCCCTTTGCTCCTGGTCTTAGGGAAGGAAGTGATGATGTGACTTGAGGTGTGAGTATGAAGATGTGTTGAGGGTAGAAGTGATGGACACTGCCCATCCCCTGCTCTAATATTCTCAGCACCACTGACCACTGTGTCCCAAGAGATTGGGGGTCGGAGGGCGAAACAGCATTCTTCGGAATCTTCCATTTTGAGAAGTTTTCTGCGTAGCCTTTTCATTCATGACCATGAAAGAGGGAAGCAAAACAGGAAGACTAGCAGGGCCATAAGAATTTGTGCAGTGTTCTCTGTAGTAACTCAAGAGTATCCCACAGCACCATTCTGTCTCTAGCACCGAACCATTCTCTACAACAATCACATTGACTGAATTTTGGAGAAAGCAGAGAGACCAACAGCTTCAGAACTCGCCTGAAATTCTGTACCCTCATTTTCCTATGTTTGTTTGGCAGGGACTGGGGTGGGTGAGAGGCATGAGATGGATTAAGGTTCAAAGGCTGCTAACTGGCTTCACAAGTCACTCTGAATGAGGACAGAAACAGAGCATTTAACTTCTGAAGCCACTGAGGAGCACTGTTTGGTGATGTGATCTGGCTGCTGCATAAATCTTTTCTCTCACACTATTGGTCTGTAACACCTCCCCATGGGAAGAAATGGGACAGAGCCTTATTTTTCAGGCATTGTACTCTGGTCCAGATCCATTAGCTGCCACTCCTATGTTAGAGAAAAAAACCACGTGGGTTCCTCCTTTCATTTCATTTCCAACAAGGGTCTGCAAGAATTGTCAGCATGTAAAAGGCAACCCAGCCCAACGCTGGATGTCTTTAGCTGATTCCTACAAAGTAGATTATTTTATAGCCCTGTCCATCTGCCTATCCACTCATTCAACTATCTGTTCATTTTAAAATAAATATTTATTGGATGCCCTCTATGTACTGAGATGACAAAAAAAAGTCTTGAATAAATATCTAGCACAGAATCTGGCACGTAGCAGGTTCTTTAAAGATGTTTGTGGAGGAAATGAATGAATGAATGAATGAGTGAGTGAAGGCATGATTCCTATTCTTATGACATATGCAGTCGATTGGCAGTTGGGTGGGTACATTGAAGAAGATGCTATGGTAATAGTGAACAGAGGATATGTTGGGAATAAGAGGCAGGAGCCTTTGAATGCGACTTGATAATTAGGAAGGGTTTCTAAAATAGGAGACGTTTGAGTTGAGTTATGAAGTAGTACCTGTTTGGTGAGATGGGCATAATATGTAATCATTAGTATCATGGACTTTGCATTTCAGCGTATCCAGGTTTGGGCTCCAATTCTGCCACATGCTTATTTCGATGCCCCCAAAGCCCACCAGAATAACTTGTTGACTGAGCAAAGCCAGTTTTCACAGACGTCTTCATTGCATCTTGGAAGGGAAAGGTCAGAGGAAGATATTTAAAGGATATTAGCACTGGAGTTGGGTGATTTTAAAGCTGGTCTTGCAAGGGGAAGGACTGGTTGGGAAAGGGTAGAGTCTGTAACATAATAGTGAGGTGAGGGTCTTGAAGAAAGTCTAGCCAAGCAAGCTAATAGTCTTAATAAACACACTACATTAGTTAATTCATCACCTTCTTTTCTTTTTCTTTCCTTCTTTTTTTTTTTTGAGAGGGAGAAAGATTTTATTTTTCAGGGTAAGAAATTAATCAGCAACTGTACATTAAGCATGAACGTTGTAATCCTATTACCTCAAACAACCAAAATAACATCAAAAGCCTCACAATTCAGTTAAAAGTGGCAACTTAGTTTAAAATAATTGTTCCATTGTCTGAAATTAAAAATAAATATGTTTTATATAGCTTACACTTATTTGCAATTGCCCTGTGTTATAACACAAGATTATTCAATTGTATAAAATCATTCCTTGCAAAGATGGCCCCTCATTCTTAAGAAATTTGAAATAATTACATTTTAATGTAATTTGTAAGTCCAAATGAATATGTTGTAAAGAAAAAAGATCATTCCTTTCAGTCTGAAATTTAAAAAAAATATATGTATCTATAATTTGTCTTATATTTTCTTAGATTAATTTTTGTCATCAGATAAATCAGCCAAGATTGCTTTTTATTGCATTTTTAAAACTATTTTAATTAAAATATAGCTAACATATGATATTATACTAGTTTCAAGTGAGCACCATAGTTATTTCAACATTTATATACCTAAAGAAGTGATCACCATGATAAATCCAGCAACCATCTGACACCGGACCATGCTATCACAATATTATTGACTATATTCCCTATGCTGTACATTATATTACCATGACTTATTTGTTTTATAAACGGAAAATTGAACCTCTTATTGCCCTTCACCTTTCCCCTCCTTTTTAAATTTTTCAATTACAGTGGACATTAAATATTATTTTATATTAATTTCAGGTGTACACCACAGTGGTTAGACATTTACATAATTTAAGAAGCGATCCCTGACTAGTCTAGTACCCACCTGGCACTATACATAGTTATTATCATATCATTGACTATATTCCCTGTGCTGTATTTTACATCCCCATGACTATTTTGTAACTACCAATATGCACTTCTTAAACCCTTCACTTTTTTTCTGCCTGCCCCCCAACCCCCTCCCGTCTATCACCCCAATAAATCTAGTACCCATCAGACACCATACATAGTTATTATAGTATTATTGACTATATTCCTTATGCTACACCCTGCATCCTCATGACTGCTTTGTAACAACCAATTTACATTTAATACCTTCCTCTTTTTCACCCCCCCCAACCCCCTTCTCATCTGGCAACCATCAAAATATGCTCTGTATCTATGGGTTTTTTCTGTTTTGTTTATTTGTTTATTTTGTTCTTTAGATTCCACATATAAGCGAAATCATAGTGCATCTGTCTTTCTCTGTCTGACATACTCTACTCAGCATAATACCATCCAGGTCCATCCATGCCCGCAGATGGCAAGAACACATTCCCTTCCATGCCCAAGCAATATTCCATTGTATATATATACCACCTCCTTTTTATCCATTCATCTGCCGACGGACACGCAGGCTGCTTCCACACGCTTCAATGAATATATGGATGTGCACATCCCCTTGAAATAGCATTTTGGATTTCTTTGGATAAATACCCAGAAGTAGGATTACTGGGTCTTTCTTTGTCTCTTGTTATAGCCTTTGTTTTAAAGTCTATTTTGTCTGGTATAAGTATTGCTACCCAGCTTTTTTTTTTTTGTTTTTTGTTCCCATTTTTCATGAAATATGCTTATTCATCCTTTTACTTTCAGTGTTTGTATGTCTTTAAATCTGAAATGAGTCTCCTGTAGGCAGCATATGTAAGGGTCTTGTTTTCTTATCCGTTCAGCCATGCTATGTCTTTTAATTGGAGCATTTAATTCATTTACTTTTAAAGTAATTGTTGGAAGATATGTAGTTATTGTAGTTATTGCCATTTTGTTATTCATATTTTTGATTTTATATTTACTTCTTTAAAAAGTCCCTTTAACATTTTTTGTAATACTGGTTTGGTGGTGATGACTCCTTTAGCTTTTTCTTTTCTAGGATGCTCTTTATCTGTCCTTCAATTCTAAATGATAGCTTTTCTGGGTAGAGTAATCTTGGTTTAAAGTCCTTGCTTTTCATTCCTTGAAATATTTTGTGCCAATCCCTTTTTGCCTGCAAAGTTTCTGTTGAGAAATCAGTTGGCAATCTTATGGGAGTGCCCTTGTAGTTAACTAACTGCTTTTCTCTTGCTGCTTTTAAGCTTCTTTTTTTTTTTTTTGTCTTTAACCAATGGCATTTAATTATGATATGTCTTTGTGTGGGCCTCTTTGGGTTTATTTTGTTTGGGATTCTCTGTGCTTCCTGGGCTTGTATGTCAATTTTCTTCACCAGGTTATGGAAGTTTTCCATCATTATTTCTTCAAATAGGTTTTCAATTCCTTGCTCTCCTTCTGGTACCACTACGAATGTTGAATGTTGTTATGCTTGATGTTGTCCCAGAGATCCCTTAAACTATCCTCATTTATTGATTTTTTTAAAAAAAGATTTTATTGGGGAAGGGGAACAGTACTTTACTGGGGAACAGTGTGTACTTCCAGGACTTTTTCCCAAGTCAAGTTGTTGTCCTTTCAATCTTAGTTGTGGAGGGTGCAGCTCAGCTCCAGGTCCAGTTGCTGTTGCTAGTTGCAGGGGGTGCAGCCCATCATCCCTTGCGGGAGTCGAACCGGCAACCTTGTGGTTGAGAGGACGTGCTCCAACCAACTGAGCTATCTGGGAGGCAGCTCAGCTCAAGGTGCTGTGTTCAATCTTAGTTGCAGGGGGTGGAGCCAACCATGCCTTGCGGGACTCGAGGAGTTGAACCGGCAACCTTGTGTTTGAGAGCCCACTGGCCCATGTGGGAATCGAACCAGCAGCCTTCGGAGTTAGGAGCATTGAGCTCCAACCACCTGAGCCACCGGGCCGGCCCCTTATTTATTGTTTTTGCATTCTTTTTTCTTTTTTCTGTTCTGTTTGGGTGTTTTCTGCTACCTTATCTTTTAAATTGCTGATTCAGTCCTCTGCTTCATCTAATCTACTGTTGATTCCCTCTACTATATTCTTCATTTCAGTTATTGTATTCTTTATTTCTTACTGGTTCTTTTTTATGTTTTCTGTCTCCATATTTATATTTCCAACACTTTGTTGAAGTTCTCCCTGAGATCATTGAGCATTCTTATCAGCAGTGTTTTGAACTCTGCATCTGGTAGATTGCTTGTCTCCATTTTGTTTAGTTATTTTTTTGGAGCTTTGGTTTGTTCTCTTATTTGGGAAATGTTTCTTTGTCTCCCCATTTTGGCTGCCTCCATGTGTTTATTTCTATGTATTAGGTAGAGCTGCCATGTCTCCTGGTCTTAATAGAGTGGCCTTATGTAGTAGGTCTGCTGGGGGGCTCAGTGGTGTAGTCTCCTTGGTCACCTGAGTTGGGTCTTCCAGGTGTGTCCCTTGTTTAGGTTGAGTGTACCCTCCTGTTGTTGCCGTTTGCTCGTCAATGGGAGTGATTGACCCTCCAGCTAATTGGTTGTAAAGACTGGCCATGACTACAGTGGAGGAGTTGTTGCACAGGGGTTGACCTTATGCAACAGGTTTCACGTTTGAAAGGCTCTGGTACCTGCTGTTTGGTTGTGTTATCCTGTAGGAAGCTGGATGGTGCTTTGGCTTGGTCTGTTCTGGTGTGCTGACTGCTGGGTCTCCTGGGAGAAGTCCTGCCATAGGCCAAATCTATCTGTATCCTGTGCCCTGCCCAGTGCCACCTGGTATGAGTTACAAAGCAATCTGCAGATGGCTGCCACCGTGCTGCCGTTGGAGGTACCTTAAGGGGCTGAACCATGAACTGAGGCTGGCTGCCACGAGTTCCAGACTTGGTGCTGCTCAGCAAGAGGTACAGGGCACACCAAAGCCAGATGCTTCTTGTATGGGTTTTGTGAATCTTTGAGAGATATTAGGAAAGTCCACACCATGAGCCATGATAGGGTGTTTGTATGGAAAAGTCACTGAAAGTGGATTGGGAATGCCTGAAAGTTGGGCACAGTGGGCTCTCAGGGAATCATCAGGGAGGGGCAAATGGTGTTAGCTAGGTAGATGAAGACTCAGAGGAGAACTCAACAATGAAACAATGGATTCTGACAGCATTTATGTCTTAAGAGAAAGCTGCCCCTCCAGCCTTCACCCTGTCTGGTAGGTTAGGTGTATTAAATGAAGTTCAACTGGTGATATTTTCTACTAGTGTATAACCCTATCACAAGTAGAAGAACATCTGTACTCTCAAGCCTCTGAATCTTCACCTTTGATTGTACTTTTTCGCTGTGTGAAGTTTATCTGAATCTTTCATAGTGAAACATTAAAATGTTTCCGTGTCAGTTTATAGTTTTTTTCAACTCTGTCTCATTTTATTTGTAGAGACATTGTGATGGCTTTGAAATGCCTACTGTGTGCATTTGCTCTGACTAATGAAGGATAAATAGGCACCCAGTGGAAAGAAAACTGCTTTAGTTTATTACTAATTAGTAATAAACTACTTTATTACTAATAGTTTACTACACATCAAGTGTCCCAGAAATGCTAGCTATTGCTGTTATCATTAATAATATTAGCTTTTTTAAACCTATCTTGAGTGAGGAACCTACCAGGTTAGCAGGAAGGAGAGGACTGAATGGTGAGAAATAGGCTTCAGGCTCTAGATTTGAAAGGAGATATAGTTGTTACATGTCCTAGGGCTTGAGGATCAGATGGTAGAGCCCTCAAAGTAAGGTAGAGCCCTGGCATTTGTGAAAGGGTTGCATCATCATTGTATTAAGTGGCCTAAGAAGGCTTTACTGCTGAAGCAGAAAGATTGCTATTTCATAGCTGAGAAAACCAGAGAGTAAAGGGTTTTGCTTCTGCTGCATTTGACTAGGATGGACAGTGAAACTAGCATGTTACCTGCCTATGGGCAGACCTAGTTCTGATAAAATAAAACATCTTCAGTTGGAATTTGCAGCCAAAAAGAGGGAGAATAACAAAACACCAAGGGAAAATGACCTCTTGAGAAAGAACAGACAATCTGAACAAACAAATGACAGAGCACTTACATAGATTCCACTATAGCTGGTAAGCTCACATACACATGTTCACTCTCATGGCTTTCAAACTACAATATTAATCAAAAGGGAGGATGGTTACTATAGAGACTTAAACTGGTGCCCTCCCTTGATGATTAAGTGAAAGAAATATTGAAAACAAAGATTGAAGTTACAAATATGTGGAAATGATAGAAAAGATACTTTGCCATCAGATTCAGGAGCTCTAATAAGTGAATAATAACCCCTTCTGAAGGAGAAGAAAGAAATGATAGGGGAGGCATTTAAATATATAATAAAATTTATTATATAAATATATATTTATTATATAAATATATAATAAGAAAATTTCCTTGAGCTAAAGACAGACTTGAGTCAGAGATTAAAAAGGCTCCCAGGTTTCTAGGCAGGATGAAGAAGAGAAGGTACATGCCTAGTAAAATTCTTCAGTTTTGTGCATAAAAAAGAAATCTTAGAACCTTCCATGCAGAACTAATACTTTATTTTCATAGAAAAAAGATTTAGACTGGCATCTGACTTCTCACTTGCTATGCTGGACATTAGAAGGAGAGTAGTACCTAGAATTACTAAAGAACACAGCTCCTTTATGCAGTCAAAAAATTATTTCTCTGTAATGTGAAAGAGATTTTTAGATAAGAAAGGATTTAGACCTATCTCATGTAACTAATGTAAGTAATTTGCTCAAAAAAGTACTGTAACCAAACAAGTGCATCCCTTTACAGAAACCTTAAGATAGAAGAAAATGGAGGGAAAGCAGGTGAAAAACAAACCTTGTAGAGTATTGTGTATGTGTATTTAAAACTAATTGGATAGTAATAGATGACATAACAGGTGTAATGTAGATTCTAAACATCAAGTCTCAAAATCATAATTGCTAGCCTAAGCATAGTCTGGAAGTACGTGTACTAAACTCCATAGAATAAGTTTGCTATAGTTTTGAGCCTAATTTGACAGAGGAAATATTTGTCTCAAAAAGAGAAACCTGGTTGATACCTCTTTTTCCAGCTTGTCTTTTAGCTGAATGCCTCTCGACACAATTTAATAGATTGTTGTCTTAAAGGAGGAAAGCAGAAATAGGATTTGGTGGAGAAATATGATGTCCAAAATTCCAAGAAAAATGTCTATGCAAGCAGGGTATTTCCTAAGTCATTCAATATTTATCTAAACATTATTTTAATAAGTTTTCAAACATTGGAGATGGATTCCTAAATTTAAAACCTATGATAGGGAAATTGGAGCCCTCATACACTGCTGGTAGGAATGTAAAATGGTGCAGACATTTTGGAAAACAGCCTGGCAGTTCCTAAAAATTATTAACGTAGAGTTATCATATGACTCTGCAATTCCACTCGTAGGTATATATACGCGATAAATGAAAACGTATGTGCACATATAGTTTGTACATGAATATTCATAGAAACACTGTTCTTAATAGCCCCAAAGTGGAAACAACTTAAATGTCTATCAGTTGCTGAGCAGAGAAATGAAATGTGTTATATTCATGCTGTGGAATACTATTTAGCAACAAAAGGGAGTTAAGTCCTGATATATGCTAGAATATGGCTAAATCCTATAAACATTATGCTAAGTGAAAGGAGCCAATCACAAAGGAGCATATATTATATGATTCTATTTCTAGAATAGGCCCATCTATCGAGACAGAAAGATTAGTGATTGCCAGGAGTCAGGGGAGGGAAATAAGGATTAAGGGTTTCATTTTAGGGTGATGAAATGCTCTAAAATTTATTGTGGTGAGGATTGCATAGCTTCATGAATATACTAAAAGCCATTGAATTTTATACTTTAAATAGTCTGTGAATTATATCTCAATGAAGCTGTTAAAAAAAAACAAAACACCCACAAAACCAAAAACCTCTAATATGTTCCTTACGACCTGTCTTTCCAGTAATCCCTAAATCTTTCATAACATTTTATTTTATTGAAAAATACATAGTCAGAAGAGTGGCAGGTAATTTTCATCCTGATTGGTAAAATTTGTGAGTGAAATGAATAGCGCTTTATGTGCCTCTTTTTTTTTTTTTTTTGGAAAGCCATCTATCAAAATGAAAGGTAATTAAGACTGACATTGTGATAGACCTTCAGGTAACATATTAACAGACCAAAGACACCAAAGTCATCTGTTACTGAAACTGTATCAGACATTTTGTCGGAACACTTTTGGTTACCATGGGGAAAAATAAAATATAGAAGTATTTTTGTATCTTACAAAGGTTTCTGCTAAGGGAAATTCCAAAGTAAAGTATTTTACTGTGTTGGACACTGAGCCTTATGATTCTTTTTAGAACATAAGGGCCTAGGTTGTCCTGTTTTTAATACCCCATTGATTTGATAGCTGTTTGAATTCACGATGACATCTCTTCAGTCCAAGTGTGTTTTTAACCCTCCATTTTTATTTCCTTATAATCTCACTTATCTTTCACTTTCTGCCTTTTTAAAATGTCTATAGAATGTCTAGAAATGTATTCCTAAAGAATTTACATTTAATCGGAAAATAAGTTTCTTTCACTGATGGAGAAAAACATAGATGAAAATTTTTACATTACATAGGATGTTTTCATTAACTGAAAATTTCAGTTACCATACTAAACCAGACACACTTAAGTTTGCTCTTTAAATCTTGTTGGAAATATTTCTGAAAAGTGTCAGTTCTCCTCCCTGCCCATGAAAATAAAATATGCGTTTAGATGATCATGGATCGCTGAAAGGCTTTGCAGCTCCCAGATTTCTTACTGTCAACAAATATTTACTGGCTGCCGACTACCTAAGACTCTCATTGAATAGGGAGGATTGTGCTAAAGGTGATATAAGATGTTGAGTGAGTATATCCTGATCCCATAATATTTTGCTTGAATATTCCAGTAAGTTAGAATTTCTTCTATACATGTCCTGCTATGAAAATGTATCCAAATGCCCTCCCCTCAGACCTATATTTTTTTATCAAAAACTGTAAACATTTTTTTTTCAGTTTTAAAAGAGAAAGTTTTGACTTGGTTGTTTGAACATGTTATAACTTCCCTTGTGTATGGTAAAGGAATAAAATTATTCTTGACACCTTTTAAAGAATGGTAAAGCAGACTTTATTTAAGGGGACTGTTGGGATAAGTGTAGGGACCACTGCAGTGGAGTTTTGCAGGTGAGGGAGGGAATTATGCGTAACTCCAAATACCACAATGTGGGAATTTATAACCAAGGAGAAAGGTGGGGGCAGGGGGAGGGTCAGTATATGGAAAAGTACTAAGAGGAAACACCAGTTGAAGAGGGGATTCTGGCTAAACTGACCTAACAGGATTCTTGCTAAAGGCAGGCCAGGGTGATTAGACATGACCTGTGGGGTGGGGGGGATGAGGAACTTGATCAGGTATCCAGGGTGATCAGACACTGAAGGTGGGGAATTCTGGCTAAACTAATTTAGGATTGTTATTAAAATTGGGCTCTTAAGGGAGGACATGCCTGAGGATGGGGTCTAGTTGGGCTGATGAGAGCCTGCCTAGAGTTTGGTCATAGAGAGAGTCTTTATCAATATGGGCCTGGCACTAATGAGATGGTGAACAGAGGGTTCATGTCAGTAGGAGAAGGGAAAAGACCACCTGGAGGATCTTCAAGGTATAAGAAATCCAGTCATAGGCTCCATACTGACTTGTTAGGTCAACATGGAAAGTCATTTCATAGAGACGAGGTTTTGGAAATCTACCTGTATTTTATAGTGGGTCTTTTTCTAATATGAAAAAATAGTTAAGCCACATCTCACCCCTTTTTGAGGATTTTGATAAGTAAACAGCTCATCAATTAATTAGTAAAGTTGTATTCAGTTAGGTAATCTCTGAGGAGGTCAAGAAAATGTATTAAGGCTTGAATTACTGCCTTCATGGATCTTCCAGTCAAGTTTGGAAGACCTCAGGAAAAAGTACATCAATTATTTTTTGATATGAGCTTCAAAAAGGAGGGATGACAGCACATGCATGAGGCCGTCAACTGTCTCTGATGCATTCTTTCCATTCAACTAGAATCGTCTTTGAAGTTGGTGAAGTGGATCACGTTAAACCCTTTAATAGTTTTAAACCCTCTTCTCACCAATTTAGGGTGAAGAACAAAATCTTTCACTTGGCCTTCAAGGTTCTAAATGAGTTGTGCTCTGTCAGTCTCTCCAATGTCTTGTTTTCTAACTTCATTTTTCATGTGAATATTTATTGACTTTTTCTGAGTCTTCATATGGATTTGTACCAAGCTGTCTGTCTCTAAGTTAGCTCACTAACGTGGAAGCTTAGAGGAATGGCAAATGGTCACTGAGGTTTAATATGTGCTTGGGTCCTGGTGAAGGTGGGGACTGTGATTAGAGCTGTCTTAGTGACAGTGCCCCATTTCAGTTTGTGATGCAGTGGATGATTCACAAGCAACTTTAAACATAATTACAGATCACACCCCTGCTAGGTCACCAGGTGAGTTGATAAAATTGGGGTGGTAGGACCAGGAAGCAAGCTTATTGAGATGCTTGATGACATTTTCCTTCTTTACCTGTCCTTGCTGTTCCTTATCAACAAATAGTCCTCTGATTGCTGAGAATAAAGATACCCAGATAAAGATCTGTTCCAACTGTGTCACTTGGCAGTCTGTGTTTTAAAGGAGATGTCACTGTAGAGTGAAGAAGACCTTTATTTCTTATTACTGTGTTTCCCTGAAATCAAGACCGGGTCTTATATTAGTTTTTGATCCAAAAGATGCATTAGGGCTTATGTTCAGGGGATGTCATCCTGAAAAATCATGCTAGGGCTTATTTTCCGGTTAGGTCTTATTTTCGGGGAAACATGGTAGATGGCCCACCTGGAGGCATTTCTTTGATCATTCCTATCCACAACTATCCCACCATGTCTTTCAAATTATTCATTGAGATATGTTGGTTTTATACACCTGTTTCTCAGTGACACTTCTCTGTATCTTCCTAAGAAACATCTTTGTGAATATATATAGCTTTTTGTATGAGTCTGGCCCTATCCCATTATTTGCAGTCTTTACACAACTTTATAAACTATTTATTTAAACAGATAAACATTTAATATGGACACATCCTTGCTGCCCAAGGGATTCTCTCTGTGGAGAGTACTTGCTTTTTTGAGAAACAGTTTCCAAACAAGACTATTATGTATCTGTCAGGGATGAAAGCAGGCATTTATTTGGGGAGCAGACAGAGCACTCAACCTGTATCTTGGCAAATCCATGGGGTCCCCAAGGGAATGGTGGTTGGTGATGATAACACTGAACCACAAATCTTGACTTAACTGGATAATTTCTTAGGGAATTCAATTCTCAGCTGTCATTACAAAGACTTCCTCTCTCTCTCTTGTTGTTGATACTCTTTATTCTGACTTCCTCTGTGAAGTAGTTTCAGGTATTTTACTGAAAGTTGTGATTGTTTTTCTTATGCATATGAGTTTTCACCTCTGGAAAGAAAGAGAAGAAAGCAAATTCTTGCAGCAGAATCAAAATGGCTGTTGTTTATCTGGGTCAGTGGGCTGCATAGTTACAAAATCTTAGAGCTCTGTGTGCAAGCGTCATTGACCTCATTGACTGCTCTGTATTGTGTAATGTCTTAGCAATTTTAAGATGACCGTATTTTGGGGCACATGCTGGAGAAAAAGACTTTTTATTTTCCAATTCTTGAGTTTGTTTTTGTAAAACGTCCCACAAAGATAGCAAAAATGAAATTCAGTTTTGACTTAATGAATTGGCTTTATGGAAAAGAACAAGATTACATCATATAGGAGTCAACCTGGGAAATCAGAATGAATTAGTAGCGCCTTAAGGGTAATATAATCCTCTGGAAAGAAGAAGAGCTGAGAAGCCACACATCGCTTATTACAGGGAAAATTACAGACATTAGGAAGTAGCCTAGATATTATTAAAGCATGTCTCAGAGAACTTTACTAACGGAACCTTAATAATTTTCATGAATTAGAATATATTACACATAGAAAAACACATTTCTTTTGTGGCATATCCATTAACTCTTACATTGTGCTCTTTATCCACATGCTTGATCTTGCAAGTTCTTTTAGAGAGAACTATGCTTAGAGACATAGTAAAATGTTAACACAAAATACCAGGCATACCTGGGAGACACTGCAAGTTTGTTTCCAGACCACAGTAATAAAGCAGTTGTAATGTTTTTGCTGGTGGAGGGTCTTGCCTCCCATTTATTAAAAATGTAACATCTGTGAAGCAAAATTAAGCAAAGTGCAATACAATGAGGTATGCCTGTAGGTAAAAACAGCAAAACAACAAAAAAACACCAATTAACCAGGTGACTTGCGGCAGTCAGTCTGCCAGTCTTACCAGATTCCCTGAAATGTGCCTTATCATTTGAAAAGTCTCCCCATATTGGGTACAGAGGGCTCTTTTTCTGATCTTTTAAAGTTATTTACTAGTCCCTTGTCATTTCACATGTGGCTAATCTGTTTCCTCTGAAATGAGTAAATCAAACGCAGAATACTCATAGATTTCACGGAGGATTGACATCTGTTCTCTCCATGGGCTGTCTGGCAATTATTACTGTTTGGGAGGTGTTGGTAACATAGGGGTGGGGTGCAGCATCAACAGTCATTTTCAGCTTTTCTTGTAGACATGTATTCTCCCACCAGTCTGGATAAACAGGTCTCCTTCTGGCCCTAGAGACCAGACTTTACCCAAAGCTGCCATAGCCTACAAGCAACTTTAAACATAATTGCTCACTGTATCTGTTGGGGTTATACTACATTGAGTTTCCTAACTCCAACAAGTTGCTTGTGAATTGTCCTTTTCCCGTTTTACCGCCGAGTGCCTAGAGAGGAATCTTGCACATATTAGATGCACAATACATGCTTGTTCATTGAAAAGGTTTTTCTATCTGATGAGGGATTTAAGTGACTTGCAAGGAAACACTTATGTTAATATGGCTAGCTATGAACTAAAATGAGATACCAAATGCTGTATTGGCAAAGAAAGTTTATGATGACTGTGGAAAGGGGTTATCTAAGGACATGCTTATTCTTATATTTATAGAAACAATGGTACAAGATAGAACTTTTGAAAACATCAGTTACTTATAAAAATTTAAATCTAGACTAATAGGTAGTAGACTATAGAGCTCTAATATTATGTTTTGAAAATACCAAACGTCATTTGATAATACGCCTTGGGAAGCTGCCTTGGGAAGCTGTCTTGTTCTTATTGTTCAACACCAAAAACGTAACTTTTTCATGACCTGTTAAGTACCTGCTAACTGCTAACATCTTCTAGAAAAATACTCAGATGACAACCGTGATATTCTTGTGCAATGAACAGGTGCTAGAATTATTTCCTTATAAAATATGTCATTTCTTTCGATGTGAAGTCAGATTCAATTCACTTTCATCGAGCCCTGAACTTTTACACACATAATATTTTTAATTTGCCTGAACACACTGACATTGATGCTTTCCTGTCTTCCCAGGTTTGCACAAGATGTAGGAGAGAGACAGAATTTAAACCCAGATCCTCTGCCTCTAGGTCTTGTCCGTTCATACTTCACCACAGTAGCCTTTACGTAGTAAATACGACCAGTTAGTCTAGACTGGGGCCACGCCTCTGCACAGTTGTTGAGGACAAATCTTCATTGTTACTATAATCTGTTTGAACCCTTCTAGACGCCGATTCATGACTCCTTTCCATTACTTCTTGAACATCTTAATTTTATTGTTTAACATTACAGCCTAAAACCACTCATACTAATAGGTACACCATCAAAACCAGCATAAAGCACCATGTTTTGTAGGGTAATCCCCCTCTAAGAGGAAGCCTATGCTGATACTCAAGAACTGGTGCACTAAGGAGCACATTTAGTGAGTGAGCAGACAAGGAGCCCCTGGCCAACAGGAAGAACTGTCATAGTGATGGAGAGGCAGGATCCGGAGTAAAAACTAAACAAAAATCTGGGTTTCAGTTCGTTTCTCTGCCTTCCTGAGCTCAGTTTTCCCATGTGTAAAAGGGGGCTAACAATACCATCTGCCTCTTAGGGCTGTGCTGAGGGGGACTTTGACATAATGCATATAATGCCCTGCACCTGGCACGTAGGCAGTGGTCTCTTAAATGATTGCTGTTACTACTACCACTGCTACCAGCACTGTTGTCACTCTGCTCTGGCTCTCCACATCAATCATCTGGCAGGTCATTTTGGAAGGCCAGCCCTTGAAAGCTACCTTCATGTCTTTAAGACCATGCAGCACTGCTTTTTCTGTCTGACTTAATTCACTTAGCGTAATAATCTCAAGATCCATCCATGTTGTCACAAATGGCACTATTTCATCTTTTCTAATGGCAGAATGGTACTCCATTGTGTATATATACCACGTCTTCTGAACACACAACATGATCTATAGATGATGCAATACAGAATTGTATACCTGAAACCTATGTAACTTTACTAACAATTTTCACTCTAATAAACTTAAAAAAAAAAAGACCACAGAGTACTGGTCAGTAGATGTACTGCAGCTTATACTAATATAATAGCAGGATTTTTGTGTCCTGGAACATGGGAGATTTCCTTCTTCTACTTTCACAGAATGTTTTATATGAATCTTACTCCTTATGCCCCTGGATCACAGAATGACAATTAAATGGGGTGGAAAAAACTCTCTCCTTGAGGTCTTCGGTGAAAAAGAATGAAAGTTAAAAGGGCCTTCTTTATCACTATTTGCTTCAGGAAATAAGAAAACTTCATGCAGGTCCCCATGATGAGCTGACGGGATTCGAAGCTCATAGTAAATGATGTAATGGAGTTAAGCCTGGAATTCACTCTTTGGGCTTATCATGAAAAAAAAAACACCACACACACAAAAAAAAACAACCCAAAAAACAACAACAACAACAAAAAACAAAACAAAACAAAACAAAAAAACTAGCCCAAATAATGAAACACTAAGGGAGCATTTTTCTTTTAGTTCACAGTTGAAAGCTCTAAGACCCATTTGTTATATAACTTCATATGTTTACTTTTCTAACAACTAAGAGCAGATTCTCACCCTACCTAATTGCATAATCAATGTTAAGTTTCTGTTAATGGCCCTGTAGTATATACCGAGCAGACAGTGGTGGACAAGATCAAAGTGATCCTTGACCTCACAGAAGTTATACCTTAGGAACTGAGAAAGGGGGGCAGGCACTGGTTATTAAGCAGTAGTTCATCAAATGTGGATACGTACAATGGTTGAGGAAGGACAGAATACTATGAAGCTACATAACAAGGGCACCTGATTTTTTTAGGACTTGAGCTTGCTTGGGGAAGGCTTCTTGGAGGAATTCATGTTTATGCTGGGACCTGAAGGGTAAGTAGGAGAACACCAGGCAGAGATGAGGGGCAAGAGAATTCCACATGGAGGAAGCAGCAGGTATAAAGACCAGGTAGTAGAAAGCCATGTGGGTTGAGGAGAAAGAATTTCATTGTGTTTGGAGTATGGAGGGAAGAATTTCATTGTGTTTGGAGTATGTGTATGTGGAAGAGGAATGCGGGAAGGCAGATGGTATAGTGGAAAGTGGTAGGAAGGGACTTGTAGTGAGGAATCCCAAAATATCTCAGGAAGAATGATGGACTTGGGGAAGGGGAGATCAATCTGTGTTTGAATCATAGTTTTGAACACAATTGATCTCTCCGACACTAAGTTTATTCCTTTGTAAGGTGGAGCGAGTAATATAATATTTACCCCGCAGGGCTGTGATAGATATAAAGGGAAATAAATGAAAGACTATTCTGAAAGGATCAGGTATAATTCTGGCATAAAGTTGGTGATCTTGAAATGTTAATATGTATACAGAGGCAAATACACAAACACACACACACATAGACACACAGCACAGAGTTATTAGAAGCATATGAATGTTCAACCTGTCGTTTCTTTATAAGAAAACTATGTTGGGAATGTATGCACATGTGGTATTGCTTTGTACATAAATCACCATGGGCTCAGTCTGTGGGGCAGAGTGTCTGTCTTGGTACAGAAGATAGGTATTTTCTCTTTCCCTGAAGTGAGAGAGCATCAGGTAATTATGTTTCTGAAGAATGGGTCTGTATTAGTTTCTTATTGCTCCTAACAAATTACTACAAACTTAAGGACTTGAAACAACACAAATTTATTATCTTATAGTTCTGGAGGTCAGCAGTCTGAAATGAGTTTCCCTGCACTAAAATTAAGGTGTCAACGGGGCTATGTTCATTCTGGAAGCCCTAGGGGAGAATCCATTTTCTTTCCTTTTCCAGTTTCTAGAGGCTGCCTGCATCTTGTGATTTATCGTCCCTTCCTCCATCTTCAAAGCCAGCAGTGTAGCATCTTCTGATTTCTCTCTGACACTTCTACCTCCCTTTTATAAAGACCCTGTGATCACGTTGCATCTAACCTGATAATCTAAAGTAATCTGCGCATCTCAAAATCCTTAATTATATTTACAAAGTCCCTTTGCCATTCACAGGTTCAGCGATTAGAATGTAGACATCTTAGGGCACTGTTCTGTCTACCACAGGGTCTTTCTTTTCCTAGAGGAATGAAGAACCAATATTCTTGTTGCTAACAATTTGGGCTCTGGTTTTCATGGGGATCAAAGCTCTTCCTGATTGGCCATTAGGGCTGTTATGGGAGAAGAGAAAACAAGGTGGCTTCCCTCCTCTTCTTCCATATGTTGCCCCTTGCTCCTGTTCTCTAGCCATTCAGACCTTCTTCTAGGCTTCTTGGTAGCACAGGACTAGGCCCTCAACCTGAAATGCCCTTCCTTCTTCACCTAGTTAACTCCTCCTCAGCCTTTAGTTGTGTTTAACTATCAGTACTTCTGAGGCTCAACTGCCTCTCTTTTTGGGAATTGAGCTGGGCACCCCATGCTGGAATAAAGGTGGGATCATTCGTAATACCGGGGCATATTCACTTTGGAGTGAGCATTGCCTTTTAGAGGGACCCGTGTTGGGTAGATCAGCCTCGGGGTGAGTATGGCTCTGGCCAAGGCAGCTCTCTATAGTGGAGGCAGACGCTGAAGCTGCTGTCGCTGGAGGCCTTCAGCTGATTATAGTCCCTGCAGCTGGACCAAGTTCTCTGTTTACAGGGGTTCTGGGAGGCACATCTCTGGGTGCCCATCACAAGCACATGCTCTGTACCAAGAACTTTTCTAGGTGTGAGGGGTATAGCAGGGAACAAAACAGATGTAAAAGCGCAAAATCCCTGTCCTTGTGCATTTTACATTACAGTAGGGAGAGATCGATAATAAACAAAGGAATAAATAAAATTCGTAATAGGTCGATGGTGATGAGTGCCATGGAGGAAAATAAAGCAAATAATAGGGGGAGAGAAAGTGTTGGGGGGAGGGTTGCAATGTTTAGAATGGAGTCAAGGAGGGACTCACCGAGAGGGTGACATTTGAGTAAATAAAGACCTGAAGGTGGTGAGGGAGGAAGCCATGTGGATCTATGAGAAGAGTCTCCAAGCAGAGGAAATTGCAAAGGCCCTGAAGTAGGAGGAGTGAGGAGTCCAGTGTGGCTGGACAGGAGCCAGAGGAGTTGAGCTCAGAGGAGCAACGGGTGAAGG
Organism: Rhinolophus sinicus; assembly: GCF_036562045.2. Lineage (NCBI taxonomy): Eukaryota > Metazoa > Chordata > Mammalia > Chiroptera > Rhinolophidae > Rhinolophus > Rhinolophus sinicus. The sequence continues at coordinate 46,836,831 of NC_133759.1, read as the reverse complement.
TGGAGGAAGATAATGCAGGGCCTGGGGAGGTGTTCAATGATTTTGTCTTTATTTGGAGTAAGATGATATATGGCTGGAGAATGATATATGATTTAAAACTATAAAAAAGTCTATCAGTGGTGCTACAAGTGCTCCTGTTATTACAGAAAGGGCATGAACAGAATTGCAGAGTCATCCTGGGGCAGATTGAGAAGGTTACCTGGAGACACCTGAGGAAGACATCAAACCCTCACACTCATTCAGGGAGTTACAGGGGAGCAGAGAAGGGCCACAGAGTTACTGAACAAAAATGAGCAAAAGCAAGGGGCTGACCAGGTGAGTTCAAGATTGAGACTCTTAGTAAATCCACTGATATTTTATTTTGGTTTATTCTGGTTAATTACCACACCTTTGACTCCTTTCTTGGGGAAAAGAATGTATTTGTGTCAGAAGCCTAGGTACTTTTGGAGTTTTAGGTACTTTTGGAGTTTTCTATTTTGGTTCTTTGGTTGACTTGCTCTTGTGCAATGTGTCTATTCATATTTACATGGTAACCACAAACAGTGAGTTGATAATTTACCAATCAGAAAGGGCTTGTAGGTCTTTTCTACCCATGGAATGTTTCCATTGGATGGCTACAATTTTTAAAGCTATATTTGTGTTACTTCAGTTTCTTCAGTGTGTGAAGTGCTAATATGTTAGTAATCCTCAGTCTTGTTGATCTAACAACCTTCATTGAGCCAGTACGTAGGGCAGCTGCTACATGCTAAACATTTGGTTACATGCTGGTGATGCAAGAATGCATACAGAATTCGGTCCTTGTAGGCAAACACTGGTGGTCTAAAGCCACGCTTCTCAAAGTGCCGTCCTGGACCAGCGGCATCACCATCACCTAGCACTTGTTAGAAATGCAAACTTTTAGGCTGTACCCGAGACACGCTCAATTAGATGGCAGTGGGGCCCAGCAATCTGTGTTGTACCAAGCCCTTGACGTGATCTTGAGGAATGTTAAAATTTGAGAACACTGGTCTAGAGATGAGAAAGCTAACGATTATAACCCAGTGGTGTGCCAGAAGGCCCAGGTCCTGGCTGAGTCCAGGGGTGATAGCCCTAACTTGATGCAAAGGTGGACCACCTCTAATGGGATGGGCTGCCTGAGATGAGCCTCAGCCACAATGGGAATTAACTAGGTAGGAGGTGGAAAAGGACCTTCACGCACAGGGGCCAGGCCAGCTGTGGAAGCCAAAGACCCTATGAATTATGACAATTAAGTTCGCGAACTTGTTGCAACGATATTGCTAACCTTGTTTGATATCTGAGGGATTATTCATTATGAATTTGTACCACCTGGACAAACAGTTAGCCAAGTGCTTTTTTTGGAAGTGCTGAAAAGGCTGCGTGAAAAAGTTAGATGACCTGAACTCTTCGCCAACAATTTCTGCCTCTTGCATCACGACAATGCACCAGCTCCCACGGCACTGTCTGTGAGGGCGTTTTTAGCCAGTAAATAAAAAACTGTATTGGAACACCCTCCCTACTCACCTGACTTCTTTCTTTACCCAAAGATAAAGGAAATATTGAAAGGAAGATATTTTGATGACAGGACATCAAGGATAATATGATGACAGCTCTGATGGCCATTCCAGAAAAAGAGTTCCAAAATTGCTTTGAAGCGTGGACTAAATGCTGGCATCAATGCATAGTTTCCCAAGGAGAGTACTTCGAAGGTGACTGTAGTGATCTTCAGCGATGAGATATATAGCACTTTTTCTAGGATGAGTTCATGAACTTAATTGTCTGGCTCGATACTACCTGGAGTCTTCTGTGGCTGCAGGGGTAGGTGCCTGGTGGGCTCTCAAGGTGAAGATGAAGAGCTAAGTAGATATTAAGACCTTTAAATACTACTCCTAAATAATTCTTCTGGCTTTGTACCCTCAAAGAAGACTATTTCTGAACTCGTGGTGATGACAGCTGGAGGAAGTTCACAGGTTGGAAGAAGATCGGAATCACCTTCTAGAGCTCTGTCTTCAAATCTCAAACTCCTACCATCACAACCATGGCTCATGTTAAAGCAGAGGAATGTTTGGTTCAGAAAACTGCTTGAAGGGTTCCTCCTAAGAGGCAACAAGGAGGAAACCTTGTGTTTCCACCTTCTTGAGGTGATGCTGACATTATAGTTCTCTAGAACTGATTCCTTGGAGATGGTGGTTTTTCTGGGCCTCCCCGGGAAGTGCCTGTCAATCAGACCTTTCTACTGTGCCAGTTCTTTCTCAGCCATCTGGTTCCCAGGACTGTTTTCTGAACAATAGCTCTTGCAGCATTTCCCTGTGTTTTTTGATCTGCCATACCTTTATTACTCTAATTCTTTGTACTACTCCTTGCTGTTTTTCTGCCATCAGTTAGGTATTCTGTAGCTAAATTACAGTATACTTAGAGAGGAAGCTTTCCCAATATTTTGCCGTGTGCTGTGATAACTCCTCTAACTTGAGGTAAAGTATAAAATTGATTTTGAGATTTTGATTTTAAATAAATTACAAGCTTCCAAATGACCTAACCTTGCATTTTTCTGTCTGACATTTAAGTTACTTGCTTACCAATTTTTTTTTCCCAAAAGATTTTCTCTTTCTTTCTTCCTTTCTTCCTTCCTTCCTTCCTTCCTTCCTTCCTTCCTTCCTTCCTTCCTTCCTTCCTTCCTTCCTTCCTTTCTTTCTTTCTTTTTTTATGGGCCTTTTATCATTGCCTTGAAGGGCTTCCGTTAAAAGATATATTTTAACGTGTGATTTTTAAATTGTGAAATTTCAAAGTGGATTTGTTAGATTTTTTAGACTCTGGGGTTGTAATAAATGATTCCAATTCTAAGACATTTAAATGGAATTGTTAGTTTGCTTTATTCTGTGCAGCCTCTAGCAGGTGGTCATAACCAGAGTGTCTTAATCCTATAGTTGGGTTTGGGTTGGCGGTGCATTTTCAAGGCAGGAGAGTATTCTGGATTGAATCTTAACTGTATTTCAGTGACATTCGTTTTTTTTGTTTTTTTTTTTTGCTTGCTGGTGTACTAAGTTTACGAGAGACAGTAGTGCAGTATGCCACGAATATAAAAAGCTGACAAGAACGTGACTTTCCCATTAAGTGTATTCACCCTTAATCTGGGCAGTCTGCAGTTATGCACTGTGATTCTTTCAGGGTGCTATTGGCTTCAAGATAGCTGTGACTTTTCTTTCCTTATAAAACTCAATCTGATCGACTTCTGGAATGGCAGTGTGAGGAGCATAGTAGACCCTCTCCACAGTGAAATGAACATGCAACTGCTGAAAAATTATAAATATGATAAATAAGCATATGTATATAATTACATGTAAAATATATAATCATAAATATATGTAAGCATATTTTATATAATTATCTATGAAAATTATGACTATATAATTGTGTATAATAAATATATAATTATTAAGTCAGAGAACTTGTTGCAACAATGTTGCTAACCTTTTTCTGATATCAGAGGGATTATTCATTATGAATTTGTACCAACTGGACAAACAGTTCACCATCTTTACTCTTTGGAAGTGCTGAAAAGGCTGCTTGAAAAAGTTAGATGACCTGAACTTTTCCCCTACAATTCATGGCTCTTCCATCATGACAATGCACCAGCTCACACGGCACTGTCTATGAGGACATCTTTAGCTAGTAAACAAATAATTGTATTGGAACACTCTCCCTACTCACCTGATCTGGCCCCCAATGACTTCTTTCTTTATCCAAGGATAAAGAAAATATTGAAAGGAAGACATTTTGATGACATTCAGGACATCAAGGGTTAATACAATGACAGCTGTGATGGCCATTCGAGAAAAAGAGTTCCAAAATCGCTTTAAAGAGTGGACTAGGCACTGGCATCAGTGCATAATTTCCCAAGGGTGACTGTAGTGATATTCAGCAATAACGTATGTAGCACTTTTTCTAGGATGAGCTTGTGAACTTAGTTGTCATACCTCATAGGTATATCAATATTTAAATATACTTTATATAATTACATATAATTTTCAGCAGTTAAATGGTTGATATTAAAAATCTGTGGAAATTATCCTAAGGGCACATAGAAAATGGAGGAACATTAAAAAATCTACCACGCCTTGGTAAGAACAGTGAGAATCTGTAGCATGTGAGCCATCACCTTCTCCCTTTATCTTCTCCCCAGCTCAGTGTGACAGAAACTACACTCTAGGTATGTTCAGCCAAGAAGATAAGCTCCAGGAGAGGCTGGCATCTCCCATCCCGTCTGCCAGCTTCCTGTTACAGAAGGTCTATTCTGGGCAGGTGCTCCTGAGAGGACTGGTCTCCATTCCCCCGTCCAGTGCACACTCCTAGGGCAGACACTCTACCCCAGGCACAGCAGGCCAAGAATGCTGGGCCCTGAAACACCCACCTCAGCTTGCTTATAAGGTGGGGATTTAATACCAGGAGGGGCCAGCTGAGAAGACTAGAGGCTACCATCCTCATGCATTGCTAGTCGTATTGTAAAATGCAGCAGCCACTGTGGAAAAACAGTTTGGCAATTCCTCAAAATGTTAAATATAGAATTCCCATATAGCCTAGCAATTTTAGTCCTGGGTATTATTAATAATGGTTCAAAAGTGTAAGCAACCCAAATGCCCATCAACTGGTCAATGAATAAATAAAATATGGTATATTAATACAGCAGCGTATTATTTGGCAACAAAAAGAAGTGCTAAAGCATGCTACAATATGGAAGAACCTTGGAAATATTTTGCTATGTAAAAGGAGCCAGACACAAAAGGCCACATATTGTATGATTCCATTTCTATGAAATGTCCACAATAGGCAAATTTACAGAGGCAGAAGCAGATTAATGGTTTTCAAGGGCTAAGGAGAACAGGGAGTGGGAGTGACTGCTAATGAGCATGGATATCTTTCTAGAATGACAAAAGTGTCATTCTATTGTATTGTACTGATTTCTATTTCTAAAATTCTATTGTATTGATTTCACAACATACTAAAAATCATTGAATTGTACATTTAAAATATAGTGAACTGTAGGGTATGTAAATGATAATAGAACTGTTACAATTCTTTTTTTCACAAATTTGCCTTCATACTTTTTTATAAAGCACTGCGAGTAAGCTAGCATTGCCATTCAATGCAAAACTCCATCCCTTCTGCTCGCTGTGAAGTAGTAGGTGGGTAGGAATGCTGACCATCTCTGTTTTACCAGTGAGAAGACTGAAACTTAGACAAGTCAAGTGACTTGTTGAAGTTCCCACATGCTAATTAGGTAAAGGGAACTTTCTGGATATACAGGTCTTTTCACCTCCTCTTGGTCTCCTTGCCATCTTTCTTGACCCCCAAACAACAAAAAAGGACTCCCAAACATTAGTTTTTATCAAGTTCTGGGGAAAATATAAAATTACCAAGAAGAAAATAAGTGAATATCACCACTCAGTAAAAATTTTTTTATATGTAATTATCACCAGTTTTTCCTATTAATACACATTCATTTTTAACAATTCAGATCATACCATATACATACAAATAAATTACAGTCTTCCAAATATATGTATATATATATATATTTATATATATTTAGCTTTTTAAAAAATATATACATTCCAAATATATGTGTGTGTGTGTGTGTGTGTATGTGTATATATATATATATATATATATATATATATATATATATATATATTTAGCTCATTTTAAAAGAATTAATATTATACCCTGAGTAATTCCCCATGGAATTATTCTTCAGAAATATAATTTAATAACTGCCTAATATTTACTCTTATGTATGCATCATAATTTATTTAATGCTCTCAGTGTTGGACATTCAAATTGATTCAAGCTTTTTTACTCTAAGAAAAGTGTTGTGTACATAAACCTTTGTTTGCATTTGACTGTTTACTTAGAATAAACCCCTGCCACAAATGAAATTTTAAAATGCTCTAATGTGTATAGGCAAATTGCTTTATCAAAAGGTTACACGATTTTTTTTGTATCAACAAAGCATTTATAGGGAAGCTGTAAAGACTAGTGGTAAAGTATGAAAGTAAAACAAATTTTGGTTTGAGATCTGGCTCTAGCATTGCTAAGTGCATTAATCAGGGTTCTCCAAAGGAACTGAACCAAAGGGGTGTGTTTGTGTGTGTGTGTGTGTGTGTGTGTGTGTTTGTGTAGATAGAGCACAAAAAATTTGTTTTAAGGAATTGTCTCACACAGTAGTGGAAGCTTGGTGAGACCAAAATTTGATAGGAAAGGCTGGCAGGCTGGAGACCCGGGGAAGAGCTGTAGTTCAAGTCTAAAGGCCATATGCTGGCAGAATTCCTTTTTGCTTGGATGAGGTCAGTCTTTGTTCTATTAAAGCCTTCAATTGATGAGATGAGGCCCACCCCTATTATGGAGCAGAATCTGCTTTACTCAAAGCCCCTGAATTGAAATGCTAATTGCATCCAAAAACACTCTTGCAGAAACACCCAGAATAATGCCTGACCACATATCTAGGCACTGTGGCCCAGCCAAATTGACACATAAAATTCGTTATCCCACTAAATGTGTGTCTTGTGTGTGCTCTCTACCTCTGTTTTCTGATTTGAAAATAAAGTAATGATGTATTTAGTTTGGAGTTTGGGGAAAAATAAACATGTTTGGCACAGAGTAAGCACACAATAAATATTATTATATCACTATCTTATTATAACATCTTGCCATCATTAACAATACTTATTTAGAAAATTTTGCTAATTTTTAATGGTTTGAGCCCCAAAGGCACAGCCCCTCTGCCACCTGATGCAGAATGTCCAGATGGGGGCTTCTTTCCCAGGAGGGTCAGTTAATCTGAAGTTGTAAATCACCGTGCAAACGTCTATAAAAGGAAACTGACAAACTGAAACCATACACTGCAGCGATGATCCTGAATAAGACCCACTTAAATCTTGAAACGTTCAAGTTTTACTACATTGAAACTGCCAAGTTCACTCTGATCCCCAAGAAAAACAGAGTTTGTATTGTCTTTTTGTTATACTGAGAACTCATATATTGCTGTATTGAGTGTTATATATTGAACACAAATATATAGAACTATATAGTCTCAATATAACCATATATATTATCTCTCTGTATATAACTATACATTAAAAAATATATGTTTATGTATGAGTATGTATGTATGCATATCTATCTATCTATCTATCTATCTATCTATCTATCTATCTATCTATCTATCTATCTATCTATCTATCTATCTATCTGTCTGTCTGTCTGTCTGTCTATCTATCATCTATCATCTATAGCCTTACTGAGCTACACATTTCTTCCATAGTGAGCTCTGATGCATTGGATGAAAATTAAGATAAGTTGTCACTTTTCTTACATTCTGAACAAGACACAGTTACTATGTCACTTTACCTGAGTCCCATTTACAAAGATTAATATACTGAGTTTCACACTACGGTGCTGTGGTGGGAACTTAGGGTTGTCAGGTGATGCAGTAGACTTTTTGATATCTGTGGGGAAGATGGCAACACTTTCTAATCTGTATAAGGTTCTCCTGAACTGGAACATCCTGCTTTCACCTGCCCGCTCAGCTGTCCTCAATTTTGCTTGTTCTTCAAGGCCCAACCCAAATCCCACCTCGTCTGGGAACTCTGCTTGGTTGCTCCTGCCCACAGTGGATGTCACTCTTAAACTGGCAAACCGCTTTCCGTTGTACATTATATCAACACCTTGAATTTAGCAGTAGTGTACCCATGTTAGGTGGAGGAGATCAAGGCTGAGGGAGCTTAAAAGAATTGCTCAGGCTTATACAGCCAGGAAGGGGCTAAGATTGAGACTTGGGTTTACAGAATTTCCTTGTGCATGACACTGTGGCCTCCCAGCCATCACTCCCTTAGGTTTTATTTCTATGTCATTCATTTAGCACTCAACATATTCTACATATTTTTTTTCATATATGTACGCTTTCTGAGAATAGTTACTACAGTTGACCCTTGAACAAGGGGCAGAAGTTGGGGCGCCAACCCCCCATGCAGTTGAAAGTCTTGCTATAACTTTTGACTCCCCTCAAATTTAGTTCCTTGGTACTCATGAGGGATTGGTTCCAAGACCCCCCTGCCCCCCACAGATACAAAAGTCCACAGATGCTCAACTCCCCTACATAAAATGGCAAAGATCAATGAATACAGTTGACTCTCCTCATCCATAGATTCCCAACAGTGAATCGAAAACAGTACAGTTATTTACTGGAAAAAAGAAAACAAACAAACAAACAAACAAACTGTATAAGTGGACCCACACAGTTCAAGGGTCAACTGTAAATCCTTGACTTCTCAGCCTTTCTATTCTTTATGACATCTGGCACATACTAAGTATTTAACAAATGTGACCACAGCAGGTTGTTTTTGCTTAAGATATAATGGGAGATTCCCATAAACCTTGGTCACTGCATAGAAGGAGGCTCTCTAGTCCTAACTCCTCCTGACCCCTCAGACTCATCTATTCAAAATTTCCTCAGTTCTGCAGGGACATCTCCTAGGCATCTCATCTCTAATTAACACGTCCAAACCTGATTTCGTCACTTTCTTCCTCAATTAGGTGTTTCTTCTTATTTTCCAGTTGTTCAAGCCAAAGATTCTCACTTATTTACTTTCTTTCATTTCCTAGATACAGTTGATCTGCAAATCCTCTTGTTTCTACTTCCAGAATGTAGCTTAAATCCTTCACGTCTGTCCATCTCCACTGATATGCTCAAACCCAAATCTCCATGCTCTCACACCTGAATCGTTCTAGTACTTTCTAAACTGTTTCACCTGTGGCTGCTTCCCCTTATACTCTTCCCCAGCTTCTCTCCACAGAGTAACTAGAGGGATCTGTTTAAAAGTACCGATCCCATCTTGGCATTCACCATTTTAAAATCTTCCATTGACTTCCCGTGACTGTTAAAATAATATCCATATTCTTTGCCAAATCTATAGGGTTCCATAAGCTCTAGTTCCTGCTAAAACTCTCCCACCTTACCATGCTGCACTCTCTGTCTTGCTCACTATGCTGCAAGCGTATGATTCTCTTTTGTTTCTTCTCATTTTTTTTTCAGTTTTCCATATAATGGCCTGCTTTCTTCCTTTGTGTCTCAGCTAAAACGTTACATCCTTAGAGAGGCCTTTTCTGAGCACCCTCTCAAGAGTGGTTACCCCTCTTTCCATTTTCTTTCCTATACCACCTTGTTTATTAGCTTTATATCCTGAAACTCTTTAGTCACCCCCTCTCCCATTAGAACATAAACTCCGTGAGGGCAGCAGCCTTGTTGGGCTTGTTTAGCTCTGCCCCTAGGAGCTAGCAGGTTGCCGATGCCATTGTGTGTTCTTTGGCTGGCTGAATGGATGGCTTCGTGGAGGAAGGAGGGAGGGAAGGAAAAAAAAGGACAAAAATAATAACTACTTAGATCCCAGTAACTAGAAACATGTGGGAAGGATTCTCAGGAGAGAAAGTGTCACACTCCTGTCCCTACCTGAAGGGTATGCATCCTTCTAGAAGTGGCCCAAAGCATGGCCACTTTAAGCTATCTGGGTTTCCTGGGAAATATCCTAGTATGAAATCGATCAATTTTATATGCTAATGTTAATTCCAAGTGGAGCTGATGCTTTCTAATGAGATTGTTTTCCTTCCAGAGCCTGCGGGAGACATCTCTGGACACAAACCTTTTCTTACAGGTTAGAATGGAATTCATTCATGCGATGGGCCTTTGGAATGCTAGTGAACACTCCACAACCACTTCCCCACCACACCCCTAGCAACTGATTTTGCCCGAACTCCTGAACGGGTTTTAGAACGCAAACAAAACCCTGCAGGTCCAGGTAATAGCATCTTGACCCATTAGAAGTCCCGTTCTGTGTTCACAGTTGCTCACTTTTTTTTGGAAGTAAGGTATAAAACATGCATATTTTGAGGGAGAAAGGAGCCTAGAGAGTTTCTGGGCACCATGGAGTTAGGCCAGGCTGGGAGCTGAGGAGAAAACATGATGGCCCTGGCCCCTGGGGAACTTCCGGTTGGGAGCGGTCATTTCTCCAAAGACGGGCATGAAAGGGAACTGCTTCTCAACAGAAGTAGAGGGACTGGCTTGCACACATACAGTCCGATGGTGGCTTTGCAGGTTCACCACCTGAATCATCTGTACGGAAATGGCTTCTAATGCTTAGTGTTCCTTGATCATGAAACAGTGTTAATGCAAAAGTGTGGCTGGAATCTGATGAACTCATACCATCGTTCTGTTCCCTAAACTATACCAAGTCACACAAATAAAACTCAGTAAAGACACTGGTTCTCAGAGAAGGCCAAGAATTTGGGATCGCACCTCATAGCTTGTCTCATCCTGTAGCTAAAGTTTCTCTTGAACAGTAGTGCTTCTCCTGTCACCCCAGGCACTGGGTTTATGGACAGAAGTACTGTGCTCTCTCTCGAGGATGATCAGCATTTAATAACACTTGTTCAGCTATTAATAATTCACTTTCAACTTTACATCTGAAAACATTATCTCCTATTTTTGTCAGGACTATAATGATCGCTTTTTTGCTCAGTGACTAACCTCCTGCCCCATTCCTGGGTCTTTCTGTCTCATTTGTAGACTGTATTTTTTCTCTCATGACCTCATTTCTGTCTTTTTCATTTCTGTATTCCTATCATTTCCTATACTTCTGAGCACACAGTGTATAAAATGTGTCTGGTAAAGGGATTGGACTTTATCTGCAAGAGGTCAGTATGAACTGGAAATGGTCTTAAGGAAAAATAATGGATATTTAAAAGAATGACCTATTTCTGCCTTAAAGTATTTGCAGTGTTGCTTGTGTCAAAGCTAATTTTTACATAGCTCTAATTATGTAAAAGTCATTGTACTAGTTAATTGTATATGTATTCTTGCATTTTCTCAGCTCCTTCTAGCTCTCATGCTGGCTTTTTCTTGCCCTACTAAAGGATGCAATGTGCTGAAAAAAAAAAAAATAGGTGAATGTACTGATGAATATTGATGGCACCTACCAAAATATTACATTAGTTGATTTTCAAAAATCTGTATGTGATCTGTTCTGATTTTTAAGAGGAACATTGACCTTGATCTAAAAGGAACTTCTTTTCTTCTATTAAATTATAGGGAACTTTGTCATTTGAAGGCTTGGTTCTCAGAATGACGAGGTGTGGCTGCGTTGCTTTGGTTTCCCTTTTACCTGACCTCTTTATCCTGCTATTAACTTATGGTCCATTCTCTGGTGTAAGAAGTAAACTGGAGAAGTGCCTTCTTACCAAGGCAGGCACAGATCCCCCTGGCATCCCCAAGCAGTTCTGCTCCCTTCTCTCTTTTAGTTCCATTTCTTATAGCTGCATGCTGTAGAGGTCCAGCCTAAAGAAGGGGCTTTCTCAGATATGTCCTTGCCATTTTATGCATATTTTATTCATATTGGTGAGTTGGAACTCAATGCTAATGCAGGAGTGCATATGTAAATCATAAATAGAAAAAATGGTGTGTGGTTGAGAGGGGGGAAGGAATAAGAAGAGCCAATTATTACTGGTGCATTTTAAAAAGATCTGTCTATGCCTATCAGCAACCAGCTTAAATAGGGTTATAGTGAACTTGAACCCCATGTGGGACAAAGTGAGGTGAAAGTTTGCCCTAAATCTGGCCTGCTTGATAATATGCAGGTGGGAGAGAGAAGAGGAACTCAGAGCAGTGTTATTCAAATAACGCATTCCTTTCTTTATCATGGGTATTTTGTTCTAAATGAAATTTTTAAAGTGATTAATTTTTTTTTCTCCTGGAGAAGTATGTGTTTCTTTTTTTAAAAATGGGATCTTGAAACTATATTAAACCTGCAAACTTGAGGAGACATACAAGGACGTAGATGCTTTGTAGGATATGAAAGAATAGGGACATGTTTTCAATCCTGTTTCCAGCTTTCTGGCAGTACATAGTGTGTGTCTCTGTATAACCCTAATGTCACATCCCACGTGAGGAGAGTTGTGGGGAGCGAGGAGGGCGGCGCAGGGTTAAGAAAAGACAGTAGCCATGAATAGAGTTTAAGCAGACCAAGGGACCCCCAATCTCAGGGACTGGAAGCCTTGATTCGGCCTCGCATCAGATTTTATTAGTTCAGTGGGGAGGTCAAGGAGATAAAGCTTGTCAATCTGAAGATCTGTGAATCCTATACATCATAATAGGAAACCGATTTAAGTCAATCACCCTTGCCTGCAGGCAGCTGGACCATAAGTCTCAACTTCCCTAAGGGACAAAACCTATGAGTAGATGGAGGGCACCTCATTGAATCACTTCCCTTGCAGGTTTTGGGAAAGAATGCAGCAGCAGAGGCTGAGGCTTTCCTTAGCCTGAGGAAGGTGGGGGGCTGTGCCCACCTCTGTGAACCCCGTGGGTTCTCCTGTTGGTCCCCACGCGACTGCGTCTGGCTTGAGTTGTTCCTTCCGTGAGGAATCTTACTCGTCACTGACTGCCCAGTCATCTTTCTGGGACCAAACAGGGAGGCATAAGGTGCAAACACAAAGGTTTAGCAAAGTCCCTGAAAGGATCTGTCTTACAGACTCTCCTTTCTTTAGGGGCAGGTTCAAGGAAACAAACGGTTAAGCTGCTGTGTGGCGACACCCTAATATATAAGCAGAGTTTGATCTAGTCTCTGCGCTGTGTCCCTTTCAAAGACATATTTGGCTAAAAGTAGTTAAGAACCGTGTAGTCTTTACTGTTGTCTATCACAAAACCTACTGATGGGCAGAAAATACATCTCTACATTCATCCAAACATCTTAAAATTCTTCTCTCCGTGTTGCTGCCACTTTCAGTATTATTCACTTGTGAAACATATGCCCTACAAAAATGTCTGTCTCTACCTCACTCACTCAAAATTGCAAAAGAAACAGTTCTAAAACCAAGTCCTTGCCACTCTCTTCTTTCCTTCTGCCTCCCTTTCTTTCCTCCCTCTGTTCGTTCTCCTCCAAGGGAATCACTGCACGTTCAGATCTGATTTATACCATAATCCCTACTTCTCCAAGGTCTGTCTCTTCATACACATCTCTGTGACTTCACATTGTTAAAGTGAAGGTGAAATGGAAATTCAAAATTCTTGTTTGAGGGTGGAAGAGGGTTGTGAAGATAGCAAATACCCACATCTGCAGGTTTATAAGTGTTTGTCCTCAACTCATATTCAGAAACACTACTCATATTTTTTTGTACCAAGTCTCCATTTCTCTGAACTTCTATTCCAACCCTCCTAAGCCACTCAGCATTTGATGTAGTTTGTTGTGATCAGCAAAGTTTGTCTTCTAAGGAGAGTTTCCAGATTTAGCCAAAGAAATACAAAATTAAAACAATACCAAAACCGAACAAAAACTAGATTCCCTGTTTCACGCAATATTTGGGACATATATTAAAAAAATTAGTTGTTTATGTGAAATTCAAATTTAACTGGGCGTCTCTTATTTAGCTATGCTATTTCTAAGGAAACAGTAGTGTTGAAGGAACAGGTTTGATTTTTTTTAACTTTAATGAGGAATAATTGACAAACATAATTGTATAAATTGAAAGTATATGTTGTGATGACTTGACTCGTGGGATGATTACCAAGGGCAAGGTAATTAACACATCCACCAAATTTGTTGTTTATGTAATGAGAATGTTTAAGATCTTTTCTCAGGAACTTTCAAGTTTATACCTTGTTATTAACTATAGTCACCATGTTGTACATTAGATCTTCAGAACTTCTTCTTATAACTGAAAATTTGTACCCTTTGACCTACATCACCCCATTTCCTCTTCTCCCAGCTCCCCAGCAAACACCATTCTATTCTGTTTCTATAACATGTTTTTTGTTTTGTTTTGTTTTTTAGATTCCACATATAAGTGATACCATGTGGAGTGTTTGCTTTGTCTGGCTTTTGTCGCTTAGTACAATGCCCTCCAGTTTCATCTACGTTGTCACAGATGACAGGATTTTCTTCTTTTTTATTCCATTGTATATATATCATATTTTCTTGATCCATTTTTGCATAGAGGGACATTTAGGTTGTTTCCATATTTTGGGTTATTGAGAAAAAATGCTGCATCAAACATAGGTGTGCAGGTATCTCTTTAAGATACTAATTTAAATTCCTCTGGCCATATATTCAGGAGTGGGATTGCTGGATTATAGGGTTTTGCAGGGTGTATTTAACTGATAAGTTAGAAACAGTATTAAAGATATTTTTGGAATAGTACCTAATATGTTCTGAACCAGGAGGAAATCTAGAAGCTTGATATCTACAGCTCCAAGGATGGTGAGAAGCTATCAGAATGGGTTCTTGAGGCCAAACAGTAAATAGGCTTACCCTGTGATTCATTCAGATTGCATTACAGTTATTATGATTTGTAACTTTTTCATGGTGGAGGCAATAAAAGTATTTTTTAAACAAAAAGATTCAGCAGAAATATATGGAATAGGACAAATGGAATTTGTAACATAAAAATATGTAAGAAGAGAACAAAGTAACTTGCTTATGGGGACAATCTCATATTTATTGCTTTCTGCTCGCCTCTTCTTTTTTAAAACATTTTTTTATTGGGGAAAGGGAACAGGACTTTATTGGGGAACAGTGTGTATTTTCCAGGACTTTTTATTGGGGAACAGTGGTGTGTTTTTCCCAGGACTCATCAGCTCCATCCAAGTCAAGTTGTTGTCCTTTCAATCTTAGTTGTGGAGGGTGCAGATTGACTCCAGGTCCAGTCACTGTTGTTAGTTGCAGGGGGGCACAGCCCACCATCCGTTGAGGAAGTCAAACAGCTCAAGGTGCCCTGTTCAATCTTAGTTGCAGGCGGTGCAGCCCACCATCCCTTGTGGGAGTCAAACCAGCAACCTTATGGTTGAGAGTACGCGCTCCAACCAACTGAGCCATCTGGCCACCCGGGAGCTCAACAGCAGCTCATTGACTTCATTCTAGTTGCGGAGGGCAACTAACTGGCCCATGTGGGAATCAAACTGGCATCTCTGTTGCCCAGAGCTCGTACTCTAACGAACTGAGCCACCTGTCTGCCATGCTTGCCTCGTCTATCATCACCTCCTGCTTTTTTTTTTTCTACTTCTTGTAGTCCTTTTACTTTTCTCCCTATAAATCATTCTCCCTTGTTTCAAAAATGTCTTATCTGTCTTCATCAGAATGCACAGGGAAGTAGCCTCAAATCCACCTAAACCATCAACATCTGCTTTTAAGTATTATGTGTCCATGTGTTTGTTAATATGTCCCTCCCACCTGCATTTAATGGGTAGAAGCACTATTGGTCTTATATATGTGACAGTAAGCAGGCTGAGGGCAGAGATCAAGTCTTTTCATTGTAAGAGAAGCATGAAAATGTTTAATGTAGATGCTTAAGAGAATACATTGCTGTCTTCCACTTGCAGTACCGATCAGTTCACTCTGCCCTTAATTGACATGATTAGTTCAATGATTAGTGACATGACTAATCACACTTTTCTGAAATAGAATTGCCAGTAGTGAAAGTACATACTGATGATCCTGGAGAAGCACTTCCCACTGCTGTTCTGCTCACCTAAATTTCCTTTCCCCAGTTCCCAGAACTTAGGGAGACATTGTGTAAATCCAAGGAGTAATAGGAATTCTCTAGCTTCAGCATTATGTTTACTTAAAGATTAACACCTGCCACTCATCTCACTGGGGAAATCATGGCGATCCTCTCTCGCAATTTATAGTAGACAAGATCTTCTTGAGAAACCTGCACATCAAAAGGGAACAGAAAGGTTGACTTTCATGTAGAGCCTCAGTAGAGAGCTGAAATTTAAACCAGTCTTTCAGAATATGCCTACTGCTTCTCTGAAGCATTTGCCAGCTGATGGGGACCAGTCATTGATATTTACTAGATTTAATTCTGCTCTGGAATAACTAGACCATGGTTCTAAATGAATTTAATGTTTTGTTTTGTTTGTTTTCCCTTTCAATGGAGCCTGCTCCTGCATTCAAGGATTCATGATTCCTTCTCATTTTGTTAAGCACTGTTCTGGTCCCTGAGCCAGGTTGGTCTCAATGCTGCTGATGCTGCTGAGATGGAGGTCTTGGGTTTAATTCCTTCCTGAATTCATTTATTTCATAAAATGGGGAAATCACAGCATTAGCCATGTGGCTCCTCAATACAGGAGGTGTTCTAGTGATGGTCTGGGGTCTGGTGGAGGTAGGGTGAGAGGGCAGTTGGGAATGGGGAGTTAGGTAGGGGTGGGGTCACTTGATGGTGGAGTGGGAGGGCAAGTGGGAGTAGAGGTAGGGTGAGAGGAAAGATGGTGGTGGTGGTCTCTGGATGGAGAATTTGGCTTGTTTAGTCTGAAGCCACTGTGGCTCCAGCACTGGGACTCCAGTTTAAGGAGGACCCGTCAGGAGCTGGCCTTGAGTACCAATCACAGTATGCTAAGATTTAGTTTCATAGACACCATCAAGGGCTTCTCAGTGAAATTTAAGCTCAGAGCAGTAAGCTGCGAGAGCTAACACATACCAAAAGCACATCCCGATTTATATAAGCTGTTAATGAAGATAGGCCATAATATAATTTTAGAAATGCAAATTTCTGGGAAAATTTCTTCTTTTTTTCCCTATGCAAAGGCTTTAGATGTTTGTCTGAAATTGAAAAAAATGTCATTCCTTATCTTTCCCATAAGATTTGCCTTTCTTGCTTAGAGGATCATATTTGCTACCAAGAGAAATAGTGACTTACATTTATTTCTGGTGGCTTTTAGTCAAATTGTAAATTGGACAAAAGTCATCGGGACTTTCCTCTCTCCCATCTTTTATATAGTCTCCCCACCTTTATTTCTACCTAGGACTTTGGTTTTATTTTCAACTCTTTGTCTTCCTCCACCTCCCAGTTGGGCCCTAAATTTTTCATGTTTTCAGCTTTCCATCTTCAAAATAATCTGGCTTTTGTTGGAATTCCCTAGGACTCAACTGGAACAAATCTGATAAATTCCTTTGCACTAAGATGAAATTGGTGATAAGGTGACATATGCCACCAACAGAAAGTGTGTGTATTTCACAGGGATCTAGAAGTAGACTATCAAAGCTTTATTTTATTGAAGAGAAAACTGAAACTCAGATAAGTTAAGTGAGTGACTTGCTCAGTAAGAAGGCTTTTTATTTTTGCTATAGGATTGGAATCTAGGTCTTCTATTTATAACTCTATTGTAATTTTCACTATATCAATATTTCTCAATCTTTAGTCATCTCCATAGCCCCTTTACAAATTATTAATACACTTTAATTAACTTTTTCTTATGTGACTTTGTTTTAATATTTCTAAAATTATGAATTTGAAAATTATGAGAAATATAACTTATACACACATATATAAGAATATTCTAATATATGCTACAATAAATAAAACATTGCTTAAATAAAATAAAGAATAGTTGCCTCTAAGCTACCTAAAATCATTTTGGGGACCACCAGTGGGTGTGGCTTCACTTTAGAAAACTAGAAAACATGGAATTAAAGCTGTGATCTCTTGCCTTAACCTACTTCTCTGGGAATTTTTGGCACTTTAGTTGGTAGCCTAGAAGGAGGGTGAAAGAGGTCTCTTTGTTCAAATTACTTCACAGAGCTAGCGGTCCACTTTGAGGGTCAGCCATTCTTGGGTTTCGAGGAAGTTTGAAACCAGGACAATAGCTAAAGATCTAAGCGTGAAATATGTGCCTTTCAAAGTAAGACCTTACTTTCAGCATTTTTCTTCAACTAGAAGCTTTCCTAAGAGAGAAAATCATTTGGTGCCCCTATAATGCTAGACATCTGGTAGTGTACAATGATGAATAAGACATGGTCTTTGTCTCTAAGAAGAAACTGTTTACAGGAATTGCAGGTAGGTTAAGAGAAATTGCACTATAATTGCAGGGAAATGGGACACATTGCACAATTTTATTTTCCCCCCAAAGTACCATGGTCACTCTAAGAGGGAAAGATGGTATCTCATGACTGGTGTGGAGGGAGTAGGGATGAATTGCTGGGAGAGTTAGCATTAGAACTGGGTTTCGGGACAAAGGATGTAAACAGGTAGGGAAAGCAGGGAAAGGATGTGCTGGGGGAACAGTTGGAGGTTGGGTTCCCTGTGCAATTTCCGCTGTCTTGAACCTCTGTTGAGGTGGTCCTGTGATGAGAAGACTCTACTTTCCGTTCCTATATGGCCACTCAGTCTTTCCTTAGCCTTTGTAGAGATCTTGACATTGTGGGTTAGACAGTGTGGATTCTGTCTCAGCCACTATCTATCTGTGTGACCTTGTTTAATCACAGCTCTCTGAGTTTCTGATTTTTTTTTTTGTCTGGGAAATGAGGTTAATGATTTACACCTCATGGGGTTGCATGAAGTAGTTCACATTATGTCTGGCACATACATCACCAGCATTAAATACATAATAACTGTTAGAAGTCCCAAATCTTTGCAAAATTTAGCGTTCTTGTTTTAGCAACAGGAAGGTTGAGAGAAAAGGAAAACCCTAACACAGGGTTGGGAACTGAACAGATTCTTTTTTTAAAGTTAAATTAATTGGGGTGACATTTGTTAATAAAATTATATAGGTTTCAATTACAATTCTGTAATACATCATTTATATACTGCATTCTGTGTTGACCACCCAAAGTCAATTCTCCTTCCATCACCGTATAACTGACCCCCTTTATCCTTTTCTACCACCGTCTATCCCCTCACCCTCTGGTAACCACTACACTGTTGCCTATGTCTATAAGCTTTTGTTTGTCTTGTTCATTTGTTGCTTTCAGTTTTATATCCCACATATGAACAAAATCATATGGTTCTCGACTTTTTGTTTCTGACTTATTTTGCTTAGCGTGATAATCTCAAGGTCCACCCATGTTGTCCCAAATGGCAATATTTCATCTTTTCTTATGGCCAAGTAATATTCCATTGTATATATGTACCACATCTTCTTTATCCAATCATCTATTGGAGAACATTTCAGTAGTTTCCATGTCTTGGCCACCATGAATAATGCTTCAATGAACATAGGGTACATTTATCTTTATGTACAAACATTTTCAGATTTTTTGGGTAGATACTTAGAAGAGGGAATAGTATGGTAATTCTATTCTTAATTTTTTGAGGCACCTCCATACTGTTTCCATAGTGGCTGTACCAGTTTACATTTCCACTAGGATTGTGTAAGAGTTCTTTTCCTCCACAGCTTCTCCAACTCTTGTTATTATTTTTCTTGTTGATAGTAGCCATTCTAACAGGTGTGAGGTGGTATCTCATTGTGGGCTTGATTTGCATTTTCCTAATAGCTAGTGAAGTTGAGCATCTTTTCATATATCTGTTGGCCATTTATTTGTATGTCTTCTTGGGAGAAGTGTCTGTTTATGTCCTCTGCTCATTTTTAATTGGATTGTTTGTTTGTTTGTTGAATTGTATGAGTTCTTTCTATGTTTTGGATATTAGCCCCTTATCAGACATGTTGTTTGCAAATATCTTTTTCCATTTGGTTGGTTGCCTCTTCATTTTATTGGTGGTTTCTCTTGCTGTGGAGGGCCTTTTCAGTTTGACATAGTCCCACTCATTTATTTTGCTTTTACTTCCCTTGCCTTTGAGGTCAAATTCATAAAATTCTCTCAAAGGCCAAGGTCTGTAAGTTTAGTACCTATGAGTATGTTTTCTTCTATGCAATTTATTGTCTCTGGTCAAAGACCTTATATTTAGGTCTTTGATCCATTTTGAGTTAATTTTGGTGTATGGTGACAGATTGCAGTCTAGTTTCTTTCTTTTGTATGTGGTTTTCCAATTTTCTTAGCACCATTTATTGAAGAGGCTTTCTTTTCTTCATTTATGCTTTTAGTTCCTTTGTCAAAAACTATTTGCCAATATATATGTGGGTTTATTTCTGGGTTCTTAATTCTGTTCCATTGATTTGTGTGTCTGTTTTTCTGCTAATATCATGCTGTTTTGATTATCGTCACTTTGTAGTATAAATTGAAATCAGGGAGTGTGATACTTCTGGCCTTGTTTTTTTCTCAGGATGGATTTGGCTGTTTGGGGTCTTTTGTGATTCCATACAAACCTGATGATCTTTTGTGCTATTTCTTTAAAATATGCCATTGGGAATGCATAAAATCTGCATATTGCTTTGGGTAATATGGCCATTTTAACTATGTTAATTCTTCCAACCCATGAATATGGAATATCTTTCAGTTTCTTTGTGTCTTCTTCAATTTCTTTTAGTAATGTCTTGTAGTTTTCAGTGTATAGGTCCTTCACATCATTTAAATTTAATTTTAGGTGCTTTATTCTTTTTGTTTTAATTGCAAAGAAATTTTTTTTTTTTTTTTTTTAATTTCTTTCTCTGAAATTTCACTGTTCATATACAGGAGTGCAATGGATTTTTTTGGGTATTGATTTTGTATCCTGCAACTTTACTGTATTTGTTTATTGTTTATCATAGTGTTGTAATCATAAATGGATGTTGTATCTTGTCAAATGCTTTTTCTCCATCTAGTGATATAATCATATTATTTTTATCCTGTATTTTGTTTATATAGCGTATTTTATTCATTGATCTGCATATGTTGAACCATCCTTGTGACCCTAAAATGAACCCAACTAATCCTGATGTATAATCTTTTAAATATATTGTTGTATTTGATTTGCTGGTATTTTGTTTAGGGTTTTTGCATCTGTTTTCATCAGAGATATTGGTCTGTAGTTTTTTGTGTGTGCTTGTGTGTGTGTGTGTGTTATCCTTATCAAGTTTTGGAATCAGTGTAATGTTGGCTTCATAAAATGAGTTAGAAAGTATTATGTCTTCTTCAATTTTTTGGAAATGTTTGAGAAGGACAGGTATTAAATAATTTTTGGATGTTTGGTAGAGTTCACTAGAGAAGCCATCTGGACTTTTGCTTTTTGGGAGGTTTTTGATGATTGTTTCAATTTCCTTGCTGTTGATTGGTCTATTTAGATTTTTCAGTTCTTCGTGGTTCAGTTTAGGAAGGTTATATATTTCTAACGAGTTGTCCACTTCTTCTAGGTTATTGAATTTTGTTGCATATATTCTTCCATAGTATTCTTGTATGATGCTTTGTATTTCTGTGGTTTCTGTAGTAACTTCTCCTCTTTCATTTCTGATATGGTTTATTTGTGTCTTTTCTCTTTCCTTAGTGAATCCAGCCAGAGGTTTGTCAATTTTATTAATCTTTTTAAAGAACCAGCTCTTTGTTGCACTAACTTTTTTCTATTGTCTTTTAATTCTCAGTTTCATTTAATTCTGCTCTAATTCTTATTTCCTTTCTTCTACTGACTTTGGGTTTCATTTGTTCTTCCTTTTTTAGTTCTTTAAGATGTGATGTTAGGTTGTTTATTTTGGATTTCTTTTATTTCTTGAGATAGGCTTGTAATGATATAAAGATCCCTCGTATTATCCCTTTTGCAGCATCCCAAAAGTTTTGATACGTTGTATTTTCATTCCCATTTGTTTCTATGTATCTTTTGATCTCTCCTTTTATTTCTTCTTTGACCCAATCATTCTTTATAGCATGTTGTTTAATCTCCATATATTTGTTATTTTTCTTTCTTTCTTTTTGCAGTTGATTTCCAATTTCAAAGCATTATGGTTGGAGAATATGCTTGGGATAATTTCAATCTTCTTAAATTTGTTGAGGCTAGTTTTGTGTCCCAACACATAGTCTATCCTTAAGAATGTCCCATGTGTACTGTAGAAGAATGTATAATCTGGTGTTCTGGGATGAAATGCTCTGTAATGTCAATTATGTCCATTTAGTCTAATGTCAGTCTAATATCAGTCTAAGGCTGATATTTCCTTATTGATTTCCTGCTTTGATGATCTGTCCATAGCTGTCAATGAAGCAGTCAGGTCCCCTACTATAATTGTACATTTTGTCAGTTTCTTCTTTTAATTCTATTAGTAGTTGCTTTATATATTTTGGTGCTCCCTGATTGGGAGCATATATATTGATGTCTTATGTGTTCTCGATGTATTGTTCCCCTTTATCATTATGAAATGTCCATATTTGTCTCTTGTTACCTTTGTTTGTCTTGAAGTCTCTTTCATCATATATAAGTATAGCTACACCCAGTTTTTTCTGGCTCCCATTTGCTTGGAGTATCATTTTCTACGCTTTCACTTTGAGTCTATATTTGTCCTTGCAGCTGAGGTGTGTCTCTTGAAGGCAGCATATAGTTGGGTTTTGTTTTTTGATTCAATCTGCTACTCTTTGCTTTTTATTGGTGAGTTCAGTCCATTTACATTTAGGGTGATTGTTGATATATGAGGATTTACTACAGCCATTTTATTTTTTGTTTTCCGGTAGCTCAGTGTCTCCATTGTTTCTTTGCCTTTGTGTTTCTGTATGTTATTTTAGTTTGGTGGTATTCTATGAGTTTTTCCTCTGTTTTCTCTCTTTTTATATATCTCAATTGTGGATTTTTTATTGTGTGTGTGTGTGGTTGTCATTAAGTTTATATAAAAGAAAGTTTCATATATACAGTAGTCTTTTTCTTCTGCATTCATCTTATCTCCATTCCCCTTTGCAAATTCAGACCTTTATCCCCTCCCCTTTTATGTTTTTTGTTGGAACAAATTATCCCTATTTAAGATTTGAGTTCATGTCCGACTTACAGTAGCTATTGTCTTCTTCTCTTTTTCTTTTTTATGCTTTTACTTTATTTAATATTTATGTTATAGTTAAGTGTATAGTGCGCTATTCTGAAAAAGGGTTGCTATTTCTTATTTCTCTCTGTCTGTTAAATGCCTCATTCATAGTTGTATCTTTTTGCCTTTTTGTTTCAGGTAGAATAACCCTCTTCAGTATTTCATGTAATCCAGGCTGTGTGGTGGAAAACTCTCAGCTTTTGTATGTCTGGAAAGGTCTTTATTACTCCATATATAAAGAATAACTTTGCTAGATATATTATTCTTGGCTGGTAATTTCTTTCAATAGTATGAGTATTTGATTCCACTCCCTCCTGGCTTGTAGAGTTTCTTCTGAAAAATCTGATGGTAATCTGATGGCTTTCCTTTATAGGTTACTGTCTTCTTTTCTCTGGCTGCCTTGATAATTCTTTGTCATTAATTTTTGACAGTTTTAATATAATGTGCCTTGGAGAAGGCTTTTTGGAGAGTTGGGTGTTCTTATTGCTTCTTGGACTCGAGGATCCAGTTTTTTTCCATAGGTTTGGGAAATTCTCATCAACTATTTGTTTGACTAGGCTTCCTGTTCCCCTCTCCCTCTGTTCTCCTTCTGGTATACCCTTTATTCTTAAATTGCTCTTTCTGATGGAATCAGATAGTTCTTGTAGAGTTCTTTCATTTCTTTTAACTCTCAAGACTCTCCTTCCATCTGTGTCATTTCAAGATTTATATCTTTTACATCATAAATTCTTTCCTCTATCTGGTCAGCTCTATTTCCTAAGTTCACTTTTTCTGGAGTTGAGTTCTTCAGCTCCAGAATTTCTATTTGGTTCTTTTTTTTATAGTTTCAATCTGTTTGGTAAACTATTCATTTTGTTCATTACTTTTATTTCAGAGTTCATTAAACTGCCTATCAGAGTTTTCTTGCACCTCACTGAGTTTTTACAGAACTACAATCTTGAATTCTCTGTCATTTAAGTCGCATGTTTCCATGTCTTTAAGTTTGTTTTCTGGAGATTTTTCATTTTCTTCCTGAGCTGCCTTGTTACCTTGGTTGTTCATGCCATTTGATGCATTCTTTCTCTGCCTAGGCACTTACCGGAGTGAACTCTGCAGCAAGTTGATAAGAAGAGGTCTTTCTTCTGTTTTCCTGTAGGTGGCACTGGAGCATTTTATTTTCTCTTGCAGAGCTCAGGATTCTGGGATCTCTGCTGAGGGGTGAAAAATGTCTTGTATTCCCTGGGGAGGTGGGTGTCCCCTCTATGACCAGGTCACCTTGGTCTCAGGGCACCACCCCTGTGGGAGAATGTGGGGGGGTGACTGGGTTCTGAGCCCTGAAATCCCAGTGCTGCCCCTGCAGCCAGACTCAGTGCTGTGCTGCCTGACGTGTCCCCGGTACCCCTGCTGAGATCAGCCAAGAAGGGCCAGGGTGTGGTGGGCTGGGAGAGGCCATTGGTGTGTGTGGCTTTGTTCTCCTCCCAGTAATGGCAACTGCCAGCTGCCTTGCCTCTGTATCTCCACCCTTGTCACTGGGATGACCCCGTGTGCCTCTGCTGCTCAGGAACTATCTCTCCAGTTCTCAGAAATGTGATATTCTGCTTTGTAACCTGACGCTTGCTGCTATGGTTATTTCTGAAGCCCACAGTTAGCTGTGGGAGGGTATAGGGAGGCGAGCTACGGGAGGGTGAGAGGAGGTGTCCAGGCTCCGTGGCTTTGTTTTCTGGTAATGATGGCTGCTAGAACACAGCTGTTGCACTTCTGTATTTGCACCCCTGCCTCCCCTTTTCAACTGTGTTGTATGTTGATCACTCAGGCAGGAATGGTAAGGGCCACAGAGAATGCCCCTGCAGCCTAAATCCTCCCCTTTTCTGGAAACTGCTGCAAGCTCCAGGCTGCATCCGTGGCACCTGTCTCTGTTCGTCTCTTATCCCTTCCATTCTCCCCTGTTTGCCTTGATTTGCCCACCTTCAGATGTTTCAATGCATGGATCTCTCAGATATGTTTGTGTGTTGCACAGGGAATCCTTTGTTGAATTACCACTGTTTGACTTGTTGTAACCTCAAGGAGTGAGATCAGGGGGCCCCCTCACATCACCATGCTTCTGACGTCCAAACAGATTCTTTATAACAGCCAGTTACTTCTTCCTAACACTATGGCTACAAATCTTCGGCTACATTTGTCTTTTTCTTAGGTAGCAGTTGTGGGCTAGCCTGGGAATCCAACCATTACGTACTGCCTATTGGAAAAAATATTCAAAGACCCAAGTAATAGACGCATAAATGGGTGTTGGAAACATTGGCCAGATGTACGTTGAGGAAGGCCTGTTTATACTTTATCAAGCCATTTAACTGTCTATTCATCAACTTCATTGGACGTAAAAGAAAAGATTGCTGCAAAACAGGTGCTGAGAAATTTGCCATTTACTACATCAGATCTTTTTCCCAGATGATCTGCGATTGTCATTTTATTCTCACTGGCCTAGTGATGCAATGTATGTTTGTAAAGCTCTGGGCACAGAGTCTGCTAGAATCTGTTCAGTGGGTATTAATCGGCTTCCTTTCATGCTGCTCCGTACATCTGGGATTCTCGGAGAGGATGTGCTCCTGGATTTCAGGGGCCCTGGTGGCTATGGTGTTGACATTTACTGTAAGATCTGTTAGGTGGATTCTATGGAGACTTCAAACAGTGTCTTGTGTTGGATCTACTTTAAAAGCCTGATATAGGGATACTTTTAAAAAGACAGAATGGTAATCCTTTTGAAATGCCAAAAAAAGAATCTGAACATAAAACAGGTCATCACTATGTCAATCTAAAACCTCTCTAAGCAGCTAACGCCATCCTACAGTAACTGGAAAGAGAACACGAGGTTACTATTTCTGTAGATAAGCAAAATTATATCTTTTGCCTATTTCTCTCAGCCTCTTATTCTTAAAAAGAATAAACTGTTATGGAAATGCTGCACAATTAAAATGACTTCTCCGTTTCATTAATTATACATAGAATACAATTTCTATAGAATAGTAAGTCAAAAAACTTAGACTATTAATTTATCTTTTGTACAGTTTGATTTAACAGATTTGATAGTAATTCCCTTCATTTCTTTGTGTATTAATATGTTTAACAAGGAAAGAAATTCAACAATAAACATTCTATATTTTATTTAAAATAATGGGGAAAATTCTGAGTTAATCTTTTCAGAAAACAATGTATATTTTTTTATTTGACAGGCCAAGAGCAAGCTATAGAAATGATTACATTTTTCATGCAAATGCTATTTCATTATTTGCATCTTCTCAGTCTCTTTTATCAGTGCTTTTTCTGGGACTTTTCAAAGAAGATAGAATAGAACAAGTTGAAAATTTAAGCACAACGAGATGGAAGTTTAACCAGAATTAGATGAAAATTTAATCACGGAAATTGTTAATTAAATAAGGTTTATGCCTAGGGGTCAGCAAACTACAGCCCTAGGCTAGTCAGGCCCCTTTGACACATACGTTTTATTGGAACATAGTCATACCTATTTGTTTCTATACTGTCTGTGGCTGCTTTCATGCTACATAGCAGAACTGAATAGTGACAGAGACCATGTGGCTTATAAGCCTAAAATATTTATCTCATTTTGTTGAAGAAAAAGTTTGCTGGTTGCTAGCCTGTGCCATAGGTCTGAGACTGGCCTTTGCTGGTGGTCTTTAAAGAAACCTTGGATGGTGTAAGATGGAAGGATGGTATATGTCAGTCTCCAAGTTCAGGTTAGAACTATTACTGCTGGAAGGCATGGGGTATGGGGAAATGGGCTACTTAATCCAAGTGCTTGTGCTGTTAGGAACTTATCACCAGCAGTCAAAAGGACTGATAGAATTACTGTTCTTCACCCCAGTGCCATCTTATTGGTATAAAAGCATCTGAGAGTATCCATGAGAGGAACTGGTAGGGATTCGTGGGGACTTTTGTGGCCCTGATTGTTCTGGGGGATAAATATTTAAAGACCACATTGCAACCTCCTTCCCCATGCAGCATGTGCAGCAAGGATTATGTGGAGAACCCCACTGGGCTGGGAAGGGCTGGTCTTTTACAGGCAGGAGTAACAGATTCAGACGCTTGGGATTTCTAGTTTCATCTAGTCCAATGTTCCTACACTGGCAAAGAAAATTTGTGTTCCGTGAGTTAAACCAAATGTTCCACCATTAGTAGTGAATAATGAACAGTTTTAATTTAATTTAATGGGGAAAAAATAATGGATACATTAATCAGTTTTACATTTTTACTTTAAAATTCTCAGAACTTTTTGGTGCCTGCTACATTTCCCTTTATTATTAATTCATGTATATGCTCATTTATTCTATAAATGTTTTCAGCAGGCTTGTTATATGCATGTACCAGGGACTATGATAGAGGCCTAGAATATAGTAATGGAGAAACATAACATATTCCCAGTTCTCATGTAACCTAGTCTAATGGAGTAGCTATTAAACAAGTTATTAATATCTTTGGAGTTAGGCTGCCTGGGTTCAAATCCCAATACCTCCACCGACTAGTTGAGTGAATTTCATCGAATTTCAAAACCTCCTCGTGACTCGGATTTTTTGTATATATAACACATACAAAATAGCTTATAGATTTGTAGTGGTTTTGACTCCAATTCTGATGTGTGGGGTTTTTTTCTCTACACCAAGCAATTCTCTAACACCAGCTGGGGTGTCCTACAATTCAACTCAATTCCGACACTATCTACCTGGAGATAATGTCAAATCCCACAGGTTAAGGATTCAGTCCCAAAAGACTGCTCCTCCCCACCCCCATTTCAGATGCCAATCACAAGTCCAGGTTGTCACCTGTTTTTCTATAGATTGGAGGTTCCGATGACCCCCACCTTGAACTCCATTAAGTTGGCTCACAGAACTCAGAGAAACATTTTACTTACTAGATCACTGGTTTATTTTAAAAAGATATAACTCAGGAACAGCCAAATGGAAGAGATGCATGGGTTATGGAGAAAGGGGCATGGAGCGTCCATACTTTCTGAGCACACCACTTTCCCCTCATCTCCACGTGTTCACCAACATAGAAGTTCTCCAAGCATTGTCCTTGTAGGTTTTTATAGAGGCTCATTACATAGGCATTATTGATTAAATCATTGGCTATTGGTGATGAAACTTGATCTCCAGCTACTCTCCCCTCCCCAAGGTTGGGGGTGGGACTGAAAGTTCCAACCCTTTAATCACATGGTTGGTTCCCCTGGCAACAAGCCCCCCATCCTTAGGTGCATTCCCAAAGTCATTTCATTAACATAGACTCAGTTGTGGTTGAAAGGAGTTTGCTATGAGTATCAAGACACTTTTTATCCCTCTTTTTACTTAGGAAATTCCAAGGGTTTTAGGAGTTACGTGCCAGAAATAAGGATGAAGGCCAAACATATATTTCTTATTATAAATCGCAATATCACAGGCTGTTGTGAGACTAAAATGACATATCAGATTCAAAGCATTTGGAATATTGTTTGCACATAGTAAGTGTAGGTAAATGGTGGTGCTTGTCGTTTTAGGTAAATGTACAAACAAATATATCATTTTGGGTTGGAGTAAATGCTAGGAAGGAAAATAAAAGGTTTCTGTGACAAAGTAAAAAGGAGAGCCCTACTTTAGATAGTGTGGAAATGACTCTGAGAAAGGACTGAGATTTGAAAAAGAAGAAGCATGCAGGTAGAGTTGGGGGAGAACATTCTAGCCAAAGGGAACAACACGTACAGTGTCCCCAAGGCAGAAAGGGCTTGAAGAGTTCCAAGGTCTGAAAGAAAGCCGTTGTTGTCTACAACCTGGTAAGCCTTCCTGAGGCTTCCATTTTGGGATATAATTTTTACCCTTAACCTGAACATGTTAAATGAGGTAATACATGTAGAAGCGTATAGAACAGTGTCAGGCATATAATAATCATGGAATAAATATTAGCCATTATTATTATGGTGGATACTATTTTTGTTGCCATTATAGAAGCTTTCTAATTCCTTCTCTTGGACAACTTTGGCCTTTAGTTTTCCCAGGATTTTCATTGTCATTTATTCAGAAAATATTTTCCTGACTGTTTACAAGCAGTGATTCATAAACTTTTGAGGGTCACAGAAAAATTGTGCTGATGAGAATTGGCCTGATGAATGCTAAGAAACTTCTCAGGAGAATTCACATTTAACCAATGAATAGAAGTTTGCATTCAGTTTTAGGCATTTCGTTGGCCTCTGATTAGATAGTCCTGATTATTTGTCTAAAGTTTCTTGAAAACCAGAATCACATCCTGTACTATGTACAACCATTGCCTGTCTAATTTAGAAGATGTTTTATTTTCACTGACAGTTGTTTTTTTACCTTCTTGTTAAAGCATATTTAATTAGCACTTAGATGCATAGTTTTCCTACATTAACGCTGCGATAATGAGTTGCATCTTATAATCAGTACTATGCTACTGATTGGCATAGTTTAATTGGAAACTTTTTCTTTCTTTCTTAGTGCCACATAAGACAACCTTAGGATGAATGTCATCTTGCATTTGACAAACTATGGTGCATACCTTCATAAAAAGGCCTGGGAGACCCCAAGATGCCCCTTAGTCAGGTCTCAGTGCAATACTTTTCGTTCTTCAACAACTTTTTCTCAAGGTGTGAAAAGTCAAATTTCTTTCCAATTCAATGACAATTCATTTTCCTCTAGAGAGCGATTCCTGGCAGGGCCACCCATTCTGATTGCCAGTTTGTGCACTGTACACGATGTCTGTACAAGGGATGCTGTACATCCCACTGTATAAGGGATGCTGAAATCTGGCAAGCGCTCCCTTCACCAGCCACAGTCCTGGCCAGCTCTACCTGCCTACAGGAAGGACTGCATGTTTGTAATTTATCCTCTCAGAATGGTTGCTGTTTGTAATTTGTCCACCTGAAGTAGTCGCCTTTTTATAATTCACACAAGGCATAGTTGGTTCAAGCAACAGATCTGATTCCTGATACTGTGTTCTTGTTCTCTTTTCTACCCATCATCCCTCTGTCTTCATAGTATCTAGGTGTTGTCTGATCTTTCAATGAGTCTAAGTTGAAAGGAATCCTAATTTAGTTTCTTTTTTATTTTCTTCATACAGTATCAAAATTTATTTTCTCACCAGGCCATTTTCTAAACCCCAAGTATTTTTTCTTTTTTTCCCCCAAAATGGAAATTGTTAATTTTGTTGCTGATTATAAATATAATACATATTTGTTTTATAAATATAAACAAAACAAAATAGTATAAAGTCAAAGTCCTTTAGATATATAATCACAACTTTGAGTTCCCACCGTTCATTGTTCAGTTTGGTATACATGTAACTGAGCAAATACATGTAACTAAGAATTCTTTTTAATGTTTTACATACATAAGACTGTGTTTTAACCAAAGTGAGATTATGCTATACTTTCCTTGTCAATGTTTGAAATCTATTGTTCTTAATGGCTGTGCAGTAGCACGTAATATTTTATTCAATATTTACAATATATTTTTAATGCTGCAGTGAACATTTTAAAAGGTAAATCTTTGAATATTTATGGAAATATGTCTGTAGGATGTATTCCTAGATTACCAGATTGAATACTTTATGTTTATTGGCATTTTTTATTTCTTCTACGAATTGTCTTTATATCCTTTCCTCATTGTTCTATTGGTTTATTTAATGATATTTAGGAACTCTTTATTAAAAATACATATTGTTGTATCATTGGAATTAACCCCTGGTCGTTCGCAAAAGGTGAAAAGAATTCACAGACTCTGCCTGACGTGAGGAGAACAAGGAAGTAAGTTTATTCAAGAAGAAGGAAGCCGGCATAGACGTTGCTGGGGCAGAAGACTGCAACTAACTTTAGGTTAGCTTTTTCTTATATAGGAACATGGAGGTAAATTTCCTTATGGCAGGAAATGTGATGTATAGACTGAGTTCATTTGATTGACAGATGTTGGTTATATAACTAGTTTCTTTCTGTGCATGCTCTTACCCAGAATGCATACAGAAAAACCCGCGGGGGTGGGGGGCAAACCTTAATGTTCCTTCCATTCTAATTGCATCATAATTAGGCTAGAGTTCAACCAATGGGCAGGTTTTGGCAGTTTGCGCATGTGTGAAGAACCAGTTAAAACCGGTTGGGTCTTATCTCCTTTTCTGAGAGTTTAGACATCTTAGATTTATTTCTAGGGGATGAGCCTGGGTGGTTCTTGGGGAGGGGATGCAGGCTTGGGCAGTTCCCCTTCAGGTTCACTTTTCTTAAGCCTTTTCTGTCGCATCACATATCTTTTGTTAAGTACACTGCAAAGTTGTTTTTCATTTGTTATGTGTATTTCAACTTGTTTATCATACCTTTTGTAGTAGAGAAGTGTCAAAATTGTTACCAGTCAAATCTTTGAATCTTTTCCTCCATGAATTGGTACTTTTGGTGTGACGTCCTATTTTCCAAAAGACTTTTTGTTTTGCAAATTCACCATCTGATATCCAATAATGTGGTTATTGATTGAACTGGTATGGAAAAATTACTTCCTCCCCAGGATTTAAATTATGTGATTAGTAAAACTCTCCCCTTGCAATTCTCTAAATTTGTTTTCATGTAGTTGATTTTACTAATTACTGTCCAGATTTTGTTCACTAAGTCTTAACTTATCACTATATTTTAGGTTTTATTTATGAATAAACTGTAAAGTCAATGACACTGTCTTACATTTTATTGGATTATTTTTTACATATGGATTAATTTTTAAAAATCTAGAAAGAATGACTGGAGCAGAATGCCAAAAATATTTTATAACGTAACCAAAAGGAGGAAAAGATCATGCAAAAAAAACAGTGATCATCCCATTCCTTTTATTAGATCTGTGGTAATGGGAAATTCCATATATTACAAATTCTAGATATCAGAAATACATTTTTAAAACAAAATTAACTACCCACCAGCTGGCTACATTTGGAATTTTTGTAATACAAGGAATTACTGAAAGGGCAAAGGGTAAACCCTGACTCAGCTTTCTGTCATTCTAGACAGCTGAGATTGCTTCCCTGTAGGGGTAATATCCTACCAGAGTGAGTTCTTAATGTTTTCAGTCATGGAGGCTAGTTCATTATTCATAAATGAGAATGACACACTAAACGAGATTAGGACAGGTTGTGGGATTAGACCCAGGGCAAATTTTTTATGGGTTTGTAACAAGTTTCCTGCTGTTCTTATCACATGTTCTCTACACCTGTCCTGATCCTCGACTCTCCAAATTAATTACAATTTCATTTGTTGTATTAGCCCAATTTACTTTAAAGTTCTTTTTTTTAAAATTTATTGGGGTGACAATTGTTAGTAAAATTACATAGATTTCAGGTGTACAATTCTGTATTACATCATCTATAAATCCCATTGTGTGTTCACCACCCAGAGTCAGTTCTCTTTCCATCACCATATATTGGATCCCCCTTACCCTCATCTACCACCCCTCTCCCCGCTTACCCTCTGGTAACCACTAAACTATTGTCTGTGTCTATGAGTTTTTGTTTCTCATTTGTTTGTCTTGTTCTTTTGTTGTTTTTGGTTTATATACCACATATTAGTGAAATATGGAAGAATACTGAGGCCTTGCTGTATTAGGGTGATTGAAAGCTAATATGGATTTTCATGATTTAGAGAATTAGGCATAGCAGGCACATGGCGGGAACAGAATGTATTGCCCACATTCATAATGGAAAAAAATGCTAAATTTCTCTAAATTCTATTCAAAAGTTCTGTGGACTCTCTAAAAACCTTGCCTTAAAGGTTCCTCTGATGCTCCTCTGATTAGAGCAGTCTGGGAGAGGTTTCTCAGGTCTGCTTAGGGCAATTGCTCTGGCTTTTCCTTGGTTTGGAACACTTTTCCCTTGAAATCCAATTGCCCTCACCTCCTTTAAGTCTGTGTGTAAATTTCACCGTCTCAACGAGGCAACCTTGACAAACTGATTTAAAACTACACATACACACACACCACCACCACCACCACCACCACCACCATCCCCATCCCCATCACCAAATCGTTCTCAATCTTCCTTGATCAACGCTTTTCCATAGCATTTTCTACTCTCTAACATATTGTATAATTACTTTCTTTATCCTTTATTGTCTGCCCTCCCCACCAGAATTTAAGTTCCACAAGATCAGGGATCTTTTTGTCCATTGATATGCTGCAAGTTGGGAAGAGCAGCTCAGATTCAGGGGATAGGGAAAGAGATTCTACCTCTTTAGGGGATGAGTTACAAAATGTTGGGGCTATTTAAACAAATTTACTAACATGTCTGTTTCAAGCAAAGTGTTGTAAGTCTCCAGTTCTTTAACAGAACTCTCATGTATTACATAATCCCTTAGTACAATCTGTACCATCTAGCAAGTAAGAATGGTGCCATATTTTAAAATTATTTTGAAACTCACCTATTTTAGAAATATCTGAGATTAAAAAAAGGTAACTACCAGAATAGGAAAAAAAAAATAAGTGGAATAAGATACTGTGTAAAATTAGAAACTGCTGGAGTAACAATGTCAAACAGTAATATTAACAAACCAACCTAATTTTAGTGCACTAAATTTTTTAAAACACTATTCTTACCCATTTGACCTATGAAAACAGATGGTTCTTCCAAGGAATTGTTTGTCTTACTACGATTGGCCCAAAGTACCACATTCAAGTTTAAAGTCATATGTTTTTGTGTCACGAGATTGTTGATAATTAATAGACATCAGTTCAATAAAATTGAAAGTTGACACAAATTGAATCTTATCTATATGAATAAGATAGTAGACGGTATAAATATTTGTGCAGCACCTACCATATGCAATGCACTTTCCTGAGACCACTTTATGCAGAAAGGAATAAGATTTCTTGTCCTTAATTTAGTAAATTTGATAGCAATGAACGTCAAGGTTGGAAGACCAGGACTTGATCTTCCCTGCTGTACCCACCAAATACTGGAACAGTGCCTGTGTTTCTACTTCTGCCATTTCCTTCATCTTCCAAAATCTTGTCAACTGAGCTGTTCTAATACTTTTATAGAAGACGTGCATTTAAAAAAAAAAGCTCAGTGGCGCAATCCGCTGCAGTCCAGACTGAATGGAGCTGTCGGATATGACTCGCACATACTGGGCACACTTTCAGAAAACATGGAACTAAAATGAGGAGCCCTTCAATGCAGGAACCCCTTTGGGGTTCCCTCACACGCCCTGGTCCTCAGGAGGATCTGAGGGCAGGACAGCGGGCATGCTGGGGATCTGGGGCTCGCATCCCTGGGACCAAGGCGAGTGCAGACAAGCGGCTGTGGCAGGGACCTCCGTCCTCAGTGGACGCGGGGTGGGGATGGGATGTGGATGGGGTGGGGGTGAGGTCGACGCTCGTGATGCCGGAGTGGGGATCCGCATTTAGTTTCTTCACCTTAATGCAGATAAACACTATCTCCGGTGGACATGAAGTGTTTTTTTTTTTTTTTTTTTTTTGGTCACCGTTCACTGACTTCCCTATGGACAGTCATTCCTGCCCACATGCTCAACTCAGGGGATTTGGAAAGGACTGGGGCAGGGCTAGGAGCATCAGGCTCAACCTAAGCCAATCAGCACCTCATGCTCCCTGACCACAGGGCACTGCGACCCCGTCCGGCTTAAGAAGATACAGCAGGCTTTGTTTCCTGGGAATCCCAGCCAGGAGATTCTCCTTGTTTATCTGGACTTGAACAAAAGAGGGTGTAAGTCCTGGAGCTGCTGTAGTGACCTTGAGAGCACAGTGGTGGAACCTCTCCTGGAATGAAGCTAACACTGGAAGGCTGAACTGAAAAGACACGAGAAACTGAGTTTAGATGACATCATTTAGGGTTTGAAAATAGTTGTATCTGAAGCCCACCATATTCCTGAACTTTTTATGACGTGAACAGATAAATTCCCATATTTGCTCAAGCTTGTTTGGGTAGGCTACATTGTAATTTGCAGTTGAAGAGTCCTGAGGTACCCCTTTTGATGTCCATTGGTCTGAAACTAGATCTACTTCCCTCATAGCTATAAATAGGATGACCTTGGTTTGTTCTGCCTCTGTCTTTCTTGGTCTTTTTATCTTTTTGTCTCTTTTCCTGTTTCTGTCTTTCTATTTCTTGTTCTATTTCTCTCTGTGTTTTTTCTCTCTTCCTTTGGGAAGCTTTAACAAGCTAATGCTGAGACTTTTTATTGTCATGAGGTAGGAGGAAGGGTATCATCTGTTAGGCCAAAAGATAAAGCTTTCTGTGCTAACTTGAGAGATTTTACTGTTACATCTATTCTATTTTAACTGACTCTTCTGGTTCAGGTTTTTATAGATAAAAGACTTCTGGGTTTGAGAAGGAAATGTTTTTGTTAGCTAAGTTTGTGAAATATGAATGAGCTCAGAATGCAGTAGATGGATTTGTGATCACTTGCTGTTTCTGAATGGGTATTCTTAGAATTTGGGAATGTAATCTTCAGCAATCAGATGTGAATTATTGTTACCAAATAAAGTTCTGAAAATAAGGAACATTTATTGATTCAAGTCCAAATGCAGTAATTATAGCTGCATAGGATGAGTAGGATGATGGAATGTAAGCTCCACGAGGGTCGGGAGTTTTATCCATTAATATCTAAGTGTTGAATACATAGCAGGCACTCGATAACTACTGGTTGAATGAATGAATTAGGATTGATGTGTTTTGGTTAATTGAGTATATTCAGTACTTGAGTTATATCATGCTTGTAATTAATTTTAAGGAGTTAAACTATATATTCTATTCTAGTTATTTTGTGAATTAAATGTGGGAATTTCTCTCTTGAAAAGGTGTTTTTACAATAAAATCTAACCAGAACATTCTGCTTTCTCTATTTTCCCCCAGGCTTTGTTGTTTCAGAGTTGCCTGCCATTGGACTTAAAGTTTGGCAGTTCCTGTGGTGAGTTGACTTCTCACTCTTACAGAACCTCCCCTCCCTTTTTCATACAAATGTCATAGCTGGAAGAATCAGGTAATTTACCTGGGATTCTGGATTTCTGTGTATCTGAATTATTCTTCAGGCCAATTTCCTTTATAATTAAAGGGGTAACTAACAACTAGTACACAGAGATATAGCACTTTCCCCGTTATCCAAAAAGGTGTCCTGGGATTCCTAATATGATGGGTTAGATGCACCCTCTTCGAACCAAGCCCCTATTAGATCATGCTACTATCCATCATAGATAGCACTAGCATCCTTCATTTTCTAGAACATTCGCTGGTGGGTACCTCTCCGAAGTCATGCTAAATCACTAAGCCGCTGTATCCCCATTTGAATACTAAAATCACTTTACCCATTTGGGTAAATACACATAGAATCTCACAAATCTTGTACTAGGCAGTAACACGTCTTCAGATAATTTTTCCTGCATTTCCATTTGCATTGAGGAAAGTCTATGGCTAGATGATAATGTGTTTACACAGTCAACGCTTCTTAGGGCCAAAAACAGGGCAAATATTTGTATGGTTTTCTTTCACTGGAAACTATTCTTTACAAAGAAGGTGCAGGTAGCACTTTTACAGAGTGCATTTTTCATCTGCTTGAATGACATGTTATATAAAGTCTTCAGAGGGAGTCTTCACACTGCAGATAAACAATAAAAGAGTTATTTCCCACAGGGGATTTAAAGTCACAGCCCATTACACTTATTGACAAAGGACAAATTATTCTCTTCATTGTATCTAATACAGGGAGCCAACTGATCCAGACTCCTAATTTATATGCTTCTTTCCCTCCCCTCTCCAAAATTCCTTACTAGAAATACAAAGTATAATGACTGTATTTTGGGTGAGTATATAATTTTTCAGCCTTACTGAATTCCTCCTTTTTCATTTAAGGCTGAATTCTTAATAATTAAGGAGCTTGTTCACATTTTCAGAAAGTATTTGATCTTGCTTGGAATGACTCAGATCTTCAATGTTTAATACGGTGTACGTTGCTTTGCATTCATAATTGAATCAGTACCAGACTCCATTCACTCAATCTTTTTTATTTTTTGAAACCCCACTTTTCCCTAGACAATTGAAGAGCTACATTTGATGATGTTAAGGGCTCACAGTTTGAAGCATTAACTTTTTTTTGGCATGATATACATTATCCATGGCCATCCATTTATAGAAAATTCATCCTAGCTCTTTCCTTGGGTATCTACATAGGCAAAAGGAGAAGGGGAGTAAATAGAATTGTCCTGATAATTAAAGCCAAAAACAAACAACGTTTTTTGTCATGATGGTAAGCAGTGTTATACCCAATCAAGATAAATGTACCTTTTGATGGAATTCTATGGACTATGGTATATTTTTCTTTGAGATGCAGCCCAAGGTTGTAACACAGCCAGGGGACTCATAGATTTCAGATTGACATAATTTATTTCTCTCTAACTCGACAGAACATTACAGGTGCTGTGATTGATTTTCACTGGATTCACAAAACTTAAAGTTAGCATCCTCCTGGGGAAAGAGAGATATCAGCTGCAAATCAAGGAAATTAACTCTCTTCAGGTATTGCTTGGCAAGTCAGTTAACTGTCCTTGTGTTAATTTAGATCTGTTGTGACTGTTTTGTTTAGTAGATAACATGAACATAAGCTCAGTCACCTCCAGTGAATAGGAGGAGAGGAACCTCCCACTGATGGGACTAACAAGATGGGACATAAAGTTAAACGAAATTTAGCGTGAGATAGGTAGGCATAACTTCAAACCTATCTTGTTGTACGATCCAATGTTGTCAAGTTACTTAACCTCTTTGGGCCTTGTTTGGTTTTCTCATTTATAAATGGAAATACTTTTTGGAAAAAAAGTATTTGAAAAAATGGATATCTTTTTTCTTAAAATTGTTGTATTCAATTTTTATACATGTGTGCAGATTTCTAAATATAGATATAAATACATACTTGTCCTTTCTTAGTACTTGCAACTTAGGAATCATTTAAATTAAAAGTTTGGTACCCTTCCTTTCCCATGGTCATCCTTGTAATCATCTTATGCAGAGGTAGATACATAAGAAGCATTTGTAAGCTTCATGGCAAAACAAGCTTTGCTATAGTTTTAAAAAATTCCCTCTAATGGGGAAGCCTAGTGAGATCCATGTAGTATCTGAAACTGGATACAGTTGCAG
This sequence comes from Rhinolophus sinicus, assembly GCF_036562045.2. Taxonomy (NCBI): domain Eukaryota; kingdom Metazoa; phylum Chordata; class Mammalia; order Chiroptera; family Rhinolophidae; genus Rhinolophus; species Rhinolophus sinicus. The sequence goes on along the minus strand of NC_133759.1, from coordinate 46,799,018 downwards.
AGTAAAAGAAAGTGGTAAAAGATGCTCCAAATAAAAGTAGGGGCAAATTATGGAGAACTTGAAGGTCAAGCCTTGGCATTGAGGCTTTGACCAATAGAAAATAGAAACTGCTGAACAGGTGTGAACAGGAAAGTGAAATAGACAATACCTACACTAGGCTGGAAACTGGAAAACTCACTAGGGAAGGGGTTAGGAAAGTGAGTGCTAATGAAATAGTTCATGGTTTATGGGACTAGGAATAGACTATTGATGTGAAGGAAGAATAATCAGGACTTGACAAATAATGGAAAAAGTGGGCTAATGGAAGATGACTGTGTAGTGTTCAGCCTCAAAAAATGGGAATATGTCATTGCCATTAAGAGAGGTAGAGACTAGAGGAAAAAGTTTTTGATAAAGATGAAAAGTATATAGAATTCAGAATTGATGACCTTGGTTTCAAAATCAGGTTGGATCCTAACACATAAAAGAGTAGTTTCCTTCAACTATTGGTAATTAATACTGCTATTAGAATTTCAAATGTATGTTACAGAGAGGTTCTGAAAAATTTTAGATTATTAAAAAAAATCAACAGATTAGAAAAGTGGGATCTTTAGAAGAATTTCTGTAGTGAATTATTTTTTAAAGAAAAAAAGTTTCACAATGTAGTGTGTTTACCTCCAACTTCACGGTTTTGTGGCTTGGAATTTTTGCTTTATTGATAGCAACAACAAAACATGTCAATCTCTACATCTGATTTCTGTCTGGCAGGTTCTTACCCCAACTGATACAATAAATATTGAGTAATGGGTTGACTGTCCCTTTTAAACAGGATAACTTAGTGAACTGTGGGAGATCTAGCAACCCGTTTTTTACAACTTTTCAAAATAGCTGCCAAGGCCCAGCACATTCTGTACCTCTTGATTTCTTGGGAAGTACTGGGCCTCCCTTTGTCCCCATAGGGAGTGGGAGGACTTGTGAAAGCCTGGTCCCTTAATCAACAAGTTCATGCTATGCAGGAAACACATGGGGTGGACAGAGATTGATAGGCCTTTGTGAAACCCTGATTAATGCATTTGTTCCCACTGAGTTGCTTGTAATCTCTTTTATGGGTCAAGAAACTTTTATGTCTTGCTGCCACCTTATAAAATGCATTAACACCTACCCATTTCCTGAGTTCTTCTGAGCAATCCCCATTTTACCTCTGTAAGCACCATTCATATTCCATAACCAGAGATTGGATTTCAGATTGTCTGTTATTTGAGAGCTTTGCCTAGGGAATGGTGAATAGAGATGATTGCCTTGCTGTGTCAGGGAGACAACAGCTCTCTTTTCTTGGGGGGAGGGAGGGAAGGGCATGGACAGTGTCTGCAAAAGAATGATACTCTTATTAAGACGTGAGGATTGTATTTGGTCACCCAGCCTATAATTTCCTTATAATTACAAAGTAAGAATTGTCCCTCTCCCTTATCTTACACTCTTGATGTTCATGTTAAATCTATGGTATCTATTCTTTATAAATATAGAGATTCTGGACTTGAGGAGGGTAAAGAAAGCATTTTATTAGACTTATTGTATTTCAAAATAGAGTTTCTCTGTCATGGTTTTAGTCTCTTTTCTAGGTATTTAAAGTTGTTCTAAAACAAAATTCTGATTATTTTCTCAAATTTAAAAGTAACCCACGATTTCAGCACTACAAAAATGCTTGGAAAGAATGAAAGAAAATGGACGCTTAATATGAAAATGGTTCCCTAACTTAGCATCCACCTTTCTCATTCTGAAAAGAAAAATGTAAAACTCAGATACAAACTCTGTTTTTCCGATGCAATGGAAACAGATCCAAAATATTTGCAAAGGCTTAAAGCAAACAAACAAACTGGGTTTATTCAGAGACCATGCGAGGAGAACCAGAGAAAAGCAGAACAGAAAGAACCCCGTCTTGGCAGAACCCAGAAACTGTCAACAGTTCTTGAAGGTGGATAGCACAGTGTGAAAGACAAAAAGTGGTGTTCCTGTTGAAACATTGAGTTAGAAACAGGGGGGAACTAGATGACAGCAAAGTCATCTGGCCACAGTGTGGTTCTGCAAACTAATGGAATGGGGCTCCATAGAAAATCATACAAAATATCCATTTTCCTAGAAATTGTTTCTCTCTCTCTTAATTGACCACAATGAAAATGAACATTTTGATAGAAAAAATAATTCGCCGAAAGTGTCCACAGAAATATATAATAAAAGCAGAATGATTTCTGTAGAAGAAACAGAGAAACATGTCAAGGTGATACTCACAAAAAAGTGTCAGTGTAGTTTTACACGGGGTTCTACCAAACTGTTAAAGAATAGAACATTATAATACTATTTAAACTGGTCTAGAGCATAGAAAAACATGAATAAAATTTTCCATTTTTTTTAAAGAGAGAGTACAAAACTGTTTTTAAAGTCTGACACAAATTCTTGAGAAGGAAAAAAAAATACTATAGATCACTAATTGCAATGCCAGCACCTATACCTAAATAATTAATATTCATAAATAAACAGTGACTATTAAAAAGTTTTTTTATATTGAACCGGATTGGTCATGATCTAAAGAGAAAAATCATGATTTTTTTCATGTTTGCTGAAAAAGCATGTGATAAAATTCAGAATAAATTTAATAAACTTATATCAGTTCTTTCTTAAGTTGATAAAAGAGCATCTTAAGGAACTGTCCATCCCATAAGCCAGCATGACCCCTAAGAAAAGCATTAAAAGCTTTCCCACTGAAGTCAGGAGCAGTTGTTGTTAGGTGCTGTCATGGCTATGTGCCAAGCTATATCTCATATTACACGAAAGGTTTTGGCTAACACAATTAGATCAAGAACAAAATTAGAGATATAAAATGTATAAGGAGGAGATAAAAAATCTCTTTATTTTCAGATACTATGATTGTATACTTGGAAAACATAAGAGAATCAACTACTAGAAACCACTAGAAAAAAAGTCAGTAAATTATTAGGATTAAAAGTATATATGTTATCAATAATGCTCACATATTACACAAACCAGTTCAAAAATATACATATATTTTTAAAAGAATGTACTTTTAATTGCATCACCAACAATAAAATACCAAGGAATTCACTATAATTGTGCAAGATCTTTATGAAGGAAACATGAAGAAATTGAAAACTGTACTCTTGAGTAGAAAGGTACAGTGTGATGAGGACCTCAGCCTCTCTCGTTCACTCCACAAATTAGACATGAGCCCTAATAAAATGCCAACAGCTGGGTTTTCTCTTTCTGAGCTGGACAAGGTGATGTAAAGTTTATACTAAAAAATAAATAGCATTGTTAGACATTAGAATATACAATAAAGTTTCATAATGAAATGAGTGTGTTACTGGCAAATGAGCTGATGTATCAGTAAGGTTGAACTTAAGATCTAGAAGCAGATGTGTGTAAGTATGGGATTAATATTAGGAAAAAGTGGCTTCTCAAGCTATTGGGGAGAGCTGGACCAGTTAATAAGTGATCTCAGGACAACTAAATAGCCATTTAGGAAAAAAATAATAAAATGTGGGTCCATACTTCATACACTATAAAAAAATTCCAATGAATCAAAGTTTTAAGTGAAAAACCCCACAAAACTATAAATTAGTAGAAGAAAATATGATAGAATGTTTGAAACCTCAGGATGAGCTGGCTCTCCTTTTTTAGAAGTCAAAATCCAGAACAGAAAACAAAAGAATGATAAAATAAGCTGTATAAAATATAAAAGTAAAATAAACTTTTGCTTGTCCCTTTCCCTTCCAAAAGACAGTAGCAAAGTTAAAAGAAAACAGTGTATTTTTAATTCATACTGTAGAAAAAGAGCTAATATTGCTAATATATAAAGGAGGCTCAGAAATTTATAATGAAAAGAATTTAATTTCAAAAAGGCCAAAGTTTACAAATATACAAGTCAGAGATAAGGAAATAAACATGGCTCTTAAACATTTGAAAAGATGCTAAACCTTACTAATAATATGACAGATACAGATGAATCCACAGTGAGATAGAATTTTTCACCACCAAATTGTCAAAAGTCCAAGAGTTCATGTATTTTGAATAATGTTGGTGAATTACTGAGAAAAGAGCATTGACACACTGACACACATTATTGTTTAGAGTATAAACTGGTACAGACCGATGGAGGGCTATGGTATGTATAAAAATTTATAACATGTATATATACCCTTTAATCAGCAAGTCTACCTGAAAAAACTTATCCTATGATTATACTCAAGTACATGTGAAATTATCTATGTTAAATAATTTGCATCATTGTAGTAGCTAAGGATTAGACTTAGCCTAAATGCCCATCATAGTACATTGACTAAATAAATTATGCTATATCCCCACCTTGGAGGAATGTCCAAATGTAAAAAAGCATAAGGAAGCTCAACATGCATTCATGTGGAAATATCTTAAAATATATATAAATGAAAAAAATCAGAATGTAGAACAGCAGGCATAGCATGCTGTTGTTTGATAAAAAGAGAGAGAGAGAGAGAGAGAGAGAGAGAGAGAGAGAGAGAGAGAAAGAGACAGAGAGACAGAGAGAGAGAGAGAGACAGAGAGAGAAGCAAATATGTGTATTGGCCAGTGTATGAATAAAAATCTCTGGAATGATAAGCAAGACATGAACAACAGTGATTACCTGGGGTGGGAGGGAGATTTTTCATTGCATACTTTTTTGTACACTTTGATACTTAAGTCTTGTTGAATGGACTGCTTCTTAAAAACTAAACAAATATTTAAAAGGGAAAACACCACCCACATAGAAAAAAATGAGCAAGGCATAAAAGTACTACTGAGAAATGAAAGGGAAACTAAGCTACCTTATATTTAGAAATCCTCCCACTAATAAGTTTTATATGATGCAAAATACAGTATTGTGCATATTATGCAGAAAAATCAATAGATGAAAGAAACTGGTAATGAAAAATCAAGATGGTCTGAGCTCTTTGTTTGCAGAAAGGGTGTGTACACGATCCGTAGGATTAGTTCCTCCCTAGATACTTAAAGAGCATGGTTGTATGATTTAAGGGTTAATGGTGCCAATGCTAATAGATTGGTCCGTGGTTTTAATATGAAATGGACCAGTTTTTATGTCCAAGATTAGTTTTGGTGACTGCTCAGAGAGCAGCATCAGCCTGCCCACAAATGGGCCCCAAGTTGCAGAAAGGAAGGCGATTGGAGACTCCAGAGAGTGGAGTCGTGCTTGCTAATGGTGATGATGCTTGCCCAAAGCCTCAGTCTACGGGCTCACTCAGACCTGGGAATTAAGCTGCAACTAAAAGGAAAAGTACAGAAAGGCAATTTGAGATGAAAATAGTTATTTGATTTTAGTGAACAGTAAGTATTTCAGCTACCAGTGTTTTTAATGACCACTTGTACCTTAATTGACCCAGTCTAGTCACTTAAATAACACTGAGTGCTATGAAAGATTTAATAAAGTAAAGGCTTTGGAGAGAAAGCAATTTACTTTTTATTTTGCTACTGGGGGAGAAAGTATAATTTACATAGTCACATTCTTTTTATTAATGAAGTTAAAGAATATTTCCCATTTAGTCTGTGCTTATTATATAGCAAGCATTGTGCTAGACAGACATTTTCTCGTGCAATCTTCCCAACAACTTAATGTCATAGGTACTATAAGTATAGTATTATAAGAACATTTGCAGAACTACCTGAGTTTAAAAAGGAGCGAGTCAGGCTATGGAGCTCATTCTCTCTGAATTGAGCTAATCGTGCTAAGAACTATCACTACATTGTTGTGAGTTTCTCTCATTCCCTTCCTTGAAATGCTCCTAAATATATGGGATGGTTCTATATGGTATCTTATTTTTACCTTTGGACAATGTGTTCTGGTGGGATGTTCTGGTGATAGAACTAGCATTAGTTTGATGTATGGACACTCAAGAATGCATTGCATGCTGATATAGAGAAAAGGTTTCAGAGATACAGGGCCAGAATAATGCAGAGATGTAGACTCTAGGACCAAGACGCATAGAAGAATTTGACTAAAAGGATCATGACAACTTATCAGGTCCATGGGTGAACCAGAGGCTCAGCAACCAGATTCATTGATGTTCAAATCCATTTAGGTAAGAACTTGTTAAATCTGTCCAGCACCACTCTCTGTGGCCCTGAGCACTCCTGCCTGAGTGATCAGTATTTAGTATGGCTGAACCCAGTGATCAGAGCAGAGACCAAATTCAGAAGTACAGCTGTGGTCTAGCAGCCACCATCATCAGGCAGAAAACAAAGCCACGGAGCCCGGACACCTCCTCTCACCCTCCCGTAGCTCGCCTCCCTATACCCTCCCACAGCTAGCTGTGGGTTTCAGAAATAACCATAGCAGCAAGCGTCAGGTTACAAAGCAGAATATCACATTTCTGAGAACTGGAGAGATAGTTCCTGAGCAGCAGAGGCACACGGGGTCATTCCAGTGACAAGGGTGGAGATACAGAGGCAAGGCAGCTGAGGTCTGGCAGTTGCCATTACTGGGAGGAGAACAAAGCCACACACACACCAGTGGCCTCTCCCAGCCCACCCCACCCTGGCCCTTCTCGGTGGATCCCAGCAGGGGTACCTGGGACACGTCAGGCAGCACAGCATTGAGTCTGGCTGCAGGGGCGGCACTGGGATTTCAGGGCTCAGAACCCAGTCACCCCCCACATTCTCCCACAGGGGTGGTGCCCTGAGACCAAGGTGACCTGGTCATAGAGGGGACACCCACCTCCCCAGGGAATACAAGACATTTTTCACCCCTCAGCAGAGATCCCAGAATCCTGAGCTCTGCAAGAGAAAATAAAATGCTCCAGTGCCACCTACAGGAAAACAGAAGAAAGACCTCTTCTTATCAACTTGCTGCTGCAGAGTTCACTCCGGTAAGTGCCTAGGCAGAGAAAGAATGCATCAAATGGCATGAACAACCAAGGTAACAAGGCAGCTCAGGAAGAAAATGAAACATGTCTAGAAAATAAACTTAAAGACATGGAAATATGTGACTTAAGTGACAGAGAATTCAGGATTGCAGTTTTGTAAAAACTCAGTGAGGTGCAAGAAAACTCAGATAGGCAGTTTAATGAACTCTGAAATAAAAGTAATAAAGAAAATGAATACTTTATCAAAGAGACTGAAACTTTAAATCTGTCCTAGCTCAGAGGGAATTAAGCTTAGTGCCTAAACTGGGACAGAACCTACTAGTGGAAGGTAAATCAGAAAGGATGCTAAAGGAAGGTTAACAAGCAAATATGGGATCAAGAAAGAAAAAAAAAAAGTCACATAGCTCCACTGCATCTGTCTCAACTTTTATGGGGTTCTTACCTTCAGTAAGCTGCATAATGATGGGAAAAAGTTGGAAATTTAATAGTTTTTTTTCCTCTGCCATATCAGAGAAATATTCTGGTCACACCAGATGCATGTTTGTTAGTGGAACCCATTTATTCATTCAACAAATATTTACTGATACCTAGTAAGAGCCAAGCATGGTACTAGAAAAACAGTGGTGAGAAAAACAACAACAACAACAACAACAACAAAAACACAGTCTGATTTCATGGAATTTAACATCTATGGGAGGGAAAGACATTATTAAAATAATGACACAAAAATATAGAATTATAACTGAAATTAGAGCTATGAAGGAGCAGTGGTTGGTTTCATAGAGGGAATTGATCTCATCAGGGAAGGCTGGTCTCAGAAATCAATTAAACTGGCTTTTGAAGCAAGAATGGGCGTTAATTGGCAAAGAAGGATGGAGAGGAGGCTTCCAGGTAGAGGAGACAACATGTGTTAGGTTGAGCCATATGAAATTGCTACTTTTAAAGGTCAAAAATGGTTGAATATAAAATATGTTCTACGATTCAACTTGTTTATAGGCAAGTTATGCACAAAGCAATGTCCAAAGCTCTATGGCTAATAAGGTTTTCTTTTATATGCTTCTTGCACTCAACATTTTTTAAATAATCCAGATGGGAAAGTCAAGAGGGGGTAAACAAAAAGTCAAATGACAATGGAGTAAGAGAGGTCATAAGGGAGTGAAGGAGCCTTCTGAAAGGATGAGTTATAGATAAACCGATAAACCGAGCCCTCCTGTTTCATAACCAGTTCCATCCACATGGTTTCATCAGGGAGAAAGCCTCAGTGAGGTGCTCCTTGTACCCCAACGCCGCTCTCCTCTACACTGATGCTGCTGATGGCTTCCCATCAAGAGGGTGAGCATACTCTGGGGCTGAATATGTAATAGCCAGTTCTCACCCCTCTCTTCTTTCTTGTTAAAAGAAGCAACAATGCTGAAATATGCCTTATGAGCTTATCTCTTTGGCTATGTCCACATACCGTCATTGTAGACCACCAAATGACATTGTAGACCACCGAATGACATGGTGACTTAAGGGCTTGGAGAGTTCATTGATTTCTTCTAAAGAAATTTGTTGGGCCTAATTATTTGGGAAATTGCCTGCAGATATTTATATAGGATCAGAAACACAGGGCACTCCACGTAACCAGCTGACACAGGCAGGGAAGTTTTCTCTTTTTCAAAATGAGGAAATGAAGGGTCAAAGAGAATCATATGTATTAGCAGCAGATTTCTATGGCACTACTTGTGTTAGTAAGTAAGGTACAGGATTTACAGTGTGACTGATCATTAAGTAATCCTGACATGCCATTAAAAATATTCTAGAGGATATTTTCTGATGAAGAAACAAGGAAGAGGAAAAGCACTCTGAGCTTTTTGTGCGGAGGGAATGGTTGGTGTGGTAGATGCACACTTTTGTTCACTGGGAGAAAGCAGAAGAGTTTTCCAGTCTAATAACATTACAGGAAAATAAGTTAAAGTTATTAAATATCTGAATAAAGTCCCACACATCATATATATATATATTTTTGTTCTCAAAGCCATCCCTTGTGAAAGAAAATTCCTTTCATAAATTTAGTTCTTGGGAAGGAGTAGGTAACTGAGTGATGTAATGCATCATCCAAAATTCCACTTTCCAAAGGGTTTCTTTCAAATGTACAGAGTTTGAGAATAAACTGTTATGTTTACTTTGTACTTCACACGTTGATAAAGCTTGTTTGCTGCCATTATCACTCTCCACAGCTCCATGAACACCCTGCGGGATCCAACTATGCCACTTCCATCACTCCCGCCTTCACCCCAACCTGACTGTGAGCTGAGACTTGGCTGATTGTCTGCTTTCTTCTGCAGCCCCCTAATAAGCCATTTCATTGTGTCCCCCAACCACGCAATGGGGGTGGGGTGTGTACTACCTTTTAAATTCAGTTTCATTTTCTAAGAAACTTACTACAAAGAGACAACCTCAATTAGAATTCAGATACATCAGAGAGGTATTATCAGAAGATTAAGGCACAGATACCGTGTTTTTCCAAAAATAAGCCTGACCATTAGCTCTAATGCATCTTTTGGGGCAAAAATTAATATAAGACTTGATATTATATTATATTATATTGTATTATATTATATTATATTGCATTGCATTGCATTACATTACATTACATTACATTATATTATATTATACCTGGTCTCAGATTAAAATAAGACTGGGTCTTACATTAATTTTTGCTCCAAAAAACACTTTAGAGCTAGATCTTATTTTCGGGGAAACATGGTATGTCTTCTCTTTTTCTGATCAGTGTAGAAGATGGTGATAATCATTGTTATCAGAATGGAAATAACGTGGCTAACATTTAGTATTTAATAAGTAATTACTATGTGCTAGGCACTGTGCTAAGTGCTTTGCATGGGTTGTCTTCTTTAGGCTTTACCAACAAATCTATGATATAGATACTTATTATCCCAAGGTTATAAAGTAGGAATCAGAGGTACAAAGAGGTGAAGAACTTACTCACAGGAACAGCTGTTGTAGAGGTGGAGCTGGAATGTGGACCCAGGTTCATCTAACTCCTGAGCCTATATCTTTGACCACCCAATGTTATTCAGTTTGGTCTCTACTACTGACACTGGAATCACCAAGGGAGCTTGTTAAATATGCAGAAACCTGGGGCCTATCCCAAGCAAACAAAATCAGTCTTGGAGGTGAAACCTGGGGGGCTGCATTTTAAGAAGCTCCTGAGATGGTTCTGGTGTATTCTGAAGTGTAAGAAGCACTTCATGTCATGGAGCACAGTAGAAAAAGCACAGTTTTGAAGTGATTATTTAACCCATGGATGTCTGTCAATGTGACTATCAGGAATTTAAAAATGGAAGCTCCACTCAGGACCATCATATTTGTGGGCAAAGTAGCATGTCCCGGTTTGTCCTCCGGGAACAATTTCTTCAGAACTATGACAAAACACATAGCTTGTTCGGAAGAGAATTAGAGCTGCTCATGGCTTGCTCCCTTTCTTCCCTCTTCAGCAACTGTAACCAATTCTCTTAGGCTGCTTCAGGTTAACTGAAGAATAGGGCAATACCCAGCGCCACAGTAGTCTGTGTCATCTGCTTGCCTGGATTCGAACGCTATGTCATTTCCATTTGTAGATGGAGGCAGCATACCGGGGTGTGTTAAGCTGAGAGGTCCTCTTGGATACAGCCACTAATGCTAAAGAGGTTGGGAGAGGTGACGTGTAAGGTGTTTAGACTCTTCTGTAGGAAAAATATAATATCTATTGCGTGGTTCTCAAACTAGAGCACGCTTCAGGGTCACTTGGGTGGAGTCTTAAATAAGAAAGCTGAGCATCGCCCCAGAATTTGTGAGTCAGTAGGTTGGGAGCTGAGGCTGAGTATTACACACCTAAGACGACATCAGTATGTCATGCTGATGCTGCTGGTCTGGGTCCCAGACTTCGAGAATCATTGGTATGTAGTAGCTTAGGTAATAGGGTGTTGGGGCAGTTTTCCCATGCAGACTTGAATCCTGGGATAAACTGGGATACACCATCCATATATCCCATCCTGCTAATCAGAGATTAGGAATTGAAACTTAATTGCTGTTACTCTGGCCATTAAAGTCTGTCTTGAGTAATGGTAGAGTTTGATGGTTGAGTGATACGGCTGTGGAGTCAGAACTGGTTTCAGGTGAGTGAGTTACCATTTTTGAGCCTGTTTCTGTATGTGTAAACCAGGAACAACAAAAATACCTCCTCACAGGGTTTCTGCTGGAGCTCCTTTATTTGTCTCTCCAGTTCCATTTTCTTCCCTTTTCCATTTTTCAGTGTGGTCCAGGAAGCTGACCCATTCTTTGTCACTCTGCTTTCCAGCTGGGTTCAACAGAAGGTCTAAGTGCTGAAGCAGATTAAAATACGGGAAGCAGGTTGTGTCCCTCCACGTACCATGTTTCCCAGAAAATAAGACTGGGTCTTATTCCGTATTTCCCCCCAAATAAGACAAGGTTTTATATTAATTTTTGCTCCAAAAGATGCATTAGGGTATATTTTCAGGGGATGTCTTATTTTTTCCATGTACAACAGTCTACACTTATTCAAATACAGTCATGTCATCTTCTTTGAAACATCGTCATAACGTACTAGATGCGTCCGTCTGGCTGACGATCTTAAGTGGGGCTTATTTTTGGGGTAGCTCTTATATTTGGGGAAACATGGTATTTCCTGTGGGGTCAGGACAGGCTGGCTGTGGCCCTCCCAGAGAGTATGCCTTGCTGTCTGGCCTCTGTTACAGCCAGACCTGCTCTCTCTGGGTTTTGGGAACATCACTGGAGCCTTGGCCCTTCTGCTTAGGGAGGGTGAAGGTTTGCACTATTTATTGTTCATTTCCTTTAACCCTGCTGTCTCTTGTGTAAATAGTACCTTTACGAAAGCCCATTTGACTGGACTGTCTATATTATGCTAGGGCCTGGCTGATAAAATGGTGGGAGGGTAAATGAAAGAGTACAGGCAAAACACTTGGCAGGGTGCTACCAACTAGGGGGAGCCCAGTAACTTTAGTAATTATTACTGCTTTTTCCCATTTGGCCTAAATTGTCCTGATTGGTTATCTGTACCTACGACATCTACCTATAACTCATTAATATATTTTGTCTTCTTCAGGCACCACTTAAATCACCCAGATTATCTTCATTATTTTCCTCAATCCTGGATAAAGAAAGACTGCCGATTTTTGGCATCAATGTTATTAATGATATGCTTTCAACTATTTTATGTTTCTTAAAGGTTAATGCTAACTAGTACATGACTCCTATTTTTACCTTTGTTATCAGAAGTGTTGCCAGATACCACCTTCTCTTACAGAAACACCACTACTAAAGGTAATAAGTTCATGAGATCGAAAGGTGGAAGGAGCCTGAGTCTCTGATGGCATCAAGAAGCTATTGTATCAGTTCTGAACTAACTACTTCTTGATTTAAAAAAAATTTTTTTTTTGTATGTATGAGAAAAATAAACCCCCAAATGGGTAAACTACAGTATCTGGGCTTTTGCTGCATTCAGGCAAATGGAATCCTAACTGATATACTGCTCATTGAAGGGTTGAACTAGTTTAGTCAGGATCATCTGGAAACAAATATTCAACAGAGTCACAAAAATATTGCTTTGAGAGATGGATGCAACCTTGAAAACTGCTGTTCTTACATTTCTACATTTATTCTGCAGATTGTGTGGCAATTTTCTTGTAAGCAAGGACTGATTCCATCCTGGTTACTGTGACGTGCAAAATGCCTAGCACAGTACTTGACCCTGAATTGGTACTCAGTAAATGAATGTTTACTGAATAAATATGCGCAGTGCATGTTTAATAGAGATTGATTAAATTTATGGACAGTGGCTTGAGGACAGTCATGGCGCTGGTTCCCATCACTGTTGTCAGTGTCCATAATCTCTTTTCCTGGGGGGAAGGCAGCGGGAGACTGCTTGCATTTTTGTATTCATGGGACCACAGACAATGTCCCAGCAGTGGTAGATTTTCAGAAACTGTGTGTGAAGCAAGCAAATGAAAATACGAAAAAGAATAGAAAGCATTTTCTGTCTATCTGGAAAAGTAGTGACTTAGAAATATTGTATTTTCTTGGTCCTAAAATTGCTTCCTTGTTTTTTCCACATTTTTTTTTTTCAAATTTAGAAAAATGAGAATGCAGAAAGACCTCTAAGAGAAGATAAAATTATCTATAATCCTGCCATCTAGACTTAAAGAAAAAACAAAACAACTTTCTGGGTGCCATTGACGGATATTTTTCCCCATTAGCAATAACTTCTTCTTCTTGGGGCCTGATTCTGCTGTTTTTCTGCAACTGAGCTTGGTTATTGTGACTGACTTTCCAAATCTGTTAAGCCAGGATAATGAACGATACTAAAGTTCTCATTTTTGCTTTAATTTACAAACCTTTAGAGCATTCAGTTCCTTTTACTGCATTCTTGATATTGTAATTTGCAACAACAGGTCCTTATTCTGAAAGTAGTTTATTTAAAAATGCCTCATTTACTGTTCTTCTGGGTATGTTATTACTGCACAATACTTTAGAGCTTTATTATCTTTGTCGTCTTTTGACATACATGTGCAATAGCTGATATTTTTAGTATGCTATTAATATTGTTAAATTGTAGCATGTGTTTTTATCTGGTTGATATGTTATTACAGTTATCTTTCAGATTTATATCTTTAATCTAAAAAATTAATGAGCATTCATATTTTTATAAAACATGCTAACAAAATGCCAATGAGGTAATTAAACATATAAATAAACCAAAGCCAAGTGATTTTGAAGAACTTTATGACCTAATTTTTTTGGGGGGGAAAATGGGAAAGAGATGGAAAAGAAGTCATTCTAGGAGACTTATTCTACCACAGTATAGGAACATAGTTTATCTTTAGAACTCATAGGGGCTTTCCTCTGGTGATATTTATTTGTTTGTTTGTTTATTTATTTATTTATTTATGCTGAGCTATCATTGATATGACATTGTGTAAGTTTAAGAAGCAAAACGCGTGTGGACTGATACATTTATATATTGCAATATGATTACCACCGTAGTATTAACACCTCTATCAAATTATATAATTATCAATTCTTTTCTGTGGTGAGAGCATTTAAGATTTAGTCTCTTAGCAACTTTGAAGTATATAATACAGTATTGTTGACTATAATCTTTGTGCTGTGCGTTAGATCTCCAGGACTTACTTTCTAGTTGTAAGTTTGTACCCTCTGACCAACATCTCCCCAATTCCTACCGCCTAGCCCCTGTTGACCACCATTCTACTCTGTTTTTATGAGTTTGGATTTTTTAGATTCTACGTATAAGTGATATCATACAACATTTGTCTTTCTCTGTCAGACTTATCTCAGGATAATGCCTTCAAGGTCCAGCTGTATTATTGCAAATGGCAGGATTTCTTTCCTTAAGGCTGAATAATATTCCATTTGTGTGTGTGTGTGTGTGTGTGTGTGTGTGTGTGTGTGTGTATGTGTGTGTATCTAACATCTCCCTTATTTATTCATTCATTGACGAACCCTTATGTTGTTCCTGTATCTTGGCTACTATGAATTATACCACAATGAACATGGGAATGCAGATGTCTTTCTGATATGTTATTTTCGTTTTGTTTGGATATATACCCAGAAGTGGGACTTAAAACTTGGATCTTCTGGTAGTTCTATTTTTAATTTTTTGAGGAACCTCATTTTTTGCTAGCAACTCTTCTTGCTTTCTCCTTTCCTTTCCTTTCATCCTGAATAGCTATGCAAATCTATGAAACATTTTTTATTTTGTTTCTGTTTATTCATTCATTTATTCAACCAACACATATTTTTTTGGGTGCTTGCTTTTCTTGGTACAGAATAGTGAGCTAGGCAGTAGGGCTGCCATGGTGGGCAGAAACCTGAGAGGCCTAGTTCTCAGGGGGCTGGCAGTCTAGTGGAGGGAGACAGGCAGTCATCAACTCATCCCAGTAATGGATCTATAATTACAAATTGGTATTAGTGCAACAACGAAGAGTATCACAGTTTAATGAGAAAGTAAAATAAAGTATCTTGACCTAGACTGGGGCCTTGGGCTCAAGGTCAGAGAGTATTCTCAGAGAGAGTAAAGTTTAAGCTGAGAGTATAGGATGAGTAGGAGATGAAAGGGAAAAGGATATGGGGAGGTGGTGAGGCAGGGAAAGTGTTCCAGATACAGGGGACAGGATTTAAGCCCCATGACTGGAGCCGACAAAGAATAATTTAGGCATTGAAAGAGAGGCCGTGGCTAGAACTCAGAAAGCAAGGCATAGAGTGATGCTAGACATGGCTTGATAGGGAACTGGGCCCCAGACGATGTGAAACCTTGAAAGTCATTTTAAGAATTTGTTTCTTATCCGAAAAGTAATGGGAGGAAGCCATAACAACTTTGTTCTGTTCATTTGCCCTTAACTCATTCTCCCTGGCATTATTGTCTTTTGTGTACATGATTTGTAGCTCCAAGTTGGATATTGGGAAGGATAACTTTATGTGTCAACGTGCCTGGGCCAGTGTTCAGATATTTGATCCAACAATATTCTGGAAGTTTCTGTAAGGGTGTTTTTGGGTGAGATTAACATTTAAATTGGTAGACTTGGAATAAAGCAGGTTGCCTTCCATAACCTGTGTGGGCTTCATCCAATCAGTTAAAAACCTGAGTTGAACAAAAGACTGGCCTTCCCTGAGCTAGAGGGAATCCTGCAGCAGACGGCCTTCAGACTTGAATGCAACATTGTCTATTGCTTGAGTCTCTAGCCTGCCAGACCTGCAGATTTTGGACTTACCAGCCTCCAAAATCACATAAGACAATTCCTTAAAATAAGTCACTCTCTATATTTATACTCACCCTATTGGTTCCGTTTTTCTGGAGAATCTTGACTAATACAAACACTACTTCCTCCTTGAACACAGAGAATTGTTTCATTATTGTTGCACGTTTCTAGGACCTAGTACTTTGTGAATAATGACTGTTCAGAAAACTGAAATTTCTGTTAGGATATTTGTACTATGCATAGGCATAGCATCTTGTGGGACTTGTGTTCTAGAACTTGCTTTGGGTAATATTAGAGAAAATGTTTATTGAATCAGAGGGTAAATCTCCCCTCCCCCACCTTTACCTATACTGGCATCTACATATTTGGGAGTCTGATTAATTCATTGGGGAGGAAAATGTTTTGTTTTATTTGGATTGCTGAAATTGAAGAGACCTGATAATGATTCCTTTGACTAAAACTTCAACAATGGTCTTTGTTTTCAAGAGGTTTCCTTATAGTCAGAGTTGTAAGTCATATTTAAGAGATCTAAAAACAGTGTAGAAAGTTGCCAAATTGTTTGTTGTAGGTTGTAGAGAAGAAAATACTTGTGTTATCTAGAACAGATCCCTTCTAAATGTGATTGGGTTGGTTCTGGTCCACAAATTGTGTTTTACTAGTCTGCATAGAGATAAGTACAGATATTGAGGATAAGCATGAAGAATTGTAGCAATGGACCAGAATAATTTTATGTCTGTTGATGTAATTTAAAAAATATTCTAGTAGTGAATTTTAATTGTATATTACAAAAGTATCAGTGAGTGATGAAATGGAGATTAAAATAATAAAACGAAGAAACAAAAATCTGGTCAGTCATCACAGATAGTTTGAGAAGCACTGGTCTAGACTGGTTGAGAAAAAAGTTTCCTGAGGAAGGGTAACTGATTAGAGAAGATCAGGGCTAGAAGCAAGAAATGGTATTTTTAGAGAAGAAACAGCATTAACAGAGGTAATTAGTCTTGTCAAGGAAGGTTTCTTGTCAGATGGCAAAGTACCATAGAAGAGCTATACTAGAAGACTTGTCCAAATTCTGTTACCCCTCTGGAAATCATTCCAGTTGTGTACCCATTTCTCTGTAAGTTATCCTGGTCCTTTGCTAAACAGAGATGTTAGTTTGAAGGTTGAGCATTCCTCAGATGATTATATGGGTATATCACTTGGCAGAGAGAACTCTGTCATGTGTTTACAGTAAGCCAAAACAATTCATTGTTGCCAGTTATCATTTCTTTGAAAGATAATACTCCCACTGTTGCCCTCTCTTCCAATACTGGGTGAACTTAAAAATTGCTATTCGATTTGATCTCATCTGGAAAATAGAGGGACATTTTTCAAGTTCAAAGAACTCCTGCCAGGTTTGTATTCTTTTCTGTACGTCTAGCATGATGAGTTATTAAAATGATGATTTTCCTGGCAAGTATATTGCCCAGTCTCCCAGGAGATTTCTGAGGTAATGTTATATTTTCAAAAGCAAAAATTTCCATCTTAACGAAGAGGATGCTTATAAAACCAATACTTTGGGAACTTGGAGGAAGCAGCTGTATTGTCAAATGAGATGAATGTACACGTATTTGTGGAAATGGCAGATATATATTAGTGATGTGATAATGTTTTTCTTTAAGTTATTGAAGTGACCATTTACCTAAGCCGAATAGTATTTTTTTCTGCTTCCTGGTGGGTTGTGAATGCATAAAGTTTTGGATATATTTGAATCAGGTGAATTCTAGTTCACAAAACACAGATGATAATGCCAAGTAAGGGTGTATTCTAGTTGGTCTCTTTTGGTTGTTGTTGCTGCTGTTGATATCTTAAAAAGTTTTTATTTTCTCTCTTTATGATGTGATGTCCTTGCCAGTATTTTTGTTTATTTCATTTAATAATATGCCTGTAAGAAGTATTACTCTACTAGAAGGCTGTTTATCTATTGACTGTTCTAGCAAAGGTCAGTCAGTGATCTGGACTGTGAACCTGTAGGAATAGTCCTCAACTCTGGTTGTTTATTAGAATGAACTGGGAGGAGAAGGGTAGATGGACATATATATATATATATATATATATGCATTTAAAAATCATACCGAAGCCCTACTCAATCCTTTTATATCAGAGTCTTTTGTGGGGTGGGACCTAGGTATAGATACTTTTAAAAAGTGTCCAAGGTGATTATAATGTGCAACTTGGGCTGAGAGCCACTGCCTGAAAGCAGAGCCACGTGGAGAGCTTGTTACATCACAGAGCACGGTCCTCCCCTGCTGCTCCCCCTCCCTCGGAGTTTCTATTTCAGTCAGGTTGGAATTGGGGCCCTAGGTAAATTTCTGACAATGTCCCAGGTAATGATGGTGGTGGTCCTGGGAAACCGACTTTGAGAACCATGATGTTAAAGGATCTGAACAGACTGAGTATGACCTTATTCATCCAAGTCTCAATTAGAAAGGGGAAGGGTGAGGGCTGAGGTTGGTCTTGAAGAATGAGTGGAACTTGGACACAGGAGGGACAGCGCATTTTAGTAGGAAGCAAAGACTTAAAAACCAAATGCGCAGAGACATAAAACTAATATCCCTCCCCAAAGTCACAGATGTATACTTCATGATTAATCAGTAAGATGTGTTCCTTTAGAGCTGGTTCCAGTCAGCAGTGGTTGGGTTTAAAACTCTGTTCTCTGTTCATACAATCAACATTTCAACAAATGATGCCCTGTACTCAGCTCAAACTGAGAGATTTTAAATATGTTGTGATCTTATTAGTTATTTACTTATTGATCTGTTTATCTTATCTATTTTTACTCTGTGAAAGGCGCCAGATATATAGGAATTTTAATGAGAGGCCTATGCTCTAGTGCAGGGTCAACAAGCACTTTCTGCCAAGGATCAGATAGTAAATATGTTAGACTTGTGAGCCACGAAGAAAATCGAAGATGTCATAGAGATACATAACCGCTCAAAATATAATCGATCTTAGCTCCTGTACTATACATACAGAAGCAGGCTTTAGGCCAGATTGGGCTGTAGGGCAAAGTTTGTTGCTCCCTGGTCTAGTGAGAGAGACAAGCTTTAATTAAATGCACGTATAACTACAAAAGTACATCTTGTTACATACACTAAAGAAAAATTGTAGGTTCTGTGGGGGAAGACCTGAGGGGCTATTACCTAGTTTAGCATGGGAGGTGAAGGAAGGAAACTGTGAGGAAGGGTCCTTTGCATTGAGACTTGAAGGGTCGAGTTTGGGAATCAAGCTGGTGAATACTGAGAAGCAGAAGGAGCAGAGTAGAGGGGAAAGAGTGAGGGGGAGGCACCCAGGGAAGTCTGGTGCGGTGCAGTGCAGTGAAGCGGTCAAGGTGGGCAGTACGAGGGTGGGGCTGGAGAGAAGGCAGGTGTTGTCGTTTCTGTTAAAACATTTTCAGTGTTTTCAGAGAACAGAGCTATTACTGCCGTTAAGAACTGAGTGGTTAGCACAGGTTGTAATTGGCAAAGCTTAGTAGAGAGAGAATTCGTGTTTTAGTAAGGGGATGAAGGAGAAATTCCTTGAGTTAATAGCCCGATCGCCTACGTAACTTCCTGACGGGAAGGAAAAAAGAAATCCCTGTTCTGCTCGACTTTGTGTAGGTGATTGGGAGAAAGGGAAAGAATGCAGTGGGGTTAAAGCCACATTTATTTGATGCTGTGTAAAGCAACTTGCATGCCCAATGCACAGAGAATACACTGTTATTGTTCCCATTTAGAGAGGAGAAAACTGAGGCATAGAGAAATTTAGTAAATTGTCCAAGCTTATACCATAATATGTAGAACAACTGGGATTTAAGCCTGTGTATTCTGATTCCAGAACCCATGCTATGTGTTTTTGGTGGTCGGGAGGTGGGTGGGAGAGAAAAAAATACCAAGAAACAAGGGGGAATGGGTAGGGAAAGGGTGATTTGATTATCACCTGAGATCAGCCAAACCTTTTAGCTTTCTAGAAGAAAATGTATGTCCAAGATAGCAATTTCTAGCAGATGTGCTAACAGTTGTTTTTCTCTATCTCAGGAGGATAATTAAGCATTTCTTTCTGAATTCCTATGAATCTCTGAATCCTTCTCCACACGGAGATATGTTAGTCCACAAGATAAATGGTTTTTACCTCTGGCATAAATAAAATGTCTGAATATCATCATGAAGAAGTAAACACAAGAGCATTTCTTAGTTGACATAGTTAACAGGCTCAGGAAATGCCATTTGAGCAGAGCCTGGCCTTTCAAGAGTTTGCACCTTTGCACATGCTTTCCCCTCTTTCCCTTCCTCTCCACCTCCTGGCAAACTTTTCCTTCTTTAGATTAGTGGTTGGCAAACTTTTTTTCTGTAATGGACCAGACAGTAAATATTTCCAGCTTTGCAAGCCAGTCTCTGTTGCAACTACTCACCTCTGCTGTTACAGTGCAAAAGCAGCCATAGATAATATATAAATGAATGAGTGTGTGCCAATAAAACTTAATTAAAGAAACACAAAACAGACAGCAAGTCAGATTTGGCCTATGGGCTGTACTTTATGGACCCGTGTCCTGTTCTAGACCCAGTGTAAATTTTACAACTTAAGACTATGTTGGTAGTTCTTTATTGTAGTTTCCTCATATTTTATCTTGGTAATATTATATATTGTATTATATTTGCAAATCTATCTCTTTGCAAAGCTGTTTTTCATCCTTTTCTAAGGCAAATACTGCCTTTTATATATGGCCAGTGTAAGTTTTGGCAGATATCTAATGCAGGTTTGTTAGTGTGTTGAATGAAAGATGGAAAGTTACATTTCCCTCAAATGATCAAAGCAATATTTCCAGTCCCATATGTCCTTTTCAAAGCTTGCCACTCCTTGTCAAGAAGAAGGATCTGTTTCTCTTATTTTTGAAGGTGATTGGACTTTGTCACTGCCTCAGTGAAAAGAATGAGGCAGAAGTCATGCCGCATGATATCCAAGACGAGGTCATCAAAGGTGATATGGCCTCTTTCTCCCCTCCCCCTCTTTCCCTCCGTTTGAGCAAAGTCTGGCCTTTGCAGTCATTTCCATCTATGTACGTGCCTCCCCCCCCCCCGTCCCTCACTCTCTTCCTCTCTGTCTCTCAGGATTCATATCTTTGGATCCCAGCCTCTATGCTGAGAGGCAGCCCAAACTGTCCCAAATGGAGCACAGCTACATGGAGTGGTCCACGTGCAGAAGGCCTGAGATGCCCCCTGCCCCACCCCCTCAGTTGACAGTTCTCATCAACCTCCTGACATGCGAGTCAATGAGACTTCAGGGGTCCCAGGGAGCTAAATCCAGCCAGCTGCCTGTTTTTGTAAATAAAGTTTTATTGGGACATATGCATTCATTTATATATTATGAATTGCTGCTTCTACTCTAATTGAGTAGTCATGACAGAGATGGTAAATAGCTCACAAAGCTGCTAATGCTAACTGGCTCCTCACAGAAAAATGTGCTGATTCCTGCCTCCCAGCCTTAAAGTCTCCCATTTGAGGCCCCAGACGTCTGGGACAGAGATAGCTAGCCCTGGTAGGCAGAATTCATGAGCATCATAAATGGTTGCTTTAGATAATAACATGGTACTTGAGAGTAATTTGTTATGAAATCCAAGTACCTGGAACACAGATCAATGCGATCCTTGGGAAAATCCAAGCTCGTATGTCTGTTAAAATACCCCAAGATCCAAACCTACCCTTCTTTGTTCCTGTTCCTCCATCGCCTCACATACACATCCTTTCACACCTTTGTAGTCTTTACATTACATAGAAGACTAAGGAACATGACCACGTATAACCCCCATAGTGTTTTAGAAATCGGGTTGTATTTCCCTTCCAGAAAGCAAATACTAGTTAGATGTCTTGATTAGCCTTAAGAAATCAGAAGGCTTTCCTCATGTAGAAAAAGTTGAGTTTCAACAACTGTTTGTAGATCTCACAAACCACGAAGTCTCTTTCACAGTTACTCTTTGTGTCTTGATCACCATAATGCTCTCTGACAGATGAGCAACAACCTCTAACCACATAACACTGATAATTGTGGCTTATAGTTCAGGCAGATAGAGATGTCATTAAAATATCCAGAATCATGTTCTACATTTTCTCCTTTTGTCATTCATCAAAATGGAAGTTTTTCATGAAAAGAATTAGAGGCCGTAAAATAAGGTACAGTGCTCCCTTTGAAACGTTTGAAAAATTATTAAACATAGTGCACTTTGAGGTAAAAGGTCAGGCAGTAATAATCAATTTCTTTAACATTGATGTGACTTTTATTAAACATTTGTCATTTGGGTGTTATTTCAGAAGGCTCTGGAAATTATATTTTATTTTCAATATATTGTTTTGCAGCTGTCAATTGCCCAGCAGAAGCAAACATTACATCTCAATTCTTTTGTGCTTTATAATATTTTATGGACTTATTTTCCTGAAATTCAGTGTTCTGAGAATTTACACAATGGACAGATACTTATAACATGCAAGTTCTCACAGTTTTCTGTAAGTTTTAGAGATATAATTGATTCTGATTTTAACAAAACATGGAGAAATTGGATATTATTTTCTCATTTTCTTCAGTTTCTCTTAGTCAACTTAGAGGCCTAGAGGCTTAAGAAATGTTCTTAGGAAGCTTATTTTGAATGTACCTTTTCTACCCGATTTTATCTTGTATTCATTCCTATGCAGTGAGGATGGACAGTAGAGTGGAGTGTGTGTGTGTGCGTGTGTGTGAGAGAGAGAGAGAAAGAGAGAGAGAGAGACACAGAGAGAGAGAGCATGAACGAGAAAGAGCAATGCATAACAATGTACAATATAGACATACATTTATATTTAATTAAAATTTGAGTTGTACATTAGAGTTTCCATGAATAGCTTACAGTGCCAATCTTCTGCTTCTTTCATTACAAGTGATGTCTGATTACTGATTTAGTCTGTGGTTTTGAGAGTAATGTAAGTTATTCACTGGGGGCAAGATAGCATTTTGGCAAAGAAAGACTTTGGTTTCACACTTGTCGAGGTTTGAGTTCTAAGTCTGCTACTTTTAGCTCTTACTCTTTGGTAAGTTCTTTCAACTTTCTGTGCCACAGTTTCCCTCAATCTCTATAAAATGGAGATAGAAATACTTACCTCACAGGAGGGTTGTTGTATTAAATGAGATACAGTTATCTAAGCATCATGCTTGGCATATAGTGAGCCGTGCTAAATGGCTATGACTAATTTTTCTACCTCTACCAAGGTATTCGTTATGATGGAAAGGATTGGACAATTTCAAATAAACTATTGGAGAAGTCCACTTACTCAAAATTGTTTCGCCTGTTTTGCAATGCATTGTCTATAATTTGACACCATTTTAGTGAGTCATTTCCTTTGAATACATTTTCTGGGTTTGGCATTAATCAAAGTATGAATGTTAACTGGGGAGTATCGCGTGTTAACATTCAGGTACATGGACTTGAAGATCAGAGGAGCTAGCTGTTGCACAGGACACATTAAAATACTGGGGTTACCTGATACTGGATAGGTAAACTTTTCTGAAGGAGGAAGTGGCGAGAGGAGTACAAAACAGAGGATAAGTCTGGATACTGTGACACCTGGGTATCTATATGGTAGTATATTGAAAACATGGAGGAAAGAGAAACTCAAACCGTTCCAACTGCTTAAAAATGTCTTATGAAGCAGGGTGCCAGGGGCACTGCTGGTGCTCCAGCTAGATCCTGTTGGACTTGAATTTGACATTTTTGTGCCTCCTTTCCTGCATGATTTTGATTCTAACAACCAGTACCCACAGCTTATGTTTGGAAGGCTCCCCTCAGGCTACTTGAGTCACAAATTCCCAGGATGTGCCTGGGTGGCCCTTAGCCGCTGACTCCCAGGTGCTCCTGGGTGAGGACAACCACGTGGCACAGCTAACGCTCCACAGTCCCCTGTGGGATCAGGCCTCTGAAAGATTTTGCATAGGCTCTCACCCCGTGGCTGCTGCTTCTCTGTCGTGCTTACAAGTCTCCCTGGTAAACTCTTCCTAAATACATTACTTGCACACAAACCCTCATCCCAGGATCTGCTTCTGGGGAACCTGACCAAAGACAAGGTAAAAATAAATACGTTTTCTGTTGTTTAAACAGTTGACAGCAGTAGGGAACTTCAACTGTTTAGAGAGAGATAAACAATAGACTGATTCAGGTGTTTCAGTGAGACGTTGAAGCACTAGCACATGGTCTGTAAGGAGATCTTGCCACAAAGAAATAGTTCAAGTGTCCTGCATAATAAATTTATGGGCCGGAAAAATGGCGGCGTGAGGTGAGCCTCTGTAAAGCTCCCCTGGAATTTACAACGAATCGAACAACAAAAACTCCACAAAGGACTCCCTGCACAGCACACAGGCAACACGAAGAGGCCCACTACCGACTGAAATCACCTACAGGTGGGAGATTCGCGCGAGTGGAGGGAGGAGGAAAGGGAGAACCGAGCTCGCTGCTTCGGAACTACCGCAGCAGGGGACAGCATATAACACGGCTGAACCCAACGCACGGCAGAGACCTCGGAGAAAAGACTGAGGGAAAAAGGCTGAAAACGGTGGTTTAAGCCCGCACTGCCGAGCGAGAACGGAGCCTTAGGCACTGAGACTAGCCGCTCCCAGAGCTCGCCAAGCGAAACAGTAGCAGTGTCAGATCAAAACAACAGAAAATTTGCTGTTTTGAGAACTGTGGACTTCACAGCCCAACTAGTTCCAGCAAAGAGCTGTGGAAGCAGGACCGGCTGTGGTGGTGGTTGCGCCATTGCTCTGGGCCACCTCTCACAACTCACCCCTGACCCCACCTATCTGGGCGGATCCCTGCAGGAGTAAACAGAACTGCTGAAACCTACGGGCTCTGAATCAGGAGCTGGAAGAGCTTTGGAACATCAACTATTAACAGAGGAGAAGCCCGCCCCATTGTGTGAGAAGTTGGAATAGTGCAGAGAAAACATAGCACTAAAAATAAGTTGCAGTTGGAGAAATAATAAAACATTCTACCAACAAGTACTGGCAAACTATCAACCTGTTGCAGAAGCCACTCCTGTAGATGTCTAGGAAGAGAAATAGTAAACCAGTAATCGCCATGAATAACCAAGGCAACAAGATAGCTCAGAAAGAAAGTGAAAAATCTCCAGAGAAGGCACTTAAAGATACAGAAATATGTGACTTAAATGACAGAGAATTCAAGATTGCAGTTCTGAAAAACTCAACGAGATACAAGAAAACACAGATAGGCAGTTAAAGGAACTCAGAAACTCAATCAAAGAACAGCATGAGCATTTTACGAAAGAGATTGAAATCTTAAAAAAGAACCAAATAGAATTTCTGGAGATTAAGAACTCAATAGAAGAAATTAAGAATGAAATAACCAGCTTAGGTAGTAGAGTTGACCAGATGGAGGAAAGAATCAGTGACATCGAAGATAGAAACCTGGAAATGACACAGAGAGAAGAAGAAAGAGACTTGAGACTTAAAAGAAATGAAAGAACTCTACAAGAACTTTCTGACTCCATCAGAAAGAGCAATATAAGAATAATGGGCATACCAGAAGGAGAAGAAAGAGAGAAGGGAACAGAGAATATATTCAAACAAATTGTCGATGAGAACTTCCCAAATTTGTGGACAGAACTGGACCCTCGAATCCAAGAAGCAAATAGAACACCTAGTTACCTCAATCCCAACAGGCCTTCTCCAAGGCACATTGTATTGAAGCTGTCTAAAATCAACGACAAAGAAAGAATCCTCAAGGCAGCCAGGGAAAAGAAGACGGTAACATACAAAGGAAAGCCCATTAGATTATCATCAGATTTTTCAGCAGAAACTCTACAAGCCAGGAGGGAGTGGAACCAAATATTCAAACTATTGAAAGAGAGAAATCATGAGCCAAGAATAATATATCCAGCAAAGATATCCTTTAGATATGAAGGAGGAATAAAGACCTTTCCAGACATACAGAAGCTGAGGGAATTTTCTAATACACGACCTGCACTACAAGAAATACTAAAGGAGGCTATTCGACCACCATCAACAGGGACAAATTTATCTCATTACAGGCCTATCTCAAGAAACAAGAAAACTCCCAAATAAAAAACCTCATGTTACACCTTAAAGAACTAGAAAAAGAAGAACAAGTAAAACCCAAGGTCAGCAGAAGAAAGGAAATAATAAAAATTAAAGCAGAAATAAATGAAATAGAGAACAAAAAGACAATAGAAAAAATTAATGTGACAAAGAGCTGGTTCTTTGAAAAGATTAACAAAATTGACAAACCCTTGGCTAGACTTACTAAGATTGAGAGAAGACACTGATTAACAAAATCAGAAACGTAAAAGGGGAAGTTATCACGGACACCACAGAAATACAAAGGATCATCCAAGAATACTATGAAGGACTATATGCCACCAAATTCAACAACCTAGAAGAAATGGACAAGTTCTTAGAAACATATAGCCTTCCAAGGCTGAACCATGAAGAACTGGAAAATCTAAACAGACCGATCACCAGTAACGAAATTGAATCAGTCATCCAAAACCTTCCCAAAAGCAAAAGTCCGGGACCAGATGGCTTCACTAGTGAATTCTACCAAACCTTCAAAGAGGATCTAATACCAATTCTGCACAAACTCTTCCAAAAAATTGAAGAAGAGACAGTACTCCCTAACTCATTTTATGAGGCCAACATTACCCTGATACCAAAACCTGGTAAGGACAGCACAAAAAAGAAAACTACAGACCAATATCTCTAATGAATACCGATGCAAAAATCCTAAATAAAATTCTAGCAAATCGAATACAACAATGCATTAAAAAGATTATTCATCACGACCAAGTGGGGTTCATCCCCGGGGCACAAGGATGGTTCAACATTGCAAATCCACCAATGTGATACATCACATAAACAAAATAAAGGACAAAAATCATATGATTATATCAATTGATGCAGAAAAAGCATTTGACAAGATACAACATCCATTTATGATTAAAACACTTAATAAAATGGGTATAGAAGGAAAATACCTTAACATAATAAAGGCCATATATGACAAGCCCTCTGCTAATCTCATAATTAATGGAGAAAAGCTGAAGCCCTTTGCTCTACGTTCAGGAACACGACAGGGATGTCCCCTATCACCTCTGCTTTTCAACATAGTGTTGGAAGTCCTTGCCAGAGCAATCAGGCAAGAGAAAGAAATAAAAGGCATCCAAATTGGAAATGAAGAAGTTAAATTATCACTCTTTGCAGATGACATGATGCTATATATAGAAAACCCTAAAGACTCCACCAAAAAGCTATTAGAAACAATCAACGAATACAGTAAAGTTGCCGGCTACAAAATCAACGCACAAAAGTCCATTGCCTTCCTATATACTAACAATGAAATCTCAGAAAAAGAAATACAAAAAACAATTCCTTTTGCAATTGCAGCAAAGAGAATAAAATACCTAGCAATAAACTTAACCAAGGATGTGAAAGACCTATATGCTGAAAACTATAAGACATTTTTGAAAGAAATTGAAGAAGACACAAAGAAATGGAAAGACATTCCGTGCTCATGGATTGGAAGAATCAACATAGTTAAAATGGCCATATTACCCAAAGCAATATACAGATTCAATGCAATCCCCATCAAAATCCCAATGGCATATTTTAAAGAAATAGAACGAACAATAATGGAGGTATCACACTTCCTGACTTTGGCTTGTACTACAGGGCTACAATAATCAAAACAGCATGGTATTGGCAGAAAAACAGACACATAGACCAATGGAATAGAATTGAGAACCCAGAAATAAAACCACATAAATATGGACAGATAATTTTGACAAAGAAGCTAAAAACATACAATGGAGCAAAGACAGCCTCTTCAATAAATGGTGCTGGGAGAATTGGATAGCCACGTGCAAAAGAATGAAACTGGACTGCTATTTGTCACCATGTACCAAAGTTAATTCAAAATGGATCAAAGACTTAAGCATAAGACCTGACACAATAAACTGCATAGAAGAAAACATAGGTACTAAACTTATGGACCTTGGGTTCAAAGAGCATTTTATGAACTGGCAAATAGACATATGAAAAATGCTCAACATCACTAATCATCAGAGAAATGCAAATCAAAACCACAATGAGATATCACCTCACCCCAGTCAGAATGGCTATCATCAACAAGACAAATAGTAACAAATGTTGGAGAGGCTGTGGAGAAAAAGGAACCCTCATACACTGTTGGTGGGAATGCAGACTGGTGCAGCCGTTATGGAAGGCAGTGTGGAGGTTCCTCAAAAAATTACGAATAGAATTGCCATATGACCCAGCAATCCCTCTCCTGGGTATCTACCCAAAAAATCTGAAAACATTTAGAGATAAAGACACGTGTGCTCCAATGTTCATTGCAGCTTTGTTTACGGTGGCCAAGACATGGAAACAACCAAAATGTCCTTCGATAGATGAATGGATAAAGAAGTTGTGGTACATATACACAATGGAATACTATTCGGCAGTGAGAAAAGATGATATAGGAACATTTGTGACAACATGGATGGATCTTGAGAGAGTAATGCTGAGCGAAACAAGTCAGACAGAAAAAGCAGAGAACCATGTGATTTCACTGATATGTGGTATATAAACCAAAAACAACAAAAGAACAAGACAAACAAATGAGAAACAGAAACTCATAGACACAGACAATAGTTTAGTGGTTGCCAGAGGGTAAATCGAATATATGGTGATGGAAGAACTGACTCTGGGTGATGAACATACAATGGGATTTATAGATGATGTAATACAGAATTGTACACCTGAAATCTATGTAATTTTACTAACAATTGTCACCCCAATAAATTTAATTAAAAAAAAATACATTGTTTTGTACACCTGAAACTAATAAAAAAAATAATAAATAAATAAATATTTAAATAAATAAAAAGACCAAAAAAAAAAATAAATAAATAAATTTATGGGAGCTCACATGATGGGGAACATAGCAAGAGAAAAGAATCAGGAAGATGGAGAAGGGAGATGGGACCAAACAACACAGAGGATCAAACAAAGTTCTTGCTGGAGTGTTGTCCCATATGCCCCCAAACAGGGATGTCTCATTCAGTTCTAAGTTATTTGATGTAATGGAAAGTTCTTCTTCTTCTTTCTGCTGCCTGATTGCCCCCTCTCCTTTGTCTGCTATACACATAGCCCAGTGCTAGTGGAATTGAGGAGAGTAAAGAAAATAGGGATGGCCTCCATATAAAGAGTCCTGGAGCAAAAATACTGCAATAAAGAGATCTATAAACTGGACTAATTCATTAGAATCAGGAATTTGCAGCCAGAGTTGGTTAAGGGAAATATCAACACCACCTCCCAAAATCCCAGAGCATTCTGGACAGAAGACAGGTGTCCCATTATTCATTAGATTGAGCTCTAACCAATTTTATTTCAGTTGTAGAGGACGGGGTGTACCCAGCTGATATCTGGGCTCTGTTGGTTTCTCTATTTCACTGACTGGTCTATAGTTAGTTCTATAGGAAGCAAATATTTCTAATCCTTTAACCTCAAACTGTTTCCTTCCACCTATGTGTTTCATTGATACAACTCAAAACAGGTCTAAAAATAGGGTAAAAGAGAAAACTCATTTATTGGTAGTCTGTGTGGGACAGGGAGGAAGGGTACCTGGAAATATCCCCTTTCATATGAAAGTTAAAAATGTGTGGATTTAATTACCATAATTAGAACCAGGTAAGTAGCTAACTCTGCCCTTGAGAACAAAAGGCCATTTGTAGGGTTTCTAATTCCAAATACTTATAAACAAAGGTAGAAAGGATAACTTCCTAGAAGTAGTATTTGCCATTCTGGAAGAGTGACTGCAATAGAAGTTTTGGTGGAATCTAGTGGAAATGTCCCCAGAGGTCATGAACACTCTTACAATTGGGAATACCAGTTACTTTTCATTCCACAGGCTCTCCATCTGGCCATTAGGCAATTTCTCCTCTCCAATCTATTTTAGAAAGTTGTAATGAGAATCAAATGAAAGACTAGGTGGATAGACGAGGTCCACATCATAACTGCCCCCTGGAGGGGTTAGAGGAGAGCTTCCAGGGGTATTGCTGGTCCTTGTTAGCAGAAAACCTTGGCCATCTAACTTTCTTTAGCTTCTTTTTTTCCTCTCAAAATTCAGTTCTCATCTGTGTTATAAATCAGCTTACCCTCCTTCTGAGGAAGATATATCTGCATTTATTCCATATTTATATGTATATTTACATGTACATATACATCCATATTGATATAGCTTAACATGTTGCATAGTCTACAAATCTCTTAAAAGAGAGACTATAGAAATCAAAGCATAGATAGATCAATGATTGCTAAGTGTACACGCTTGAGATTTCTTCACTGAAGGCTACTTTTTAAGAAACATCTGATAAATTATGATCACCTTTTATCAGGGAATATATAGCTCGGATCCAACCCACCCACTTGTGTGCCAGTGGACCACATGGCTAATTAATCCTTTCCCCTGAATCCAAAAAGCGACCTCAGAGCCTTTCCCGACACTGGAAATGGCAGTGTTGATAGTGAATGGTCAGAGTTGATATTGAATAGAAGATTGCTTGCAATTCCTACTCTGAAACTTGTCACTTCTTAGCACTAAAACAAGAATGGGTTTTTAAATCCTTGTCAACAGGAGATCTAGCTAGAAGCATTTCACAGCAGGAAGGGGAAAGACAATAAGTTGACTTTTGACTTGAGATGGGGGGGGCTGGGAGTTGCAAAGTATGTCTCTATAGTGAGATGATGCTCTTAGTGCGGAAGGGAGAAGTGAGGTCAGGAAAACAGACTTGCACTGCTTGTTGCTTCAGCGCTGCACTGTCCAATATGGTAGCCACTAGGCATGTGTGGTTACTGAGGACTGAAGTGTGGCTAGTCTGAATTTGGATGTGTCAAATATACACTGGAAGTTGAAGACTTAGAATGAAAAACAATGTAAAATAGCTTATTAATCATTTTATATTGATTACATATTGAAATCATAATAGTTTGGATGTATTGAGTTAAATGCAATATAGTATTAAGCTTAATTCATCTGTTTCTTTTTTGCTTCTTTAAAATGTGACTACTAAAAAACTAAGATTACATATGTGTCTTGTATTATGTTTCCATTGGATACTCCAGGTCTAGAACATGAGTTTCTGCTTGGGCCCAGAGACCTCTAACAGGGTTTGCACACAGGGTTTTAGGAGACTGGGAGATTTCTGAAATTGTATGCACCCCATTATAAACAGTTGCATATGTAGATTTTTCTGAACGGATATCATTAGGTTTTTATCAGTGTTTATGATACCAAATAAGGATAGTCACCACTGGTTTGGAGTCTTTCATGGAAGGATATGAGAACTTAAAGTGGAATTTTAAACTCAAAATGCAAGATCTTGCCCTATTTCTGAAATCCTCAGAGAAGAAGTCTGAGATTCTTTATCATGGTATTGAGACTACGATCTTGATAAAAGCAGGGGCTTGGTCCCTTTACCATTTTATCTTTCTGGCACACATTGGTTGGCATCCGAAAAGATTTTGCCATTTAATGCCTTTGAAGTCATCACTTGTGAAAATTTAAAGGTCATTGTTTTTTTTGCACAGACACTAAATATAGTTTTGGAATAAAAATGATACTGTGAACTTATTTGGAAAATATATTTTCCTCAGGTGGATTTTCCAGAATCTAAGGATTGAAAACAATGACACGAAAGTAGTTTAATTGTGAGGTAACCCAGGAAGCATCAGGAGGGGTGTGGGGAAGTGAGGCAGGGATGGAAAGGAAGCCAGTTCCTTTTCAAGGTGGGTTAATGAGCATGTTATTGCCGTGGGTCCTCTGGGATGTGTACATCCTGTTTCAGAGATGTCCCATGTGAAGAGTGAAGATGCTGTCAACTCCTGTGTGTCATTGGTTGAAGATGTTTCCTGGGGTCATAAACTGCCCAGATCTGTTTTCCCGACCTGAGGGCTGAGCATCTTTCTACAGCCAAGGAAAGCCCTCAGGCTTAGAGTTATGGCCACATTTAGAAAGTGTTCACAGTTTTGGGAAAAGTGCCAAGGGGATGTGGGCGATATATTAACAACTCCCCTAGTGTTGCTTGGGTGTATTGTGGCTAGGAGACGTTGCTCTTTAATTATATAGGAGTGGACAGGGAGGACATACTTATTATAGGATAATGATCCCAATCTAGACGACTTGCAAAATTGTGCATATAGGAATTTCATGAAGATGGTTGTCTGCCTTCTGGGGATTAAAAAGAAGAAATGCAATTTCTACATCACAGGTTTGTTTGTGTTTCGATCCATCCAAACTAATTTTGTTGTTGTTGCAACTATTGTAATAAGAATGCTCGTAAAAAAAAAAAAATGGATCTTTGAGTGTTGTTGAAAGACCATTTGAAAAGCTGCAATTATTGTAAAACAATTTGGCAAGGGTATGTTTTGTTGGTGGAAATGAAAAGCAGTTTTGAGGCCAAGAGTTTGCTGTTTTTCCACAAACATGCTTAATGGAAAATAAAATTATCTTCTTTCTTTGGCCACCTTAAAGTATTTTAATGTTCTTTATGACCAGTAAGTACAAATTTTGTCTCATTAATATAGATAAAGGATGTCCATCCCTAATACTGACAACTCAAACTTTGAAAGTATTTTTAGAAGGACTAAAACACGTATCAAACTGGAGGGGGAAAAAGTTACTGATAGATCACAATGTTTGCTCTTCCAAAATCTATTCTCTATTAGAAATGCCCAATTATTAGGATGAAAATGGTATACAAGTAAAATTGTTTTCACTTTGTCTACGGGAAATTTGAAAGGAGGTACTTCTCAACTTCTTTTTAAACCTAGAGAAAACCATAGGTGTCCTTTATTAAGCTATTTATTCATTTGCAGGAACACTCTGGTCTCAGTGTTTCAAAGGCACAAACATGGTATAGATGGGCTTTCAGTCTTTGCTACACACAGGGCTGTTCCGACTTTTGAATTGACCTCCAGCCCTGCATTTGTAGGGTGCAATGGGGCAGGACAACAGAAAGAAAATGACCAATAGAATCTTATTTTATTTCTAATTTATTTTCCCATAAGCAAATTATATAATGTACTTGCTCTAGCAGTATAGTTTTAATTTACTCACATTAGAATGTCTGGAGTGCTTCCTTTTTCTTTTCATTTTTTTAATGAAATTTTACTGGAGACCAGCTAGAGATATCTAAATAGTGTTTTGAAATTCCTTAAACTCTTTATTAGCTTTCGTTTGCTTTCCTGATGAAAATTCAAAATCCCCCTCCTCTGCAAGGCTTATACTCTAGCTCTTGCCTTTCTCTATAGCTTTCCCTCATGACAGTCTCATCTTGATAACTGTACTTCATCTCCTGGAACTTCTCCCTCTCGAAACTCTTTCTTTTCTCAGGGTCTCCTTGTGTACAGTGTTGTCTGTTATCCTTCCCCCCTCCCCTTCTTTTTACTTGTTATCCTAGTTGCCTGCCCTTCTCATCCAGCCCCCTGTTGGATGCTGTTAGAGCACCTTGCACTGTTTCCTCTTGGAGCTTAACACCTTCGTGGTTAGATAGTTACTAGTAGGATGGCTTATTTAATGTTTTCTCTTTTCCCACAATGACTGTTTTGTCCAAAACCCATCCTACTGCATCACACAATGGTCAGCATCTAGTAGGTCTTATTAAATTTTCTGTGA
The DNA here is from genome assembly GCF_036562045.2 of Rhinolophus sinicus. Classification (NCBI taxonomy): domain Eukaryota; kingdom Metazoa; phylum Chordata; class Mammalia; order Chiroptera; family Rhinolophidae; genus Rhinolophus; species Rhinolophus sinicus. The sequence continues at coordinate 46,765,596 of NC_133759.1, read as the reverse complement.
ATAAGTGAATAGGTGGAAGACCTAAGATGTTGATCAATTTACCTTCTAATGACCTGTGTCATAACTTTTCTTTTGACTTAAACATAGTTATCTCTGCTGTAATATGGAGGGTTGATCAATTATATCAAATTATAAGGTGCCAGATTTGACCTTCACTAAAAGTCCCTTTATCCTCAAGGCCCATCTTTACTATGTACATCAGTGGCTGAATTCCTCATTTTCTAATAGTTCAAATATTTTGTTTCACTTTGTCTCCATGTGGGCACTGCTTATTACCCTTGTCTTGGCACAATGCCCATCTCATATGACTACTTGCTGAATGAATGAACAAGAAAGGGAGCCAGAAGTTTTCCTTTCAAAATTCATACATTATTTCTGGATTGGGCTACCTTCTGAAAAATTTGCAAGTTTTAGATTAGACTAAATAATGAATCATTTCCTTTGATGTCTCCTTAAGACAAAGAGTTAATGAAGGGCGTTTGCTTCAGGGGCTTACGCCTGGAATGTCTAACATGACCTTCAGCGCTTTAGGGGCTCAAGTTCAAACTGAGTGCTTCACAGGACAATCAGATGAGGAGAAAACCAAGGCAGTGGGAAGATGTATTTGCTCTTAACTTAATAAAGGAGATACTCCATTAATTATTTCCTTAATGAAGGAGATAATTTTCATGGGAAATTCAGGAGAAATAGAAATGACCACACTGAACTTGTATATATCTCTGTCATGGCAGCTATTTATCTGTTATGTACTGTTTCCTTTCTTTTAATGTGAGATCCATGTTAATTTTGTCTTTCCACTTCTTGGCTCTGTATACCTTGCCCATTATTGGACACTCAGTAAATTCATGAAAGAATTTCTTTAGTATAATCTGGAATCCCCAGGCATCTGATCATGTTTTACTAAGAATTTCAACTCTTTCAGCAAAAAGTTTAAAAACTTCATTTTCTTTTCTGGCAAAGCATTTTTGGGTTGCCCTAAAATATTTGAAGAATGCAACCAGCAGCACTTCACTTGAAGCAGGTAGAGAATCTGCCCCATGGCATCTGTCTGTCTATCTATCTATCTATCTATCTATCTATCTATCTATCTATCTATCTATCTATCTATTATCTATGCATTCATACATCTATCCATTAATCTATTTTATGTGTGTGCCCAGACTGTATTCAAAAGGATGTGTTTTGGCTAAAATAATGAGTTATTGCGAAAAAAACGCATTTGTCCTTCATGCCTGGTTTTCTGCTCTGACATTCCTCTTATCTTGTGACAAGGTTTGTTTATCCTTCAATTCTGTCTTACAATTTTATGTTCATTGCCACCTCTTTAGTCCCAACCATCATCATCTCTTATCAGGGCTACTCTAACCAGCCTCTGATTACTCTCATCCATCCGTGCCTCTCTTTAAGCTGTTCTCGACACTAAATCCAGAGGGACACTTATATATCTCAAACTATCTTGTCATTTCCTTTGTTTAAAAACATTTCCAGGTCTTTTCATTTCACTTAGAATACAGTTCCAAAACCATACAAAATTCCATCCTGCCATGGGGCTTTTGCACATGGAATGTTCTTTGCCTGGAATGTTCTTTCCTCCCATCTTCACTTAGCTTCCTCCCATTCAGCTTTAGTTCTTAGCTCAGCCATCAGTTGCCTGGTTAGAAACCTTCCCCATCCCCCAACACATGTATCCGCTCTCCTACAGGTGTACTTTATAAAACATATATACTTGAAATTTTATATTCATGTGATTATTCAATTAAATCTCTCTCCCCATGATAATGAATGCTCCAAGAGCTCAGGAACAGAGACTTATCTGTACTAGACTGTAGCACACAGCACTGTGCCAGGCATGTGTATATTTGATAAAATGATAGAGTTTATGCCTGTAGAGAAACCTTGGCCCTTGTGGAATATAGGATTCATCTTTTCCTAAAGACCATTTCAAGGGCTCCTAATTCCAGTGCATCAAGTTAACCTTCTTTTTGTTCTATCTGATTAGATTTTTCAAATTAAGCAACTGACATTTTGCCTTGTTTGTAATCTAGCTTCTATCTGCAGCCTTTCTTTGCTGTCCCTGATTTGATAACCTCCCCTGTATCTCATGAATTCAGCATGGAGCGGCTGCCTTGTACCTACCAGTCCAGTCAAGAGTCCACGTGTGTCCCCAAACCTCAGTCCAATGATGGAATTCCTACTGTCTGTGGTAGGAACGGCCTTTCTTGACCACCCTGTCTGTTACCCTTTGCTAGACCTTTCACTAACTGCAGCTGGAACTTGCGCCTGACATACTCTCAGGATGTCCTACAGATCCCATTAGCTAGATCTTCTCTGGTTTTCGTTGCCAAAGCAGAGACTTTCAAATACATGAGGCATTCTGGAAAATAAATCTCTCCCAAATCCTGGGATTGTCAAGAATGGCCTGGTTTCTATCAACTGAGCACCCTGTCTTTCAAAACTTGCTTTAGATTATTTATTTGTATCACGTTTTAACAGTTTCTCTGCAGGTCAACATGACATTCATTTGGATTCACCCATAACGAACAGCATGTTCTCTTTGATGTTTGCATTTTCCAGAAAAAATGACTTTCTCTCCCTTAATTTCTACTTTTGGAATCTTAACGAGCATCGAGTTTCAGAGACAGTGACCTTGTTTTCAAGTGTAGGACTTAATTACTTTAAAATGTCACTGTTAAAGGAATATCATCACTCTGTTCTTACAAATTACCAACAGCTAAAATCTGACAAATAAATTCCTTCTAACAAAATGTCCTACCTTCTCATGTGCAGAGGGTGGTACAGGGTGATCCTGGGACAGTTGCATCAAAATCACTTGGGTGGGAGAAAGTGATTCTTAAAAATCTACGTTCCAGGGCCCAACTGCAGATACAGTGAACAAGATCTACAGGGACTATAGAATCTACTTTTTAAACACAGTGTTGCAATGAGTCTTAGATACATTAAAATTTAAAAAACATTTTTTTATTGAGCACTGCTGTTGGTAAAAAATAGAGCTGTCACCTCTGACATACATATGTATGTGTGTTTATTATATGTACTGTGTTGATAGAGTAAGTACATTATAAATGATACCTTAAAAGTAGACATTTTAGAAGGATAAGAGAAAAGATCAGTATAAACGTAAGCTAAGTGACGTCATAGGAATGGCAGCAGCGGGCACACTTTTTGAGTTCTCTTCCGGATCTTATCACAAACAGGACATCTATAACTCATCAAAGGACTCTCTGCTCATCTTGCAGAACAGCTAAGAGACTCGTGCAAGGATTACTTGAAGGACAATATACACAACACAAGAGTTACTTTTGAAACACACGTAGAGGAGAAGAACGAAGTAGTGCAAGTCAAATATAAAGGACACATACACATACTACATAAGGTAATCCAGCAAGAACTAAGAACTCTAGGGGATCTACCTAATACATCAAAGCAAACACAAAGTCAGCCAGAATGGGGAAACAAAGAAACATGTCCCAAAGAAAAGAACAGAAGAAACCTCCAGAAATGGAACCAAATGAAACAGAGGTAACCAACCTATCAGAGACAGAGTTCAGAACACTGATGATAAGAATGTTTAAGGAGCTTAGAGACGACATAAAGAAGGATAGAGAAATCATAATGAACAACCAGTTAGAAATAAAGAACACAATTACTGAAATAAAGAACTCACTTGAAGGAATTAACAGCAGGTTAGATGAAGCAGAGGATCGAATCAGCAACTTAGAAGACAAATTAGCAGAGATCACCCAAACAGAACAACAGAAAGAAAAAAGAATAAAAAACAATGAAGATGGTTTAAGAGACCTCTGGGATAACATCAAACACAACAATATGCTCATCATAGGAATACCAGAAGGTGAAGAGAGGAAGCAAGGGATTAAGAACATAGTTGAAGTAATAATGTCCGAAAACTTCCCTAACCTGATGAAGGAAGCCAACATACAAGCCCAGGAAGTGCAGAGAGTTCCAACCAGGATAAACCCAAACAGGTCCACACCAAGACACATTATAGACAAAATGGCAAAGGTTAAAGACAAAGAGAGAATCCTAAAAGCAGCAAGAGAAAGACAGAGGGTTACATACAAGGGAACTCCCATAAGACTATCAAATGACTTTTCTACAGAAACATTGAAGGCCAGGAGGGAGTGGCAGGAGATACTCAAAGTGATGGAAAACAAAGGCCTACAACCTAGATTGCTTTATCCAGCAAGGCTATCATTTAAAGTTGATGGAGAGATAAAGAGCTTCCCAGAAAAGAATAAGCTAAAGGAATTTATTACCACCAAGCCAGCATTGCAAGAAATACTAAAAGGACTTCTGTAAATAGAAGAAAGATGAAAACAATCTAACTACAAATTTAAAATGTCTAATAACTATGTACCTATCAATAATCACTTTAAATGTAAATGGATTAAATGCTCCAATCAAGAGACATAGGGTGGCTGAGTGGATAAGAAAGCAAGACCCTTGTATATGCTGTATACAAGAGACTCACCTCAGATCAAAAGACACACACAGGCTGAAAGTGAAGGGTTGGAGTAAGATATTTCATGCAAATGGAAATGAGAAAAATGGAGTTGCAATACTTATATCTGACAAAATAGACTTTAAAATGAAGAACATATTAAAAGACAAAGATGGGCACTATATAATAATAAAGGGATTGATCCGACAAGAGGACATAACCCTAGTAAACATCTATGCACCCAACATAGGAGCACCTAAATATATAAAACAGATATTGACTGACATAAAGACAGAGATCAACAGTAACACTATCATAGTAGGGGACTTCAACACACCTCTGACAACAAGGGACAGGTCTTCCAGACAGAAAATCAATATGGAAACAACAGCCTTAAATGACACATTGGACCACTTGGATTTAATCGCTATTTTCAGAGCATTGCACCCCAAAGCTGCAGAATACACGTTCTTCTCAAGCACACGTGGAACATTTTTCAAGATAGACCATATGTTAGGCCACAAAACAAGTCTTGATAAATTTAAGACAATTGAAATCATACCAATTGTCTTCTCTGACCACAGTGCTATGAAATTAGAAATGAACTACAGGAAAAAAACTGGAAGACACACCAATTCATGGAGGCTGAATAACATGTTACTAAATAATGAATGGGTCAACCAGGAGACCAAGGAAGAAATCAAAAGATATCTGGAGACAAACAAAAATGAAAACACGACAACCCAAAATCTATGGGATGCCGTGAAAGCAGTCCTAAGAGGGAAATTCATAGCATTGCAGGCCTACCTAAAGAAACAAGAAACATCACTAATCAACAGTTTATCTTCACACTTAAGGGATCTGGAAAAAGAACAGCAAAATAAGCCCAAAGGGAGTACAAGGAAGGAGATAATAAAGATCAGAGCGGAAATAAATGAAATAGAAACCAGAAAAACAATACAAAAGATCAATGAATCCAAGAGTTGGTTCTTAGAGAAGATAAACAAAATTGACAAACCTTTAGCCAGACTCATTAAAAAAGAGAGAGAGGACCCAAATTAATAAAATCAGAAATGAAAGAGGAGAAGTGACAACAGACACAGAAATACAAAAAATTTAAGAAATTACTATGAGCAACTATATGCCAACAAATTTGACAATCTGGAAGAAATGGACAATTTTCTAGAGGCATACAACCTTCCAAGGCTAACTCAAGAAGAAACAGAAAACCTGAATAGACTGATTACCACCAGGGAAATTGAATCAGTAATCAACAATCTCCCAACAAACAAAAGCCCTGGACCAGATGGCTTTACAGGTGAATTTTACAAAATGTTCAAAAAAGAATTATCACCTATTCTCCTCAAGCTCTTCCAAAAAATCCAGAAGGAGGGAAGACTCCCAGACACTTTTCACGAAGCCACTATCACCCTGATCCCAAAATCAGACAAAGACACCACAAAAAAAGAAAACTACAGGCCGATATCTCTAATGAACATAGATGCAAAAATCCTCAACAAAATATTAGCGAACAGAATTCAGCAATACATTAAAAAGATCATACACCATGATCAAGTGGGATTCATCCCTGGTATGCAAGGTTGGTTCAACATCTGCAAATCAATTAATGTGATACACCACATTAACAAAATGAAAAATAAAAATCATATGATCATATCAATTGATGCAGAAAAAGCATTTGACAAAATCCAGCAGCCATTTATGATAAAAACCCTTAAGAAAGTGGGAATAGAGGGATCATATCTCAACATAATAAAGGCCATATATGATAAACCCACAACTAACATCATACTCAATGGGGAAAAGCTAAAACAATTCCCCTAAGATCAGGAACAAGGCAAGGTTGCCCACTTTCTCCACTTCTATTCAACATAGTGCTGGAAGTTCTAGCCACAGCAATCAGACAAGAAAAAGAAATAAAAGGCATCCAAATCGGTAAGAAGGAAGTAAAATTGTCATTATACGCAGATGACATGATACTATATATAGAGAACCCTAAAGACTCCACCAAGAAACTATTAGAGCTGATAGATGAATTTAGTAAAGTAGCAGGATACAAAATTAATATTCAGAAATCAGTTGCATTTGTATATACCAATAATAAAACATCAGAAGGAGAAATTAAAAAACAATCCCATTTACAATTGCTTCAAAGACTATAAAATACCTGGGAATAAATTTAACCAAAGAAGTAAAAGATCTGTACTCAGAAAATTATAAGACACTGAAGAAAGAAATGAAAGAAGATACAAATAGATGGAAACACATACCATGTTCATGGATAGGAAGAATTAATATAGTTAAAATGTCCATACTGCCTAAGGCAATATACATATTCAACGCAATTCCTATCAAACTACCAACGACATTTTTCACAGAAATAGAACATATAATCCTAAAATTTATATGGGACCATAAAAGACCCCGGATAGCCTCAGCAATCTTGAGAAATAAGAACAAAGTGGGAGGTATAACAATACCTGACATCAAATTATACTACAAGGCTACAGTAATCAAAACAGCATGGTACTGGCATAAAAACAGACACATAGATCAATGGAACAGAATAGAGAGTCCAGAAATAAATCCATGCCTATATGGCCATTTAATCTATGACAATGGAAGCAAGAATGTACTGTGGGGTAAAGACAGTCTATTCAATAAATGGTGCTGGGAAACCTGGACAGACACATGCAAAAAAATGAAGCTGGACCACCTCCTTACACCATATACAAAAATAAATTCAAAATGGCTTAAAGACTTAAATGAAAGATCTGAAACCATAAAATTCCTAGAAGAAAATATAGGAAGAAACTTCACAGATATTATCCTGAGTAAGATTTTTACTGATATATCCCCTCGTGCAAGGGAAGTAAGAGAAAATAAACATGTGGGATTACATCAAACTAAAAAGGTTTTCACAGCAAAGGAAACCGTCAATAAAACAAAAAGGGATCATATTGAATGGGAAAAGATATTTGCCAATGATATATCTGATAAGGGGTTAATATCACAAATTTATAAAAAACTCACTCAACTCAACTCCAAAAACATCAAACAACCCAATTTAAAAATGGGCAGAGGACATGAAGAGACATTTTTCTAAAAAGGACATACAGATGGCAAACAGACATATGAAAAGATGCTCAAGCTCATTAACCATCAGAGAAATGCAAATAAAAACCACAAAGAGATACCACCTCACCCCAATCAAAATGGTTATCATCAATAAATCAACAAACAACAAGTGTTGGCGCGGATGTGGAGAAAAGAGAATGCTTGTGCACTGTTGGTGGGAATGCAGATTGGTGCAGCCACTGTGGAAAGCAGTATGGAGGTATCTCAAAAATCTGAAAATGGAACTACCTTATGATCCAGCAATTCCACTCCTAGGGATCTAGCCGGAGAAATCCAAAACTCTAATTCAAAAAACTATGCACTCCTATGTTTATTGCAGCACTGTACACAATAGCCAAGACATGGAAACAACCAAAATGCCCATCGGTAGATGACTGAATTAAGAAACTGTGGTACATTTATACAATGGAGTATTACTCAGCCATAAAGAAGAAAGAAATCTTACCATTTGCAACAACATGGATGGACCTAGAGAACATTATGTTAAGTGAAATAAGTCAGACAGAGAAACACAAATACCATATGATCTCACTTATATGTGGAATCTAAAAAAAAGAATAAGTGAATGAATTAATCAGAAACAGTTTTGGAGACGTAGAGGAAAAACTAAGGGTTGCTAGATGGAAGGGGACTGGGGATAAGAGGGGAGGTGAGGGGATTAGAAAACATTCAGCAACCACAAGATGGCCATGGGGTTTTGAAAATTAATTTGGGGAATGTAATCAATAATGTTGTAAAGATTTTGTAGGGTATCCGATGGACACTTGTCTCATTAGGGAGACCACCTCAGGGATGATGTAGATGCCTGATCACTGCTCTGTATGCCTGAAGCTGAAGCTGAACAATAATGAATGTCAACTGCAAGTTTGTATGTATATGTATGTGTGTGTATGTGTGTGTGTGTGTGTGTGTGTGTGTGTGTGTGTGTGTGTGTGTATATATATATATATATATATATATATATATATATATATATATATGTACTTACAAGAAGCGGAGGACAGCATTAGGAATAGAGACAGTGGAAATGTAATGGCTGTGTGCGATGTTGGAGGGATAGTGGATGGGGGGAGGGGGTTCACACAGTGTGAGGGATATAAAAGATACACGTCTAGTAGTACTTTGTCTTGTGCACCTGAAACTAATAAAAGCAAAACAAAACTTAAGCTATATTTGCTGGCCACAGTCCACAGTGCGTCATTCTGCACACCTTGCACGATATAAGTATTCTACTTTGGGAGTTGCTGTTTTATAGTTTGCGGAATAGTAGACTTATCTCCAGGATTGCCCTGTGTCCTAAATTATAGCAGAAAATAGGGTCTAGCTCAGATGGGCAACATGATTGACTTTGTTGAAGGATTATAAGGGGAGATTCGGTGTAGGGAGGAGTTCTGAGCATGCAGAAAACAGTTTAAGAGCTCAGAGGGGTGGGGCACTCAGAGGTGGCACAGGGAAGCATTGCTGACAGAAGGATTATATTTAAAGGAAAAGGGAGGGACACCAAACCACTTCTTGCAAAACTGAGGCTGGGTCAGCACGGTATGCTGTGTATACTCCCTCTGTCTTTTTTTATTTTTTAAGATTTTTATTAAAATATAGCTAACGTACAATATTATATTAGTTTCAGGTATACATCATAGTTATTCAACAGGACCCTCCTGGTACTACGCAGAGTTATTGCTGCATTATTGATTATATTCCCTATGCTAAAGAAGTGATCACAGGATAAGTCCAGCAACCATCTGACACCGTACCACGCTATCACAATATTATTGACTGTATTCCCTATGCTGCACATTATATCCCCAAGACTTATTTGTTTTATATGTGGGACTTTGAACCTCTTATTCTTCTTTATCTTTCCCCCCTTTTAATTTTTCAATTAGAGTTGACATTCAATATTAGTTTATATTAGTTTCAGGTGTATAGCATAGTGGTTAGACATTTATAGAATTTAGGAATTGATCCCCCTGACTAGTACCCACCTGGCACTATATAGACTTATTACTATATTATTGATTATATTCCCTATACTTTACATCCCCATGACTATTTTGTAACTAGCGATTTATATTTCTTAATCCCTTCACCTTTTTTACCCTGCCCCCAACCCCCTTCCATTTATCACCCCGATAGATCTAGTACCCATCTGACACCATACATAGTTATTACCGTATTATTGACTATATGCCTTATGCTGTACCCTACACCCCCACGACTACTGTGCAGCAGCCAATTTGTATTTCTTCATCCCTGTCCTGCACCCCGTTATTCTACTGTTCAAAGTGTATGCGATCAGAGAAACAAGGCCAAACCATAAAGTGTTCCTGGCCCATGACAAGATAAGTATAGAAATTGAGAGTATTTATAAATGTTTAGAGCATTGTTTGATGTTGCTGTGGCATCTAGTACATTTCAGAAGGTTTGGTCTGCAATGGATTGGAAATTAAAGAAAAAAAAATCATGCCAGTCCTTCCCTCTAGATACTTTGAGAAGCACTGTCTGAGATGCTGCTGCATCTCAGAAATGGAGGCTAAATTCTCCATTTCCTTGCCTTTGTTTCAGCCACTAAAGGCCAAGTTGGTGTCTACCTATCTCACCTGAAGGAGTTGCCTGCCTTGGCTTGTTAGAAGAGTCTGGTACATAGAGAACAATTGTGAGCTTGGGCATGCCATGTGACCTCTCTGGGATCTCTTTGTCATCTATAAATTGAGATAATGGAACCGTACTCAGCACAGTGTCTTAGAAAATTAGAACACAGGTTCTAATTTTTTATCATCATGTGAAAGAATGAGTGCCTCCTTTCCTTGTAGCTGCATCTCTCCCAGGGAAGTTAGGATTACAATCAATGAAGCACACATTCTGACTGTTAGAATCCAGGAAATGTTTGAACTCAGTAGCCACATTTTTGTTGTATCATAGGCTCAGCTCACAGTGACATGAAGGCAGATTTCTGTTCTTGCATTTCTCCCTAATTATAACGGCCATAGGTTGAGAATTTCATGGGGTGAATATTAATCTTCTAGCACATCTGTCTGCACTGATGGCCAGAGAAAGTTCCCAGGCACAGAACACAGGGGCTGGCAATTGTAAGTCAGACTGCTTGCATGGAAATGGTAAGTGCCATGAGGGTATGGGTGGGACACCCATCTTCACTCTGTTTCTCAGCTAGTGTCCTAGAAACTTGTCATGCTCCATCTTGCCTCTCTTCTTCACGTGGAGAATGTCTTCAGTATATTCACTGCTGATCTCATGCCTGCATCTTCCCTAAGTCTTCTCCAAGTACTCTAGCTCACCCCAATTCCTTCTTCCTCTCAGCTTCTGGTTCACTTCTATTTTTATAGCGCTCCCTTTGGCACACACTCATGAAGTTATTTCAGTGCCCTATGTGGTGTTCACCTTCCCACTTCACTGTGAACACCTGAGGGCAGACATTAGAGCTTATTTATCCTCTGTCCTTGTCACATTCCTCAGAACAAATGAGGCTGTGGCAGGAAATTTAATTTTTAGGGAGAGGAATGGTGATTTGAGCTACTCCCACTTTTTAAACCACATCTTCTGCTCTGACTTGACTACACTAATTTGCAATTCTGTTGATTCCAAAATACTTTGATGAGAATGATAACTGCAGTAAGCACCGTGGGTAGTTACCATTTATTAATAAGCACTTATGTGCCTGGCACAGCACATTTAACACAGCCTCTCCTATAGTTCTCACAACAAAAGTAGTGTCACCATTTACAGACAAGGAGACATTCTAAATAATTAAATGACTTTCCTAAGATCATATAAGTACTTAGCAGAAGATTAGCAATTTAAACTCAGGACTAACCTAGAACTCCAGACTTTTAACCACTGTCTCCAAAATAGAAGAAATAGGAATATTGAAAATAATGAATTTATTGATTCATTCACCTATCAGTCCTACTGTCCAACTACGGAATCATCCAAATCCACTGAGTTTATATTTTCTTTAGACTGGGCTAGTCATAGACAAATTAGACTCATTCTTGGGAGGCAAAGTGTAGGAACTGTTGGGGGCCCCTCAGTGTCTTGTTCACCTTCCTCTTTTCTATGTCTCTCAGTCCTCCCAATCCATGGACACTCTGTCTAGCTTGAGGGCTACAAAAAACTGCCTCTGACATTACATATTCTCCAAAATGATTTGTTTATGCTTAGACGCTGGTTCATAAATAAGGAAAAATATATTGTTATATGTAAATATTCCCTTATACATGTATTTCCCCCCTTTGGTCCTTGGCGATCCTCTCTCCCTGTACATCCTCTCTCAGCCCCTTTCACCTAGAGAATCATCGTTTGTCTGTGGGAGGCTGGAAGACTTGCTCTGACTCACTACATGTGTTCCCCAAACCATAGTCTGTGCCAGGGCTTTTCTCTTACTCTGCAGGACCTAAACTCTTGAAAGGCAAAACTAGGGAGAGAGATTTTGTGGCTCTGCTCGTCCTCCTTGAAGCCAGGAGTACTGAAGTTAGCCCAATATGGCTGAATAGGGGAAGGGCTCTTGGTCTAAGATTATACAAGATCAAAAAAACTGTGCCGGTTATATTTCAGACAGGAGTAGCTCATGTTTTTATTTATGTGTTTATATTTATATGTGTGTGTGACTATGGGTGTATATTTATAATCTTTGGTAATTTATTATCATTTATTGTTTTTGCCCATGCTGACAAATCTGATTATGGGTCCTCCTTATACTGGGCAGAGAATGAAAGGCAAACATGATTCAACAGAGTCATAAACTATTTAATTTCAGTTTTGCGTGGCTTGTTGAACTGTTATAGAGCCAGCTGCTTTCTCCCACAGGCTTTATTTCTGTACTAGGCTACCAGCACTCAAGTGTGCTGACCCTAAATGTGTTCTAAGTATAGACCGTGGAGTTCCATCTTGTCTGAAATTTCATTAGAAGATGGTCTGATGAGCCTGAATCAGAAGCTGCCTTCCAAGTAGTATATTGGAAAACATTAGTGAATTGTCTAAAATTTCCTAAAAGGAAAACATGATTTATTGATTTTCTTCTGAGCATTTTTCTTGTTGCAATAGATAGAGAATTATAGTGGCTTTGTTTGGATAACTATAATTAAGGTTGCTTTGTTGCTTCAGTGATAGACCCGTATTAACTAGATTTTTGAATGGAAAAAAAAATACTGTCTTGGCAAACCTTAAGGAGAAATCCCAAGATGATTTTTTGAAAAAGATAATACATGTTTTGTTGAACTTTTTTTAGCAGTCCATATATGGAGAAATTCCAATTTCAGATACTAAGTTAATGTTTTCTGCATATAAGTCAAACATTTGAAATGGGCTTTTTTTTCAGCCCATTAATCTGTAATACTGTGTCAGGGACAATTTAAAAATTACTGAGAGCTTAGTTTGCACGTCACTGGGTTCTCAAGGATTAATAAGAAAGGCCCACTACTACCCCCCCCCCCCCAAACACATACCCACACACATAAGCACACCACCCACACGCACTCCCTTTCAAGCTTGCTGCAGCACAGGCCCCAGGTGAGCATTTCTAGCGAGATGATAGACAGTCCTTGCTCCAGACTATCCATTACAGGCTATCACGGGCATATTTTTGCATTGAGCAGGTTTTCTCCACCCAACATTAATGGCTGTTTTCAGAACTATTGCCATTTACCTAGTCAGGGTACATCAATTGAATGCTTACTAGGGTGTCAGACACAGTGCTTAGCATGGAAGCTTCATTATTTCATTCAGTGGTCATGTATCTTGTGCTGGCAGTTACTCTTGGGACATCTGCTTTGCAGATGAGAAAACTGATAATCTGAGAACTCAAATGACTTGTTCAGGGCTACATGGCTGATAAGCAGAACTGGGAATCCTGTGCATTTAAACCCTCTGCCATTATGCTTCAGTGTAATTACCTAAAGTGTAAAGATTGGCGCCTAAGTTCCTCGATGGTCTGTCTCTAACCTATTTTCTCTCCCTTATCTCTCAAAGCACACTGACACAATCTCCCTCCTGCAATTTATGAGGTGATTGGACTTACTCAGGTATGTTTTGGCAGAGCAAAAGTATCTGGAATTGAGTCAACTTTGGCAAGATAGCTTCCCAGTGAGGGAAGAGGAATTCAGAATATGGTATTTACTGTGGGTTTTCATTCCTATAACCATTGATACCCCACCTTTTTTTCTACTAGAACTTTCATTTTATTTACCCTTCTCTCATTCAACTGGTGTTTCAGGGAATCTGACCTGTGTTCTAGCTTCCAGGATAAATCTTTCCAGTAACTGGTTAGATAAGGGAAAAGTATTCAAATTCTGGGTAATGTGATATGAAAATAGCTGAATGGGTTTTTCTTACTCTTAAAAGGAATGTGTTAGATTGCATGTATGGTAAATTACTTTAAAAGATACACTGATATTAACACATGTTATGGGTTTGTGTGTATATGTAACGTAACTTTAAACTATTATTTGACATACCCCTAAAAGAAATCCACACTATAAAGGGGGCTATGCAATTAATTCAAATATTGTTACTAAAATGTATATAAGAAGCTTTGCTAGTTAATAAAGAGATGGTGGAAATAACTTTCATTGGTGATTAGCATGTGTGCTTGACTAGTGAGATTATATAGCCTCCCTCACTATTGCATGAACTAGGTAAAGAATCTCGGTAGTCCAGGTGTCTAATAGCACTCAAGGTCTCGATCTCTGTTCATCCTATATCCTGTCTTCGATAATCATAGACAACTCTGTCATATGATTGGCTGGTCATGTCTTCAAAATATTTTTGCATCGACCAGCGTGGAAAAACATTTTCACATAAGGTCCTTATTAGAATGTCTGAAAATGGAACATAAAGACATAAAAGCTTTTATGAGGCCCCTTACTAAAAAGTTAGCAAGAACTTCAAGATAGTCACAATGGAATATTAAAAGGGATCCTCCTAACCACAGGGCCATGGCTTGCCCCCGAAGCTGGCCCTACTTCTGAGGAGCGTGGGTGGACTACTTCCCTGCATTTATTAATATTATGATATGGTTTTAATTTTTCACTTTGTTAATGTGATGTATCACATGCATTGATTTATGGATGTTGAACCACCCTCGCATCCCTGGGATGACTCCTACTTGGTCATGATGTTTACTCGTAATCCTTTTGATATATTGTTGAATCTGGTTTGTAAATATTTTGTTAAGCATTTTTGTATCTATGTTCATCAAGGATATTAACATGTAATTTTCTCTCTGTCTTTTTTTTTTTTCTTGGTAACGTTTTTCTCTGTTTTTGGCATCAGGGTAATGCTGGCTACATAGAATGAGTTTGGAAGTGTTCCTTCCTCTTCAGTTTGCAAGTAGTTTAACAAGGATAGGTATTAATTCTTTGAATGTTTGGTAGAATTTACCTGTGAAACTGTCTGATCCCAGAATTTTATTTGTTGGGAGTTTTTTGTTTACTGATGCAATTTCATTACTAGTAATAATTCTGTTTAGATTTTGTGTTTCTTCAGTCTTGAGAGGTTATAGAAATTATTTATTTTCTCTAGAGTATTAAATTTGTTGGCATGTAATTGTTTATAGTATTCTTTAATGATTCTTTGTATTTCTGTGCTGTCAATTGTAACTTTTCTTTCATTTTTAAAAAATTTATTGGGGTGACAATTGTTAGTAAAATTACATAGATTTCAGGTGTACAATTCTGTATTACATCATCTGTAAATCCCATTGTGTGTTGACCACCCAGAGTCAGTTCTCCTTCCATCACCATATATTTGATCCCCCTTACCTTTATGTCCCACCCCCCACCCCCTTACCCTCTGGTAACCACTAAACTATTGTCTGTGTCTATGAGTTTTTGTTTCTCATTTGTTTGTCTTGTTCTTTTGTTGTTTTTGGTTAATATACCACATATCAGTGAAATCATATGGTTCTCTGCTTTTTCTGTCTGACTTATTTCGCTTAGCATCATACTCTCAAGATCCATCTATGTTGTCACAAATGTTCCTAAATCATCTTTTCTTACTGCTGGATAGTATTCCGTTGCGTATATATACCACAACTTCTTTATCCATTCATCTATCGAAGGACGTTTTGGTTGTTTCCGTGTCTTGACCACTGTAAACAAAGCTGCAATGAACATTGGAGCACACGTGTCTTTATGTATAAATGTTTTCAGATTTTTTGGGTAGATACCCGGGAGAAGGATTGCTGGGTCATATGGTAATTCTATTCGTAATTTTTTGAGGAACTTCCACACTGCCTTCCATAACGGCTGCACCAGTCTGCATTCCCACCAACAGTGTATGAGGGTTCCTTTTTCTCCACAGCCTCTCCAACACTTGTTACTATTTGTCTTGTTGATGATAGATAGCCATTCTGACTGGGGTGAGGTGATATCTCATTGTGGTTTTTATTTGCATTTCTCTGATGATTAGTGATGTTGAGCATTTTTTCATATGTCTACTTGCCATTTGTATGTCCTCTTTGCAGAAATGTCTCTTCAGGTCGTCTGCCCATTTTTCAATTGGGTTGTTTGTTGTTTTGTTGTTGAGTTTCATGAGTTCCTTGTATATTTTGGATATTAGCCCCTTATAAGAGGCACTGTTAGCAAAAATCTTCTCCCAGTCAGTTGATTGCCCCTTTATTTTGTTGATGGTTTCTTTTGCTGTGAAGAAGCTTTTAAGTTTCATATAGTCCCATTCGTTTATTTTAGCTTTTACTTCCCTTGCCTTTGGAGTCAAATTCATAAAATGCTCTTTGAACCCAAAGGCCATAAGTTTAGTAACTATGTTTTCTTCTATGCAGTTTATTGTGTCAGGTTTTATGCTTAAGTCTTTGATCCATTTTGAATTAATTTTGGTACATGGTGACAGATAGCAGTCCAGTTTCATTCTTTTGCATGTGGCTATCCAATTCTCCCAGCACCATTTATTGAAGAGGCTGTCTTTCCTCCATTGTATGTTTTTAGCTTCTTTGTCAAAAATTATCTGTCCATATTTATGTGGTTTTATTTCTGGGTTCTCAATTCTATTCCATTGGTCTATGTGTCTGTTTTTCTGCCAATACCATGCTGTTTTGATTATTGTAGCCCTGTAGTACAAGCTAAAGTCAGGGAGTGTGATACCTCCAGTATTGTTCTTTTTTCTTAAGATTGCTTTGGCTATTTGGGGTCCTTTGTGGTTCCAAACAAATCTGATGATTTTTTGTTCTCTTTCTTTAAACAATGCCATTGGGATTTCGATGGGGATTGCATTAAATCTATATATTGCTTTGGGTAATATGGCCATTTTAACTATGTTGATTCTTCCAATCCATGAACACAGAATGTCTTTCCAGTTCTTTGTGTCTTCTTCAATTTCTTTCAAAAATGTCTTATAGTTTTCAGCATATAGGTCCTTCACATCCTTGGTTAAGTTTATTCCTAGGTATTTTGTTCTTTTTGCTGCAATTGCAAAAGGAATTGTTTTTTGTATTTCTTTTTCTGAGATTGCATTGTTAGTATATAGGAATGCAATGGACTTTTGTACCCTGGTTTTGTAGCCAGCAACTTTACTGTATTCGTTGATTGTTTCTAAAAGCTTTCTGGTGGAGTCTTTAGGGTTTTCTATATATAGCATTATGTCATCTGCAAAGAGTGATAATTTAACTTCTTTATTCCCAATTTGGATGCCTTTTATTTCTTTCTCTTGCCTGATTGCTCTGGCAAGGACTTCCAACACTATGTTGAAAAGCAGAGGTGATAGGGGACAGCCCTGTCGTGTTCCTGAACGTAGAGCAAAGGGCTTCAGTTTTTCACCATTAATTATGAGATTAGCTGAGGGCTTGTCATATATGGCCTTTATTATGTTAAGGTATTTTCCTTCTATACCTATTTTATTAAGTGTTTTAATCATAAATGGATGTTGTATCTTGTCAAATGCTTTTTCTGCATCAATTGATATAATCATATGATTTTTGTCCTTTATTTTGTTTATGTGATGTATCACATTGATGGATTTGCAGATGTTGAACCATCCTTGTGCCCGGGGATGAACCCCACTTGGTCGTGATGAATAATCTTTTTAATGCATTGTTGTATTTGATTTGCTAGAATTTTGTTTAGGATTTTTGCATCTGTATTCATCAGAGATATTGGTCTGTAGTTTTCTTTTTTTGTGTTGTCCTTACCAGGTTTTGGTATCAGGGTAATGTTGGCCTCATAAAATGAGTTAGGGAGTACTGTCTCTTCTTCAATTTTTTGGAAGAGTTTGAGCAGGATTGATATTATATCCTCTTTGAAGGTTTGATAGAATTCACTAGTCTTTGAAGCCATTTGGTCCCGGACTTTTGCTTTTGGGAAGATTTTGGATGACTGATTCAATTTCGTTACTGGTGATCGGTCTGTTTAGATTTTCCAGTTCTTCATGGTTCAGCCTTGGAAGGCTATATGTTTCTAAGAATGTGTCTGTTTCTTCTAGGTTATTGAATTTGGTGGCATATAGTCCTTCATAGTATTCTTGGATGATCCTTTATATTTCTGTGGTGTCTGTGATAACTTCCCCTTTTTCATTTCTGATTTTGTTAATTAGTGTCTTCTTTCTTTTTATCTTAGTGAGTCTAGCCAAGGGTTTGTCAATTTTGTTAATCTTTTCAAAGAACCAGCTCTTGGTCACATTAATTTTTTCTATTGTCTTTTTGTTCTCTATTTTATTTAGTTCTGCTCTGATTTTTGTTATTTCCTTTATTCTGCTGACCTTGGGTTTCGCTTGTTCTTCTTTTTCAAGTTCTTTAAGGTGTAATGTGAGGTTATTTATTTGGGATTTTTCTTGTTTCTTGAGATCAGCCTGTAATGATATAAATTTCCCTCTTAAAACTGCCTTGTGATCAGAGAATATGCTCGGTATGATTTCAATCTTCTTAAATTTGCTGAGGCTGATTTTATGTCCCAAAATGTGGTCTATCCTTGAGAATGTTCCATGTACACTAGAAAAGAATGTACAGTCTGATATTTTAGGATGAAGTGCTCTATAAATGTCAATTATGTCCATTTCATCTAATGTGTTATTTAGGGCTGCTATTTCGTTATTTATTTTCTGTTTGGATGATCTATCCATAGCTGTCAATGATGTATTTAAGTCCCCTAGTATAATTGTGTTTTGGTCAATTTTTCCCTTTAGTTCTGTTAGTAGTTGCTTGGTATATTTCGGTGCTCCCTGATTGGGGGCATACATATTGGATGACTGTTATGTCTTCTTGTTGCATAGTCCCCTTTACCATTATGAAATGTCCATCTTTGTGTCTTATTATGTTTTTCACCCTGAAGTCTCTTTCATCTGCTATCATTATGGCTACACCTGATTTTCTCTGGGTACCATTTGCTTGGAGTGTCAATTTCCACCCTTTCACTTTGAGTCCATGCTTGTCCTTGTAGCTGAGATGTGTCTCTTGGAGACAGCATATGGTTGGGTGCTACTCTGTGCCTTTTTTTTGGTGAGTTCAGTCCATTTACATTTAGGGTGATTATTGATATGTGAGGATTTCCTGTCATTCTATCTTTACTTTTCTGGTAAGGCTGTGTGTCCATTGTTTCTTTGCCTTTTTGTTGTCGTCTATTATTTCTGTGTGGTGGTATTCTATGATGTTTCCCTCTGTTTTTTCTTTTATTACAGTATATATTTCAGTTCTGGATTTTGTTTGAGTGGTTACCCTTAAGTTTATATAAAAGAAAGTTTGATATTTAGAGTATTCTATTTTCTTCAGCATGCTTACTTTCTCCATTCCCATATGCCGGTTCAAGCCTTTACTCTCCCCCTTTTTATGTTTCGGTTGCCACAAATTGTCCTTGTTGATGGTGGTCAAATAGCCTCCTTTAGTATTTCTTGTAGGCAGGTCGTGTATTAGAAAATTCCCTCAGCTTCTGTATGTCTGGAAAGTTCTTTATTTTTCCTTCATATCTAAAGGATACCTTTGCTGGGTATATTATTCTTGGCTCATAATTTCTCTCTTTCAATAGTTTGAATATTTGGTTCCACTGCCTCCTGGCTTGTAGAGTTTCTGCTGAGAAATCTGATCATAATCTAATGGGCTTTCCTTTGTAGGTTACCATATTCTTTTCCCTGGCTGCCTTGAGGATTCTTTCTTTGTCGTTGATTTTAGACAGCTTCAATACCATGTGCCATGGGGAAGGCCTGTTGGGATTGAGGTAATTAGGTGTTCTATTTGCTTCTTGGATTCGAGGGTCCAGTTCTGTCCACAAGTTTGGGAAGTTCTCATCAACAATTTGTTTGAATATATTCTCTGTTCCCTTCTCTCTTTCTTCTCCTTCTGTTATGCCCATTATTCTTATATTGCTCTCTCTGATGGCGTCAGAAAGTTCTTATATTATTGTGTTCTTTCATATATTTTAAGTCTCAAGTCTCTTTCTTCTTTCATCTGTGTAATTTCCAGGTTTCTATCTTTGATGTCACTGATTCTTTCCTCCATCTGGTCAACTCTACTACCTAAGCTGTTTATTTCATTCTTAATTTTTTTCTACTGAGTTCTTAATCTCCAGAAATTCTATTTGGTTCTTTTTTACAATTTCAATCTCTTTCGTAAAATGCTCATGTTGTTCTTTGATTGTGTTTCTGAGTTCATTAAACTGCCTCTCTGTGTTTTCTTGCATCTCGCTGAGTTTTTTCAGAACTGCAATCTTGAATTCTCTGTCATTTAAGTCACATATTTCCATATCTTTAAGTTCCTTATCTGGAGACTTTTCACTTTCTTTCTGAGCTGTCTTGTTGCCTTGGTTATTCATGGCAATTACTGATTTATTATTTCTCTTCCTAGACATCTACAGGAGTGGCTTCTGCAACAGGTTGATAGGAAGAGGTCTTTCTTTTGTTTTCCAATATTTGTTGATAGAATGTTTTATTTTCTCTCCGACTGCAGCCTTTTTTTTTCTCTCTCACCCGGTAGTGCTAGGTTTTCTCTGCACTATTCCATCTTCTCACACAACGCGAGGATTCCCTGGGAGACGGGCTTCTCCTCTGTTAATAGTTCGCCTGGGTCACAGGGCGCAGTGTCCGTGTGCGTATGTGGAGAGGTTTTGAAGTTCTGAAGCATTTCCTGATCCAGATTCAGAGCCCGTATGTTTCAGCAGTTCTGTTTACTCCTGCAGGGATCCGCCCAGATAGGTGGGGTCAGGGGCAGGGTGAATTGTGAGAGGTGGCCCAGAGCAATGGCGGCTACCACCACAGCCGGTTCTGCTTCCACAGCTCCCTCCCCTTTGCCAGAACTAGTTGGGCTGTGAATCTGTGTCTGTGGTCCACAGTTCTCAGAACAGCAAATATTCTGTTCTTTTGATCTGACACTGCTACTGTTCCTCTTCGAGCACCGGGCAGGTGGGTGCAGGGTGAGCTCTGGGAGGGTAGGGAGGGGGTGGCTAGTCTCAGTGCCTAAGGCTTCCATTCTCTGTGGCAGTGAGGGCTTAAACCACTGTTTTCTGCCATCTTCCCTCAGTCTTTTCTCTGGGGTCTCTGCAGTGAGCGTTGGGTTCAGCCGTGTTATATGCTGTCCCCTCAGCCCTGTGGGCCATAAGCGGAGCCCTAGAGTCTGAGTTCTTCCCTCTCCCACAGCTGCGGTAGTTCCGGGATGCAGGGAGCTCGGAGCACTGAGCTAGGTCTGCGTCCTGCTCCTGCGCAGCTCCTTCTCCGCACTTCTCCCTTCCCTCCTACCCCCGCTCACGCGATTCGCCCACCTTTAGGTGAATTCAGTAGTGGGCCTCTTCGTCTTGCCTGTCTGCTCTGCAGGGAGACCTTTGTGGAGTTATTGTTGTTCGATTAGTTGTAAATTCCAGGTGAGCTTTACAGAGGCTCACCTCACACCACCATTTTGATGACAGAATCACTTTTTTTTCATTTATGATTTATTTGGGGTCTCTTTTTTCTTGATGAATTTTTCTAAAGATTTGTCTATTTTATGCATCTTTTCAGAGCTCTTAGTTTTATTAATCTGTTGTATCTTTTTTAAAATAATTTCTATTTCATTAATTTCTGCTCTGATCTTGACTATCTCCTTCCTTTGTTTACTTTGGGTTTTGTTTGGTCTTTTTTCTACTTCTAGGTGTAAAGTTAGATTGTTTATTTGGGATTTTTCTTGTGTCTTATGGTAGGCCTATATAGCTATGAACTTCCCTCTTAGAATTGTTATTGCTGATAGCCAATAACAGAATGGCTTTCATCAATATATCAATAAATAACAAGTGCTATCAATGATGTATAGAAAAGGGAACCCTCATGCACTATTGGTGGGATTATAAATTAGTGCAGCCACTATGGAAAACAGTATGGAGCTTACACAAAATATGAAAAGTAGAGCTGTCATATGACCCAGCAATTCCACTTCTGGGTATTTATATGAAGAAAATAGAAACACTAATTCAAAAAGATATATGCACCCCGATGCTAATTGGAGCATTACTATTAATAGTCAAGATATGGGAGCAACATAGATGTCCACCAATAGATAGATAGATAAATAAGTTGTGGTAAATATATCTACAATGCAATATTATGCATCCATAATAAAGAATAAAATCTTGTTATTTGTGACAACATGGATGAACCTAAATGGTACTATGCAAAGTGAAATAAGTCAGACAGAAAAAGACAAATACTGTATGATCTCACTCATAGGTGGACTCTAAATAAACAAAACAAATGAAAACAAAAATCAAAACACCCATAGATACAGAGAACAAGCTATGGTTGTCAAAGGGGAGGGAGTTGGGGAGATGGGAAACAAGAAATGCATAAAGGAATGTAATTATGAGGAAACACAATTTAAGAGATTAAGGGACATTTTACTAAATAACTTGCCTGTACTGTTTTAAAAAAGTTAAGATCATGAAAGACAAAGAATGGCAGTTTAAAGGAGACTAAATAGACATGACAGATAAGTGCATGGTCCTGGATTTGGTCCCAGATTTGATCATGACCTGGAGAGACAACTGGCAAAATTTAAACATGAACTGTGAATAATAGCGTAACTGTGAATAATAATGTAAACATTAAATAACAATGCTATACTGATGTTAGGTTTACCAATTTTGAAAATTATGTTATGATTACATAAGAAAAAGTCCTGGTTTTTAGTAACTATACTGAAATATACAGGAGTAAAGACACATGGTATCTGCAACCTAGTCTCCAATGGTTCCAAATCAAAATAAAAAAATCTGTCTCTTATCTGTATTTCTGTCTCTTGATACCTATATCTTGTGTCTACTTATCTATGTCTATATATAGAGAAAGTAAATTTGGCAAATGTTCCTGATCAGAGAAGCTGCTCTTAGTAAAGGGGACATGAGAGTTCTTTTTCTCCACAATTCTTGCAACTTCTCTGAGAATGTGAGATCGTAGCAAAATAAAAAGGAAAAAGACAAAAAATTATAAAAGTATAGTTAAATATATAAACAACTCACTGGAGAAATAGAGAGGTAATTAAAAGGCATGTTAAGAAGAATACTGGGGAATCAGAAGAATGATTTCTAGTGCAAAAAAACTCACTACACTGTACTTTGTTATGACTAAATTCCTGGAGCCTAAACCAGTGGTCTGCAGGTATTCATTAAGTATTTGTTGTGAATGAATGATGAATGAATGAATGTACGGGAATGACAGGAGCTGTAGGTAAAGCCCCTAAGTCACATATTGCTGAGTCATGGAACGTCTTCAAGCCTGTTTTCCCAGCAGTAAATTAAAGGGTAAATATCTTTTCAGTGTCTTTGAGCTCTTTTCCATGATCAATGTGATTTTGTGCCTCAAAGCATCATGATTATGTGATGTGTGTTCTAACATTTCCTCCTGTTTGTCAGAGTGCCTGAGATTTCATAGCTGAAAAAGGACACTCCTTGGCATTTTAAAGCCTTTTTGTTCCTTGAAATTTTCCTATTGACATTCTAAGTCTTTATTAGCTCATACTTAACGGAGACCATTTTAAGCAATTGTATGGTCAGGCCTTAGGAGAGCGTCACTGAGAGGGCAGAGCAGAGAATCAAGCAAGTGTGGGAGATGTTACAAAGCTGCCATTGGCTAGCCTGGGGTAAAGGCTAATTTTGCAGTCAGGTCTGGGGAACTGCGGGCCTGGAGGGTCAGAGGTTGGTCTGTGAGTAAATTTGAAAAGGGATCTCCAGGCTCCATGGCAAGATTCACTCTTGGAAGATGGTGAAACTCTCAGCTATATCTGTATTTAACTCTAACAGGAATAATTGAATTTTTGTTCAAACTAGAATTCATTGTTGAGGGTTTCTGTGAGTAAGAGATACTGTTCTACTTCATTCTTTATCTTTAGAGTGGAATTGCTTTTACTGAGGTTAGGTTTTAAGGTAAAAATGTATTTGACAATTACCTTTTAATGTTCTTTAGCAAGGTGCCCTGTTAGAGAACAATGTAAGCCATGTGTAGTCCACAACAGCCAGCATTTCCATCAATATTGGAATGAATCATATTTTCTTAAACTGACTGCGAGCTAAGGGAGTTGGCATGTACTTGCGGGCTATTTTTTTTCCCCCCTATAAAATATGTTTTGTTAAATGCTAGGATCACATCACACTCAGTGTAACCAGGTGCTCATCCTATGAGAGTGACATAGGACCTGAGACTCGCTGGAGAGCATTAGACTTGGGTACCCTCTGTGGTGTGTGCTCATTGAGTAGAATGGTGGTGTGCCAAGACCACGGCACTTGTAAAAATTGTTTATTCTCTCTGTCTCTATCTTTGTCTCATCTTTCTCTTTCTCAATCTGTCTTTTTTCCTCCCTTCTCTCTCTCTCCACCCTAACTTGTATAATGAAATAACTAAATTGGCAAATCAAATGGGCAGAGGAGGCAATCCCATTGTACTTGCTTCCTTTTTCTTTTCCTTTCTTTTTTTTTTTTTAAATTAAAGTTTATTGGGAGACAATTGTTAGTAAAGTTACATAGATTTCAGGTGTACAATTCTGTAGTACATTGTCTATATCTCACATTGTATGTTCACCACCCAGAGTCAGTTCTCTTTCCATCACCATATATTAGACCCCGTTTACCCTCATCTACAACTCCCTCCCCTCTTACCCTCTGGTATCCTCTAAACTATGGTCTATGTCTATGAGTTTTTGTTCCTTTATTTGTTTGTCCTGTTCTTTTGCTGTTTTCAGTTTTATATCCCACATATCAGTGAAATCATATGGTTCTTTACTTTTTCTGTCTGACTTATTTCGCTTAGCATTATAATCTCAAGATTCATCCATGTTGTCATAAATGGTACTATTTCATCTTTTCTTACCACCAAATAGTATTCCATTGTGTATATATGCTACAACTTCTTTATCCATTCATCCATCGAAGGACATTTTGGTTGTTGCCAATGTCTTGGCTACTGAAAATAAAGCCACAATGAACATTGGAGCACACATGTCTTTATGTATAAATGTTTTCAGATTTTTTGGGTAGATACCCAGGAGAGGGATTGCTGGGTCATATGGTAATTCTAGTCTTAATTTTTTGAGGAACCTCCACACTGCCTTCCATAGCAGCTGCACCAATCTGCATTCCCACCAACAGTGTATAAGGGTTCCTTTTTCTCTACAGCCTCTCCAACACTTGTTACTATTTGTCTTGTTGATGATAGCCATTCTAATTAGGGTGAGGTGATATCTCATTGTGGTTTTTATTTGCATTTCTCTGATGATTAGTGATGTTGAGCATTTTTTCATATGTCTATTTGCCATTTGTATGTCCTTTTTGGAGAAATGTCTCTTTAGGTCCTCTGCCCATTTTTCAGTTGGGTTGTTTGTACTACAGGGCAACAATAATCAAAACAGCATGATATTGGCAGAAAAACAGACACATAGACCAATGGAATAGAATTGAGAACACAGAAATAAAATAACATAAATATGGACAGATAATTTTTGACAAAGAAGCAAAAAACATACAATGGAGAAAAGACAGTTTCTTCAATAAATGGTTCTAAGAGAATAGAAAGCCATGTGCAAAAGAATGAACCTGGACTGCTATCTGTCACCATGTACCAAAGTTAATTCAAAATGGATCAAAGACCTAAGCATAAGACCTGACACAATAAACTGCATAGAAGAAAACATAGGTACTAAACTTATGGACTTTGGGTTCAAAGAGCATTTTATGAATTTAACTCCAAAGGCAAGGGAAGTAAAAGCTAAAATAAAGGAATGGGACTATATCAAACTTAAAAGCTTCTGCACAGCAAAAGAAACCATTGGCACAATAAAGAGGCAACCAACTGAATGGGAAAAGATTTTTGCAAACAGCACCTCCGATAAGGGGCTAATATCCAAAATATACAAGGAACTCATGCAACTCAACAACAAAAAAAACAAACAACCCAATTGCTTCCCTTTTCATTACCATATTTTCTAAACTTTACAGAGTGACTTTCATCCAAGAATCAGCCAATTACAAACCATGGGTTTTCTATTGCTCTCGTAAATAATTACTACAAATTTTGTGGCTTAAAACAACACAGATTTCTTATTTTACAGATGTGTATGTCAGAAGTCCAACAGGGGTCTCACTGGGCTAAAATCAACGTGTCACCAGGGCTGGGTTTCCTTCTGGAGTCTTTAGGGTAGAATCTGTTTCCTGCTCATCCAGGTTGTTGGCAGCATTTGCTTCCTTGTGGTTATGGCCTGATGTCTCTTTTTATTTGCTGTGAGCTGTGGGTGTATCCAGCTTTTAGAGGCCACCTTGATGCATTGGTTGGTGGCCCCTTTCCTTCATCCTCAAAGCCAGCAGTGTGGGTCCTCTTATGCTTTCCATCTCTCTTAACTCTTGCTCCGTCATTATGTCTCTCTCATTGGCTTTTCTGCCTTTATCTTCTACTTTCAAGGGTCGATGTGATTATAATGGATTCATCTGGATAGTCCAGGATATCTCCCTAATTTACAGTCTGTAACCTTAACTTCATCTACAAAGTCCCTTTTGCCATGTAATGATGTAATATATGCTCAGTTCTGGAGATTAGGATGTGGAAATGTCAGGGATTGGGTGGAGAGGGAGAGTAGGGGTATTATTCTGTCTACCATAGACCATCTGAAAGGAGAGGATCATTTCCTTTTCTCCCAAAATCCAGAGAAGCTTTATACTGTTAGTTTCTCTAAGGGATAATTTTTATGGATAGCTACTTCCAGGAGAGATAAGAACTGGAAGTGGCTGTGTCTCTCAGTGACCCAACTTATCAAAGATACTGGATGACTTCAATGTTTTCCTAGCAGGTAGGAAGTCATGATACAGTTCCACAGGAAGCATTGTTACTGTTGGTTAGCTGAAGGGTAAGAGTAAATGTAGAGGTAAGCCAAATGAAGACATGCTAAGGTTTCATTTTATTTTCAGGTACAGAAAGTAGGGCAAACTAGTCACATTTATTCTCTTTGGAACTCAAAGAATTAAACATTGAATAAAAATGCAGTCCATCATACTGCCGGAGCAATGAGTGTCTCAAAATAGCTCATTAAGATGTCATAACTTCTTTGGTGGGCTGCTATTTTGACATTTCTAAGCTTGTAATTTGCCTTTTGTGTATTCTACAGTGTCTCATGAAGGGACCGACAAAACCCTGTTACAATAAAGCTGATGTATTAGTGCCATCCAAAGTACATTCCCTTGGTTGTTCAGTCACTTCATATAAGTAATTAACTCCACTTTCCTCGATTGTGGGCTAGTTTTTGAAACCAGAGATGCACAATGTTGGTTGTTGAATGAAGTTCTCTAGTAGCAGAGCAGATAGAAATGAGATGCAGGGATTGTGTCACTGGGAAAGGCAGAGAATTCAATCTAGCTGACATTTGGATGCTAAGGATCTGAGGTAGTTGAATTATTTTTCAGTTTCTTAGCCAGACTTATCTATGTACTAGCAAGCAAGGCTTTGCAATATGGTCCTGTGCCCTCTGAACACGCAGCAAGTGTCTCCACTTAATATAGATTCCAGGAAGGGATGGTGATAGCATGAAGATTCGTTTTCTTTGCATTCAGGAAACCCACATCTTTGAAGTCAGAGTGAAACTTTTAAGAGGTAAAATTTTTAAGAGGTCATACCACTCTTCTGTCCCAAACCCTGCAATTGTTTTTGTAGAACCTGAGAACTTTACTTGGACCTCTAATACCTTGAGTCAGTGCTACTTGAAGTGTGGTCAGTGCCAGTCCACAAACTCTTATTGGTTGTCTACCTACCCCAGAATAAAATAAACAATGTCACTAAGCACTGTTTAGTTTAACTGATTTTATATGTATCAGTTGTGGATATCATATATGTGGATATAATTTATACATATCAGTGTGGATATATATATGTCCATGCATCTCCTGCTTCATTGAAAATGTATGGCTATCATATACATATACAATATAATTATATACAATATAATATGCATATGATAGCAACACGTTTTCAATTCAAGGAGGGGATGCATTGACATATATACATATATGTGTACATATATATATACACACATGCACACACACACACGTGTGTCTGCATCCATATGTCTAGGTAAATATATGTTCATGTGTATTTTTTATTTGTTCCGTTTAGTCTTTTATTTAAGTCACCTACAAAATCACACATTTGTGAGCTTTCTCCGACTCTCTATCTAAAGTTTTACCATCATCATCCTACCTAACATTTGCTGTTCTACTTTCTTATTTATTTCCTCCTTAGCACTAATCACTAATATCTTGCTATATATTTTATGTATTTTTGTTGTTATTTTTGTTTATTGTCTTTTCCTAGAGGTAAGCTCTATGAAGGCAGAGATAACCATCTATTTTGTTTAATTCTGTATTCCAGCTTCTAGAAATATACCTGGCACATAGTAAGGATGTAGTAAATATTTTTGACTGAAAAATTGAATGGGTGATTGAAAGAATTAATGGGTTAATGAATAAATAGATAAACATGTGAATAGATAAATAAATGGATGAATGAATAAAAACACACATACCGTGAGTGCCAAAAAAATGTATACACATGACTTATATTCACCTTTTGTTACTGGTATATACAGAGGGTGCCAAAAAAAGTATACACATTTTAAGAAAGAAAAACTGTATTAAAATTGTAATACTCACTATATACCGATAACAAAAGATGAATATAAGTCACATTTGACTTCTGCAATTACAAGAGGTGCTCAAAGTGGTAACCATTAGTGACCAGACACTCCTGATTATGGCAAACTTACTGCTAGAACAACGTTGACCAAAGTGTCCACTTGTAAACATTTTTTGGCACCCCCGCCCCCAGTATTGAGTATTGCAATTTAGTACAGTTTTTTCCTTCTTAAAATGTGTATATATTTTTTGGCACCCTCTTTGTATGTAAAAGTAGATAAATAAATGAGTGGATGGGTGAATGGATATACGACATTATAAAACCTAATGTTGCTTGTCTATTTGTGTAAAACTGAAGGTGAAACATCTAATCTCTGGTTTCAGCTGATTGACTCTCTCCTCCAGTGCTACAGTGATGAGGTGCTTTCTTGCAGATTGATCACCATACATATGGGCTGGTTGTCTCCTGTTCTGCTATGGAGCACATTTCTATCACTTATAAAAGAGTAATCTATGATGTGATTGATGACAATTCAAGAGTGTAGTTTAAGAGACTGGCTGCTACCCAGAAAATTGACTCATTGTGAGTGAACAAAATCAAAAGGACTTGAGGTTCCACACTATGGGAAGTCAGGTGAGTGATAGCTTGAACCCTGGAGTTATATGAGTAAACAGATCAAATCCTACTTCTGTGAACCATGTATGTGGCCTCAGGGACATCACTTATTTTTTTAAGCCTCAGTTTCCCCATCTGTGATGTGGAAATAATTACTTCCAAGCGATGCTGTGAACATTAAATGAAATAATGTTTGTAAAGCTATAGTTAGATGTTTGTAAAATGAATGTAGATCCTGACATGATGTAGTCACTTAATGAATACTGGCCAGCTCTGCTCGCTCTTCCTCCCTCTACACCCTCTAACTCTGCTATCAGCAACTTCGGAGGATTGTGACATGTCACTTCCAAACCTGGTTTCCTTTCACTTATACCATTAAGAGATTTGTTTTGGTTTATTTATGTATCCTTCAGTTTCTTAACCGGACACAAAAAATCAACTTTCCCAATGTATTGCACGTATATTGCTAGAGTTTGTGACATCTGTTTAGGTACATTGGATATTTTTAATATTAAGAGTTAAACCTTTTAATTTGTATGAGGATAAAACTATAGTGCATATCAGGAAGAGTAAAAAGTTTTAAAAATACAAATTAAAGAAAAATAATAGGTAATTAATATTGCATATGCTCTGTGAATAAGGAAAAAAAAAATGCAGTGGCCCTAACTTTTGGAAATGTCCTTTTTGTTATTGGCAGCTCCAATGGCCGCTGCTATTGGATAACAACAGAGATTGTTGCTATCTTGTGTTGCCAGATTGTCCCTTCGTGTTTTAGCTTGGACTATAGTGCAATCCTCGGTTGTTGCTTTTCTCTTAGTCCGTTGCTCACTGCTGTTTCATATCGTCTTCTCAATAACCTACTCAAAGAAGTCAGGGCAATGTTAGAAAAAGCTATTTGTCTTGTGGTCTTGTGCTCTTCAGTACTTATTTAACTTAATAATAACTCTCTGTCATAAGTACTGTTACTCATATTTTATGGGTCTGGAAACTAAGGCTTAATGAACTAAATGACTTGAAAGAGGTTGCAAAACGTGAGTGGTAGAGAAAACTTAAACTTCTCTGACCCTAATATCCTTTTTCTTTCTCTTAACACTGGTGGTTCTCAGCCCATGCTGCATATTAGAAGCTGTTAAAAATACCAATACCTTGGGTCTTAAAACAGGCCACTTGATCTAGAATTCTGGGGTGGGGTCTGGACGTGGAATTTTTATTTTATTTTATTTTCCTCTAATTTTTTATTTTTGAAAAATTCAAATCCATAGTAAATTTGAAATAATAGTATAGTAAATAGACTTACCTTCACCTAAAGCTATCAATTATTATGTTTTGCCTCATTTACTTAATCTCTATTCCTTGCTCCCTTCCACCACCTTCTCTCTCTCATATGCACACACACACACACACACACACACACACACACACACAAATACACACAAATGAATAATGTCATATATGCACAGAATATCAAAAAAAATCTTCACTGCCCTAAAAGATCCATTGTGCTTCATCTATTTATACCTTCCTTCCCTCCCTCCAACCCCTTGGCAACCATTAATCTTTATATTACCTGTATAGTTTTGCCTTTTCTAGAATGTCATATAATTGGAGTCATACAGCCTTTTTGGCTGCCTTCTTTCATTAGCCATGTGCATTTAAGATTCACCTATGTCTTTTCATGGCATGATAGCGCATTCCTTTTATTGCTGGATAATACTACAGTATATAGATGGATCTGAGATTGTTTATCCATTCACCTGTTAAAGGACATCTTGGCTTGCTTACAGTTTTTGGTGATTATGAGTAAGCCTTTTGTAAATATTTGTGTGCAGGATTTGTGTGGACATAAGTTTTTATATAATTTGGACAAATAGTGCCACTTATTTTGGTCTCATATATCCAGTATCCACCTTCTGCTAAAGCTTGCTAATTCTCCCTTTCCGTTTATTACTCATTTACCTAGTATTGACTCAGATTTATATTATGAGAGGGTATTGTTTTAAGTTCTGGCATATAATAATGAGCCCGAGTAGCTACTGTCCTTGACTTCTGGGGCTTACGGTCTAGTGGGGGATACATATATTGTAGAATAATCACTTAAATACATATAAAATGCAACTGTACCACCTTAACTAAATCAAAGTTAATATCATCATAATTGGACAAATATCATGTCTCCTGATACAATATACCGAGAAGGAAAAACATCAGTTTTTAAATATTTCTGCAAAAATTAAATAACCAGAATGTGATCATAGGAAACACTAGAGAAACTTAAACTGAGGGTCATCTTTACAAAATAACTGGTTTGTATTTTAAAAAAATATCAAGTTTACAAAAGTCAAAGGCAAACTCAGGAATTATTCCAGATTAAAGGAGAGAGACAGTTGACAACTAAGAGCAGTATATGATCCTGGGTTGGATTTTGAATCAGATTTTTTTTTTTTTTTGCTACAAAGAAAATTATTGGGAAATCTGTGAACTATGCATAAAGTTTATAATTAATGGTGTTATGTTAAGGTTAATGTCAGTTTCTTAATATTAATCTTTTTACTATGGTTATGTAAGAAAATTTCTCTGTTCTTAGGAAGTACACAAGGATTTAGAAGTAAAGTGACATCATGTTTCCAACTTATACTCTTCTTTTTACCATCAAGTGTTTCTCTTGTCTTTAAATACCTGCATCAGAAACTCTGCCTTAACTCTCCCTGTCCCACAAATGAAAGACTATTAGGAAACATATCTATCTTTCTTCTCTCAGAATTAATGTAATCAAATTAAGATGACAAAAAATTAGAAGAACCTGAGCTATGAATGGTTATTCTAGTAGAAGCATGGGGTTGCAAGAGATCTTAAATCACAGAAAATCCTAAGTTCTTTAATTCAGCCCTCCATCTGATAAGGGGATGACCATTACAAAGACTATTACGTATCTTTCCCAATTAACTATATCCAGTGATGAGAAACTTACTACTTGCTGTGCCATTTTTTTTGATATCTCTGATTGTTATAGAGTCCTATTTATATCAAGCTGAAATATACCTTGTTATTAGTAAGTACATGTTAAGCTATATTGCAATAATCAGCAACCTTCAAATCCTATTGTCTTAACACATGAAAGTTTCTTTCTTGCTTATTCAAAAGTCACATATCTGGGTGATTCTTTAGGGCAGGCTTTCTCCATGCAGTGACTCAGGAATTCATTCTATCTTCATTCCTCCACAAATGTCTTGACAGAGGAAGGAAGAGCTGAAGGATTACATACTAGTTCTTAAATGCTTCAACCCAGAAGTGACACAGGTCACATCCATTCCCAGAACTATTCACATAGTTCTACTTAATTGCAAGGCAGCTGGGAAACTGAGAGAGTACAGGGATATTCAGAAAGCAGTAAATATCTCCATTGCCATTTGATCTTCAGATTCTCTTTGTTCCCTTTAACCCCTCAGCACAGTCGCCCCTTCCTCACGGAGGCACTGAATTCAATGCCCAGGACCTCTGGGTGATGTGGCATTGTGTTCTTCTTACCATATCCAACCATGGATCCTTTTGTGAACTAAGACCTGAAAACACAAACATGCCCTTCTTACAGACTGCAAATCTTACTCATTTTATTCCCTGCCTATGTGGAATGGTGGGTGCCCAAGGTTGTTTTCATTCGGAAAAAGTCCTAAGTTTAGACCACTTACATTTTGTTTGGTTAGTACAACTTTCTTAAAACCTATTAGGTTTCTCATCTATCTGCTTCCAGTCATTTAAATGTGGCAATAACCACATCTATTTTTATTTTCAAGATTTCCTCAACTCCTTTGTATTCTTACTCCAAAGGTTTACTTTCTTAACTTAATGGGGCTCTGTTGAGGATGCCAGACTTCAGGTGAGGATTTACCATTCCTATTGGCATCCTGAGAGGCTGCCTTTGACTGGAGTCAGAAGAGTTCATTGGTTCTCTGGCAGGAGTAAATGCAAGATGTATTAGGTTGGTGCAAAAGTAATTGCGGTTTAAAAGGTTAAAAATAATTGCAAAAACTGCAGTTACTTTTGCACCAATCTAATAGTTCACTCTTGATGTGATTTACTCCATATGAATGACACTCAGGATGCTAACACACCCTACCCACCCCAAACAGAGGGTGGTGCCTTGTTTCATTTATATTTGGGTGACACTAAGTAGTACAAGGTCCAGATCTCTGAGTCTAGACAGTGGTAAACATTCCCTGTGCCCCCAGAACACTGAAGAGGTTTTTGTCACTTTCTAGGGGGAAAAAAAAAGAACTAAGAGGACAACAGAGGTGAGGGGAAGAGAGGATGGATTTGGGAGGCATTTAAAAGGTGAAGGGGAATATAGTAAAAAATATTGTGATAAGTTTGCATGGTGATAGGTAATGAATAGAATTAGTGAGGTGATCATATTGTAAGGTATAAAAATGTCAAATCACTATATTGTAGACTTGAAATAATATAGCTAATACAACATTGTATACCAACTAGACAAGTTAAAAGATAAAAAATGAAAAAAAGATATGATCGACAGTATGTAATAACTGATCTGTATTATGGTTGTATGGGTTAAAAAGGACACAGAGAGTTTCTCTGTTAAGATGGCACTCATATATACATATCTAATTTCACTCTCTCTAAATACACTAAAAATTATCATAAAGACATTTTAAAAATAGATTTACATCCATAATATTCTGGAAGCTGGAAAGTAGATAGCCCGGAAAGAGGTAATTGGCTAAATGGACCCGAGAAAGTAAGATTTTAAGACCATAAAGAATTGAGAACACTCTGATATGCACAGCAGAATCCTTATTTAATGAAAATTGCAATATCACTATAATTGGAGTTTGGGGAAGAAGAAACAGAAAGGGGATGGAAGAGAGGTACATTCTCATCTACCAAAGAAGAAGTTAAGAGCTGATGCCTACAATGCAAAAATTTAAATATAGCAATTTATATAGAAATATAGGGATATGTAAATTTCAGAACTAATTAAGAGAATCTAGTCATTGCATGTGGGGAGGGTAATTTTTTATAAATATTTTATTATTTTTTGACTTCTAAAACTCTGTGCATATAATACTTTGAGGAAATAATTAAAAAAGAAGTTCATGATAATTTTTCCTGATTTGAATCTTTTCCAGATAATACTATGTTTCCCCCAAAATAAGACTTAGCCAGACCATCAGCTCTAATGCGTCTTTTGGAGCAAAAATTAATATAAGACGGGTCTTATTTTACTATACGACCAGGTATAATATAATATAATATAATGTAATATACATAATATAATATAATATAATATATAATACCAGGATAATATAATACAATACAATATAATATAATATAATACCGGGTATAATGTAATATAATACCGGGTATAATATAATATAATACTGGGTCTTATATTAATTTTTGCTCCAAAAGATGCATTAGAGCTGATGGTCCAGCTAAGTCTTATTTTCGGGGAAACATGGTAAGACTATTTAGAAGTGGAAGTCATTCAGGAGAATAACAGAGGCCAAATTTGTCCTTTGACAGATGACAAAATTGAGGCATGATATTATTGTGTCTAATCTTACAGTTCTGCACACACAGTCACTGTCAGGAATGTATTCATTTGCATGTCTAAATTAGTTTCTATGCCAAATAAGTCTCAGCCACCCTGGTAGGAAGGCAGGGATGTGGTCATGGTACTTCAACGCTGCTGCGATGATGACTTCTTGGCATTGTGTCAGAATGGTAGGTTAAACATATTAAAAACAAGGCAGACAGCGTTGTCTCAATGATTAGCCATGGTAACTGTCAGGATAGCCTGAAATCTGGATGCAGGAAAGGAGAAATATTTATGTATTTCAATGAGAGGGAAAGTGGAACTCACTGTGTATCGGCTGAGGTGAAAGCATCCTAATGGGAGTGACAGTAATGAGATTATATGTATTATAAGCACTGACAATTATACTCTCATTACTAAAATACACAAAGGGAACGAACACAATTATGTAGCCGACACTGTGGGACAATGAACTTATTATACCATTTGCACTGTAGTCTATAAAAGTTTGCTGCTAGATTTTATGCTTTCTGAGAGCAAAAGTAAGCATTTTCCCTCCTGTACCTCCATAAAAATTTGGAAAACTAAAATTTGAAGAAATTAGACTAGAAATGGGCCTTCAGGAATCATCCAGTTCTGGGGCTTTTCTATCGTGCAACTTGGGGATTTCGAGTGAGGGGTGAAAGGGAAAGTGACTGGAATTTCAGACCCTGTCAGCCTTCTTCAACCAGTGCAAAGCTGCTTTATCTGCTTTATAAGTTGGTTGTTCCTATAATATCTTATATAACAACACGAGTCTACTGAAACAAAAAAGGTTGGAATGCAGAAGTCTTTTCAACTTGCTTTTGAGAGGAGGAGTCTGAGGCCTTAAGGATTTAGGTGGACTGCCTAAGGTCACACTGAACTGGAAAGAGAACCAAGTCCCTGGCTCCTCGGTTCTGTCCATGGCACCCCATTGCTACGTGTTCCATTGTAGACATTATGGCAAGGGCATGCTCTGTGTATGATGACCAGTACCTGGAAAGACTTCACCCAGCATGGCGTCCTTTCCAGGATGGCAGAAGCTGCCAGAGCAGAGTAATTCCCAGACACCAGACCAGTACTGATAACCCTCCAGAAATGATACCTGGAGGGGCTGGGAAGGGCCGTACGTACCGGACTCTGCTAATTTATTTTGTTTGAAATGATTTACTTCAAGTACAGTGGCCTTCAGTAAAAACCAAAAGTATAAAAGTACTTATTAAGGATTTAATATATGCTAGTTACTATATAAGTTCTTTATGTACAGTATTTATGATTAATGCATTTAGAACTAGAGAAATGAATCATTCATTTGAAATTGCAGCCACTGGTCAACAAAGAATTTCCATTCAGTTCCTGCAAGATATGGCTTAATGTATGTGAAGAATTAAAAAAACAACAGAAGTAAACTTAGGGGCATTTTCTCCCTGCAAATTGGAGTGGGTGTGGTTTTTGGAAGCAACAGTAATTTAGGATTATAGAAAAAGTGGGTAACCAACTAATTTCGATTCAGAAACGATATACATCCCAGTTACATGCTGCCTGCCCTACAAAAACCAGTATCTCTGCCTTGATGTGCGCCTCTGTGGATGGGATTGTCTGGGCTTGTTGCCAGCTAGCTTTTGGTGGGAGACACTGGCAGAAGTTTGGAGGGCAGGAGGAGGGAGCATTTCTGTAAGTAGATAGGACCTTCCGAGACTATAGTTTCCCTGAGGTGGCAAAGTCTCTATGGTTGTATCTCTCACTGGACTTTAATAACATTATTTCCTTCCTCTGTACTGTCACCCAATGGCTTCGTGATCTCGGCTCAGGGAACTTTTCCAGTTTCTGGGGACCTCGTCATCCTTAACCCTGTCCTCAGCTCTCTAAGTTATTTCATTCTTAAAATCTTCTCATTTGAATCATTTGGGATGAATGCTTTTCCTGATGGGACTGAAAGATAAAACATGAATTTAAAGTCATGAGAGTGGTTTTCTTGTGTGGCTCAATACTGGCTTTGATGACAGTGTTTAGAGTAAAATTCCCAGAATGTGGAGAACCATAGTGACTCACTTTCTAGAATGACTACGTAAAGAGCAGGCCTCTTTGGCTGTAACATCAGATACATAAATTCTGGTATATCTGTTAAAGCTTTTTTTAAAAAATTGGCATAATTCTTTATATACAGTAAGCAAGCTTAAAGAACATCTAGAAGTTTCATATGATTTTTGATTTAGAAAATTCCTTTCTATATATAAGCACAGAATAATTTTCCTTGTTTTGTAATGGAACCCTGTTAGACTAAGGACAGAGACCTGGGTTTCATTTCTTGCTGTCTGACTTTAGCCCAGCCACATGAGCTCTCTGGTACACTGTGTTCTCTCTCTCTTTAAATCAGTGATAGGCGCCACGGAGCTGACTCTCTCAGCTCTACAATTTCTGTGATATTGCACTTGTCTCTAAGTGCAAGAATGCTCATACTCACATTTTGCATGCTTTTTACTTTGCTTTATATTTATAAACTGATTTATAGGTCTAGATAGCAGATCTCTCAAGCAAGGGAAAAAAAGGAGAAGCTGAGCAGCCTAGCACAGTATCACACACTATGAATTCTCTCGGAAAATAGTGGCAGAGGCTAATGGCACATACACACACTCCCTTATTTTGCAGGTCTCTGGGGCGTTCAGTGCCGCTGGTAGCTGCAAATGAGATACCCAGACAGGTTCCCCTCGAAGCACATGACTCACTTTCAGTTGTGCTCAGCACTGAAGACAATCTGTTCCTCTTCCTTGTCCTCCCCTCATTCCCTCCAGGCTCTGCGCTGCCCTCCCTTTCTCTGCAGTTATTTCCCAGGAACACTAGAGAGAGAGAGCTGCAGACTAAATTGCTTTCTCCTCTTGCATCTTTGTACATGTCAGATGAGGTCAGATTCAAACCTCAGCAGTGCTGATTCAAATCAAATCAAAATATCTGTTATGTGGGACATGATTAGAAGTATATTTACTTTGCTGTCCCCTAATGGTCTGTTATCAAGTGACCAAGGCAGGGAGACAGGGGAGCCAATGAATTTGAATTGCTTTCCTGGCTGGGTCTTTTCCCTTGGCTCTCCTTCCAGGTTGTTCTCCACAAATATCTTAATGTTGAGAAGGAACATGGGACTCACCTGGAACTTTCTCCGAGCTTTGCTTTCAAATTGTATAAACCTGTAGGATTCCCTCACATTCTCCACTATTATGCCACAGAGTAAGGGAAAACAGTTCAGCAATGAGGTATGTAGCACTTTTTCCAGGATGAGTTCACAAACTTAATTGTCTGACCGTGTGTATGCATACATGTTTATATATGTATATATAAACATGTATGTATACACTCATATGTGTGTACTTGTATATACACATATGTATATGTATACACATATACACACGTATACACACATATACACATGCATGTATATGTATACATATATACACACATATATGTATACACACACACACACACACATATATATATATATATATATATATATATATATATATATATGTACACATTCTGCCTGCCAGTCTTTGGGCCTACTCTGCAATAAAGATGTTTATCTATGAAAATCTGGCTGTTAAATCAGTGTGTCAACAGACAGAGTACAAATACATTACATTACCCATGAGTGCCATTCATTCTGCTGTTTGGCATCGTCAAGCTTGCTGTCCCAGTCCTACTTTCATTATCTCTCAGGGATTCTGCTTGGATATTCCCAATCTCAAGTATTATGGTCCTTTCATTTTTCTTTATGTGTTGTATATTTCATGTTCCATTCATCCAAGACATATTCAGTGAGTTAGCTGGTACAGTGCAGGAAACCACAGAGATCCATTGCTTGTTTATATGAAAGACTGGTTTAGATCTTTGTATCATGTGCTGTTGAACTGGTGACATCATTCTTCAAGATAAATAGATGCTGATATATTGATGACTAACTTTAGCTTCCTTTTCTAATGGCTCAATGTCATATTTCATGCTAAAGCATTTGCCTTTTATGTCTTATTTAATTTGGTCATTTTCCCCCCATTCTTTGTCCATTGAACTATCATTGCTGGATTTGGATAATTATTTAAACAGTATGTTTGCATAAGGGAGTAAAAGTGCATCCATTGGACTTGAGCTATTTTCATGAGAAACCTGTCAGTCACAATGATAGACAGGACATATATTTCTCCCAAATAAGTTTCTGCTTCACTTTCACCTGTCCTGTTATTTTTTTTCATCCTCTTATGACTGGCAGGGGTTTCTATAAAGGGATGACTCTGTGTTGTTTGCAATGGTCCCTTGTTCCCATTCTCCATTCCACCTAAAAACATCTGAATTTTCTTTTCTTCAGGTTGTCAAGTTGCATGGTCTATTAACTAAAAATATGAATACTGATTTTTCTTCCCTGTGGTGTTTGTGAATGAAGCATGGTTTACATTTGAAGTTATATTAACAGATCTTGCTGCTGAATGACCCATGCTGTCCAATGCAATGTAACACATGTAAACTTACTTTCTTTTTAGTAGATGCTTGAGGTCACTGGGGTTTGTTCATTCATACATTCATTAAACAAATATCTGTTGAGTGTCTACTATATGCCAAACACTGTGATAGGCATTATGTATATAACTAATGAGCACAATTAGCCTTCTCTGAACTTCTTAGGAGAATATTAATCAAATAATTATGTATTAGTTGTTCTTATGTAAAAAAATTGCCCTCAAACCCAGCAGTTTAAAACAACACACATCTATTATCTCATTCAACTTCTAAGACTCAGGCAACTGGGAGTGGTTTAACTGCTTGGTCCTGGCTCTTAAAGGACCTGCTTATGAGGTTATACGTAGTCAAATTGAGGGCCAGGGCTGCAGTCTCCAAAGATTTAACTGGGACTGAAATATGCGTGTCCAAGCTCACTCGTGTGGCTGTGAGCAGGAGAGTGCAGTGCTTCACACGTGAACCTCTTCATCTCATAGGACTGCTCATGAGATAAGCTTCCTGCAGAGTGAGTGATTTAAGAGAAAGAGAGAGAGAGAAGAGCCGAAGTGGAAGTGGCAGTCTTAAAACCAAGTCCTGGAAGTGACTTCTGCCATATTCTATTCGTCATACAAATGAATCATAGAACAATGTGGTAGGGGATTACACACAGGTGCTACTCCAAGGAAGCTGACTTCTTGGGTGCCATCTTGGAATCTGGTTACCAAAAACAATATAAATAAAAATAAATCTAAAATACAATAAGTGCTATAATGGAGACTATTTTTTTAAATTGAAAGCAGAGTTGGTGGATTTGACCTGTTAGCTTAGAAAGGCTTCCATAAAAAAGTGAGGTTTAAGCAGAAAGTTGAAGGGTGAATAGATGCTAACTAAGAGAAGATGATAGGAAGGGTGATACAGAGGACCTAGCATGTGCAAGGGCCCTATGAAGAGAAAGATAATAATGCTTTCAAGGGAAAGTCAGAGTATGCAGAATGGAGAGTGGAAAGAGGAATGGTATTACAAGGAATCTTTGAGGAACTTGTTTAAGACAAAGAAAAAAGATAAAAAATATGACTAATAAAATGGCAATAACTACATATCTATCAACAATTACTTTAAATATAAATGGATTAAATGCTTAATCAAAAGACATAGCGTAGCTGAATGGTTAAGCAAACTAGATCCTTACTATACTGCCTACAAGAGACTCATTTCAGATTGAAAGGCATACATAGATGGAAAGTAAAGGGATGGAAAAAGACACTTCATGAAAATGGAAACAAAGGAAAACAAAATCTGGAGTAGCAATACTTATGCCAAACAAAATGGACTTTAAAACAAATGCTATAACACAAGACAAAGAAGAACCCAGTAATCCCTCTTTCTGGTATTTATTTGAAGAAACTCGAAACACTATTTTGAGGGGACATGTGCATCCATATGTTCATTGCAGCATTGTTTACAATAGTAAGATGTGGAGGCAGTCTGGGTTTCCACCAATGAATGAATGGATAAAGAGTAGGTGGTACATATATACAATGGAATAGTACTCTGCCATAAAAAAGAATGAAATCTTGCCATCTGGACCTAGGGGTTATTGTGCTGAGTGGAGTAAGTCAGACAGAGGAAGTCAAATGCCATATGATTTCACTTATATGTGAAATCTAGAGAATAGGATAAATGAACAATCAAAACAGAAACAAGTTCATAAATACAGAGAGAATTTTGATGGTTGCCAGTTGCAGGCTTGGGGTTGGGGTGGGTGAAGCAGGGAGGGGATTAAGAAGTACAAAGTGGTAGTTACAAAATAGTCATGGGGATGTAGAATATATCATGGGGAATATAGTTAGTAGTATTGTAATAACTATGTATGGTGTCAGATGGGTACTAGATTTGTCAGGGTGATCACCTCGTAAGTTATATAAATGTCTATTCACTATGTTGTACACCTGAAACTAATATAATATTGTATGTCAACTGTGGTTGAAAAAATTTGAAAAATGATTTTGCCTACTCTAGATATTTCATACGTGGAATCATCCAATATTTGTGCTTTAGTGTCTAGTTTATTTTACTTAGCATAATGTTTTCAATTTTCATCCATGTTGTAGCATGTATCTGAATTTCATTCCTTTTTAAGGCTGAATAATTCATTGTATGGATCTAGCACATTTTGTTTATCCTGTCATCTGTTGATGGGCTCGTGGATTGTTTTCACCTTTTGGCTATTGTGAATAATGCTGCAGTAAACTCTGGTGTACAAATATTTGTTTGAGACCCTTCTTTGAATTCTTTTGGGTAAACAACTTGGAGTGGGATTGCTGGATCACGTGGCAGTTATAGGTGAGCTTTTTGAAGGATCATGTTGGTTTCTGCAGCAGCAAGACTGGTTGCTTTTGAAAAGCTCACTCTAGCTGCACGGTGGATATATGATCAAAGTAGTTAAGAGTAGGAGCCAGTGGATTCATGGAGAGGGTCAGATGGTTTGCTAAGATGAAACTGACCTTCTTGATTTCGGAATATGTATCATGAAGCCTTAAATGGTACACAAGCAAGAACCATGTATCATGGTCAACAGATCACTGAATATGGAATCTATAGATATGCCGTGTGGTCTTGGCTGAGTCACTCAGTAAGGTGATTCTCTGGTAGCCTAAGCTACCATTCTAGGCCTCTGCCTTTTTGTAGGTAAGCATAATGGCTTATACCAGGGGTGTCCAAACTGCGGCCCGCAGACCAACTGCGGCCCGCAATCCATTTTTAATTGGCCCGCAGCAAATTCCAAAAATATATTTAGTTTACTTAAATAAACCAGGTGAGGCAATACGTACTTCACCTTGAGTGAGTGGCCCGGCTCTTTGCTGTTTTACTGCATATGGCCCTTGGTGAAAAACATTGAAAAAAGTTTGGGCACCCCTGGCTTATACTAATTCACCTTAGCCATTAGAAGCCTGTGATTGGAAATGTAAATGGCTTGGTAGTAATGGAAGTCTACTAGAAAATGAATTTAATCACTCAGTACTCTGCTGGATCCTTAAGTTCAAAAATTTCAAAAATCTTATGCAGCTCATAAGATTTTTGTTTTGTCACTGCATACTTCAT
Source organism: Rhinolophus sinicus (assembly GCF_036562045.2). Taxonomy (NCBI): domain Eukaryota; kingdom Metazoa; phylum Chordata; class Mammalia; order Chiroptera; family Rhinolophidae; genus Rhinolophus; species Rhinolophus sinicus. Next base: position 46,723,108 of record NC_133759.1, on the reverse strand, counting down.
TGTAATATAAGAATTTGAATTTAAAGAAAATTCAAGAATGTGTTTTGGGGGAAACCACACATACTCTTGTACCTTGCCTGCACTGCTATCTTTTAGTCTGCCTTACTAATGTGAGAGGGGGTTGAATCATTTTATAAAACCTATTTTAAAGGGTGAGATAATTGTTGTATATATCTTGATGTCTTATTTGGTGTCTCATACTTAGAAAGAATTTGGTAAATATTTGTTGACTATAATAGTGAATATAACAGTGTTGAAAAAGGCCAAAGTTCCTATTGCTAGTTTGGGGAGCTTCAGCCTTCCTCTGTAAACTTGGTAAGGGAAGAAAGACGGTGTTGCAATTAGAATTTTGGATTTTTGGTGAATATTGGTAGGGATATTTTAGGAATTGCCTTGAGTGCAGATAGGTCTTTTTATCTTCTCTCCTACCTAAAAGATGTTAATAATAATGTGCTGACTTAGCTATCATGTAAATGATCTACCATAAAGGAGTTGTATTTTTATTTAATGAGGCTGAGGTCATTGATAGTCTTACACTTCTTGTTTTCCTTTCCCCTTTGGATAAACATGGAAATAAACCTAGCATTTTATGAATTGATTTATGTTCTTTTTGTACCAGAAGGGTTAGGCTATTCAGAATTATAAATATATCCATACTTGAGAGCTGTCTAACTAGGAGTATAAATTTTCAAACTTTTTGCTCTGAATTTGGCATTGAGTCAACTGAGATACCAAAATCATGGTCTTGCCTTTACTTGTTCTATTTTCTAATCAGTTCCTGTGCCTGGGGATAAAGTAGGGAATGGCAAGTATTGCAGAAATACTTCCAGGTAAGACAGGAACCCATTCATGTCTCTGAGAGAGGGGATTAGCTAAAGGAGTTTTCACCTCCCCCAGGTCCAGATACATTTATCACAGGAATTTTGGATAATAGTCTTCAAATTCACTGTTTGAAACCCTACAACACCCTAGCTCTATCTTCTTTTACTTGCTTTTGTAAGTCAAGAGAAGAAAAGGACTGCCTTAGGGAAGAAATCACATTGTGACAGGAAGCTATCCAGAGGTGTGGGCATTTCTGAGGAAGTGGAGTCTTTCACCTGGGGGCATTTTGTGGGTCTGTTGTTGGTGAGGATGGTGATGGCCCTCACTAACTCTTTCTGCCATAAACCTTTGTAAGGCAGGCTGCCTTGCTTGGGCTGTACCTGTGTGGGTGCTTAAAGCTCATAAAACTTCAGACGGCACTGCTAGAATTTTTTTAGAATCAATGAAAAATGTAATGAAGTTTTAGTAAAATGTGTAATCTATATATAGAAAATTCATATAGTAATGCTATACATATATAGTTGTAATATTTGCAGTAAAGATTTATTACCTAATGCTTATATGCTGTATGAATTACTAAAAGCCTATCATTTTTATAATTAAAATGTCATGTTACAGTAATATATGTTTATGGGGCTATATTTTCTGAATCAAAACTTGGCATGCATGATGTGACTAGTAAGAATATTTTAGTAGATATGGGATCCATAAAAGCAAATATTTGAAATCATCTGAAAAATTCAGAGCGTTTGAGCCCTTTCAGTTATGTATGTGAATGTTTTGTTAGTCTCAGTTTAAATTGCAGGGGTAAAGGCTGATTTATTTCTTTTTCTTTTCTTTTCTTTCTTTTTTTTTTTTGTCCAGGGATTACATTGCATGTTGAGAAAAACACTGTTACCTGTGTCTTGTTGGAATTGCAGCCCTTCAAGTTCACAAGTTGGTCTTTAAGCCAACAAATTGCTGAGAGGCTTTGTAGGCTCTGAGCCTGTTATAGAGCAGCTTTTGCACATTTACTTGTAATAATTCTGAATTCCAGAATTATTGGTTGTGTGAAGCCATCGACAACAGGGCCAGGGGACTAACTAGCTTCAAACAGGAGGCAAATCCTGGGGGGCAAATCCCATCAGACGTTATACAGTACAGGAGAATGGGAGCCAATGGGATGCGCAAGGAATAAAGTTTTGTGACTGAACAATCAAGTTTTCTGTGAAGCACAAGACAAAGGGGTCTGATGACCCTCGAAGTGTCCTGTGAAACAAGTTCAGGAGTCATGGTTTACACAAGAGAAGGCTCCTTTTTCCCTCCCGGACAATGGCTCTCAGAAGTCCTGATTAGAATTTTATTTCAATTTGTTTCAGTTTGCAACTAATAGTCCAGGATGTTCGTGGCATTAATGTGACCTCTGCTCTGTTTTGCCAGTAAATTCAAGTTTACAATATTAGAAATCTTATCCAAATGAAGGTCTTTTAGATATTGAACCACATCATTGTGTAGGTAACTGATGGTACAAGCAAGCTGAGTTTTTAATATATTTGAATATATTTAAATGTAAACACAAAACCATTAAAGTGTTTTATCCTTTTGGACTTGTAACAGAAACTTGTATCTTGTTGACGCAAACCGAAAATTATTTTTTAAAGAACATTCTCACCAGCCAGTAGAAATCAGCCAACATATTATTGGGAACATACAACCTTTAAGAAGCAGGGAAGAAAAGACTTTTACATATGTACTAACATTTAATCTGAAATATTAGATATTTTTTCCTTTGTTACTTCCATTATGACTGGAGGTGGGCTTGGTGCTTAGTCAATTTTCAACTCTACTCAGCTCAGAGTGTATATTTTTGAGTGTGTGAGTTAGCATGGGACAAACAAGCTGAAGGAAACCTTTTGAGTTTAACCAGTAGGAAGAAAGAGAGGCATCCAGGAAAAGAGCCTGTATTTCCAGTGACTATTCCAGTTATTTATTTCTGTGTAACAGAATACTTCAAAACTTAGTGGCTTAATACAAACAGCAATCCATTTGTTGACAAAGCTACAATTTGGACTGGGCTCAGAGAGAACAACTTATTTCTACTCAGATGGGATGACTTGAGTTGCTAGAAGCACCTCTCTCTTCCTGTTGTCTCTGGTCTTCTCTCCATCGTCTCTCCATGTGGTCCCTTAACATGGTGGCTCAGATCTCCAAGGGTGAGTGTTCTTGAGATGAAGGCAGAAGCTGCAAGCCCTTTCGTTATTCTGCCTTGGAAGTCACTCTGCATTTCTTCTGCTGAATACAGTAAGTTACTGTCAAAGCTAGACACTAAAGTGGTAAGGACAGATTTCAATCAGCAATAACTATTGCAATAGGGAAAAGAGTCCAGCGTGAACTGAACTCAACTTTAATCTGTACAGAGGTGACGGGGTGTCTTAAAGGAGAGTGAGGGAATAAAAAGGGGGTGAGCAGGGTCTCAGTAGAGTCAGGGAAGTGAAAAACTACAGAAAGCAGGAAGCAGGGCTTGCTCCATGTGACAGCCATCTGGGTTTGCTAATTGGTTCTAAGGAAGTTAGACTCCTAGCCTCCCACAGAGGCTGGGAGACAGGGACCCTATCTTCAGGTGATGGCTGGAATAAACAGGGAATTTGGTTGGCAGCCTTGAGTTTTCTCGGGTAAGCACTTTAAGGGGGGTGAGGTTCATCCTAAGGATGAGGCCTTGAGATGTTAGTGTTTTTTGTTCACGTCTTTATAGGCCAAGTTGAGGCCCACTTGAGGAGGGGTTCAGAGGAGCCCGGCTAGAGACTAGTGAAGGAGAGAATCTTTGTCATCACACAGACCAGCCTTGATTTCTGCAGAGGTTGAGACTACTACTGATGCAAATTACTAGTAGACTACATTCAAGGTTACCACACAGTAGTTAAAGCAGGACTTCTGGAGCTAGACTGTCTAGGTTCAAAGCTGGCTCAGGTCTTTTAGGCCAAGTGACATTAGATGTATCTCTTGCTGAAGCTTGATTTCCCTGTCAGCAAAATGGGGGATAACAGTCACAACTATCTCATAGAATATTATGAAGGTTAAATGAGATAATACTTGGTAAGCAGTAAGTAAAGTGCTCAATAAAATTCAGTTCCCATTATTGTCATTGTTATTGACAACATTGATATGGTAATTTATACAATAATGTGAATTCTTAGGGACTAAAGTTTTTTCTTTGTCACAGAACACCATTGAAAAATTGCAAGCATCCTTGTTTTCCCTGAGTAGAATGCAGGTTCCCATAGCTATATGTTTCCATTTCTGCCTTCTTATACTTACTGTATAGGCGAATATTAAGAGAGGTGTTTCTGTCGTAAGGTAAACTAGGGTGAGGTCATCCATTGCGCACAGAGCTCAGGCTGGATCACAGTGGATACCTTCCTGGGTGTATGCTTGAACGTAAAAAAGATCCTTTAATGTGAATGTGAAATTCACACCTATGTACTTTGCAGAAACTGTTCAGCATAAACGTGCACATATTTTTCTGCCCTTCCTAGAGATTGATATTGAGTTTTGGGCATTTCATCTGTAGAATCCACTATTTAGAATAAGACAAACCATTATTACTTATCACATAACATATCAAACATGGTCAGTATTACTTCATAGCAAGAGAGCTCAATGCAGTCTGTACTCTTGTCAATACATACTGGATGTTGAGAACAATCAAATATTAAGTGGACTCAGTTCCTTAGAACTCAGCAGTGCTCTGACCATAAGTAAGGGTTCCTTGATTGTACTGGTTCTGAGGACCCAGCAACTAAACCAAACGACTGCTGATGGGAAATTTTGAAGTGACATATATCCATTTAAAATGTGAATTACTCACCTATGGTCAATAACATGAATAGAAATAGACTCACTGAAAAATCAAGCAGAGAAGAATGTGTCAAGAGCAGAAAATTTGAACACATTTATGTTCAAAGTAGATGGCGTTTGTAAAACTGACCTGTGATGTGAATGACTTTCACTTAGAACATTGCTGATCCTACATCACTTGTGAAAATCAGGATGTAGGAAACCCCACTGTCAATATCAAATAACTTCATGCAGAAATGTTTCTCTCTCTCTCTCATCTTCTAAAAGTCCAATATATGATACATATAGAGGTTTCACCTTTACCCAAAGACGTATGATAAAACTGAAACAAACTGAGCTTCTAAAGTATTGTCTTATAAAAGAGTTTGTCATAGGACTTGACTTTTACCAAAATACCTGTGTTTCTTTTATAAGAACTGTAAACTGGGTTTGGCACTAATACCGATTATCACTATTTACGTACACGTTTTCCCCACAGCGGAGGTGCAGAAGACCTATCAACATTGTTAATGAAGTATCTAAATCCCAGAGGCACCCTGAATTATAATAGACTTTGAAATAAGAAGCCTATGAATAATTCAATGTTTTGGGTACTCTAGTGGTGGGATTATTTCCCTTAGCACCACACAATAAAAAAGTTTAGTGTGCTTTATCTTAGAAGTAGGCAGACTAATGGACTGGAACCAAATGTGAGCCTTTTGATTTGTTCTACGGCTTCTATCAGTTCAAACAGAGAGAGACAAAAAGGTCATGCTTCTTGTTTTTGACTGTACAAATAACTGGGTAGAATTTTGACTGTATAAATAACTGGGTAGAATTTGTTTTTGACTGTACAAATAACTGGGTAGAATATACAACCATGTTGCTACTATTCTTTTGTTTCAAAAATTAGGAAGTACTCAATCTGGTGGTTGGTTGTAATGAAAGATGAAAGCTTTCCTGATACCTGAACGAAATGATTGATAGGGTCACTCATCAAGAGGGGGCTTTGAACAATTGCTCTATGTGGCCTTTGTCATCCATGGTGATGCAATTTTCATGGCCCATCATTCCTGCTTGGACTATTCCTTTCCTTGCAGTTGTTTATTTGGACTGCTCTTAGGGGGTCTGTCAGCTGGTTAGCACACAAATAAGTATGGGCTTGACTTGCATAGCAAATGTCAGAGTCCTTTCCTGAGGCATCAGTTGGAAGTAGATTCCCATTGGCAGAGCAAAACTTGCCGCATGAGAAACTCTCTTCACTTTGCCAGAAACATAAGCTCTTTTATTTGTTTAGAGCTGGATAGTTTCACCTAGATCACAAGACCCCTGACACACACTGAAGCAGAGCTTTGAAAAGGGACAAATATGGACCTGGGAGCTGAGATCAGCTTTTAAGTTTTTTTCTTAAATGACGCAAGTATAATCCCAATATACTAGCCTGTGACATCAAAAAGGATTACATTTCCCATGTTTGCAAAAATGCTGTTATCTTGGGTCTCCATTCATGTAACTCTTCTTAGAGTGCCCCCCCCCTCCGAATATTCCTGGGAGGCCACCATGGGATATGCCATATATGATCACAAACCAATTTGTTGAGAGAGCACTTAGCTATTTCTTTGTCTTCCTCTCTTGGTCTAATTCCCACATAGCCGATCCCAAGAAGTGACTTGACAGGTTTCACTGCTTCATAACTAGACCTCTACTACCAAAGTCAAGGATCATGTCTATATTATACATCTCAAAACATTCATTCTTGGATGTGTATTAGTAATCATGACAGCTACCCTCTGCTACAGTAACAAATAAACCCGTAAGTCTCAGTAGCTTAACACATGTTTATCTTTCACACAACAGTATGATTTATGCTAGATGGCTTTCTTTGGAAGCTTTCCTCTAAATGGTGACTCAGGATCCAAGGATTTTCTGTAATGTAATGCTGCCATGTTAAACAAGTGGCCTCAGAGGTTACCACAGAAAGACAGGGGAGCTTGATGGACAAGTGTTGAAATGGTGTACATCATGTCTGCACTAATGCCTTTCCCCAGAACCCACTTACACGACTCCAGCCTAACTGCAAGGGAAATGCAGTCTTTTTGTGTGTCCCAGAGGAGGAAAATGAAAGCTGATTAGGTAAATCTGTAACACAGGGTCTACCACAGGGAACCAGTACATTTCTGAGTTCTAGGCAGAAGTGGAAACAATGCAACTGACTCTGCTGCCCCCCCCCCCCTCCGCTGCTATGATTCTGGCCATACTATTTTCTCTGTCTCTACCAGAATAATGAAAAAGTTCAGCTTGAGCTCAGAGTCTCACTACTGTTTCAATTGTTATTTCTGGTTTATACCTTGAACTATAGTAGCTCAAACCAATTCCAGGGGACCTGCCATTGTTTTCTTAATCCTCTTTAATTCTGTACCTAGAATTCTTAAGCTAAACTCTTTCTTCCTTCCCTAGTTGTAAAGCCCAAATTCCTCTTTATGTTAATATATGAAAACAAATATAGGGGGAAAGAGAAGTGCTGAAGTTGCTTCCAGCTAACATCATTTGAGTTCCCAAGTCTCTGAAGCATGGGTTTTACCTTATTTTCAGCCTCTTCAGAAAGGTGTGGGAATGTTGACACAAAGATGGAACCATTTAATAATGCAGAGCTTGATTTGTTAAGATTGCTTTTACGTAGCACCAAGTGACCCGACATAAGCAACAGTGACTTAAAATGGTAAAGATTCATCTACTTTCCCTCCCTCCCCATTATTCTACTTAATTTTTTTTTTTTTTTTTTTTTAAGTGTGAAGGTAGGTATTTGCTGTCATTGGCTCTGGTCGGTCTTTCATGATACTGAGTCCAGCATTTATGAAATTTCCTTGTTCTTTTCCTTTTCTTTGTCAATTGTGGTTGCAGAGGCCACTTTATGTGAGACATTACATCACATTGAATGCAGAAGCAGATGTGAATTACAAAGATTAGCAAAATATAAAACAATGCAATTTTTCTCACTATTTCTTTTGCTTTAGAAAAATATTTTAATACGAGTGTTATTTCTATTAATAGCTAATAAGTGTTATTTTTAAATAAAAATAAATATTTAAAAATGTTTCAGATTTAACTTGCAAAATAGTGAATGTTTAATCTACATAAACAAAAGTCTTTTCACATTCTTTTCATTTGATAAGTTCCACTGTATATTCAGTATTTTAAGAAACCTCAATGATTACGTATTAAGAGTAGTGGAGGGATTCTGAGAACGAAAAGTTTAAGAAAAGCTACTTTATAAAATAAGTCTATCAATTCATTGTGTATTATGAGCTTTGCGTCTGATTTTCTCAGTTTATCATTCGGCTATTGTTTATTGTGTTTTTAGTCATGGGAGTTTTATGATTTTTATGGACTTAAATTTGTCAATTTAGTCCCTATATATCTCCTCTATCTGCTGTTCATATATATGCCTGTTTATCTTTTTAGTGCTTAAACATCTAGGTTTTTTATATACTATAATATGGATATAATTCTTTTCTCCAGATATAAAGCCAACTGTCTCAACATCATATATAGACTAAGTCATCTTTTCACATTCTTTTCATTTGATAAATTCCACTGTATATTCAGTATTTTAAGAAACCTCTGATTTTCCCACTAGTACTTGGTATTTCTCTGCTATAACCAGATAGACCATTCTCATTACCATAGTTTTAAAATATGATTTTTTGACACCCTCCTATTATCAAAAGTTTCCCTCATTTTAATTTCCTACAATTGTATTGATTATTCTCACCCACTTGTTCTTTTCAGATAAAATTTTGAGTAACTCCTAAGTTAGAAAAAATACACAATAATGTATTTGTGGAAATTGCATTAAATTACGCATGCCATTGGGGGAAATTGACTTCTTTATATTTCTGAATTCTCTAGTATTCCTGTCTGTTAGTTTGTATGTTTATATATTCAGTAGAAGTCTATATATTCTTTCGTATAGTAGAAGTCTATATATTCTTGGATGTGTATTAGTAGTCATGACAGCTACCCTCTGCTGCAGTAACAAATAAACCCGTAAGTCTCAGTAGCTTACGTATAGCACTTGCACTTTTTTTGCTAGATTTATTTTTAGGATTATGTTGTATTCTTTATACCTTTCTAAATATATTTGGTTAGATACTTAAAATTGTCTGTTATCACAATGCCACTGGCCAACCTGTATTTCAGTGTTACCACCTTCATTCCCAGTTTTAGGAACTTTTGGTCACTCATTCCTATGGACTTCCAATTCCTCTGTCCATAATTATTATTATTATATTCATCTTTTTACACTCTTCTATCATAAATTAGAAAATATAAGAGTGAATAATATTTATCTTCCTAACACAGATTTTCAGAAAATATTTCCAAAATGAACTCCAATGCCCTTTGTCCCAAGGTATCTCTATTTTTGGGAGCAGTTACATTTCCTTGGTTACTTCTCTTGGTTTCTGATAATATGCACATAAAATAAAGGAACAATAGAGCTATTGTGAATGGGAATCTTGGAAGCCAAAGCTGCAAAATTGGTGGGAATGGGTCGAGTACTCACCACCTAACTCTAAGATTCCTGTGCTAGGATAATTTAGTTACAGAGTAGGTTAGATTTGACACTAACCAACCTCAGGAAAATTTCCATGTGACGAGGTACACTGTAAAATACCACATAATTCCAACCCAGTGGAACATTCTTCTTGAATATTAGTTTATCTCCAAGAGACCTGATGAATAGCTAAAGAAATGGGAGCCTTAGGTTTCAAATAATTGATTGCCACACCTCCCAGAACAATTGCTTATTTTGTATCTGAGAACTGTGGTTCTAGAAGCTGTAAATATCTACAAAAATGGCAAAATCTTAATGAGATAACCCAGAATCACAGTGGTCATTATGGGGAATGTTCTAATCAGACAAGATCATTCATTTAAGAAGTGCACTTGAAACCAAGGACTCCCAAATCGAACAAACAGAATGAGATACCTGTTTTAATTGTCATGCAGAGGCCTCCAAAAGATTCCAAAGTACTTTCATTGAAAGATTTATTGCAAAAGACTAATAAAAAGTTTAAAAGTTAAAGGCCAAAAAGTTACCTAAAACAAAAGACTGTAATACTGATGTACCTATTACTACTTCCCTCTAATCTCCTTTACCTCAATATTTACAGTCTACTAACTCTCCATCTGAGTTGCTTTTTACTCTATAGAGACTGTAAGACCATAAACAAACATTGGCTAAGTTAGTGGCCTTACAGACACTCCCATATCTACCTTTGAAGAAGGGCCCCCATATCAGTTTCTTCCAGGGTTCATGGGACTCTGATAAACTACTACTACTTTTTCCCTTAAAGAGCCAAGGGAAAATTAAAATTAATGGGAAACTTTGCCAAATTCTGCTACATATTTGGGCTACACTCTACTTTAAAGAACACTCACTCTGGAACCTATAGATAAGATCATGGGGAAAATAGGCAGAAACCAGCAAAGGGTGAGAATCCTTTCCAGAGTCAGTTCTTCTGAATTTCTATAGTATCCAGTGATGAGAGGAAGGTGAAATTTCACATTGTTCCTTTCTTTTCAATTCCAGACCCATTGGTTATTGATCGTTTCTCTTCCAGGAACAGCTATTATCATCTTATTTGTCTTGTTTTGTGTACTGAGCACTTGGCTTCTCAACTGTCAGTCTGGAGCCCTCAAAACTGGCTGGACAGAAAGGTGTGTTGTATCCCATTTGTGGCTAGACACGGCCAGACAGGAATGGGTTACACTCCATTTGCGTCTGGGGACTTATCTTTGCCAGGTCTCAGGGAAATTGTCTAAATCTTTCTTTGGGCTATTGTTGGGAGTGGCTCTCTGTTTTGGGAAAGTAGTATCTTTTGCACCCTCCTTGGGGGAGCCTTTTTCATCCATGAGCTCATTCAACACTGTTAGGAATATTTATTGTTTGTTCAAGTTGGAAACAATTGAGTCAGTGTTTGTATCTCTGAGAGTATACTTAATTTACATAGTGTGCTTTTGTCTTTAAGTCAATTCGAGTTCTTTACAAATTAATTTTGTCAATACAATCTGAATATAGTAAGCAACGAAGGGATACAGAGGAGCCGATGAATCAGAATTGCTTTCCCAGCTCTCCTTCCAGGTTGGTCTCTATAAATACCTTAATGACGAGAAGGAACATGGGACTCACATGGAAGTTTCTCCACGCTTTGCTTTCATGTGTTCTAGTTTAATCAGTAACTCAAGCTAGCTTGTTGGTTTAATTAAAACTGGTAAGTCTTTGGAGCTGTCAATATTAGATATAATGGAGACATACAACTTTTATTGTACCTAGGTTTAACAAAAGTCAAGTAAGCTCATGTTATGTTACAGAATGTCAGTAAAAAAGATAAGGTGATAGATATTTAATGTCTCATGGAATTTTGTAGTAATCGAAACATATAAACAAGGAAACTAAATAGATATAAAGAAAAGCTTATAAATAATTTTTCAACAATAATTATTCTTTATGGTATGTCTACATAGAAATAGTTTTCAAAATCTTTTTGGTAACTTGAAACTTTAAAGGTATTCTGAAATAAGTTAGATTATGGATATTTATTGAATAGATCATTTCCAAATAAGATAAAATACTGAAATAAGCTACCGAATATAGGTTTATTCACTTTTGACTATATTTTACAGAGAGATTAAAGATATTTGGGTCTATTAGTAATCATGTTTTGTGCCACATTGGAAAATTTACTATGATATTACACTTCTAGAGATTATGAAATATATTTATAAGTTTGCCAATCCACAGAATGCTAGTGAAACATACAATCCACAGTTGTTTACTTCTTAATTTTCACCAGGAATGAAATTAATGAAGGAATGAAGAATTCTAAAGGTTAAGAACTCTAATCAATACAGGTAGTTAAACTACTTAGAAATAATAAGTGTGAAAAGAAACAATCGTGTATGTAAAGTAGGTAAGGAAAGTAAAATTACTGGCTGTTCCAGAAAACAAAACAAAACAAAAAAAAAACACAGGATAAAATATGAATAGATACAAAACAATTGTAGAAAGGTTAGGGAAAAGGAATCTTGGGAGAATAATTTTAGGTGTGTTCCAGCTGGATAAGATTGGAATGGATTTTTAAAAAGTATTTAAAAATGATTTTTAATATCAAATGTATACTAATACAAAATTAAAATTTGGGAGGAAGCAGGTCCAAGATGGCAGGGTTAGTATTGTTAAAATGACCATAGTACCCCAAACAATCTACAGATTCAATGCAATTCCTATCAAAATACCAATGACATTTTTTCTCAGCACTAGAAGAAATAATCCTAAAATTGATATGGAATCACAAAAGACTAAGAATAGCCAAAGCAATCTTGAGAAAAAGGAACAAAGTTGGAGGTATCACATTCCCTGATTTCAAATTATATTTCAAGGCTATAATATTCAAAACAGTATGGTACTGACACAAAAACAGACACATATCAACAGAACAGAATACAGAGCCCAGAAATAAACCCTTTCTTACATGGCCACCTAATGTAGGACAAAGGAGGTAATGATATACAATGATGGAGTAACGACAGTCTCTTCAACAAGTGGTGTTGGGGAAACTGAAGAAACATGCAACAAAAACAAACAAACAAACAAATAAATGAAATTGGATCACTCTCTTATACCATAAACAAAAATAAACTCAAAATGGGTTAAAGACTTAACTGTAAGTCCTGAAACCGTAAACTCGTAGAAGTAAAAATAGATAGTACTCAGACTGATATCAAATAGTTTACTATTTTTGGATATATCCCTTTGAGTAAGGGAAACAAAATAAAAAATAAACAAATGGAACTTCATAAAGCTAAACAGCTTTTGCACAGTGAAGAAAACCATCAACAAAACAAAAAGACAACCTACTAAATGGGAAAATATATTCACAAATTGTCGTTGTGATAAGGGGTTGATATCCAAAATTTGTGAGAAACTCATACACCTCAGTAACAAAAAATAAACAATCTGATAAAAAAATTGGCAGAGGACATGAAAAGACATTTCTCCAAAGACATAGAGGTGGCCAACAGACATATGAAAATATGCACAATATTACTAATCACCAGGGAAATGAAAATCAAAACCACAATGAGATAATACTTCACCCCAGTCAGAATGGCTGTTATAAAAAAGTCAACAAATAACATGTTTTGGTAAGGATGTGGAGAAAAGGGAACCCTTGTGCACTGTTGGACTGCAAATTGGTACAGCTACTTTGGAAAACACTATACAGATTCCTCAAAAAAGTAAAAATACCGTGTTTCCCTGAAAATAAGACCTAACTGGACCATCAGCTCTAATGCATCTTTTGGAGCAAAAATTAATATAAGACCCGGTATTATATTATATTATATTATATTATATTATATTATATTATATTATATTATATTTACCCAGTCTTATATTAAAATATTATATAAAACCGGGTCTTATTTTAATATAATATAATAAATAATTATATTATTTAACATAATATAATTATATTTTAATATAATATAAGACCTGGTCTTATATTAATTTTTGCTCCAAAAGATGCATTAGAGCTGATGGTCCACTGAGGTCTTATTTTCTGGGAAACACGGTAGATATACCATATGGCAGAGCAATTCTACTTCTAAGTATTTATCCGATGAAAATGAAAACACTAATTTGAAAAGATGTATACACTCCTATGTTCATTGCTGCATTATTTTTTCAATAGCCAAGATATGGAAGCAAGCTAAGTAGCCTCAACAGATGAATGGATAAAGAAGAGGTACACACACACACGCGCACACACACACACACACACACACACACACACACACACACAGAGGAATATTATGCAGCAATATAAAAGAATGAAATCTTGCCATTTACGACAACATGGATAAACCTAAAGGGTTTTATGCTAAGTGAAATAAGCCAGGCATAGAAAGACAAATATCATATGATTTCACTTATAAATGGAATCAAAAATGCAAAACAAAGAAAACAAAACAAAAACAGATTCATAGAAACAGAGACCAAAGGGAGGGGGTGGGGGAATGGATGAAAAAGGTGAAGGGGAATACAGGCAATAATATTTTGATAAGTTTGCACTGTGACAGATGATTACTAGAATTGGTGAAGTGATCACATTGTTAAAATATAAAAATGTCAAATTACTATATTGTACACCTGAAACTAATATAACTAATATAATACTGTATACTAACTATATTTAAAAACAAAATTAAAATTTGTTCTTTTTTCTCTGTTAAAAGGACAAAGTTTTCTTTGACTTTGATCTGTTTTTGATAAGAGATTGTAAAGTTTATTTACTTTTAAGTCTTTGGCCTGGACAGCAAAGATTATTTTGTCTTATCAAAACAATTTACTGTGCTTTACATTGTATTTCTCAGGCCTTTGATTACGTAAGAATACCCCGTCTTTTTAATTTTAAAAGAACTAAGTTTTGTTCACTGCTATGTAACTTTTTGTATTTGCTTTCAATATCTTCTATTGTCATTTTAGTTAAAATAGATAATTAAGTATTATTTCATAATGATCTATGGGATCCTATTTAATCAAATATTCAAACTTTTTGACATTTTCCCCAAATCAAATTCTAAGTGCTGTTCCTTTGACCTCAAACCAACTGTGTTTTCCTAGAGGGTCCCTGGAAAAATCTCAAAGGATTTGTCTCTTACGTGGTAACACATTAAAATAATTGTGTTTGATATATTAAATTACATGGGAAGCATAAGAACTGATGCTAAACCTCCTTAGATTATATTTGTGTAGATACATGTTATTAGCATAAGTATTCTAGAAATTTTGTGAAATTCCTAGAAATCTGATATATGATAATGTTATCAGTCGTAATTCCAGTTATTATAAAAATGTTATATATCACAGAAATAAGCAAGTTTCCTTATCAATTCCCTTCCAACGAATTCTTATCAGATCTTTAACCAGGGCATTTTTATGTCTTTTGTCTTTTATATACAGTTATTGTTTTACTCTGATGCTTTTGCAAAACTGAGATTCAGGGAAAGGACCCTACCAAGTACTCTTCATCATTGGCACTGCTGCCAAATTACAAGGTGTCAAACCTTGGATGCGTATTTCACAACTGATGAAGGCTCCACCTAAATCTGATCCTGTACAAATGCTGGAGACCTCACAATCAAATAGGCTAGGAAGAGAAGGAGCCACCCTCAGTGTAGACCAATTCCTCCTAAGACAGTGGATCAAGAACATTTCTTTTCATTCCCCCTTCCTCCTCTGACCTTTCTTTTCCTAATCCTTGAAGGTATTTTAAATTCTTTCATCCACCTTTTGCCTTGACATGACCTGGTAAGCTAATGCCATTGTTCACACATCTCAGGCCATTGCAAAGGGGGATATCCAACCTCCAAAGAACTGTTGGATTTGCCACAATATTGCTTGTCACAAAGTTCTCCCTTATTTCCAGTGCCTCAGTGTCTCTGGAACAAACTCAGACCCTTTTCTTTCATGTCAGACTCCCTAACCCTGCATGTCCATTTTCTTGTCTCTGGTTAATAACCCAGGGAACCTATATCCGAGCTCTGTCAAAAAAAAAAAAAAAAAAAAAAAAAAGAAAAAAAAAGGACGTAAGGCGAGTGTAACCAGAGTAAAACCACCTGTGTAGTCTATGGACCCTTAAACTTACTGGCATGGCTGTCATGATTCTAGCATCCAGCCACAGACTCAGATGGGAAGTACCAGGAGACATTCATGATTCGAAATTAGCTTTCTCTGGCAGATCCCTACTCGCCTAGCTAGGGGTGAGTGAAAATGAAGCCATGATCAGAAACCTCTTCTTAATTCTTGAAGATGTGAGAGATAAAGCAATAGCTGCCAACAAAAAACTCCTTAGACTCTCTGGCTAAAGTTGTCCTTGATGACAGGATAGCCCTCGATTATCTTTGAGCTCAGGAGGGACGTGTCTGCTGTGGCCACCACCACTTGCTGCACTCAATTGACACTTCTGGGGAAGTTGAGACTCTGGGACTAAATAAGATCACTGAATAAGCCAGTGGCTTCAAAAAGTGACTCCTTCAATTGGGTCTTTCTTTGGCTTCGCTTATCTAATCTTCACACCAATGCTATTACATAGGCACTCATATATCCTCATTTACAGAGGAACAAATGAAGTGTTAAAAAATTAAGCAACTTTTCCCACAGCAAGCAAACTTAGCAGGTAGGTATTAATATATTCTCATTTTACAGATAAGGAAGTTGAATATTAGAAAATTTAAGTAACTTGTCCAGAAATCAGGATTCAAGCTTGGTATATCTGACTACAAAGTTACACAGTATTTCTATTCCTAATACCTAGACAGTGACTATGGATTTTTGTTTGTTCCCACTCTGTCTCTCTTCCTATGTCCTGCAAGTAGATAAATGATTCTAAAATACACTTTTCACTGTGTATTCAATCTGCTTATAAGCCTACCACTACCCTTCAGCAGATGCATTTTTGGTTCCTATGTCACAACCATAGGCTCACCCTAGATTCCAGTCACTCATGTAGTAGAAATTTCCTGTGAATACTGGCAGTACCCCACCTTTGACACCTACCGCATATCTCTACTTTTCATCCTCAGAACTTTCTCCAAAGTTGAAGCTATTGCTTATCCCATGCACATAGTAAAATGGAGATTCACACCCCTTGAAACAACCCTTAAACAATGGAGAGAGTGAATTAGTGGATAAATGCTCCAGCCTCTCTCCCTTTGAAGGAACAATTCTAAGGCAAATTTTACAAGGTTCTTGTGGTGGCAGTGGGAATGTACTTGAAGAAATTCAAGTACAAGGAGCATCATTGACTGAAAGCCCCAGCTACTGTGCTCTGAAACCCATCTCTATGTTTACACTGAGGCCATGCTTTCCATTAGCTGCTCCCATCTAATGACAATGCAAGTCTGTTCCTGGGAGGCATGGGAATCATTTGATAGAGGACTGACTCTAGGGATCCAAACTGCCTGGTTGAAATTTCTTTAGACTCTTCCCTATTCCCTCACTCCCATTTCCTAGAATCACCTCTCAAATAAACTACTTGAAATCCCTAGGGTTCTACTTTTGGGGAGACCTAACCTAAAACAAACTTATTTGTACAGAATAATATTACTATCTAAATCTTTTGGGTCTACCACAATTTGTCCCGAAACTACTGCTATTCTTTCTTTCCATTTATTTTCCATCCTAGCATCCAATGATCTTCTCTTATTCTCAATTTCCCTGCACTCACCCCTAGGTATTTATGCTTGTACCATTTTGAAATACAGTAATGCCTGTCTCCATCACCATCTGGTACCATGGTACAAAATCATTGCTCACCAATATACACTACCTCTCCATAAAGGAAGATTATACTTCCCCACCTTTTCAACTATGGGATGACAATCTGATTTGCATAGCCAATAATGTGTAACAGAAATGATAGGTATCACTTTTAGGTAGAAGATTGAAGAACTTGCTTCACTATGCTCTCTTTTCCCTTTTTCACAAGGTAAATAATATTGGGTAGGAAATTTCCATCATTTGAAGACCTAATGTGAAAATGGTGTGTAGAGTCACACCTGAATCATGATGTACATAAAGCACAAGAGAGAAAGAAATATTTATTGTCATAAACCACTGAGATTGGGGATCATTTGTTACTGAAGCAAACTTAAGACTGTCCTGAGAGATACATAATGCTCTATTTGAGCTAGATAGAAATTTACAGACTGACTGATACCTCTGTTTCCCACAAAACATATGAAACATACTGCCTCAGTTATTCCTAAATTATTTTTAATTTTCTCTGTTTCTTAAACATTTATCCCCATTTGTAGCCCATCTTATTTTCTTCTGATAATGTACCGCTACATTGATGACATTAAATTCTGTTTCAAATATGCATTCTAAAAAAATGTAAATGTTTTTTCTCTATCTTATTACATTTTGGTAGAATACATGATCCCAATTATATTCAGGCCATAGATTTGTCAAAATGGAAGCAAATACTTTGTTTTTGGAAGTTAAATCAGTATCTAAAAATTTTTCTTTTATATTTCACAGTTTAGGAAGTATGTGAGCAGAAAGGGTGAGGCATCCAATGGAATAATTAAGGATTTAGGCTTATCCCGTAACTGCAGTGACACATGAAGTCACAAAAATGTAGGCTAATGTATGAGCATAAAATTGTTTTTAAGACACACATTCATATCTCAGTGTTAAATGCCAACTAAGTTGTTACGTTAGAAAAATAAACATAGAACTAGATCAGAAAGCAAAAATATAGTATTATTTTTGTTGCTTTCACCGGATGTATGTAATTTAATAAGCTAACCCTAACCATTCATTGTTTCTGGAGTATCATTTTAGATTCCATTTTGTTCTTTGTGTTTTTATTTTAAGAGTAAAGTGCTAAGAAAATCAGACTGTGTTTTTTTTCTTTTAAAGAATATGTTTAACTGCCAAAAAGAAGCACAAGTACTTTAAAATATGAATGTATGGGAAAACTTATGTGCCAAGAGTGTGAGTGTTTTAACCTACCCTCTTCTTTAGAAAAGTAGTTCATATGGAACTGAACTCTATATGTAGGGTAAGAGTCAATTAGTACTCATTGTAATAAATATTCCCATGTACTTTTATTCATTAAATTTCTTATTAATCATAAGCTAGTTCTTTCCCCTTGATGATGCCCAGGCTTCATCTATCAATTTTGTCATATTTTCTATAAAGGCATTACAATTCACGGCATCTTGCTCATAGATTATGAGAAGAAAATAACTGTCAGTGATATATATTGTAATAAAAGAACTATGCTTATGGCAATTTTGAGTTTATTATTTAAAAGTGTTGACTTATAGATAATCAGTCAACACTAATCAATATATGTAAAATACCAGAGTAGACACTGTCAGGAGTATAAAAGTACATCAAAAAGTTGACAAGCTAACCATTAAGGCACCCATGTCAAATCAGTATGAAAAATACATGAGAACATATGGTAGTTTTATGTACAAATGTGTCTACATATATATACGGATGCATGCATGCATATGTAGGACTATATATATGTATGTTATATATATGTATATATATATATACAGTATGTATTTATGCATGTATCTATGTATGTATGTATAATCTCCCCACATGTTGAAAATTTTCTGTTTGAAGTAATCATTCATTCCATTACCTGCATTACATTGTTCTCCTTGGCATCTAACATAGTGGTTGGTATTTAGTAGGCATTCAGTAAATTTTCATTTAAAAATAAGTTGATGAATTAGACCTTAAAAGTTAAAAACTAATTTTATAATTTTCTTAGCAGGTTGTACTTCCAAACTTCACAAAATTTGATCGCTTATATTATTAGCCAGAGTGGCTTGGATGACTATAGGTTATTTCTACAAATTAATTCCAACCTCCAAGAAAAAGGATTTGTACTACTAAGCATGTTTGCAAGAATATATTCTAAGGGCATTCCAACTATTCCAAAAGGTTTCAAGCATCAGTCAGAAGGGCTGGAATAAATGTTTAGAACTCCAAAGTGTTATATGAAAGGGAATACAGTTTCATTTGAATAAATAAATTTGGGATGTTTATCTTTTGGGTACATTATGAATTCTGATTGTTAGTTGTAGTTGTCTAATTATCTGGACTGCCCAGCAATAGAATGGGCTTCTCCGTGGTCTGATATAAAGTACCATTAATGGAATCTATGTAACAAATTTTTTGGGGTCATGATCATTTAGAAAATATTCTAATTAGAAACAAACACATGCCCTAGGTTCTGGAAATCAAATTTTACAGTTCATTCTAAATAAGAATCATCACAGTTCCTTGGCCTAAACTCTCAAGAAAAGTTAGGTGAAGGTAAAGGATTCCCACTACTACGATGGTAGAGTAGCTTATTGCAGATCAGCTCTCTGGTTGAATTAGAAAATTTACCCAAAAAGGTTTTTGAATGTGTTAAAGGTATTAGAAAGCCAGAAAGGCAGCCAGAAATTGAGGACTTAGAATCACGGAGAGAAGGAAAGCTCTGATAGCTCAGTAGATCTGTGGCTCCCCCCACACCCCTTAAGGCATTTACCAGTATGTAAATGGCACAGAGCTGAGACCCTACCTAGGAAGCAGACTGAAACTAATATAAAATAATATTGAATGTCTACTGCAATTGAAAATTTAATAAATGAGGGGAAGGTAAAGGGGAATAAGAAGTTTAAATTTCCAGGTATAAAAAAAGTAAGTCATGGGGATATAATGTACAGCATTGGGAGTATAGTCAATAATATTGTGATAATGTTGTATAGTGTCAGATGGTTGCTGGACTTATCATGGTGATCACTTCTTTAGGTACACAAATGTTAAATAACTATGATGTACACCTAAAACTATAATAGTATGTTAGCTATATTTTAATAAAAATCTTAAAAAAAAAACAAAATAAAAAGCTGTGAATAATGGTCCAAAAGGCTGAGCAGAGCTTTCTGTAGTTACACAGGGCTGAGGAAACAAGATTTGGAATTTTGGGCTAACAATAAAGGGACGAGTCTGTTGAAGATCTAAACTTTTAATTAGGACCCTAAAAAGGCTATTCCATAAGGGTAAGAGCAAACAAGAATTAGATTAGTTATCACAGTGATTGAAATTCCATTTCAAACAAACAATCCCAAACTGAATTAAGTATTCTGTCCCTAGTTTAATTGCCTACCAGAAAGCAGAATAAATACTCCCTGAAAGAAAATAGTATCAGCCAGAGCTTCAGATAATCACAATTTTTCACATGCAAAATTGGGCATTCAATCAAAAGTTATCAGCCTTGCCAAGAGACAGGGCTAAATAAATAAACAAAAAAAGATAATAGAAACAAATCCTTAGAAGATCACAATATTGACTTTAAAATAATTACAATTAATATGTTTAGTTGAAATAGATGGAGGATTTCATCAAAAATAGAATTCGTAAAGAAAAATTAAATGAATATTATAGAACATTAAGACTTATTAAGAATGATACAAATATATAAACACCCTTCACATCAGAAGAATTTATTAATTAAAATGTATTAAAAATATCCATTCTGAATGAGAGAACAAATAATAGAAAATAGAGAAATGAGTATAAGAGACCTATGGGAAATGCTTAAAATGTCTAACATAAGGCAATTGAAGTCCTAAGAGGAGTGGAGAAAGAGAATGGTAAAGAAACAATATTTGAAAATATCTCACTAATCATCAGAGAAATGCAAATAAAAACCACAATGAGATATCACCTCACCCCAGTTAGAATGGCTATCATCAACAAGACAAATAGTAACAAGTGTTGGAGAGGCTGTGGAGAAAAAGGAACCCTCATATATTGTTGGTGGGAATGCAGACTGCAGACTGGTGCAGCCACTATGGAAGGCAGTGTGGAGGTTCCTCAAAAACTTACAAATAGAATTACCATAAGACCCAGCAATCCCTCTCCTGGGTATCTCCCCAAAAAATCTGAAAACATTTATCCATAAAGACAAGTGTGCTCCATTGTTCATTGCAGCTTTATTTATGGTGGCGAAGACATGGAAACAACCAAAATGTCCTTCGATAGATGGATGGATAAAGAAGTTGTGGTATATGTATACAATGGAATACTATTCGGCGGTAAGAAAAGATGAAATAGGACCATTTGTGACAACATGGATGGATCTTAGATTATAATGCTAAGTGAAATAAGTCAGACAGAAAAAATAGAGAACCATATGTTTTCACCAATATGTGGTATATAAACCGAAAACAACAAAAAAAGACAAACAACTGAAAGAACAAAAACTCATAGACATAGACAATAGTTTAGGAGTTACCAGAGGGCAAAGGGGGAGGGGAGAGCAGGGCTCTAGAAGAGGGTCAACGGGTATAATATATGGTGATGGAAAGAGAACTGACTCTGGTTGGTGAACACACAATGTGAGATATAGATAATGTATTACAGAATTGTACACCTGAAATCTATGTAACTTTACTAAAAATTGTCACCCCAATAAACTGTAATTTAAAGGGAAAAAAAAAGAAAATATCCCAAACCTATAAAAGATTCAAGGTAAAGATTTAAGCGGCTATACAAACCTCACACAGAATTTCTTTTAAAATTAAATAAGCATAGCTAGATATATTATAACTCAAATTGATGAAAATTATGGATTAGGGGTAGACAAAATATTTCTGTAAGGATCAGACAGAAAATGTTTTAGGCTTTGAGTACCATACTATCTGTGTCACAACTATTTATCTCTGCTATGAGCTGCCATATATACCACGTAAACAAATGGGAATGGTTATGTTCCAAGAAAACTTTACAGAATAGGCAATGGCCCAACTTTGGTCTGTAAGCCATAATTTGCTACAGACAAAGAGAAAATTTTAAAAGCAGCAAGAGAAAAGAAAACATCACTTTCAACAAAGCAACAAGACTGACAGTTGAATTCTCAGAAGTGATAAAAGCTAGAAGACAATAAAATTGCATTTTTAATTTGCTGAAAGAAAATAAATGCCAAATTTCCAATCCAATCTTAAGATTGTGAAATATCTCTCAAAAATAAAGGCAACTAAAGATGTTTCCAGGAAAACAAAATCTTAGTATTTGTAAACAGAAGAATGTCGCTATAAGAAATACTAAAGATAATATTTCAGACAGAATTAAAATCATCCCAGGCAGAAGCACAGAAATGAAAGAAGAAAAGAAAATTACTGAACAAGATAAAAATGTGGCTAAACCTAAATGTATTTTTATTGTAATAAACAATATTAAATATGTTTTATGGTATCTATAGAGTTAAAATGCAAGACAAAAATAGCATAAGGAACAAGGTGAATTAAATAAAATTAAAGAGACCCAACATGTATGAAATGTGATCAAACAATACAGTGAATGTTTAAATTTAAAAAATTTATTACAGTAAAAGACACATGACCATTAATTGCCCTCAAAATACTCTGCCTCACTTCGAATACACTTATCCTATCATTCTTGCCACTTTCTGAAGCAGCTCTGGAAGTCCTATTTTGTGAGTATATTCAGTTGTGCTGTCATGGCTGCCTTGATGTCCTGAATCGATTCAAAATGTTTACATTTCATGAGCATTTTGACTCTGGGGAAGAGCCAGAAGTTGCATGGTGCCAGATACAGTGAATAAGGTGGATTAGGACATATCATAATGTTTTAATTTGACAGAAATTGCCATACCAGAAGTGATGTGTGATATGGAGCCTTTCCGTTGTGATCAAACAATATGGTGTATGCTGCTGCCAAGTGCCATCCAATGGAAAGGCAGGAATCTTCAATATGGGAAGTGACTCATCAAACCTTTCTAACAGTGTGTGACAAGTTTCAACTTGTTCAGTGCATTCAGTTGGGTGTGAGCTACGGTTGAGAGAAGGTATGTTTTAAAGTGTGCTGTAAATCATCTTCCTTCATGACAATGCTCCATGTCACACATCACTTCTGGTATATGGCAATTTCTATCAAATAAAAACATATTGGTGTGTCCTCATCCACCTTGTTCACCAGATCTGGCACCGTGAGACTTCTGGCTCTTCTCCAAAATCAAAATGATTCAGGACATAGAGGCAGCCATGACAGTGCAACTAAAGACACTCACGAAAGTGGACTTCCAGAACTGCTTCAGAAAGTGGCAAGAACAATGGTTAAGTGTGTTTAAAGTGAGGGGGAGTATTTTGAGGGGAATTAATAGCAATATGTCTTCTACTGTAAAAATTTTTAAAAATTTAACATTCACCATGTTGTTTGATCACACCTTGTAAGAATTGTCCGGGAAGTAGTAAAACTCTTACTATATTTTATATTCTGTTAAATGAAAGACGTACATTGTAATATTTGGGATATTCTCTAAAATAATAGTAAGAGACTTCACAAATAATAAACAGAGGAAAATAAAACATTTTTTAAAGTTTCGATTAGATAACAGAAGACAAAAATAGAAGGAGGGGAAGAACATAAAATAAGAAAAATATAAAAAGAGTAAAGTGATAGAATTATATCCATTTAAATTACACTGCATCAAATGTAATAGACCAAATGTTCCAGAGAGGAAAAAGAGAAGAAAAAACAAAAACCCCAAAACAAGCAAACAAACAAAACCCCACAAAGATGGCCATAATGGATAAAAAGCTAATACTCTATTTAACTTAAAGAGACACACCTTGATACAGAAAAACAAAAGATTAAAAAGAAGGGGGAAAGACTTGTTATGCAAATGCTAATCTAAAGCTAGTTGAAGTAAATATATTAAAATCAAGCAAATTAGACTTTAAGATAAAAGGTATTGCTTCAGATAACAAAGAGCATTTCATCATATGTGAAAAAAACCAAACCATGAAAATTAAAATGTTATTTGTGGTCACTTAAAACATATCTTAAATATATGTATAGCAATAATAAAGAAAATAAAGGATAACTAGGCTAATGCATAATAAGAGTAAGAGATGTTTATTCATATTTTCAATAATTGTTAGAATAAATAAAAATAAAGACATACTACAGATGAATAAGTATCAATCAATTAGCATATATAGAAAACTGTACTCTGTAATGAAAGAATGCACATTTCTTCATGTACATATCAGTTGTAAAAATTTACATTATGCTAAACAAGAAAGCTAGTGTCAACAAATTTGAAAAAAGTGAAACTACTCAGAATATGTTTTCTGACCACAGTGGAATTAAGCTAGAAAGCAGTATACAAAATACAACTAGAAAACTAACTTCCTGGAAAATAAATAACGAATTTCAAAATAAACCAAGAGTAAAAGAAGAAATCTTAGTGGAAATTATAAAGTGAAAATTATTAAGTTTAAACTTAATAATAATGAAAATAAAACATGTTAAGACTTGTGGGATACTGATATAGCTGTATTTGCAAAGGTATTTATATTTAAATACACAATTAAGTTAATAGACAGCCTGAAATTCATTCACAGAATATCCACCTCAAGAAAATAACAGAAAATTAGCCCCCCTTCCCCCAAAATGAAGAAAATAATACAGGTAAAATAGAAAGCAATAAAATTGAACACAAAAATTTAAGTAGAAAATAAAAACATCCAAAATTTTGTTTTTGAAAAATAAAATAACATAAATAATGATAATGAGCTAATCAAAAATAAGGAGAACTAAAATACAAATTACAATTAATAAAAAGAATAAAAAGACATCACTTACATCATGCAGGCATTATAAGGAAATAAAGCGTTATTATGAACAAGTTTATGCAGATAAGGTTGAAAATAAAGAAGAAATTGAAAAGAACAGATAAAATGTACCAAAACTAATACAGAAAAATATTAAAAATCTGAATAGTTCTATGTTAAATAAATTGAGCTCATAAAAAAAATCCCTGGTGCATAAGGCATCACTAATAACTTCTTTCAAGACCTTAATAAAGAAAAATACCATTCTGACACAAAATCTTACAGAGAAAACTAGAGGTATTCCCTTCTCAACTTGTTTTATGAGTCCAGCATAAACTCAATCCTACAAACCAATAAGGTTATTCATTAAAGGAAAATTATAGGCTAATCCTCTTTAGAACTTACATTAAAAAATTCCAAAAAAAATTACAAATCAAATCTAAGTATATATAGAATGAACAATGTCAAATACTACTCATCAACAAAGAATCAGAAATAATTCAGGATGATTTAAAAAATAAATACCAGTGCTAAGGTGACAGAGATGTTAAAAATATCTGACAAAAAATATAGTGTTCATCGTAAAAATGCTTCAATAAGCAGTTACAAACACACTTAAAACAGATGACAAAATAGAAAGTCTCAGCAATGAAATTTAAAAAAATCTCAGTAAAAAAATAAAAGATATAAAGAAGAACAAAGGAAAGTTTAGAACTGAAAAATGCATACTGAAAAAAATACTCAATGGATAGATTCAACAGCAGAATGAAGAAGAAAGAAGAAAGAATCAGTGAACTTAAAGAAAGAACAATATAAATCACCAAATCTGAACAACATGGGGAAAATAGACTGAAAAATAAAAATGAACAGAGCCTTATAGACCATTGGGGTTGAAACAAAAGAGCTTCCGTTTCTGTCACTAAGTATCAAAAGGACAGAAGAAAGAAGGTGGGATTGACAAATACTAAAAGAAATAATGGCTATAAACTCCCCAAATTTGTCACATTATATAGTGATAAAAGGTCAATTCACCAAAAAGATATAACAATCCAAAATGAGCATGCTCCAAACAACAGCGATGAAATACATGAATGTAAAAATGGACAAAACTGAAAGGAGAAATACAATATCCACAACTATATATGGAAACTTAAACATTCCTCTCTCAGAAAAAGGGATAGAAAAACTAGGAAGAAAATCAGTGAGGGAGAATGCAAAGCATGATCAACAGGACCTAATCAATATTTCTAGACTATTCCTATTCCACCAAACAATAGCAGAATACATATATTTTTCAAGTACCCACAAGTATAAATCAAGATGGAAAATCAAATAAAGAATTAAAAAATTAAGAAAACTAAGGTTTTTTTTTTTTTTTTAAACATAATAGACAAACTCTTAGCCAGACTAAGAAAAAGAAAGACGGCTGAAAAAAAAAAAAAAAGCCATTAGAACAAATGCCTCAGAAATAAAAAGGATGATAAAGGACTAATATGAACAAATTGGATAACCTAGAAGAAATGGATGAATAAATTCTTAAGATACACAATCTACCAAGACTAGATCAAGATGAAATAGAAAGCCTGAACAGATCAACAACAAATAAGGAAATTGAAATAGTAATCAAATATAGTGTTACCTCGGTTTTTGAATGTCTCCATTGACAAATATTTTGGTTTATGAACGCTGTGAATCCGGAAGTAAATGCTTCAGTTTTCGAACACAACTCAGAAGTTGAACATGTCACACAGCTTCTGCTGAGTGCAAGATCCTGAGGCCTAGCTGTCAGCTGTTTTCGAATGTTTCAGAACACATCTGTTAGAAAACCGAGGTACCACTGTACCTCTCAACAAAGAAAAGCAGATGGCCAGATGATGTTAATGGCTAAATTTTACCAAACATTCAAATAAGAATTAATGCCAATCTTTCTTAAACTATTCCAAAAAATACATGTAGAGAAATTACTTCCCAACTCACTTTAGGAGGCCAGCATCAGCCTGATACCAAAGCCAGACAAAGACAGCACAAGAAAACTACAGACTGATGAACAGAGATGCAAAAATCCTCAATAAAATACTAGCAAACTAAATGCAACAACACATCAAAATATTATATACATAGACTAAGTGGGATTTATCCCTGGATGCAAAGTTGGTTTAACATATGCAAATCACTCAATTTAATACGCCATGTTAACTGACTGAAAGACGAAAAAGAGAAGCATCTCAATAGATGCAGAAAAAGCATTTAACAAAGTTCAACATACATTCGTGATAAAAATTCTCAACAGAATAGTTACAGAGTGAACTTACCTCAACACAATGAGGCTATTTATGAAAAGCCCAGTTAACATCATAATCAATGGGAGGATTGCTGAAAGCTTTTCCTCTAAAATCTAGTAAAAGACAAGAATGTCCTCTCATCATTTTTATTAAACATAATACTAGCAGTACTGGCAAGATAAATTAGACAAGAAAAAGAAATAAAAATCATCCAAATTGGAAAGAAAGCAGTAAAATTACCTCTATTTACAGAATATATGAACCTATATGTAGAAAAACCTAAAGACTCATAAAAGAAAACTGTTAGGTAGGACTAATAAATGAGTTCAGGATGTAAAGATGCAGGATACAGAGGCAACATACAAAAATCAGTTATGCTTCTTTAGGCCAACAATGATCTATCTGCAAATGAAATAAAGAAAACAATGTCATTTACGATAGCATCAAAAAGAATAAAATACTCATAAATAAATTTAACCAAGGAAGTAAAAGATATGCATCTGAAAACTATAAAACATTGATTAAAAAAAATCAAAGGAGACAGAAATAAATGGAAAGGTATCTGGTATTCACAAATTGAAAAAAAAATAATATTGCTAAATTATCCATGCTACCAAAAGTAATACACAGATTCTACTCAATCTTCATCAAAGTTCAAATGGCATGTTCTATAGAATAGAAAATTCTACAATTTTTGTGGAACCACGAAAGACTGAAGAGCCAAAGCAATGTTGAGAAAAAAAAACAAAGCCGGAGGTACCACACTTCCTGATTTGCAGCTATGTTACAAATTTATAATAATCAAAACAATGTGATACTGGCACAAGAACAGACACAAAGACTAACACAGGAATAAAGGGCTCAGACATAAACCCACACATATACCGTCAACTAATATTTAACAAGGAAGCCAAGAATACTCAGTGGAGATAGTCTTTTCAATAGCATGTGCAGGGAAAACTGGATATCCACATGCAAAAGCATGAAATTCTTTTTTCTTTTCCTTGTAGAACTGTTTGCCTTTTCATTTATTTTTATTATTTTTATTATTTTTAAATCTCATTTCTATCCGAGCTTTTTTTTAATTTTTAAAATTAATTTCAAGTGTACAAAACAGTGTAATAGTTAAACATTTATCATTTATATCTCTCAGACAGTGATAACTCCCCTCCCCCATCTACTATTCCTCTGACATCGCATACAACCATTACATTTCCACTGTCTCTATTCCTAATGTTGTCCTCCACTTCTTGTAACTATATATATATATATAGTTACAAGATCATTGCACTCTATACCTGAAGCTGAACAATAATGAATGTCAGCTACAATAATATAATATATAACTATATATTATATATTTTTATCTGCTCAAATTCCTTTCTCTTTTTTTATAAATTGTATAATATATAGTTATATATTATATTATTGTAGCTGACATTCATTATTGTTCAGCTTCAGGTATAGAGTGCAATGATCAGGCATCTACATCATCCCTGGGGTGGTCTCCCTAATGAGACAAGTGTCCATTGGATACCCTACAAAATCTTTACAACATCATCTTTACAACAATCATCTTTACAACATTATTGATTACATTCCCCAAATTGACTTTTGTATCCCTGTGGCAATCTTGTGGTTACCGATTGTGCTTTCTAATCCCCTCACCTTCCCCCTTATCCCAACTCATTCCCTCCCATCTAGCAATCCTCAGTTTTTCCTCTACGTCTCTGAGACTGTTCCTGAGTAGTTCATTCATTTATTCTTTTCTTTAGATTCCACATGTAAGTGAGATCATATGGTATTTGTCTTTCTCTGTCTGACTTACTTCACTTAGCATAATGTTCTCTAGGTTCATCCATGTTGTTGCAAATGGTAAGATTTCATTCTTCTTTATGGCCGCGTAATACTCCATTGTATAAATGTACCACAGTTTCTTAATCCAGTCGTCTACTGATGGGCCTTTCAGTTGTTTCTATGTCTTGGCTATTGTGTATAGTGCTGCAATAAACATAGGGGTGCATAAATTTTTTTGAATTAGAGTTTTGGATTTCTCTGGATAGATCCCTAGGAGTGGAATTTCTGGATTTTAAGGTAGTTCCATTTTCAGATTTTTGAGATACCGCCACACTGTTTCCCATAGTGGCTGCACCAATCTGCAATCCCACCAACAGTGCACAAGGGCTCCCTTTTCTCCACATCCGCGCCAACACTTGTTGTTTGTTAATTTATTGATGATAGCCATTTTGACTGGGGTGAGGTGGTATCTCATTGTGGTTTTTATTTGCATTTCCCTAATGATTAGTGAGGTTGAGCATTTTTTCACATGTGTGTTTGCCATCTGTATGTCCTCTTTAGAAAAATGTCTTTTCATGTCCTCTGCCCAATTTTTAATTGGGTTGTTTGTTTTTTTGGAGTTGAGTGAGTTTTTTATAAATTTAGGATATTAACCCCTTATCGGATATATCATTGGCAAATATCTTTTCCCATTCAGTAGGATCCCATTTTGTTTTATTGATGGTTTCCTTTGCTGTGAAAAACTTTTTAGTTCGATGTAATCCCACATGTTTATTTTTTCTCTTACTTCCCTTGCCTGAGGGGATATATCAGTAAAAATTTTACTCCGGGTAATGTCTGTAAAGTTTCTTCCTATATTTTCTTCTAGGAGTTTTATGGTTTCAGACCTTACATTTAAGTCTTTAATCCACTTTGAATTTATTCTTGTATATGGTGTAAGGAGGTGGTTCAGCTTCATTTTTTTGCATGTGTCTGTCCAGGTTTCCCAGCACCATTTATTGAATAGACTGTCTTTACCCCACCTAATTCTTGAAAAACATGAAATTCTTTTCGAAATGGGTGAAATGGGTGAAAGCAGTCAAAAAAAAAAAAAAAAAAAAAAAAAAAGTGAACGACACCTGTATTACACCATTCAGAAAAATGAGCTTGAAATAAATTAAGGACTTAGGTATAAGACTGAAGCCATAAATTCCTAAAAGAAAACATAGGGAAAAATCTCATTGACAACTGTCTTGGCAATGATTTTTGATTATAACACAAACAAAAGCACAAGCAACAAAAGCAAACATCAACAATTGGAACTACATCAAACTAAAAAAAGCTTCTTCACAGGAAAAGAAACCACTAACAAAGTGAAAAGGTAACCTACAGAATGGAAACCATTTATTTGATAAAGGGTTAACATAAAAAAAAAGGAATTCATATAATTCAATAACCAGAAGAAAACAATCCAATTAAAAATGGATTTGAAAAAACATTTCTCCAAGAAGAACTGTAAATGGCCAACAAGTACATGAAAAGATGCTCAATATCATTAATCATCAAGGGAAAGGCAAATCAAAACCACATGAGATATCACCTCATGCTTATTAGAATGACTATTATTTAAAAAAATGTAATAAATAGCAAGTGTTTGCAAGGATTTAGAGAAAAGGGAATACTGCTGCCCTATTATTAGGAATATACAAAGGGTGCCAAAAAAATGTATACACATTTTAAGAAAGGGAAAAACTGTATTAAAATTGTAATGCTTAATATATTCCGATAACAAAAGATGAGTGCAAGTCATGTGTATAAATTATTTTGGCACCCCGGGTGTATTGCTACAACCACTATGTAAAAAAGTGTGTAGTTTCCACCAAAAATTAAAAATGAAACTAACTTATGATCCAGTAATCCCATTTCTAGGTATGTATATACTCAAAGGAAATGATATACAGGCTTAATACAATTTCTGTCAAAACTCCTGGAGATTTTCTGTGGCTACAGATGATAAACTTTATAGTTTATGAGCTACAGTATATAATTTATAAGAAAAGGGAAAGGAATTTGAGCAGATAAAAATCTTTTGAAAAAGAAGTATAATGTGGGAGGTGGTGAGATAGACACGTAAACTGATGAAACAGAAAAGAGAACCCATAAATAGATCCATATGACATGCACACCCAACTGCTTTTTGACAAAGATGCAAAAGAAATTAAGTAGAGGAAAGGTAGCCTTTTAAACAGTGGTGTGGACAAAATTGGACAGCAATAATTTTGTTGTTTTTATTGTTATTAATGAACCTTTGGCTTTAGTCTCAGATATTGTACAATAATTAACTTAAAATCTATCATGAACTTTAAAGCACACAAGTCTAAAACTTTTGGAAAAAACTATAAGAGAAAAAATATAAGAGAAAATATTTGGTATCTAAGACTGAGTAAAGAGTTCTTAGACTTGATGCCCAAAGCATGATTCATAAAATGAAAAATTCAAATTTCTACTACATATCATAGACAAAAGATTAGTACTCAGAATATGTACTATAGGTAAAAGATTAAAGTTGTTCAATCACTAGTAATTAGAAAAATTTTAAATAAAATTTAAATGGCATACTATTTTATATTCATCAGAGTAATTTTTGCCCAAAATGAAAGAACCAGGTGTTTGCAAGGATATGAAGATATGGGAACATACCCTTTTGGCGAGACTATAAATTAGCTGAAACTGCAAAGCACAATGTTTATCTGCTATCTAGTAACATTGAGGATCTGTATATCTTACAGTTCAGCAGTTTCCTTTCTGGAAATCCTTGCTTAGATAAACTTCCATCCATATATCCATGACAACATGAACGGTAGGTAGTGTTCATTGCAACATTATTTATAGTAATTTTTGTTTAAAGGGAACAAACTACATGAAAAATGGATAATTTATGATATATTCACATGATGGAATATGATACATGCAGCATTTCAAATGTATGAACTAGAACTACATGTGCCCACATGGACTGATATAATCACAAAAGAAAAGATAGGGCAGAATACCATTCATCTAAATTTTTAAAGAAAACCAAATTTAAATAAGTGTGTGTTTTGTTTCTTAATTTGTTTGTCTTATTCCTTTGTTGCTTTTAGTTTTATATCCCACTCATAGACATAGACAATAGTTTAGTGGTTACTAGAGGGGAAGGGGAGTGGTAGATGAGGGTAAATCAAATATATGGTGAGAGGATCAAATATATGGTGATAGAAGAAGAATTGATTCTGGGTGGTGAACTCACAATGTGATATGTAGATGATGTATTACAGAATTGTACACTTGAAACCTATATAACTTTACTAACCATTGTCATCCCAATAAACTTAAAAAGAAAGTAAGGTGTGTGTGTGTGTTAGATAATTATATATGCAAAAGAATAAAAACATAGATGGGAAGGATTATACATCAAGTTCAGAGCAGGGGTTACTTCTGGGTACAAAAGGTGGGGGGAATAAACAGGTCTTTAGCTTTACCTGTAATGTATTTTCTAAAGAGAAAAAGAGCAATTGAGAAGGGGAATGGAATTTGAATCCAGTATGGCAAATTATTAACATTTGTTCATCCTAGCTGGTATCTACATAGATGTTTATTACAGTATTTTCTTCAACCTTCCATATGCTGGCAATATTTTATAATAACAAGTAGAGAAGGCTGGCCTGTGAAATGACTCATCACTGAAAATACTCAAGTATGTACTTTAAAGAGCACATACACACTTGAGAGTAATGGTGGAGAGGTCTTACTGATCAAGCATAGAGTCTCTAAATAGATGTCTATACAAGGCTTATTAGATATATACTAGAGACTACAAAAATTTCAGCAGAATTTGAAGTCTTTTCCAACCAACAAATCCTATAAACAGAAATTAGAATTTTCACTAGTTCCCCTTTTAAACTAATCGGCCTCCTTCATAAAATGAAATTGTAATATAATGAATGAAATTAGCAGTCTTTTCCATTTCCATTTCATAAAATGCCACTCGCCCTAGACAAGTGGAATTTTCAACACACCAGACTGCATCATTTAATAGCCCTTACCACCAACTTACTTTAGAAACATTATGTTTTCATGTTAATGGACTTAAAGGAAAATCTAAATTTGGCAATACAAGCCACGTCTGACTTTTGCAATTACAAGAGGTGCTCAAAGTGGTTACCATCAGCATCCAGACACTTCTGATTATAGAGAACGACTGTTTGAGCAACGTTGACCAAAGTGTCCACCTGTATACATTTTTTGGCACCCTCGGTATATTATTTGAGAAGGTTTGCCATGTATTTATATACAGTACTATATACATATGTTGAAATATATAAGGATTTGTGTATATATTTTTAAATATAAATATAGATTATATATATTATTCTGTGTCATGGTTCTTTAAACCTAATAGTAGATATTACAAATATTTTAACATCAGTTCCTACTTTTTTTATTTTCTGTGTATTATTTCTTTGTAAGGAGTAATTATTATTTTTATTAACCATGAATATTTAAGTTGACCTAGGTACATTCAACCTGCTAGAAAAAAAGTTCCATATATTTGCTCCCAGTTTTCTCTAAAATTAATACCTTTTCAGTTTGAGAGTCTCTTCTGCTTTCTGTTTCTACCAGACAGGATAAAATATGTAATACCAATATTTCAAAGTACCCCCAGTAATCTCTTACATAGTTTCTAAATTATTCTCCACCCATCCTTCCCTTTTCACGAATGAGTCACACTGTCTAAATGTATAAATAGGCCTCAGGTTTCATTCATGCAGTACCTATCACAGTCTGTTTTCTTTCCTTGGGCATTTTGAAGCTAAGGTTATTGCAGCTATAAATCACCCATTCACAGACTCATTTCCCCTGAAAGGGCCCAAGAGCCTCTTGGGTGTTCTGTATGTGAGAAAACATTGATCTGAGCTGGAAGCTGTGTGGCAGAGTGGAAAAGATTCTAGATCAGGAGTGAAAGCAGCCAGGTTCTGCCCTCGTGTACCCTAAGCAAGTTCCTTTCTACCCTGAGCCTCACTGTCCTCACTGAGGAAAGGACTGAGAAGGATTTGTGTTAGATGGTTTCCAGGCTAAAGTTCTGAGGTTTCATAACTCCTTTTAGATCGGAAGACCCAAGTTCTGTGTGGATTTCATTACTCCGGCTGGTCATTACCATGTGGAGCATTGTCACGCTCTCTATGTAGACACAGTAGAGTTGGGAGTTAGAGCAGTTTCCTGTGTAACTCATCAGATAGCCTAATACTGAAAAACAAAACACATTTTATGTTGGCTTATCTGAAATATTTAAAAAATATTTTGTTTCAACTCTCAGCTGAACTTAGCCTTTACTAATTCATAGTGCCTTTTATTAGTCAAAATGTCCATGATGTATACGTATATCAAATCATCACATTATACACTTTAAATATATACAATTATATCTGTCAGTTATTCCTCAATATAATTAAATTTGTTCATTATTTTTATATCACAGTATGAATTATGATTTCTCTACATTTAAACTAGTTGGATGTCTTAAAAGTTGAATTTAATTAATCATTTCTTTCTTTCTTTTGAATAAACAGAAACCTGGTTATTGGTCTGAGTTCAATTAACCAGGTATTTTGTAAGTCATTTTGTGAATGGGGCAGCTTTCTCGTGGCAGTTGCTAAACAAGGTCTTTTTCTCAAAAACAAAAACAGAAACAAAACTTACGATAATAAAGTTCAAAGATTGTGAACTCTTTTCTGCATCTTATGAAGGCCAAGGATATTAGACAATTTGCAGGCCATACAAATAACAGGGCTCATCTATGGTATGTTCAGAGGATGGAGTCCCTAAGGAGTCCCTTAAGCAAAAGTAATCATAATTTTGATTCCGTAACCCCAAACTCTGAACACAAATGATTGAACCACAAGAGGTACAAGTTGGGAAGTGACAAATGAGAGAGTCTGGATGGAGGGTATCTTCTCCATGAGAAACAACAATGGTCAATTAAATCAATCAGATCTTTATGCAAGGTCAAAATAAATAGCACAATGGGTACACAGAGAACAGTCTCCAATATTGAGAAATAGAAATAATAGCTGAAGAACCCAGTTAAAAAAACAAACAAACAAACAAACAAACAAACAAAACTCCGGGATCAGAAGAACATTCCCCACAAATGTTTTGTAATAGAGAGTATCTTTTTAAATAACTAAAATAAAACAGAGCTCCGAGACAAGGAAATTTAAAAAAATAAAATAAAAATGAATTTCAGAGCTGAAATAAATTTAGGAATAAGACTATATTAATGCTAGTTTTCTAATATTTTTCATAAGGATGGTAAGAGATAAAATTGCAATATTATTTAAAAAGAATAATGATACCAATCTCTTAATGATTTTCATAATACCATTTTTAACTTTAGAGGGATAACTGAGAAAAAAACAATACTTTGTGTAGTAAATAATTATTTGATATTCAATTCTTTCTGTTTCTTTGAGTTTATTTCTGTTAAAGTTGTATAAAATTAAAATAACCATTCTACTACCATTTATATAATAATGACTTTTTGCAGTTTTTCTGGTTTTATAATAATGTATCTCTCTGTCTTCATATATACACAGAGACATTTGGAATGACATCCACTAATGGTTATAACAGTTATTTCTGGAGAGTAGAATTGATTTTACGTAATTTAAAAATTTTCTGCTTGTGTGCTTTTCTACATGTCATTAATTCCTTAATGAGAGCATGTATCAGTTTCACAAAAATAAATTCATTTTTAAAATGATATCAGGTAGAGCGTGGCCCAAATCCTGAAATAAGGCATACAAACACCTCATTTCCTCTTCCTACAGTTGTGATCAGAGCCTATTCCAAGGAAAACTACACAATAATGCAAATACCTTTAGTTCTTCTCAGAAATAAATGCCAAGATATTTTTACATTTTCTCACAGCATCATCAAAATTTATAGAAATGGAATTGCAATGACTATCTAGCTCAAATGTTCCACCTCACTTATTTTTTATAAATCGGGGGGTTTGTGTACCCTCTTTAGAAGATGGAGGACACTACAGATACTACTCAAAGAAAAAAGAGCCTATATTCACACAAAATATTTCATACTACTTGAGGGAGTCCATGGGATCCATGAAGTTGACCCACTGGCCCCAGATGACAATCACCTGTGTGGGCTACATGTCTCTGCAAGTGGTGGCATTTTGGTTCCCAAATATACTTTGCCACCCCCCACCACACTGTTTAGGTGGTGTCACTCTCATGTACATTGACATATATCTGAGGATAGATATTCTGATCAAAAGCATGAGGTTCACATGCCAAAAATAACGAACTAAGATTGCTGATAAGAAAAATAATTATCCTACACGAGCATAAATCAGCCAAATCATTCTCTAATGACATATGTGAAACTTTATAAATGACACACACACAGATGTTGAGGTAATCGAGGACGGTCATTGAGCATACTTTGTCTTGAGAATCACAACATCTCAAGATAGAAAAAATTGAGAACAAATGAGTCTGACTCCATGTCTTTGCCACTGCAGAGTTGCTGTCTGCCACCAAATCTGTATTTTTCCACTCCAGATTCAAATTCCCAAGGTGACAGCAATTCCATCACTTGCCTCTGGAGATGAGTCTATCATCTAACACTGCCAGCAAGATGTCACTGAGAATGAGCCTAAATGTTTCCATTATTTTCATCCCATTACTCCTAGTTATCCCCTACTGAGCCATTCTAAATACTGTAATTTCACTCTCTTCTGTTTTTATTTCTTTCAAATATTCACAGGCTATCATTATTTCCCCCTGTATTTATCCCTAAGCTCTTCTAATCTTTCCTCATTAGTAAGCCCCTCCACCATGTTTTTCCTCTGAAGACATAGTAGTCTGTATTAGGGTGCCTTTCATTTTTCTTCATTGTGTAGGAAAAATATGTTCATTTATAAAAGTTTCCCAGGAGATAAATCACCTACATCCCAGCGAGCTGGAAGGTTTTAACAATACATTACTTGCTTGGCTGATAATGCTTGAATCTGGGGGCCATTCTCATAAAATTGGCCCCAATGGATCATTTGACAACAGCCTATGATGTTGACAATATTACAGAGAATCCCTTATTGGTTGCCTTTGTCGATGCTCACCACAGTAGTTCTATGATCTGAGTAAGTTGCAGTGAGGTCGTGAGCTTCAAATTGGATGCCAGCAAGAAATTCATGAGATGTATCCCTAATGACAATGGAGAGTTTATTGGGTAGCAGTGAGTTAAGTTTCAATTATTCATCTTTTTACCAGGCTGCCCTGACCAACACTTATCCATAAAACATACTCTTTGCACCTGGAATGCATCCATTATTTCTCCTCTCATTCGGAAAGCTCTGAGACATGGTATGGATTCAAATTAGCTCCTGGGGCTTAGCTGCATGTGTATTAAGATGGTACAGAACTCCCCTGTGACAATAAATTGAAGAGCTGCAATCTGTAGATGAACACTTCCTCCTCCCCCTCTATATTTTGCACAGTTGGATCATAGAATCATATAAGCTACTGGTGCCATGATTACCCTGAGTTTACTCATAACCCACGATGTAACAGAGGTCTTGGGAATAAAGCATACTTCAAATCCCTAACCCAACAAAAATAGAGTATTCTGAAGAGCAAAGTACAGGTTTTCAAAAGAGAAGTGGAATTCTTCTAAGGAAATGATAAAAACAGCATTCATTGTCCTCAACTACTCCTCAACATTTCCTATCCCCTTTCATGAGACTTTCCAGGATATTGTACTCCTGATTTCCTTCCTTGGCTAGGTTTTTTGTTTGTTTGTTGTGATTTTATTTGTAATGTACTCACTTCTTCTCATTTCTCTAAATATGGCTCTTCCCCAAGAAATTTTCATGAACTGGATGTTTCATTTCTCATCATTTTTTCATTGGGAATTCATACTCACTTTTATTTAATCAGTTAGCTTTATATGAGTGACTCCCAAATCTGTTCTATTCCTGAAGTATAGACATACATATCTAACTGCTTGCTGGAAATCACCTGAAATTCTCACAAGCAACTCAGTTGTGGAATAGCTCAAACTAAATTAAACTTTCCTTGCTATCTTTGCTATTTTTTTTAATGGTTCCATTTTTTCCCCCATTTATCACATTCCCAAACCCAATACCATTATGCAGTGTTTATGAAATTTATTGATAAAGGAATCCCTTTTTGAGAAACAAATGCTTTTTGGAACACAGGGGATTTTGCTGGCTTTATCTACCTAAAATATTTACCTTCTAAAATGTAATGTTAGTGAAATTTCTTTCTAAAAATTCTCATTCTGAAGTGTATTGTTTTCCAAAATGTAATACCAACAAGTTTATCTGATATTATTTCCTTTGCATACTTTGATATGGTCAAATTAGTTAACATCCCTTTGTTTTCCCAGTTCTATACCTTTATTTATAGTAGACATTTCAACAAATACATCTTCCTTCTTTCTCCTCATCCTACCCCATAACTTTCTTTAAAAATTTATCCATCCTTCAAGGCTCATATTAAGTGTTACTTTCTATAAGATAATTTTTCAAAGGAAATTTCTTGAAAGAAAAACAACCTCTAAATTAATTTGTTTTTCAGGAATATTGTGTATGTGCATTTACATGTGTTTTTTTTTTTTGTATTTTCTCCTCCCAGTTAACTTCCTTCTCTCCAATAGCCTGAAATGTATATTGCATGTTTTGGGGTCCATAATGTCATCTCATAGAAATATGCAGAGGAATCATTTGATAAAATTCAAAATAAATTCATGATTTTAAAAAATCCTAGTAAATTCAAAACAGAATAAAATGATCTTAACCTGCCTGATAAAGGGTTTATATTTAACAACAGCAATAACAATTAGCATCCTAAATAGGGAAACATTTGAAGCACTTCCTTTAAAATTATAACTAAAAAAAGAATTTACACCATTTAATTTATCATTGTACTGGATAGCATAGCCAGCTAAATAAGACAGTAAAAAGACATTTAAATCATAAGGATAAGAAAAAGGAAATAAAATGTTCACTATTTGCAGATGATATAATAATCTTCATAGAAAACCAAAAGAATCTCCATTTAAATCATTGAGAAGCATTCCACAGAAAAACCAACATACAAATAGGTGTTCATCTAAATAGTAATTGGGGAAATGCAAACCAAAACTATGTTAAGGGATCATTTTATGCAAATTCCATGTATAAAATGGTAAAAATTAAGAAATATGACAATACCAAATCTTGGAGAGACCGTAAATCATCAAGATTTTTTAAACTTTTCTGATGGGAGTGTAAATTGGAATTATCACTTTGGAAAGCAATTTAGAATAATTATATAGATTTGAACATTCTCATATCCTACAACCAATGATTTCTTTTTAGGTACATACCCAACAGAGACTCTTTTACATGCACACAGTAGATATGTATAATAATGTATAAAAATATAATATTTGTAGCTGTAACCCAAATGTCCATTGAAATGAGTATGAATAAAATGTGACATATTTGCAACACTATGCAATAGTATTTTTTTTAAACTGTAGGTTCATACAATAATACGGAGAAATATTAACATTGCAATATTGAGTAAAAGTTAAGTCCCAGAGGATTGCAAACTTCCTAATTCCTTTTTTATAAACATTAAAAAAACTAAACAATGTGCTTTATGGAATACATATATATGTGATAAATAGCATAAGGAAAAGCAACGAGAACATTAGAGAGAGCAGTTACTTCAAACAGGGTGATATAGGAAGATGGTATAGGGAAAGCCACAGAGAGTGTCATGAACCAAGGATTATAATTAATCTAATTCTGCTTAGCTATAAATAAAATGAAGGGCAGAAGACAGGACTTGTACAGGAACTGGATGGTGAAGTGATGGAAGGGACTCTTAGGTTTCTGACTTAAACAATTAAGTGGATGATCATGCCACTTTCTGAGATGGAAGGACAAGATTCCATTGTGAGTTTGTCAGGAAGGAAAAATAATTTTTCTTCTACCCTTCTGAGTTCTTAGCTGGGACCCCTGTAGT
The DNA here is from genome assembly GCF_036562045.2 of Rhinolophus sinicus. Taxonomy (NCBI): domain Eukaryota; kingdom Metazoa; phylum Chordata; class Mammalia; order Chiroptera; family Rhinolophidae; genus Rhinolophus; species Rhinolophus sinicus. The sequence continues at coordinate 46,683,093 of NC_133759.1, read as the reverse complement.
AAAAGACAGGTTAACAAGGGAAAAACAAACAAAAATTTATTATCCTATGTAACTCATGTATACATGGGAGGTACCCAGTAAAAAAATATTTAATTTCGAGGTGGTTTAGAGTTCAGGAGTAAATACCGTCTTAATCGAAAAAAAGGGAGAGGGGATGTAGGCCTCTTAGCCGAGAGTAAATGATTTTTAGAAAAGATGAATGGGCCCTTAGAAGAATAGGAGGAAGGTCTGATAGTTTATGACAAAGTTTGGGTGTAGTGTCAACTTCTAGTCTCCTATCCTGTGATTAAAGTCAATCTTTCCTGTTAATGAAACTCCCAGAAAGGGTATTTCCTTTTGGAGGATCTGTCTTTAAGTAGATAGTGGGAGGTCAGAGAAAGGCTTCATATGCTGTTTTCCAAATGCCTACGAAACTCAAAATAGTTGATATGCCAACGTGGCAAATTTTGGGGTGGCATGTACTGAATTCCTACAATCACAGTTTTGGGTGGCATATTCTACTACCCTTCAAGTTGAATATGAAACATCATGTGTAGAAGTCAGAAACTCAGAGTGGGATCAGGGCTCATTTAAATACATGACATGGAGAAACAGCTGCCACTACCCAGAGCCTTAGCACTCTCTGTGCCTGGTCACACAGCCAGATTACATGTCCCAGCCAGCCTTACAGATAGATAATCACGTAACTAAGTTCTAGTCAAAGTAGTTTGAGTGGAAATGATAATGTGACTCCTCAGCTTTCTTTTCCCTTCCTGAAGCCCTAGAGATGGTGTAATCACACAATGCTAGGAACCAATGTTTGTAATCACTCTGAGGAAACAAAGCCACCCACAAATTATACCTGCCTTGAATAGTTATGTGATTGAGAAATAAACTCCTTCTCTGTTTGAACCGTTTTATATTACTATTAGGTTGGGGCAAAAGTAATTGCGGTTTTTGCAATTATTTTTGACCTTTTAAACTGCAATTATTTTTGCATCAGCGTAATATATATATATATATATATATATAATATACATATATAATTATAATATATATAATATATACATATATAACAATATATATATAAATTTAAATATATTATCTAAATTTATATATTTAGATGTATTAATAAGTAATAACAATAAATATACATATTTAAACATTTATCACATATGATCTATGTGGTAAAACAATTCAGTCTATCTCACTTAATACAGGAATTAGCATTTTCAAGTGAAGTGCTGATTTGACAAAAACTGATAAAATATGTAGCAGTGAAGAATTTGACCCACAACAGGTAGTACCAAAATAGGCTTCTCTATCTAGAAAGATGGAAACATATCTCGTAAAACTCATCTACACTTACTTGGAAGGAAGATCAAGTGCACCTGAGCCTGTTGCTCTGGAAGCAGTAGATGGAATATGTTAGAATATTGGTGCTTACCGGCAGTTTTTTGCTGCTGATAGTAACTAATTGCAAGCAATGGTTTGCAAGCAGAAATTAAAGACCTTTACAGGATTTTAGAAGCTGATTGTTTATAGATTGCAAAGAATAGGAGACAATGTAAAAGGAGACCATTAAGACTTCTCAATTAAGAAAAAGAGGAACTCAGCCTTGTGGCAAAATAGATTAAGGTGTTATACAGCATGATCAACAAATATGGTGAATACGTAAATTTAAAAAAATTACAGTAAAAGACACATTTCCATTAATCTCCCTCAAGATACTCCCCCCTCACTTTGAACACACTTCTCCCAATGTTCTTGCCACTCTCTGAAGCAGTTCTGGAAGTCCTCTTTCGTGAGTGTCTTTAGTTGCATTGTCATGGCTGCCTCGATGTCCTGAATTGATTCAAAACGTTTACCTTTCATGGTCATTTTGACTCTGGGGAAGAACCAGAAATCTCAAGGTGCCAGATCCATTGAATAAAGTAGATGAAGACACACCGTAATGCTTTTATTTGACAGAAATTGCCGTATACCAGAAGCGATGTGTGACACAGAGCGTTGTCATGATGGAAGATGATTTACAGCACACTTTAAAACACACCTTCTCTCAACAGTAGCTCACACCCAACTGACTGCACTGAATAAGTTGAAATTTGTCACACACCGTCACACACTACTTCCCATATTGAGATCCCTGCCTTTCTGTTGAATGGCACTCGGCAGCAGCATTCACTATATGTTTTGATCACACCTCGTATTTCTACCCGTCTTTTGTTTCAGATAGCCTCAAGGTAAGTGCCATTAATCTGAGAGAAAGAGGCATGGGGACAAGGAAGGAAAGAAATATGGAGGATGCATCTAGTGAAAAACTTAGGACATGGTTACTGCTACCTAGAACTCCGTAGAAGCAAATAGATCAAAAGTCTACTAAGGTATTGAGAGAATTATATTACCAATGAAACCACAAGTCTGGCTGAAAGATGCCTTTAACTACTTAAGTCATAAAACATCCCAACAGCTCAAAATTTGCCCCAGCAGCAAGCAGGCTGCAAAAGCCCGGCATGGGCACATATGTGCCCTTCAGATGTATGCAGGGGAGAAGCAGCTGAGGAAGAGCATGCCGGAGGGAGTTCCTCCCAGAAAGCAGAACGAGAGTCATCAGACTCTGGGCAAGGAACTTCCTCCACTGCCAGAGGTCTGCACAATGCCTCCTCCCAGGATCCCAGTGTGGCATGGGATCAAACTGATGACTGTTTTGTATCCTTCTCTTTTTAAATGGGAGTTTTTATTGTGGCCTTCCTATCTCTGTTCCACTGAAGTGCATTGAGCATGTCTAGAGGTTCTCAACCAAGGGACATTTTATACTCCAGAAGATATGTGGCAACATCAAGAGACTGTTTTTGGAGTCACAACTGTGTGTGTGTGTGGGGGGGTGCTACCACTGGCATCAGTGGATAGAGGCCAAGTATGAGGGTAAATATCCTACATAGCATACTCCTGCATAAAGAACTATTGAAACCCATTTGCCTCCTTGAATTTTGCCCTATGAAGTCAGGTGGGATTATATGACTACATAGAAAATGAGCAGAAGTGATGTGTGCTGTTTAATGGCTGGCAATTTTAAGAGGATAGGTGGTCTCCTGCAACACTGGCTATATAGACAAAACCCTCAATGATGATGAAGCCACAAAATGGAAAGAGGCTGGGTATTTCATTTATCACTCACTGACCAGAAATACCACCTTACAATGAGCAATTATATATTCAGGGTCTACTTATTATTGTAGACCTGCCTGCGTTAATTAAGATGGTACTTTAGAGTCTGTACTTTAGATAACATGTGAAGGTCTCTGACATAACTGGCTCTCATTAGACACCTATCTATTCATCTGAGTGTATCTTTTGTTCAAATACCGGTTTCATGTACTCAGAATAACGTAAAGGCATCTACATACACAAGAAATAAACAGCATTGCTCCTGACTTTAAGGAGTTCACGGGCTTTTGGGGAAATAAGATGCTTAAAATTATAGCAACAATACAGAATAAAGAGTTCAGCAAACACTGTCCTTTGAATGCCACACTTGGTTTATCCCTATGGCTTCTATATACAACAATAATTATAAACTTATGCCACCCATAATGTTTGCATATTAAACACAATAATTTTCTCCCTTGTCTCACATCTGCAAAAGGAGGAGACATCTTATGAAATAATAAAGAAGACAAGATCAGAGAGGAGAGAATCTGCTGTTTCCTTAGGGAGAACCTGTCACATGGGGACAGGGAGCCACACTCACTGGTCACTAAGGAACCATCATGGGCCGAAGTTCCAAAGAGTACAAGCTATTTCCAAATTCTGAGAATGTGAGTGTCCCAGAGTAACTAGGATAAAGGTATGACAGTACATGAGGCACAGCTGCTCAGTTTGGTCAATAATCTGCAGAACAAACCAACAAGAACAACAAAAAACAGAGGCAGAAAACTATTATTTTCCTGTTTTTAACAACTTCCATTTACTAGACATGTAAAATGAGCTAAGCACTGTATTCAATGCTTTATATACAATATCTGTTTAACCTCCAACACTATTATTATCTATTATTTATTTCATTTTACAAAACAAGAAAATTGAGGCTCAGAAAAGGAAAATGATTTGTCTAAGGCCACACCCTTGGTGGGGCTGGGAGTCAAGAAAATCTCTGTGATTCCAGAAATATTTTGACCACGTAGTCAAGCATTGGTGATTTGAAACTTGTCTTCAGGCAGAAAGCGCGGCCTTGTGGAGAGAACACAGAGGCTGACAGGAATTGATCAGTCTGCCCCTGTTAGCTATTCTGTTATGCATAACAAACTACTCTAAAACTTAGTGACTTAAAAAGTATTTAAATTTTTGTTTTACTCAGAATCTTGTGGGCAAGAAATTTAGGAAGGACTCAGTTGGACAGTTTAAACCTGAACCATGTGACATCAGCTGGTCGCTGGGGCTGGGAGACCCACCACCAAGGTCTCTTCATTCACACATCTGACACCTTGGTACATCTTGGCCTCTCTCTCTCTCTCTCTCTCTCTCTCTCTCTCTCACACACACACACACACACACACACACACACACACACACCACATTGCAACTCCACACTAGCTCAGGGCTTTCACAACATGGGAGCCTCGGGGTAGACACAATTCTTATGAAATTGTGGGCTTCCAATGGGGAGAAATATAAAGATTCCAGGATAGCTAAAAGCTATGCTCAAAACAAGCACAGCCTCACTTCCACCATATCTATTAGTCAAAGCAGTACAGAAGGTGCCTACATTCAAGGAGGTGGTGAAATAGACCCGTCCTTTTGGTGGAGGAGTGGCCGGCCACACTGCTGAAGAAGGTAAGTGGGAGAAACTGTGGCTGCCGTCTTTGGAAAAGACAACCTGCTCCACAGTCAGACTCCCCAGGAGGCACTTGTGTAGGACACACAGGAAACCAGGACAGCGCGGGAAGATTCTTAGACTAAACATAAAGGTTTTCCTGACCAAAACCACCTCTGATTCAGTGGTGCCAAGACAGTGCCCAAATAAGCAAACATAAAGGAGAAAAGAGGGAAATTTAAAAAGCAGAGGTTTCTTTTAAACATAAGAAGACATGTACTTCAGAAAGTGGGCTTGAGTGAAGTCATTAGAATGCACTGACTGTATCAGCACCCACACGCCAAACCCTGTCTTAGGTGCTGGAGGTATAAAGATGATAAAATACAATGCCTAACTTCAGGAAGCTCAAAGTCCAAAGGGAGGGTTATGAGCCCTTTTAATCAATATTTTCTATTGTCACCTAAATAAGGCTGAAATTGTGGAAATGGAGAAAGAGGAAGCAAAAAAGGATCAGCACAAACGGAATTTTTGCCTCTACTTGTCTGGATTAGAAGAAAGCACTGAGTCCTTGGTGAGTTGGGATCACCACCTGAATTAAACCTAATTTAAACATATATTTGCAAATTCAGGGGTGGGCAATACATGATATTTATGGCACCATTCACTCTTCCTGTCCCTAGTAAATCATAGCACCATTTTCTCCTGAGGCTACAAATGGCTTTAATATCCTTTTAATCCAGGTAGCCACTACCAGTCTATTAAGTTACCGTGCAAGAGGAGACCTACTTACCATTGTGTTGGTATGAAGTCTTTCTCAGTTAATGCTTTTGAGTCAAACCTTCTGAGCTGACAACACATCTAAAGACAAGTCCCCATTCAATTAGTGTATTGAACCTTATAGCAAATCACTTGGGGATTTTTTTAAAAAATCTCAATTGCCTAGCTGCACCACAGACCAATTAAATACAAATTTCTAGGGAGCAACAGTATTTTTTTTAAAGTTCTAGAGACGGCAAAATGCAGCCAAGGTTGTGACCCATTTCATTGACTACACAAGAATGCATCCCTGAGTTGCTGGGAACAAAGACACTAATTATGCAGCAGGCCCCCAAAGAGGAACATTTTCTGATGAAGGCGTTGTCAGATGATTGGGTTTTATTCCCAGCTTATTTAAACTACCAACTGATCTCCAGATGTAGAATATTTCACACTTGCTTCCAGTTTTATACTGATAAAACCCCAAATTAATCAGTACATTACAATCAGAATTTTGTTGTGTTCCTGATCCTCTTAATTTTTCATCTTATATTAAGCAGACTAGGGCATCAAGGAGTTTTTAAAATATAATAAGAATGGAGAAAGGAGTGTAAGTCTGTTTTGTTTCTACTCTGGCTGACTTGAAATATTGACGTTATTGGAAAATGTCACCAAACAAAAACACCAGAGATAATAAAAATGCCCCCATTAGAAAGGAATTCATCACATCAAAATTAATGATTTTCAGACAGTAACAACGCCACTCTTTGGTTGTCAACTTAACTCAATTTCAATTTAACTGAGCCACTCTATCATCTGCATCTGAGGAAAAGACAGAGATGAATTAAGGCCATTCAGAGGCTATGTGCCCTGGATAAGAATTAATCCTGGGGAATGTGTTTATCTCTTCAGATTCTCTCATCTTATTCAATGGCTATGTTCATTTTCTTTGTTAAAAAATTTGAAAGGGAGAATAATAACACACTTTCGAGGGAACTACGATGGGGTCTCTAGCCCATAACATTATAATTTTTTCTTCTTCTTTCCCATGGACTCTATGGCTATTTTAACAGATATTGGAAGGGTCTCTCCATTTAATTCTTTATGACATTAGGAAGCTTTCAGTCAGTAGGCAGAATAGTTCCATATCTTCTGTGTGTGCATGTGTGTGTGTGTGTGTGTGCGTAGAGTAAAATGAGGGCTAAAGTAGTCACAAGAAGCTCAATTTGACATTAATTGTGATATTGATTCAGCAATCATTTCCTGAAAGCATAGACATCAAGTCACGCTCCTAGAACATAGGAATAAAAATATGAGTAAGACATGATCTTTCTATTCAAGAGCAATTATAGTACAACTTGATAGGACTGACAACATTCACCCAGACAAGAGCAATGGAAGTCAAAGAACAGTGAGACTGACTAGCTGTTGGAGACCTCTTTCCCCCCACACCAAAGCCGAGCTGTGAGGACAGTTCCTGCATCTTTCAGTACAGTGGCACTCATGTCTTATCTCCACAACCAGACAGCGAACATCTTGAGAATAGTCTAGTTTCTTTCTCTAACTTTAATAAACTTTGGAGCCTTCATGCTCTTCACTCTTTGTTCAGAATTGCACTTGAGAAACTCTTAGTAGTCTAAGAGCAAAAAATAATTTAAAAGAAATCTCATTCTTATTGTGTCTTTCTAAGTCCATTAAGGGGGTGAAGGGCTTTCATAACCCACAGCACTACTACTCCAAAACTCTCTTCTTTGACTTTCCAATGATCTCACATCTCACCACTGCCCTAGTGACTGACAAAACACTCTTCTTCCTACTTTATTCTCTTCTTTCTACTCTCCTTACAGTCTCTCTCTCTCTCTCTCACCCATCTTCTCCTCCATGTTTCTTTATATAGATTGGCTTAGTTTTCTTCTTCTTGTCTTTCTCTGGGCTGTAAGCAAAAATATTTCTCTTTTTCTCCTGCCTCTCTATCTACGTAGTCTCCTGATTCTGTTTAATACAAATTCAGGGACGTGGGTAGGCAAATATAGACAAGAGCAAGGAGAGAAGGTCTAGAGATGCTCGCTCTTTGAGCAAATAAATGCATTTCCATGTTATCTCTGAATCCCAAATGCTCAAAACAGTACTTTTCAAAATCTGGTTTTTAGGTCACCTAAATCAGTGTTACCTGAAGGGCTAGTTATTATTACAGATCCCCTCGATCTCTTGATTTGAAATTCCATCTCAGCCCTATAGATTCAAAATTCTGGGGAGAAGCCTAGCAATCTGCATTTTAATGAGCATCCAGCAAGGTTTTTAAACAATTAAACAATCTCTGCCATAGGAAAATGAAGGAGTAAGGAGATGATTAAGGGCTGGAAGTTTCCAGGGTAGTCTGGGTGAAAGATAATGTTTTTCAGTTAAGTCTGGAAGAGTGGGTAGGATTTAGATAAGTGAAAGATACAATGGAGGTACAAAGGTGTTCCAGGGAATTACCGTGTTTCCTCGAAAATAAAAGTGGGTCTTACATTAATTTTTGCTCCGAAAGATGCATTAGGATGTCAGTCTTATTTTTTCATGTACAACAATCTACATTTATTTAAATACAGTCATGTCATCTTCTTCTGGAACATTGTCATAACATACTAAATGCATCTGTCTGGCTGACGATCTTAACTGGGGCTTATTTTCAGGGTATGTATTATTTTTGGGGAAACATGGTAGCAGACAGAAATATGATGCAGTTACAGGACAATGTAAATTCTATGGCTTCTTAAGCACCTCGTTGTCATTCACAGTCTGGATGTTTATCTTCAACTTTCCAATTTTTAAAAAATTGTTCTTGTTTATTATTTAAAAATGTCTTGTTTTTGGTATCTTTGTCATTGCTTGCTAATGATCTCTAAATGTTTGCTTATAGTTTCTCATATACTATGTTGAATTACTAAAAGTCTAGTTTAATAATCACCATCAGTATTCCCATTTATCCAGATTCTGTGATAAGTTTCAGTAAGAATATAAACAACTAAGTTGATTCTAACTCATGCTCTGCTAATGTGAAGACTGTTTAGCTGAATGATCCCTTTAATAATATGACATATTTTAAAAGATATTCTGCCAGTGTCTGATCTTCCAAGAATCAAATAAAAAGGTTTAAGAAGATGGCCTTGGTGTCATATAGTCCAGAATATCTGTGAGCCCCAGTTGTGTGACCTTACATAATACTCTGAATTTCTCTAAGTTTTAGTTTACCCTCTGTCAAATTGGAATTAGGATAATAACTACATTATAATGATGTGTGATGATTAAGTAATATTATATGTAAAGCACTCGTCACAGTGTCTGATACATGGTAAACAGTAAACAAATGGGAGTTATTATTTAGCCTATTGTCAGTAGGTTAGTATATTAATTAACATCAACATAATTAGTGTATTGCGATGTTAGAGATGATGTGTTTGGAGGGGTTTGTATAGTGGATAATAGGGTAGTTTCTGGAATCGGGCTGTTTGACTCAAATCCCTCCAACTTCACTAATACCAACTAAGTAATCATAATCAGCTCATTTACCTTCCCTCTTCAACTTCCTCAACATCTAAAGGAGGATAATAATGGAACTTTCTTCACAAGGTACTTGTAAGGATTTAATTAGATAATCAATAGAATACATTTAGAAAGATGCCTTAATAATTGTTAGCTATGATTATCATCATAGAAACTGATGTTTAGATTCTATAGACGTACTCTATATTTTGCATAAAATCCTGATGAGGAAGGTATCAAAGTATAAATTTAAAACTTGCAAAACATGACTCATACAAATACAGAAAAATTATATGATAGAGATTTATTCATTAATGATGGAACCAGCAAAATTGTAAACCTGGTCCCAAGTTAATGTAAATAACTGAATGTAAAGCTGGTCCCAAGTTTGTGTAAAGAACTGAATGTTTATTTATAAGCAGAAAAAAAATCAATGTTAGAATCAGTTTGCTAGGAAAACTGGTTAATGCCCTATAGGGCAATAAAACTGTAAACTTTGGAGTTATTTTGTCCACAGAACTCTACAAGTAAATATGTAAGTTCATAATATCTGCATCTAATTAATTAGTAAAGGGAAAAGTCAAACACATTTTCCTAAAGAATGAAGTGATTCTTGGTGAGTCTGTTAATTTTCGGGTAGTCTTGAAAATGTGACTTTCAATGGACATGTTATATACACGTTTGCCTTACTTCCAAGTTTGGAAAATTTTTGCTTAGCAAATATAAAGTATATTTACAGGGTAATTAGGCTATGAACAGCTCGAAGTAGGAGCCTTATCTTCTATATTTTGAGTATTTCTTGAAATTTATTAGAAATCTATTATGAGTTTCCATGCTAGGTGTTAAGCATAGGAGATAATGTAGAAAAGGTCTCTGCCCTTGAAAATTTCATATATAAATGGGTTTACTTAATATATTCTTGTTAATTGATGGACAAGATATACACTATATTTATCAAAATATTTAAGAGTCTAGATTCTGAAGTCAGGCTGCCTGGATAGCAATAGTTACTGGCTGTGTGACCTTTGCAAATTTCTTACTCCCTCTGAGCTTCAGTAGCCTCAATTGTAAAAGGAAGACAATAATAGTAATAATACCTCATACTATATGGAAGTTGATTAAATGAGTTAATACTTAGAAACGTGCCTAGCATACAATAAATGTACAATAACTGTTAGCTAGCATTATTACTACAATAAAGTATTACAAACTGTTTAACTGGGTTTCAAAGACAAAACTTGCTTAATCCTAAAATCTTAACAACAGACTAACATGATGGCTGGCCAATGGAAGGTACTCAATAAATATTTAGTGAATGGATAAATGAATGAATGAATGAATGAATGAATGAATGAATGAATGAATGTTGACTTTTTTGTAATGCCTGCAAATAAAGCAACCTATTTCTCCTCTTCTCCATATGACAATTTTTAAATGTAGCTAGTAAGCAATAGTTAAAACTTCACCACAACTTTTCTGTATTTCTGCAACCTTAATTAATAGGTCAGCTTAATACAGCATAGACCAATGATGCTATGACTTGCAAAAAATTATTGAAAATTAAGTTCCAAACAAATTACTGAGCTGAGACTTAATTATAAGAAACAGAGATACCAAATAAAATTGTTCTGTAAATGTTGTTTACTTTTCAGCCTATTGTTTGTTTTATAACCTTCTTATCCTTCTTCCAATTATCAGCAGAAACCACACTCTCTCATACAATCCATTTGGCTTTCTAACTGCAGAAGTTTGAATCTGCAGAGCTTATGTTGTTGTAAATAGGGGTGTGTATTATGATAAATGCATAATAAAAAGTTGAAAACATTCTTTGATTCCAAGTCTTTTTTTTTTCTCTCCTAAGTTTGTCAAATCCCCAAATTGTCAGCAGCAATAGCGAAGCAGTTTCTGATCTTTCATAGCTAACAATTATTAAAGGCATCATTCTAAATGTATTCTATGGATTATCTAATTAAATCCTTACAAGTACCTTGTGAAGAAAGTTCCATTATTATCCTCCTTTAGATGTTGAGGAAGTTGAAGAGGGAAGGTAAATGAGCTGCTTAAGATTACTTAGTTGGTATTAGTGAAGTTGGAGGGATTTGAGTCAAACAGCCCGATTCCAGAAACTACCCTATTATCCACTATACAAACCCCTCCAAACACATCATCTCTAACATCGCAATACACTAATTATGTTGATGTTAATTAATATATTAACCTACTGACAATAAGCTAAACAATAGCTACCATTTGTTAAATGTTTACCATGTTTCAGGCACTGTGACAAATGCTTTATATATAACATTACTTAATAATCAGAATGATCCATATGAAAGAACCACTGCCTCTGAGTCAGGACACTTTAGAGCTTGATTTGCAGGAAGAACAATTCACATCTTTGCCATTTAGGATTTTTCCCATGACATCACACAAATGTGCCTGCATTCAGTTTTCTGATCTGAACTTTACAATGAATAGGAGACTATATTTATTATCGCAATCCCTACCTAGATAATACCCTTTCTTATTACAGAGATGATACCCTTTCTTGCTGCCACTAAGAGATCTTAAAAACCCCATTGTTATATGTATTACACCAATTTTGTGATTAGTGACTTTCTTATTTGGTTCTTTTATGAGACTGTGTGATTCTAGAGTATCAAATCCTACTTATTTTTGTAACCCCAATGCTTAAAATGGTGCCCAGCACACATTAGGCATTTAATAAACGTTTACCATGCACAATTTTATTTTCATCTACTGCCTTGCTCACACTACGAAAGATACCCAGCAGCAATGTTGGCTGTGCCTGACAAACTCAGGTGGGGTTTACCCACCTCCAGATTGGTCTAAGGCTGTTTTACATGCCTACAGTTCTCTTTTTTATTACACACTTGAGATTTATTTGAAACCTTCCTGCCTTTTTAACATTTATGTAAGCTTCACTCCCCCTGACTCACTCCCTCCTTCCTCTGCTGTCCCTAGGTGGTGCCACACTTGAGTGCCACCATGTGCTGCCTTGTGCCACATGTGCCGATCATGGGCTCCATCATGATGTCCTCTTTTCTTTTGCATACTCCTTGATGCCCAGTACTATGCATGGAATAAGAGCTCAAAGAACTTTCTTTTCAGATTGAATTTGCTCACATCCCATAAACCAATCCCTACCAGCAATTGCAATTGAAAGTGTCTGTGTAAAGTGGACATCTCAGGCATATGGATGCCTGGACTATTTGATCATGGCAATAAAGTCAGTACTAGATTTCTTTCACTATCAAAATCTTAAACTATTAACCAATTCAAAAACGTTCATTGATGGCTCCATTGTAAAATAAAACTAAGAATATTATATTTTTAAAATCTGTACCTCGGCCACTTTCCTCCTATTCAGGGTTACTCATTGCTAAGGTGTACTGAACACAAAAGCTAGTCTGTTTCTTTCTCTACTTCTTTTTTTTTTCCTTCAAATTTTTGATTTAGAAGAATACTGTTTAGAGTCTATTTGGAAGACATAAAATCACATTGCTGTGCTTTTCAAAGAGGGAGAAAATTGATTGACAGATCCTTTGTCTTTTCTGAAATCTCTCTTATCTCCTGTCTAATTCATTTATGTAATCATCACACACTCCTTTTCTTCCTAACCTTCCTCTCTTTCTCTTCTGTCTCCCACCCTCTGAAATTTGAGGGGTTTGGTTCTTTTCAAAAGTTTTACCTTCCTTAGAGCTAACCCAACCCCAATGAGAGATTTTGACACACAGAGGCTCAAAATAAGTAAACAAATAAATATGAAAGAAAATAAAAAGGCTAAGCTGCCTGGAACAGCTGTTGTCCTCCTGCAGGTTTTTTTGGACCCTATAACTGATATGAAAATCACTACACATCCAAAACTAGAGTACATTATTTCATCCCATTAGCAGTGTGTGAGAGTTCTAAGCCAGCTATAAACATAGCAGACATCTTTCAGTAATATGAATGTCTGGGGCACAGTAGATACCACCTGTGGGCCCCCCCTGCATTAGAAATAAAAAGATAAAATCACTATCACTTAAATATCAAAGTAAAAAACAAGCCTCATAACATTTAAATATTAACTCATAAACACATGGACAGGTCCAAATGACAATAAACACTTCAACAGCAGACTACTTCTGCTTGCTCCTACAAGTTGTGATAATGGAAACACCTGATTTGATTTATGTACTGCTTCTTTTTCAGCCAGCTCAAAGAACATGGATATTTTAATATATCACATTGAACCTCACCAAGTCTGCACTGGAAAATCACATAATTACCAGAACAAAATTTTCCTATGTAAGTCTAAAACACGTAGGTCTAAAATATCTAATTAGAGGTGAATATCTTTTCTTACACTAACGGGGGCGGAGGGTGGCAAATGAATGCCCAGGACTACAGACTGGTACAGGAGGAAGAAATAACTGAGAAGGAGAAGGAGGAGAAAAAGGAAGGAAAATGGACTTTTCAGAGATGGGGTTGCCATATAGAAATAGAGAGTAGGTGGTCAAGAGAGAAGACAGAGCTCGTATAGGCATGAATAGAAGGAAAAAGTCAGAGAAGAATATAAGAACAAGAATAAAAGATGTATGTTGTGGAGAATTAATCAGTTAAACTGGAGTGAATTTAGAAGGGCAAATATCTTCCAAATCCCCCATGACTTTCTTTTTCAGCAGCATTGACATTATCTCCTTAATGAGGCATAGCTGTGAATGGCCACATTGTTCCATACATAATATCCTGTACGTCCTGGTAACTGCTTCACTGTGTTTGGGGCCAGTTGCAGACCTGTTGGGCCCTGTTCCCAGGAGTGTAGTTGGGAAGGATGGAGGATATATATTTTTTCTCCCTTTTGTGCAAAGTATTTGATTTCTTGGACCTGGGAGCTCCAGAATCAGGCATGGTCTAAAGGTTTAAAATCATGGTAGATTGCAGGACAAAAGCTTCCTGTGAGAAGCTGTCATCAGAAAGGTCTTCCTCTAAACTTTTTGTTAGGTGGGTTTCCTTCCTGAAGGAAAAATAACTAGAATAAAACTAAAAGAGTTTCACAAGTCCATCTCTGACTCAGGCTATGAGTGGGATATCACCACACCCATGCTCTGATAATGTGCCATGCGGTTGATAAACCAAACTAAATTACTTCAAGCTGAATATTCTCTGTCTCTTCTATGTTAAACCTAGACACCAAAGAGTTACAGATACTGGGGCACAGAAACAATAACAGAAAAGTAGATGAATAGATGTGCAAAAAAATGAGAAGGAGGGAAGACTTAAAGATGGGGGTGGAGGGGGTGGAAGAACAGAAAATGCATAATAAAGAGAATAAATGGGAATAAGGAGAAAAATGCAGAGAACTGTAGATGAGTCATCATGACTGGGAACCAGGGCTGGCTTTATGAGTGTGTGTCCTGTGCAAATGCACAGAGCCCCACACTTAGAAAGTTGTGCTTGCCTTGATGTACTGTTGCAACCATTTTGGAATTCTTAATAATTTTTAAGATCTTTCCTTTTGAATGTAGGTGTTTATTGTTATAAATTTCTCTTAGTACTGATTTTGCTACATCTTGTAAGTTTTGGTGTATTGTGTTTTAACTTTCATTTGTTTTGAGATATTTTCTGATTTCCCTTTTGATTATTTTCTTTGACCCATTGGTTGTTCAGGAGTGTTAATTTCCACATATTTGGACATTTTCCAATTTTCCTTCTGTTAAATGATTTTTGGTTTCATACCACTGTGGTAGGAAAGAATACTTCGTGTAATTTCAACCTTCTCAAATTCGTTAAGATTTGTTTCATGTCCTAACATGTGATCTATCCTGGAGAATGTTCCATGTACACTTGGGAAAAATGTGTATTCTGCTACTGTTGGATGGAATATGTACTGTATATGTTTATTAGGTTCATTTGATGTATAATGTTGTTCTAATCTGCTCTCTCCTTATTGACTTGCTGGCTGGATGTATCCATTGTTGAAAGTGGGTTACTAAAGTCTCCTACTATTATAGTATTGCTGTCTCTTTCTTTAGTTCTGTCAAGGTTTGCTTTATATATTTAGGTGCTCTAATGTTGGATGCATATGCATTTATAATTGTTGCGTCGTCCTGATGAATTGGCCTTTTTATCATTATATAATGTCCTTCTCTGTCTCTTGTGACCATTTTTGACTTAAAGTCTATTTTTACTTTATAAGTATAGCCATTCCTTCTCTGTCTTGTTTCCAATTTGCATGGAATATTATTTCCCCATTATTTCACTTTCAATCTATATGTTTCCTTAAATCTAAAGTGAGTCTCTTGTAGAGAGCATACATTTGGGTCTTTTGTTTTGTTTTGTTTTTATCCTTTTAGCCACCCTATGTATTTTGACTGAGGAATTTAATCCATTTACATTTAAGTAATTACTTCAAGTGAAGAACTTACTATTTTATTTTGTTAATTGTTTTCCGCCTGTCTTGTAGGTCTTTTGTTCTTCTTTTCCTCTCTTGCTTTTTTCCTTGTGTTTTGTTGATTTCTTATAGTGATATTCTTGTATCTTTTCTCTTTTTCTTTTTTCTGTCTTTTATAGGTATTTTCTTTGTGACTACATTGAAGCAAACATAAAACATCTTATAACAATCTATTTTAAGCTGATAATAATTTAACCTCAATAGTACACAAACACATTTGCTACCTCTTTGCCACCCATTGTTATTAATATCAGAATTTACATGTCTTCATGTTCTGTATCCATCATCAAATTGTTGTAGATATATTCTTAATACATTGTTTTTTATATTTTTTTACTAAAATTAAGTGATTTACACACAACCATTAGTGTTACAGTTTTCTGTATTTGTCTATTATTTACTTTAACCAGGGAATTTTATAACTTTATATGATTTTATGTTGCTGTTTGGTGTCCTTTTGTTTCAACTTGAAGAACCCACTATATCTAAATTTAAAAAGAAGAAAGCTCTTAAATAAACAACCTAACTTTACACCCCAAGGAACTAGAAAATGAAGAACAAACTGATTCCAAATAAATAGAAGAAGGAAACAAGATCAGAACAGAAATAGATGAAACAGAGACTATAAAAACAACAAAAAAATCCATGAAACTAAGAATTGGTTGTTTAAAAAGATAAATTGAATTGACTAAACTTTAACTAAACTAAGAAAAGAGAGAAGACTCAAAAATATAAAATCATAAATTAAAGAGGAGATTACAACTGATGCCACACAAATTTTTTAAAAAAGAATCACAAGGCTATTATGAATAATTATTTCCTAACAAATTGAGTAACTGAGAAGAAATTCGCAAGTTCCTAGAAATTTACAACTTATCAAGACTAAATAACAAAGAAATAGAAAGTCTGAACACAACCAATAATGAGCTATAAGATTGAATTCAGGAAAAAAAAAATAAAAAAGAGCCCAGTAACAGATGGTTCCGCTGGTATAATCTGCCAAACATTTAAAGAGAATTAAGGCCAACCCTTCTCAAACTAGGACAGCATTATCCCCATATCAAAGCCAGATAAGGATAGTATAAAAAGGAAAATAAACTAATATCCTTGATAAATACAGATGTAAAAATCCTCACCAAAATGCTATTAAACCAAATTTGACAGCACATTAAAGGGATTTATTGCTAGGTTTCAAGGATGTTTCAACATATGTAAATCAATAAGCACATTAACATAATGAAAAATAAAATAATTTGATCATCTCAATAGATGCAGAAAATTGACAAAATTCAACACATTTTTAAAATAAAAACATTGAATAAACTAGGTATGATGGAATTTACCTTAACTTAAAAAAAAATGCCATCTAAGAAAGCATACAACTATCACATTCACTGATAAAACACTGACAGCTTTTCCTCTCATATTTGGAATAAGATAATGATGCCGAACCTTGCCAATTTTATTCAACATAGTATTGGAATTCTTAGCCAGAAAAATTAAGCAAGAAAAAAAAAATAACAAAAGTCATGTAAATCAGAATGAAAGAAGTAAAATTATCTCTATCTGCAGTTGACATAATCTTATATGTAGAAAACACTAATGTGCCCACAAAAAAGAAAAAAAAACTGTTAGAAGTAATAAACAAATTCAGTAAAATTGCAGGATACAAAACAACATACAAAAATCAGTTTCATGTCTGTACACTTAAAACAAACTATCCAAAAAGATAATTAAGAAAACAATTCAGTTTATAATTGCATAAAAAAACAACAAAAAAACAACAACTAGGAATAAATTTAACTATGGAGGTGAAAGATCTGTATGTTGAAAACTATAAAACATTAATACAATAAATTAAATAAAACAAATAAATGGGAAGAAATTCCATTTCCATGAGTTGAAATAAATATTATTAAAATGCCCATGCTACCCAAAGTAATCTGAAGATTGAATATTATCTCAATCAATATCCCAATGGCATTATTCACAGAAATAGAAAAACAATTCTAAAATTCATATGCAACAACCAAAGATGCCAAGTAGACAAAGTAATCTTGAGGAACAAGTGCAGAGCTGGAACATTCACACGTCCCCATTTCAAAATATATTACAAAGCTATAACAATCAAAACAGTATGGTACTGGCATTAGGAAAAACATTGAACAATGGAATGAAACAGAGAGTCCAGAAATAAATCCACATACATATGGTCAACATGATCTTTAATGGGGGTGTCAAGAATACACAATGTGGGATAGTCTCCTCAATAAATGAGAAATGAAAATAAATGAAAAAAATAAAATTGGACCCCTATTACACTATAGACAGAAATCAACTCAAAATAAAGTTTAAATGTAATACCTGAGTGTTTGGACAGAGTCTGAGTTGTTTCCAGATTTGTGCCCGAGAAGCATGAGCCCAAAGAACACACCAGGTGGCTGAGTGTGGACAGAGGTTTATTGAGACTAACTGACTGGGGAGAGTCTCGGGTGGTGGCTGGCCAGAGGGATAGCAATCTGCACCCAGAGGGAGAAGAAGCAAGCTTACACAGGTGCAGCAGAACAAAGAGCATTCTGTGGGAGAAATCATCTCACACGCCCTGCAGGCCTGCTCTCATGTATATAGCTCCCCGAGGAACCGGGAGACCTTGACTGCCTGCCAGCTCATCTGACTGTGTAGGGCCTGGTCCATACACGGAGACTAGAAAACATAGAAACCCTCTTGACATTGGTCTTAGCAATGATTTCTTTCATATGACACTAAAAGCACAGGCAACAAAAGCGAAAATATGTAAGTGGGACTACATCAAACTGAAAAACTGCTGCACAGGAAAGGAAACAATCAACAAAATAAAAAGGCAACCTACAGAATGACAGAAAATATTTGCATACCACATATCTGATATGGGTCTAATATCCAAAATATGTACTTAAAAATTCCTATAACTCAAGAGCCAAAAAAAAACACCTAATGACTCAGTTAAAAATGGGCAAAAGACTTGAAGAGACATTTCTCCAAAGACATGAAAATGGCCAATTAGTATATGAAAAGATGCTCAACATCACTAATCATCAGGGAAATGCAAATCCAAACCACAATGAGATAGTACCTCACCTGTTAGGTTAGCTATTGTTAAAAAGACAAGAGGTAACAAATGTTGATAAGGATGTGGCAAAACTGGAACCCTTGTACACTGTTGATGGGAATGTAAAATGTTGCAGCTGCTATGAAAAACAGTAGGGAGTTTTCTTTAAAAAGTTAATATAGCACTACTGTACAATCCAGCAATTCCTCTATGGGTATATATCCAACATAATTGAAATCAGTACCTCGAAAAGATATCTGCACTCCCATGTTCAGTGCAGCAATATTCACAATAGCAAAGATATGGAGACAATCCAAGTGTCCATCAACAGATGAACAGAGAAAAAAAATTGGGTATATTCATACAACATAATATTATTCAGCCTTAAAAAAGAAAGAAATCCTGTCATTTGTGACAACGTGGATGAAACGGGAAGACATTACATTAGTAAAATAAGCCAGTCACAGAAGGACAAATTACTGCATCATTCCACTGATATGAGGAATTTAAAATAGGCAAACTCATAGTAGCAGAAAATAGAATGGGGGTTGCCAAGGCTGAGAGGAGGGGGAAATGGGAAACTGTTGTTCAATGGGCATCAAATTTCAGTTATATGAGATGAATCAGTTCTAGAGTTCTGCTGAGCAACATAGTGCCTAGAGTTAGCAATACCGTGTTGAGCACTTACAATTTTTTAAGAGGGCAAATCTCATGTTAAGTGTTCTTACACACACACACACACACACACACACACACACACACACACACACACACACACACACATTGTAGATGATGGATAGATAGGTCTATTACCTTGATTGTGTTGATGGTTTTGAGACAGGAAGGCAACTTTCTGCTGTTAAGTCAGTGGGGCTGAACAGACAGGAGCCAGCTGCCGTCCTTAGGTTAGTTGCCCAAGGACACCTGCCCTGAGGAGACCAATCAGCATTAAAGACTGCAGGGTTGCTAAACATAAGGATCTACCTATAAGGCCCTAGGAACTTTCCCTTTGGCTCCATGTGCAGTGAGGCTTAGAGGTGCCCCATGTGTGACCCTTTCTTCATTGTAATGCTAAAACTCACACCCAAGGGAGGAGATTTAACATGCTAATAAGACATGAGAAGCATGTAGCCACACTGAGCAGACACCAAGAAACCTCGGCCTCTAGATGCCAAAATATAGTTCTCTTCCTGCTTAGCTCCTTTAAAAGCCCTGCCCCAGCCTCCCTCAGGAAACCACCTGTTTCCTCCTTTACACAGTGCTGCTTTCCTTGTGCACAAGCTTAATAAAGCTTTCTCTTTGTCTACATTGGTGTCTGGTGAGCTCTCTTGATTTCTGTCCTGGGAGATTGCAAGGACCTGAGGGCACTGGTTATATCGCCACTGGTGTATGCATATGTCCAAACTCATCAACTTGCATACAGTAAATATGTGCAGTTTTTAAATAACAATTATACCTCAATAAAGTTATTTAACTATTTTAAAATAGTAATAATAATAATAATAAGTTTTTAACAAAGGACCTCACAAATTATGTAGCTGGTTCTGCTAGGATCATATTCCTTTCCCCACATTCTCTAGCTGAACGAACAATGTATTTTATATTGCTCAGCCTCACCTCCTCATGCGTGAAGTAGTAATAGTGATAGCTTACTGTATCGTTGGCATGATGTATGCAACACACTTACCAATGTGCCTGACAAATATTACGTACTCAGTGAAGGTTAGCTTTTGTCATTATTATTTCTGGTTCTGTTGGATGGTGAGGCACAAGAGAATATCACTAGCTATTCTGAGGGTCAGGCAGGCAGACTCCATCTATACTTATGGCTGCATCATTCCCAACGTAGGATTTTGGCAGCAGTACATAGAATACATGATCTAGGCCATAAGGCAAAATACTCTTGCTCTGCGGCATCTTCCCTCACGGCTCTCTGGATTCTCCAAGCATGAAACATATCCGAAGCCTTCCTCCTCAATTTCCCAGTAGCACTGGCACCCACATTCAGAGTCAGGGGAATCCTCAGCTATCACTGCTGCTCTGAATTACCACCTCTCTCTGCTGACTTTACAAAGCATCACAATTGCATCTCTATCCCTGAAGTTAGAATCTGTTGTGCTCTGATTCGGGGTTGGGGGAGAAACTGCCTCTCCAAAGTTTTATTCTTTAAAACTTATGTTTCATTGGAAGACAAATTTGCACCATGTTCTCTGAATAACTGCAGATGCCTCTTTTGTGACCTCTCTTAAGTTTCACCTTGGGCTCACTCGTCTCTAAAGTGAAATCAGCAGATGGGAGATCCAAGCAATCAAATCTTGGCTTGCTTTCTTGAGTTCCCCAAGCTATATACTTTACTTCTCCCCATGTGGGCTGGAGCTCCTAGGACTGCTGCCTAGCTGCAAGGGGCCCTGGAAATACAGAAGCATCTTTAAGATACGTGAAACATAATAAGAAAATTCACCTGTTTGACTTGAGAAAAGATTGGCCCAGCAGGTAATATAAAAGGATGGTAGGAATATTAAAAAGAGACAGGCAATAAGTTAGGTGAGAAAGACAAAAATAAAAAAATAAAATGATACAGGATATTATTATTTCAGCGTCAACCTAGCTTTATATGACAACTCTCAAAAAAGAATACTAATATAAGACAATGGAAGTAGCTGAACAACTTTAAATGTTCTATTTCTCTTTATGGAATGGTTGCAAAAGGAAAATTACTTTTGATTATATAGCTTTGTCAGAATCTACTTTCGTATTTGGGGGTTGATACTTACACAACATTCAAAGTCTGACAGCAGAAGGATTTATGGAAGAAGCACAAAAGAATACGTGTTTAGAAATAATCTCCTAGGCAAACAGAGAATTTGGGCAGACACAGGCAACCCAATTGCTAACTGGGCTGCATCCTGGGAGTAGGGCTGGGAGGCCATTTGAAGAAACTATATATTACAGGTCTAAGTAAAACTGAATTACTATTCTATAAGGGAAACAAGTCTCTCTCTGCCCTCTTCGCACCCCCAATATCTCTTTGCTCTGGGACAATATATAGACAACTGTGATTTCTTTTGATCCCATAAAATTACTTGGTAACTTGTGTCAAACTATTTAAGGCCCAACTTATGAATACTAACTGTTGAAGTATACAGAAAATAGTTTAAATATTAATGTTTTTGTGACTTTCATTTCCTAACACTGGGGGTTGAACAACAGAGTATAATTTAGACACTTTCTACAATTTTACTTAACCTTTGAGTCTGCCTACATGTCGAGATCTGATCATTTTCTACTTAGCTCGATGCTCGTAAAAGACCCACTTCCTTCTCCCTGGAAGGCCTGGTTCTCAGCACCTCACATTTGGACAGGAGATCCACCATTGTCTCACCGTAGTCTCCAGCTTGCTGACTCACCCTTGCAGATCTTGGGAATTGCTCACCTCCATAATCCTGTGAGTCAATTCCTTATAATAAAACTCTCTCTGCGTGTACACATCCTACTGGTTCTGTTTCTCTGAAGAAACCTGACCTATTATCCCCTCCTTTGAATAGTACAGTGGAACATGTTATCTAAACAAGAGGCACAGCTCCTAAACTCCTGACTTGGTACTGTTAGGGGCAAGTACTTGAACGTTTCTTTGGTAAAAGGACTTCTTAACCCTTTAATTTAGGTTAACCCGCCCCCTTTTTTCCTTTTTGATAAACAAAAACAAACTGGCAATAGTCTATATGAAAAGCCATATTTTATATTGCCCCATGGTCATCTGTTAAGTACAAAACCAATCCTTTGTGGATTACCAGATAGCCATACCTGTATATAGCCACCAACAGAAGGTATGCCGTCTAGTAAAAGGGACCATGACAATTTTTTTCCTGTTGTTTGCTTCATATTTAGAAAGGAAACTTAAGAAACATCCTCTGTGAGGCTGTGTGTGTGTGTGTGTGTGTGTGTGTATGTGTGTTACAAGGAGGAAGGTTCTACACAGATTATGTGCACATATTTGTACAATCTCTTCCTTGCTTTTCCACGAACCCCAGTTTATGAACCTATGCCTTAAATATCTTGATACCTGTATTTTTGTCAATAAAAACTTTTCTGTTGTTTTCCAAAATCAGTATTAAGATCTCATAATCATAAATTGTCCCTGCTGGAGTTTCATAATATAGAATTTCTTTATTTCCAAAACAGGACTCTTAAAACCTGTGTCTTAATCTATCTCCTCAAAAAGATGCACAACCAGACCTAAGAGGAGATCCCAAAAGATGAAGATAAAAAGTGCAAGCTTTTCTGCTCTAAACCCTGAGCTTATCACAACTTCAGCCATTCTCCCTCTAGATATCACTCGAAGGACGTCGAGAACACACATAGCTGTAGTGTAACTGCTCAGCAGATTTCTGTGAAGGAACAAGCCAGGTTCAGACAGGGTCAGACTTTAAATGGTGAGTGTCACAAGTTAGAAGCCACAGAGGACGTGAGGAAATTATCGTCCCCCTACATTTGCCTTATGGCTGGAAAGCTAGAGAGTGCAGAGAGAACTCTCCTTCCCTCTCTGGTCTTTGATCTTTGTTGGCCCTTTGGTTCAGGCAAAAGGAGCATCATAATGGGAGTCAGAGGCCTGGACTCCAGTTCCAATCGCCCTGAAAACCTAAACAAAGAAGAAGCCAAAATAGTGATTTTAAAAAACAGTAGCACAGCTCTATCTTTAAGTGAAGCCTTATACCAAAATTTTCAGAATATAAAACAAATAAAAGTGGCAGTCACTGGCAGATTGCCCACAACCCTTATAACAATTCCCCTGAACAATAAGTGCAGTTTGTAAACCAATGCTCTTGATTTAGAGAGGTCCTGATCTAGCTGAAAATCCTTTTCATATCCTACAGATTCCTGTGCTCCATTCCCGGTCATCTGACTCAGTCTTAGAAAACAGTACTTTCCATAAGACTCTGGGTAATTCTTAAGATGCCCAGCTATGTGGCATGGGTCTGGTTGAAACTGTTACAGTAGAATCTCTCTAATATTCTTTCAAGTGTTCAAAACAACCACCACCAGATAAATAACATGATTCCCTCTCCACAGTACCAGGCTATTTTTATTAGCTTCAAGTTACTATATTGAAACCAGATGGCTTGTAAATTGCACCATCACTCCACCTGGGTTAGACATGCCTACGTGATAACAGGCAAATAAGGAATTATTCGCAGGGATTTTTCATCTCTAACCTCCTGGTAAAAGCTTGTCTTTTTCATCACCAAAAATTTCGCCTTGGTTTTTTAGAATATCATCTCTTCTGAGAAAATAAGAGGGCCACAAAAATGCATCCCACAAATATAGGAGATGTACTTACTGAGTTACTAATCCAGGGATGATTACCAGGGTATTGAGAACTCATTCCAGGGAGGCACTGACACCAAAAAGTTCCACAGTGCCAACTTTCAAAAGGGAGGTAATAGCTGTAAAGAAAATGGTATGATCTCTGATAACATAGTAAGCATTCAGTGAAGTTTAGCTATTATTTTAACTATTTATTGCTGTTATCAACATAAATAGGTTAAGACATTTTCAGGTTGTCTATTTTTGTCAAATAAGATTTGTGTGTGTGTGTGATAAACGTTTCATAATATTATCACTCAAAATGTGCTTTAACTATCTCCCATAAAAAACGTGGGGACATGTTTTGACTTTGCAGCATAGTTCTCTGCCTTTAGCATGCGTCAGGGTTACTTGGAGGGCTTGCGAAAACAGATTGCTGGGCCCCACCTACAGTTTTTGATTCACTAAGTGCTGGGAAGGGCCTGAGAATTTGCATTTCTCACAAGTTCTCCTGTGATGCTCACGCTGCTGGTCCAGGACTGCACTTTGAAATCACTGCACTAATGCATGTTTCCTACTCCATGATGCTTGGAGGAACGGCCTTCATAGCCAAAGACACAGGCTGCGATTATAGGGGGATTGTCCTCCATAGTTTCAGTTATGTGTAGCAGCCCCCTTCTGAGCTGAAACTGATTGATAAAAATTAAGCATATTCAAATGCCCGAAGTCTTTAGGACATGTGTTGTAATCATCAGATGGTTTTCTGTTACAAAACTGACAAACATAACTCATGCTCCTTGATGCAGTAAGAGGAAATTATTGGCTTAAGTAATTGGGGAATTCAAGGCACATGTGGATCTAGGGCACAACACCACAAGGTCTGAGCTCCCACTCTCTATCTCTTGGTTGTGCTTGTCAGTCTTCCTCCTTTCAGGCTGACCACACACCTCTCTATTCAAGACGCAAAAGAGAAGGCATCTCACAATTCGTGATCCACAAGGAAGAGAGATGAACTGCCTCCCTGTACCCTCAAGTGAAATCACATGGAAGATCTAAAATTAGTCATACTGGAAACACCCACATTTTAGACCAATCACTGTAAAAAGTAGGACTGGGTACCAGGATTGGTCAGCCCTTAGTCACATGCTTGATATAGGGGCTGGGAGCAGAGGAACACTGACTGATGGTTGTAGCAGGAGCACATGTGTAGGCATAAGGGTAGTACTACAATGGCAATATATATATCGAACAAAGAAGATTTTGTGTTGAAAATAGAATTAAATGCCTAGAATGATGATAGGAGAAGAGTATAAACGCTGAAGACAAGGAACTGAGATCAGTAGAGCCGGTAACCCCAGCACCAATGAATCCGTTTAAGATCTATGCTGTGGCACCCTATGACAGAAACCTTCTTACTGGAAGTCTCTTCTTTCAGTTGCTTGATGACGCCATGTTCCTGTTACCACGGAACTTTCTCCTACCTGGAATTCTACCCATATTCCTGAATTGGTTAACACCTAGCATCCATAGCAGACACACTATATGATATTGAAGAAATAAATGGAGGAAAGAGGGAAGAAACCAACCAACTGGACTATGGGTAAGTCAAGTGAGCTTCCTGAGCTCCTTTTTCACCTAATATATGTATGTGTAGTGTTGTGTGTGTGTGTGTGTGTGTGTGTGTATGTATATATATTTCTGATTACTCTTAATGGTAGCTTTGCAAATTAAATATAACAAATATATGGTTCTGAAAATTGGTAATAAAAACACAAATGTAATGTATTAGTTATAAAGCTGTATAAGATTTGTTGGTTCCCCACATAGCAAAATATCTAATATTGCAAATTAAAAACCCAGCAACGTTGCCTGACTTAGCTCTCCAGAACAGCTCAATCGTTGTTGTAATGGTCATTTATTTCTGCACTTAAGCCGGGGGTTCTCAGCCCTGGCAGTATACACAGATTGCCTGTGGAGCATTGTAACATTCTGCTACCTAGACTCAATCCACAGATTTTGCTTTAAATAGTGAGGGTTGGGGGACTGGGTGTCTGTATGTTTTCAATCTTCCCAGGTGATTTTTATGGGCAGTCAGGGTTGAGAAGCACAGACCTAAGCCCATTACAGCCTCATTAGAACCTAAGTGTTTCTCTCTGCCTCTTGAAAATAGGTAGGCTTCTCACTTGACTTAGGGTGAATTTCTTAAACCTCAAATATGGCACATGAAATTGGCATTTCCCTTAAGTCAGCGTCCTCTCCTTCAAGACTATGACAGGCCACTTTGGTAACATTCTCTCAAGCAGAAACTCTCTTCCAAATGTATCTTCTTGCAGGGATCTGAACAGGGCAAATAAAGTAAAACAATTTAACCGTGCAGCCAAATTGATGACATACACTAGAGATGAAATTTTTGTTTAAGGTTTCTCAGTTCCTAAAATTTATATGTACTTCTAAATACTTAACAAATTAAGAGTGTGAGAGTTCAATCCTGAAACTTAGCAATTGGAGTTATAAATGCAGATGTACTTTCAGTTTTCCAAATATTTCTTGCAAAAGTTAACTGGGTTATGGTAGGGAAGAAAAAAACATTGATTTTGCTGCATTCAATTAATCAAAATATTGTTTATTGCTTACTACATTCCAGGCACAGTAGGGTTTTATAACTGCAGCACTGACAATTTGGGCCAGATACTTTGTTGTAGGGTGAGGAAGGGGCTGTCCTCTGCATTGTAGATTCTAGTAGCATCTCTGGTCTCTACCCACTAGATGCTACTAGAACTCCCCCACACCCAAATTGTGACAACAGAAAATATCCACAGATTGTCCCCCAGTCAAGGACCACTGTTTTAGAGTGACCACAGAATTCACTATTGTAGTAAGACCACAGAATTAAGTCTTGACCAGTTTTAGGAAACAATTTTACAGAAAGTTAATACTAAACCGCCACAAAAAATAATAATAATAATAATAATAATAATACTAATTTCAGTTATGTTATCACTGTGTACTACACACTCCTCTTGGATTAGGAATATATAATTCCATTTAATTCTCACAATTTAGAGGGGAGCAATAATTCATTCATGGTAATATTGGTCATAACTGACAGAACTCGGATTCATTTCCAGGTCTTTCTCCCTCTGGAATAATGTATGGGCTCTATATTCTGCTTCCCCCACCCCACACCCCCGAAAGCTGGAGCTCTGCGAGGTAGGGTATGTATGAGCTATAGAGGTAGACCAGACAAGTGGGTTTCAAGGTATTTTAACATTGAGGCATAAGAGTCCTGATCTTACATAGCAACCCTGGAATGAAAGCCCGTGTGTTCCCATACCCAGCCCAGAGCTCTCACCTCAACTCCCCAGGAGCATTCCCAGGATGACAGGGCTGGGCTTCATACTGCACACGAAGTGGGCACCTCCCCTCCAGAAGAGTACAGCTCAATAAACAAATCCCAGAAATTCAGTTTTCTCTACAAGGAATTTATTCTTCCTCAAATTGGCAGTTTTTAATGGGTAAGCTATAGAGATTTCTGTAGGTTCCTCATGGAACAATAATCAGGAAATGAGGGTGGGTCTTGGGAATGTAGTAGAATTCTACATAAAGTTTTGCTTAGGAAAAATTATTTCACTGAGAAACAATTTGAAAACAAGTCACCTCCCATGCCACCAGCCCTCTTGCCCACTGAGCTCCTGGCACATGAGCACTTTGTTTGTTCCTCCAGTGAACCAAGGTCCCACTGAACCACTGGGTCATTGCAATGTCATCACTCTTGCCAGAAATGTTCAACTCCCAACCTGCTGCTTGCCCACCACTCACTCTCAGAAAGAAAGCCATTGACAGGTTTTAAGGAAAGGGATGATTTGACCCCACGAGCATTTTATGAAGCTGTTGGCTGCTGAGAGCCTTGTACTAGGGCAAGAGTTAGAAAGTGAAACTAACTAGGAGGTAGTTTCTTTCAAGTTATTAATCAAGTTAAGAGATGATGGCTCCAATTAGAATGGTAACAGTATGTATGAAGGGAAGCACTGGGGTTGGGGATATATTTTGGAAATTCAAAAGAATTGCCTGATGGGTTAAAAAGACATGAACGGATGAAATAAAAGAATCAGAACTCCTTGGGTTTTGGCTTGAGCAGAGGTGGTGCCATTTTCTAAGATGGGGAAATCTAGGAAAGAAGTAAATAGAGGCGTAGGGGTCATGGGAATCAATAGTTCCATTTTATATCTGTTTTAGTTACACATTAGAGAGGCAAGTGGCAATGTCAAGTGAGCAGTTGAAGCTGAAATGGAGAGCGGTGAAGACCAGGGAGATAAATTTGAGAGTCAGCCTATGATGACATTATAGGCATGACACCTGATGAGTTCACTTGGGAAGAGAACAATCATAAGTTCAAAGACTGAACCCTGAAGCCCTCCAAAGTTAAAAGTCGAGTAGAGAACCAGCAAAAGGAAAATGACCAGTGAGCTAGGAAAAAATCGTAAACAAAATAAGCAAACAAACAAAAAACAAAGTGCACTGTCTTTGAAGCCATGTAAGTGAAACTACCCTAAAGACTGAGAAATACCTGTTGTCTTTATTGCAAACCCCTTAAATGAAGATTAGCTATTTTGCAGATGAGAAAAATGTCCTTTGACAATGAATCAAATATCTGAGCCTCAGGGAGGGAGTCTATGGAAGGGCCCTAAAAGGGGTGGGGTAATAGGACACTGATTTATTGAAGTTTGAAGGATAAATAAGTGCAGGCCTGATAAATGATCATTTTCCTTGGAGATTGGTCAGTCCTGAGTTATGGACTCTGCATGTGGACTCTGGGCAGAGACTCTGTGCACATCACAGAGAGATGAAGCTGACACATGCTGGTACATACAGACCCAAGCAGCAAACATTCCATGGTAGCTTTCCATTTCTGTTAAACCCTCTGCCCTCTACTATCAGACACTCCAGCTTTTACTGCCAGGTGCATTAACCTGTGAATTATAACCATGTGAATCTTACCTGGGAATTATAGTGTGTGTGTAATACATATATGTACATGAAATATACATACTTGTATGTGTTTATAATCTGTATATGGGTATTAGGTGTATACAGGCAGTATATATATATATATATATATATATATATATATATATGTATATATATATGATATGTATATATTATATATGAAATATTACCTAGAAATTATGTATGTATATATAAAATATGTACTATTTATAATACATCCCAATGAGCTATAACTTTTTTCCTCACCTCAACATAACAATAGTAATAATAATGATAATAATCACCAATTATCAAGACTATACTGTATCAGGTTTTGTTGGTAAATTCACAAACCATGAGCACTTTCTGGTAAACTAGTAGAGAAACGACTAAGTTTTACAGATAATTTAATAAATTAGCATAGCTAGAATATTTCTCTCCAAAATTAATGTCCCTTTTCCATAATAACTTTCTTTTGGAATTAATCATCCAAATAACTCTCTCAGTACTCTATTTCATCTCAGCAGACGTAGCCTGTTTCTTTACTTTTAGATATCTACATAAAAATAAATCATAAAGCTTCTCTCTTTTTTTTCTCAGAAATCTACTGAATTCAGGAGACTGTCAAAGACAATTTGCAAGCCATTCTTACCTTTGGTTGCCTTTTTCCTTTTTACACTGACTTTCACAATCCAGATAAGCATTATACATAGAGATTGAGCTTTAAAGCAAGCTGCTTTCAACTTGCTGCCCAGTACTTGTGAGAGTAATCATCCTTCTCTCATCAGTATATTTGGTCTTGGGAAATTAAAACCATTACCAACAATGAGTCAATGTAAAATACCACCTGGACATATCAGCTGATTTTAAAAGAAATACTTATATGGCATCGTTTTGAGACTAAGTTAAGGGATTTGGGGATCTATCTAAGTGTTTTGTAAAATGCTTAATAACTGGTCTTCAATTTACTCCATACTTGGTTAAGGTAAACTATACCAGAAAGGAAGATTTATGTATTATTAGTTGTTTTCTATTTGACAATATTGTTCCCTCCTTTTTAATAAGTATAATTAAACATTTTCTGAGCAGAAAAAGTAGATTCGCAGGTCAGTTTCCAAGCTTCCCTTTAGTTTGACAATTACATAAAATGCTATATAAATCAGGCAATTTGGGCAAAATAAAAAAACTTAACTCAAACTGGACTACGTGAAATGGGGAACTGATATATGGAAGATTAGTTGGTTTTAGGTCTTGCTGAAACTTGAGGTTCTCTACCCATTCTGGGTTCATCTTTCTTGCATGTAGTCTTCCATTCGAAGTACCCTCTTCCCATAGGGTGGTATTTCTACTAAATTCCATAATCTCAGTGGAAAGAACTCCCTTATTTTTTATTTATTTATTTATTTTTTTGTGGTTTAGGTGCCATATCTAAAAAAATCATTGCCAGACCCATGTCAAGGAGCTTTTTTCCTAGGTTTTCTTCTAGAAGTTTTAATGTTTCAAGTCTTACCTTTAGGTCTTTAATCCATTTGGAGTTAATTTTTGTGAGTGGTGTAAGATACAAAACTAGTTTCATTTTATTACATGTAAATATGCAATTTTCCCAGCATCATTTATTGAACAGATTGTCCTTTCTCTATTGAGTATTCTTGGTTTCCTTGTCAAATATTTGTTGACCATATATGTAACTATTTCTGGGCCCTTAATTCTGTTCAGTTGGTCTATATATCTGTGTTTATGCCAGCATCATACTGTTTTGATTACTGCCTTTGTAATACAGCTTGAAATCAGAAATTGTGATTCTTCCAGCTTTGTTCCTTCTCAGGATTTCTTTGGCTGTCTGGAGTCTTTTGTGGCTCCATATAAATTTTACGACTGTTTTTTTTTTCTTTTTCTTCAAATTCTGTGAAAAATTCCATTGGAATCTCAATGGGGATTGCTTCAAATCTATAGATGACTTTGGGTAGTAGGAACATTTAACAACATTAATTCTTCTAGTTCATGGGTATGGAATAGCTTTACATTTATTTGTGTCTTCATCAATTTCTTTCATCAATGTCTTATAGTATTTAGTGTAAAGATCTTTCACCTCCTTGGTTAAATTTATTCATAGGTATCTCATTGTTTATGATGCTATTGTAAATGGCACGAGTTTATTTTTCAGTTAATTTGTTGTTAGTGTATAGAAATGCTGTTTTTTTTGTATGTTAATTTTGCATCCTGCTGCCTGACTTAATTTATTGATTGGATCTAACAGTTGGTGGTGGAGTCTTTCATATTTTCTATCTATAAAATTCTAGGCAAATATAGACAATTTTACTCTTTTCTTTCCAATTCTGATGCCTTTTATTTATTTTTCCTGCCTATTGCTCTAGTTAGGACTTCAGAACTAGGTGGAATACGAACAGTAAGAGTCGTAAGCACCCTTGTCTTGTTCCTTATGTAGAGGAAAAGCTTTCAGCCTTTCACCATTGAGTATGATATTAGCTGTGGGCTTGTCATATATGACCTTTTATGTTGAGGTATATTTCTTCCATCTATTTTAAGAGTTTTTTTTTATCATGAGCTAATGTTGAATTTTTGTCAAATTTGTTTTCCTGAATCTATTGAGATGATCATATAAAGTTTTCTATTCCTTTTTTTTTAAATTAAAGTTTATTGGGGTGACAATTATTAGTAAAGTTACATAGATTTCAGGTGTACAATTCTGTATTACATCATCTATAAATCCCATTGTGTGTTCACCACCCAGAGTCAGTTCTCCTTCCATCACCATACATTTGATCCCCTTTACCCTCATCTACCACTCCCCACCCCTTCCACTCTGGTAACCACTGAACTATTGTCTGTGTCTATGAGTTTTTGTTTCTCATTTGTTTGTCTTGTTCTTTTGTTGTTTTTGGTTTATATACCACATATCAGTGAAATCATATGGTTCTCTGCTTTTTCTGTCTGACTTATTCCGCTTAGCACTATAATCTCAAGATCCTTCCATGTTGTCACAAATGGTCCTATTTAATCTTTTCTTACCGCTGAATAGTATTCCATTGTGTATATAAAACCACAACTTCTTTATCCTTTCATCTATCGAAGGACATTTTGCTTGTTTCCATGTTTTGGCCACTGTAAATAAAGCTGCAATGAACATTGGAGCACACGTGTCTTTATGTATAAATGATTTCAGATTTTTTTGGTAGATGCCCAGGAGAGGGATTTCTGGGTCATATGGTAATTCTATTCGTAATTTTTTGAGGAACCTCCACACTGCCTTCCATAGCGGCTGCACCAGTCTGCATTCCCACCAACAGTATATGAGGGTACCTTTTTTCCCACAGCCTCTCCAACACTTGTTACTATTTGTCTTGTTGATGATAGCCATTCTAACTGGGGTGAGGTGATATCTCCTTGTGGTTTTTATTTGCATTTGTCTGATGATTAGTAATATTGAGCATTTTTCATATGTCTATTTGCCATTTGTATGTCCTCTTTGGAGAAATGTCTCTCAGGTCCTCTGCCCATTTTTCAATTGGGTTGTTTGTTTTTTGTTGTTGAGTTGCATGAGTTCCTTGTATATGTTGGATATTAGCCCCTTATCGGAGGCAATGTTTGCAAAAATCTTCTCCCATTCAGTTGGTTGCCTCTTTATTTTGTCGATGGTTTTTTTTGCTGTGCAGAAGCTTTTAAGTTTCATAAAGTCCCAGTCATTTATTTTAGCTTTTACTTCCATTGCCTTTGCAGTCAAATTCATAAAATGCGCTTTGAACCCAAGGTCCATAAGTTTAGTACCTATGTTTTCTTCTATGCAGTTTATTGTGTCAGGTCTTATGCTTAAGTCTTTGATCCATTTTGAATTAATTTTGGTACATGGTGACAGATAGCAGTCCAGGTTCATTCCTTTGCACGTGGCTATCCTGTTCTCCCAGCACCATTTATTGAAGAGGCTGTCTTTCCTCCATTGTATGTTTTTAGCGTCTTTGTCAAAAATTGTCTGCCCATATTTATGTGGTTTTATTTCCGAGTTCTCAGTTCTATTCCATTGGTCTGTGTGTCTGTTTTTCTGCCAATACCATGCTGTTTTGGTTATTGTTGCCCTGTAGTACAAGCTAAAGTCAGGGAGTGTGATACCTCCATTATTGTTCTTTTTTCTTAAGATTGCTTTGGCTATTCGGGGTCTTTTGTGGTTCCAAACAAATCTGATGATTTTTTGTTCTATTTCTTTAAAAAATGCCATTGGGATTTTGATGGGGATTGCATTAAATCTGTATATTGCTTTGGGTAATATGGCCATTTTAACTATGTTGATTCTTCCAATCCATGAGCATGGAATGTCTTTCCATTTCTTTGTGTCTTCTTCAATTTCTTTTAAAAATGTCTTATAGTTTTCAGCATATAGGTCTTTCACATCCTTGGTTAAGTTTATTCCTAGGTATTTTATTCTTTTTACTGCAATTGCAAAAGGAATTTTTTTTATTTCTTTTTCTGAGATTTCATTGTTTGTATATAGGAATGAAATGGACTTTTGTATGTTGATTTTGTAACCTGCAACTTTACTGTATTCGTTGATTGTTTCTAATAACTTTTTGGTGGAGTCTTTAGGGTTTTGTATATATAGCATCATGTCATCTGCAAAGAGTGATGACTTACCTTCTTCATTCCCTATTTGGATGCCTCTTATTTCTTTCTCTTGCCTGATTGCTCTGGCGAGGACTTCCAATACTATGTTGAAAAGCAGAGTTGATAGGGGACAGCCCTGTCGTGTTCCTGAACGTAGAGCAAAGGGCTTCAGTTTTTCACTGTTGATTATGAGATTAGCTGAGTGTTTGTCATATATGGCCTTTATCATGTTAAGGTATTTTCCTCCTATACCTATTTTATTAAGTGTTTTAATCATAAATGGATGTTGTATCTTGTCAAATGCTTTTTCTGCCTCAATTGATAGAATCATATGATTTTTGTCCTTTATTTTGTTTATGTGATGTATCACATTGTTGGATTTGCGTATGTTGAACCATCCTTGTGCCCCTGGGATAAACCCCACTTGGTCGTGATGAATAATCTTTTTAATGCATTGTTGCATTCGATTTGCTAGAATTTTGTTTAGGATTTTTGCATCTGTATTCATCAGAGATATTGGTCTGTGGTTGTCTTTTTTGTTGTTGTTGTCCTTACCAGGTTTTGGTATCAGGGTAATGTTGGCCTCATAAAATGAGTTACGGAGTACTGTCTCTTCTTCAGTTTCTTGGAAGAGTTTGAGCAGTATTGGTATTAGATCCTCTTTGAAGGTTTGGTAGAATTCACTAGTGAAGTCATCTGGTCCTGGACTTTTGCTTTTTGGAAGGTTTTGGATGACTGATTCAATTTCGTTACTGGTGATCGGTTTGTTTAGATTTTCCAATTCTTTGTGATTCAGCCTTGGAAGGCTATATGTTTCTAAGAACTTGTCCATTTCTTCTAGGTTATTGAATTTGGTGGCATATAGTCCTTCATAGTATTCTTGGATGATCCTTTGTATTTCTGTGGCATCCATGATAACTTCCACTTTTTCATTTCTGATTTTGTTAATTAGTGTCTTCTCTCTTTTTATCTTAGTGAGTCTAGCCAAGGGTTTGTCAATTTTGTTAATCTTTTCAAAGAACCAGCTCTTTGTCACATTAATTTTTTTCTATTGTCTTTTTGTTCTCTATTTCATTTAGTTCTGCTCTGATTTGTATTATTTCCTTTCTTCTGCTGACCTTGGGTACATTTGTTCTTCTTTTTCTAGTTCTTTAAGGTGTAATGTGAGGTTATTTATTTGGGATTTTTCTTGTTTCTTGAGATAGGCCTGTAATGATATAAATTTCCCTCTTGAAACTGCTTTCGCTGCATCCCAACAATTTTGGTAGGATGTATTTTCATTCCCATTTGTTTCTATGTATCTTTTGATCTCTCTTCTAGTTGCTTCTTTGACCCGTTCTTTAAAAGTATGTTGTTTAATCTCCATGTATTTGTGTTTTTTCCTGCTTTCTTTTTGCATTTGATATCCAATTTCAAAGCCTTGTGATCAGAGAATATGCTTGGTATGATTTCAGTCTTCCTAAATTTGCTGAGGTTGGTTTTATGTCCCAATATATGGTCTATCCTTGAGAATGTTCCATGTACACTAGAAAAGAATGTATAGTTTGATGTTTTAGGATCAAGTGCTCTATATATGTCAATTATGTCCATTTCATCTAATGTGTCATTTAGGGCTGCTATTTCGTTATTTATTTTCTGTTTGGATGATCTATCCATAGCTGTCAATGATGTATTTAAGTCCCCTAGTATAATTGTGTTTTGGTCAATTTCTCCCTTTAGTTCTGTTAGTAGTTGCTTGGTATATTTCAGTGCTCCCTGATTGGGGGCATAAATATTGATGACTGTTATGTCTTCTTGTTGTATAGTCCCTTTACCATTATGAAATGTCCATCTTTGTCTCTTGTTACCTTTTTCACCCTGAAGTCTGTTTCATCTGATATCATTATGGCTACACCTGATTTTCTCTGGGTACCATTTGCTTGGAGTGTCAATTTCCACCCTTTCACTTTGAGTCTATGCTTGTCCTTGTAGCTGAGATGTGTCTCTTGGAGACAGCATGTGGTTGGTTTTAGTTTTTTGATCCAATCTGCTACTCTGTGCCTTTTTATTGGTGAGTTCAGTTCATTTACATTTAGGGTGATTATCGATATATGAGGATTTCCTATCATTCTATCTTGAGTTTTCTGGTAAGACTGTGTCTCTATTGTTTCTTTGCCTTTTTGTTGTTGTCTATGATTTCTGTGTGGTGGTATTCTATGATGTTTCCCTCTGTTTCTTATTTTATTATAGTGTATATTTCAATTCTGGATTCTTTTAGTCGTTATCCTTAAGTTTATGTAAAAGAAATATTGATGTTTAGAGTATTCCATTGTCTTCAGTGTGCCTACTTTCTCCATTTCCATATACCGGTTCAGGCCTTTACTCTCTCTCTTCTATGTTTTGGTTGCCACAAATTGTCCCTGTTGATGGTGGTCTAATAGCCTCCTTTACTATTTCTTGTAGTGCAGGTCGTGTATTAATAAATTCCCTCAGCTTCTGTATGTCTGGAAAGGTCTTTATTCATCCTTCATATCTAAAGGATATCTTTGCTGGGTATATTATTCCTGGCTCATAATTTCTCTCTTTCAATAGTTTGAATATTTGGTTCCACTCCCTCCTGGCTTGTAGAGTTTCTGCTGAGAAATCTGATCATAATCTAATGGGCTTTCCTTTGTAGGTTACCGTATTCTTTTCCCTGGCTGCCTTGAGGATTCTTTCTTTGTCGTTGATTTTAGACAGCTTCAATACAATGTGCCTTGGAGAAGGCCTGTTGGGATTGAGGTAATTAGGTGTTCTATTTGCTTCTTGGATTCGAGGATCCAGTTCTGTCCACAAGTTTGGGAAGTTCTCATCAACAATTTGTTTGAATATATTCTCTGTTCCCTTCTCTCTTTCTTCTCCTTCTGGTATGCCCATTATTCTTATATTGCTCTTTCTGATGGAGTCAGAAAGTTCTTGTAGAGTTCTTTCATTTCTTTTAAGTCTCAAGTCTCTTTCTTCTTCCATCTGTGTCATTTCCAGGTTTCTATCTTCGATGTCACTGATTCTTTCCTCCATCTGGTCAACTCTACTACCTAAGCTGGCTATTTCATTCTTAATTTCTTCTATTGAGTTCTTAATCTCCAGAAATTCTATTTGGTTCTTTTTAAAAATTTCAATCTCTTTTGTAAAATGCTCATGTTGTTCTTTGATTGTGTTTCTGAGTTCATTAAACTGCCTTTCTGTGTTTTCTTGCATCTCGTTGAGTTTTTTTCAGAACTGCAATCTTGAATTCTCTGTCATTTAAGTCATATATTTCATATCTTAAGTTCATTTTCTGGAGACTTTTCACTTTCTTTCTGAGCTGTCTTGTTGCCTTGGTTATGCATGACAATTAATGATTTATGATTTCTCTTCTTAGACATCTGCAGGAGTGGCTTCTGCAACAGGTTGATAGGAAGAGTTCTTTCTTTTGTTTTCTAGTACTTGTTGGTAGAATGTTTTATTTTCTCTCCAACTGTAGCCTTTTATTCTCTCTCACACTGTAGTATTGTTTTCTCTGCACTCTTCCAGTTTCTCACACAATGGGGGGATTCCCTGGAAGGCAGGCTTCTCCTCTGTTAACAGTTCGCCTGGGTTATAGGGCACCGCATCCCTGTGGGTATGTGGAGAGCTTTTGAAGTTCCAAAGTTCTTCCTGCACCAGATTCAGAGCCCGTATGTTTCAGCAGTTCTTTTTACTCCTGCAGGGATCCGCCCAGATAGGTGGGGCCAGGGGCAGGGTGAGTTGTGAGAGGTGGCCCAGAGCAATGGCTGTGACCACCACCACAGGCAGTCTTGCTTCCACAGCTCCCTCCCCTTTGCTGGAACTAGTTGGGCTGCAAATCTGTGTCTGCGGGCCACAGTTCTCAGAACAGCAAATACTCTGTTCTTTTCATCTGACACTGCTACTGTTCCGCTTCTAGCACTGGGCAGGTGGAGGTGGGGCGAGCTCTGGGGGGTAGGGAGGGGGCGGCTAGTCTCAGTGCCTAAAGCTTCCATTCTCTGCTTGGCAGTGAGGGCTTAAACCACTGGTTTCAGCCTTTTTCCCTCAGTCTTTGCTCCGAGGTCTCTACCGTGAATGTTGGTTTCAGCCATGTTATATGGTGCCCCCTCAGCCCTGTGGGCCATAAGCGGAGCTCTAGCAGTCGGAGTTCTTCCCTCTCCTGCACCTGCGGTAGTTCCGGGATGCAGCGAGCTCGGAGCACTGAGCTAGGTCTGCGTCCTGTGCCCACGCTGCTCCGTCTCCGCACTTCTCCCTTCTTCCTCCCCTGCTTGCACAATTTGCCCACCTTTAGATGAATTCAGTAGAGAGACTCTTCGTCTTGCCTGTCTGCTGTGTGGGGAGTCCTTTGTGGAGTTAAAGTTTTTCAATTTGTTGTAAATTCCAGGGGAGATTTACAGAGGCTCACCTCACGCTGCCATTTTGATGAACTTCTTTTCCTTTTATTGGAGTCTTATAGATGTAAAGAATTTTATCATTCACAATTTAAAAATGTCAATCCACACAATATCTTCAGGGATGCCAAAAGGTACTGGATGAGAGTGCCCACTCTGCTTGTTTAAATTTGGTGGGTAAGACTCAGAGAGCTTCAATTTCTTCCCATCACTGAACTTTCAATTCTCTCTAAAGGCATTTGTTACGTTGAGATCTCCTGACATGTTTTTCTTGACAAAAGGCAATTGCATCTCTGTGTTCAAATGTGACAAAGTACGGTTCAGGGAGAAGAATTTGTAGGCTTGATAATTATTGATTGATTTTATTTACACACAGGACTTTATGTGTTGCAGGATGAGGTACAGAAGAAGAGCAGGCACTAGGAAAGAGGGCTCTAACTCTGAGTTAATGACATTTGCCCAGGTCTGCATTTCTATGAAAACACATAAATCGTACTTATACCAAACTTTCCAAAATGGAAATTCTCTGGGAAGCATATTTCCCCTTTGATGAAATATATTCATCCAAGATATTTTACTAAATAAACTAATCAATAAAATTAAGGGAAATTTGTGTTTAAAAGATAGTACTTCCTAAAGTTTAACATGGCCACTTTATATTTTCATATACCCCTAGAGGCTTAGTTGTTGTAATAGTGTGTGTGTCATTTGGCATTTGCCCTTTTTCACTTAAGATGTTTTTCATGGATCAACAGTCTTCCTAATTAATATTTTCAAAACTTCCTGGCTGTTACAGAAAATATTTTAACGAATATCACACACACACACACACACACACACACACACACGAGTACATAATAATTATTATTATTTTTCAAAATCATGCTTTAAATTTCTAGAAGTAGGATATCTGCACCAAAGAGATCAAACACTATTAGGGCTGTAACTCTACAGTAATGTGTTCTCTTCCAAAAGTGCCAGGTAATTTACCCTCCTGATCACAGTGCAGGAGTGCAATGGTTTCAACAAAAGGTTCAACCACAGGGAAAGCATGAAGCCTGTCATATAGGTTTAACCTTTGAGAATAACTAGCAAATACGAAGGTTTCTCAGCTCGATGCAAACACGGAGAAACAGCAACTCTTCACCACAGAGTAGGGATCACAACCTCAAACTCCCTCACAGTTATGCAAGGGAGTGTGAATTAACCAAGCAAAGTGTCAGGGAGCCTGTAGGAAAAGACAGGAACTATGCAAAATGGAGTATGCTTGCTCCATCTGTCCCATCCACCCCCATCTAATGAGCCATCTCCACTCAGTTCCAGCTGAAATGTTCAATTTCACAATATTGGCTACTAATTCAAATTTAATATGTAGAAAACATAGTAACACTTAGCAGACAAAAAGAAGGAAGAAAGGAAGAGAGAGAGGATGGACAGAAGTTTTGAAACCTCTGCATATAGACCTCATAATGTACAATTTGCAGTGATCTTTTTATGGCAGTAAGGCAAGTCACAATGAGAAGATGCCTTGTAAAACTCATTCCTGGGATTGGCACTAATAGAAAAAAAATACAAAATGAAAATGCTAAGCAACCAGCAACATCTAAAAGGAATGTCACTCACGATGATGTACGGTATACATGCATGAAAAGCAGAATTAGATGCTGGGCTTTAGCAGATGTAATTATATAACACGATAGATAAAGGCACAAAACGAGTCGAACTACTCTTTCCAAATTACAAAGCTGTAAACCATTCAGCAATCAAATAGTAAAAAGGAAAAAAATGTTTTTCTTTAATTTGCTTAACCTATTTCCCTTACAGCAAAATGCCTAGGATGCACAATGCTTTGGGGAGTTACAGAATGACTGCTATTCCTCTCCACTCATTTTCCAAGCGATTTAATTTCTTCAGTAAGATCAGCTACACAGGATAGTGAGAAGCCCTAGTTAGCGTGTCTTTTTCCAGATTTGCCTTGGTGACATGAGAAAATGTGGCAGCAGAGAGGGGCATAAAAACCTATAAATTGGCGTAAGATACTGATAAGAATAAGAGAATTCAGCCCTCCAACAGCACATCTCTCCTCCTCATCTCTCAGCATCCTATAGACTTATTCTGGTACGTTTGGGAGGAAGGTAGGAGTTACCTGATATGTATGACCTTTTGAAGTTGTCCACAAGTCCATCTGCTATCAAACAATGTTACGTATAGTAGGAGGAAGATTAAAGATTTGGAGGAATAAGGGATAGGGGAGTTATAAAGGTCATAAAAGAAGGCAAATTTGCCTTTAAGAGAGAAACCCAGAGGCATTTTTTGTTGGGAAATATTTCTAAACTAAGAATGTAAGCAAAAAGGACAACTAGTAAGTTATATGAATTGCCTTTTACTAGGATAATGAAAATCCAGGGACTGACAGGGAGACAAAAATCAATCCATAAATTTAAGACATTGCTCCCTGCTGTTTTTCTGTTACCCTTTGGCAGAGTCCTCAGTGCTACCATTTTGGTAGCTGTACGTACACTTATGCTCAACTAGTTCACAGGGCTGTCATTAAAACTGGGCATTTTAAATGAGATACTGGGAATTATATCCAGGTAATTCAATCAAAGTTAGTCTTGAGCCTAAAGTAGACTTATAGATGTCTTGATCCTCAGGTGCACTTTTCCAATATGTTACTGTAATTAGGTTCCTCCATCACTGTTTTCTAAGCCTGGGTGATTTGGTAAAATGCCTCAGTGAAGGCTTCCTGAAACTAAAAAAGTCATAGTGAATAATTCTCCACAAGGTCCTCTTATTCAAATCAAACTCTCCCCCTGGTCTTCTCCCCTTGTTTCCTTGATATGAAAGTGTCTACTCCCATGACACATAAGGCTATCTCACATCGCAACTCCCCTCTGTATCTCTTTTTCAATTCCTGGCCCTGAGTATTCTGAGATGACCCACATACTATAGATGAATAATCTGCCCTCCAGACATTTATCATCTTGTAGAGTGAGGCATTATCACCACTTAATTAATTGGGCACTCACTGTGGGCCAGGCACTGCTCTATAGTCTTGACTGGCATCCATTATCTCAGTTAATTATTAGAGTAATTGAATGCATTAAGGGCTATTTTACACCCCTAATCTGAAGATGGAAAAACTAAAGATGAGAGAGATGAAGTCATTTTTCAAAGTAGTATAACTCTCAAGTGACAGATTCAGGGCAAGATCTCAGATCTGACTCCAAAGTCTAGACTCTTAGCCACTGCTTAATAGTATAAAAGATGTGGAAGAGGAAGACAATAATGATGAAGGCTAATGTTTATTGAGCATTTTTATGTCCCAGACAAAGTGCACGGCACTTGACATAGATTATAATCTTGTTCAATTAAAACAACCACCCTGTGAGATTGTCGCCCCCCCAATTATTAGATGATGAAAAGCAAGGTGTATAGAAATTATGCTTTATGAAATGTCATTGTAGTCTCATTGAGCAGAGGGGGTCCTTGTACTACAGAAGAATCAGTGCTTCTGCTTTAACTGGCCGTTTTAGGATCCCCTTAGAACATCACATCAAAAGTGTGCTTGAGACCACTTAATATCAAAGGGTCTAGCTCCCAAGCAGATTGAGGTAATGTCTTATGAGTTTTAGGATCCCTGCATCCAGCAGAATGCCCTGCAAATACTGTACTTAATACATGTTTGTTGATTTCAGTCTTTGATGTTTAGGAACAAAGTGGTTAACAGTTGGTTCCCATTGATGTATTATTCCTCATTCACTGAGGCATTTTTTGCTTTAGAAAAAAATGGTAGCAGTGCACTCTTATATTTGATCCATCAAAACAATGGTTATAATATCATTCTTTTCTCATCCCATTACTGTGAAACTTATTTGAGAGCTATTAAAGGATATCATTGTTTATTTATTTGGCAAACATTACTGAGAGCCTATTATATTTTAGGTACTTTGCTAAACCTGCTGAGGGAGACAAATACATATAAAGACATATGGGTCATTTCACAAGTAGAACATTAGATGCAAGCTTCACTCTTTTGAGGATAAGCATCTTGCATCATCTACAATTTGTTACCCATGTCATGT
This sequence comes from Rhinolophus sinicus, assembly GCF_036562045.2. NCBI lineage: Eukaryota > Metazoa > Chordata > Mammalia > Chiroptera > Rhinolophidae > Rhinolophus > Rhinolophus sinicus. The sequence goes on along the minus strand of NC_133759.1, from coordinate 46,641,092 downwards.
CCTTCATTTGCAAAAACACTTAATGATCCTGTAAGCAAATGTGTAAACAATAGCTATTAAATGCATAAATACACCCATTTAACTACTTTCTTTTTGCCAATAAAATAAATATTCCCTATTAATAAACAGCTATACACAAATATAGTTTATACATGAATCGCATGTAGGAAAAAATGCCTGGAGTATGCAGTGGTAGAAATGACATAGGTATAGAAATGAGACACTAGAAAAATTAGTCACATTCCTTTAAATCTAACTTCCTATGGTCTTCATTGTACCATTTATTAAAGAATTAAAGGTACATTTATTTTCAAGACATTTGTTATTAAAAAATGATAGCTTTAGTATACCTTTAGAAATTGTATCTACAATTATATTGCTTAACACTTTGTTTTAATATATTTCTCTATGAGATGTTTCCACTCATTCTGATACTGACTATAAAAGCAAAATAAAATGTGGAGTATAAGTTATGATTAAAAAAATTAAAACCCTATTGACAAAAAGAGAGAAGTGGCAGTTTTACATGCTCATTGCCTTCTCTAAATAATTATCCCATCTTTTAACTTCACACTGGCAATACAGGTAATGAATATAAATCCCTTATGTTTGTAATGCAGTTGATTTTTATTTGCAGTAGTAAGGCAGATGAGGTACCCTGGCTAAACCAACCACAGTTGAAGGTTCTGTTTGTTTGTTTGTCTTTTCTTTTTACTTTATTGAGGTATAATGTACATACATTAAAGTATGTACAATGCACTAACCACGAGTATACAGCTAGATGAGTTTTTATACCTGTGTAAACATCACCCTGATCAAGATGTGAAACATTTCCAGAGACTCAGAAATTTCCTTCTTGACATTGCCTAGTCAACAACCAGCCCCCACCCCACCCCACCCCCGAGTCAGGGTAATTATGTGGTGTCTCTTACATTGATTGCTTTTACCTGCTCTTGATATCATGTAAGTGTAATTATGCTATATGCATTCTTTATGTCCATTTTGTTTTGCTCAACATAATGTGATTCATTTACGTTGCTGTGTGTAATTAATTGTTGTGTGCAGTTCTTTTTTTATCATTGTGGCATATTATATGAGTATAATACAACATTTTGAATATCTCCATTCTTCTGTTGATAGACAGTTTGGTTGTTTCCAGTTTTTGTGTAGTATGTAAATACAATATTTTATATAAAACTTTTTAAAGGTATCAATAAGCTCAAACAAAGCAAGAAATATTCAGAAGACCAGAAACTAAATAAAAGCATAGCCTGAAGCTGGCTTTAAACTTCAGGGTAGCTGCTGAACTCGGTGAACCTGAGCTTCAGCTGTCATAGCCTGTCAGGTTCCTCTGGATAGAACAAGCTGAATCTAAGTAGCCAGAGAAAAGGAGATTCTAATAAGAACCTTCTTCAGTAAGCTGGAACCCTCATTTTAGGATAAACAAGAAGTAAACCTAGCTCTGCAGGGGGCTGCAAAGAAACGGCCCATCTTAAAACATAATACAAAGTGTAGGAGAGAAATAAATCTACTCTGAAAATTTATATTCCCAAGTTAGACCCATGTTTGTTTGAAGTCCAGTTTCTATAATCTACTTGATCCTAAAGAACCTCAATAAAGCAAAGCAAAACAACAACAACAAAACAAAACAAAACACTGAGGTATAACTGTAGTATTTTCATTTCCTTTGGATATGTTCCCAAAAGTGGAATTACTGGATCAAGTGGTAGTTCTATTTTTAAATTTTTGAGGGAGCTCCATAGTGTCTGTCTATACCGAGGAGTCCCTTTTTTTCACATCCTCACCAACACTTGTTATTTCTTGTCTTTTATATAATAAGCATTCCAACAGATGTGATATCTCATTGTAGTTTTAATTTGCACTTATTTTGCTGATGATGGAGATGTTGAGCACCTCTCCATGTATCTGTTGGCTGTCTGTACGTGTCTTCTTTGGAAAACTCTCTATTCAATCTCATTTTTTAAATCAATTTTTTGTTTGTTTCATTTTGCTCTTGAGTTATATGGGTTCTTTAAAATGGCCCAAACACATGGAAAATCTGATTTTTAAAAAATAATAGATTACTAACTCTAAGGATGAATAAATTGGTATAAAAATACTGTTTTTTTCTTGCTAGCTTGAGCACAAAAACGTCAGAGAGCACTATGATTGCTTTTGCCTTTGTATATATGCCAATTCCCAAATGAGTCAACAGGGCAATGGGATGATACCATCACCCAGATAAGCTTTATATCAGTCCCTAGAGCCAGATTGCAGGAGCCAACTGAGGGAGCCACAGTGGCAATCAACACTATCAGTAGGAAAGGCATTTTTCAAAAGTACCAAAAACATGTGTGGTGCTTTGACGTAGTCACCCACAGACTTATATTAGGTTGGCGCAAAAGTAATTGTGGTTTTTACAATCTTTAACCTTTTAAACCGCAACTACTTTTGCACCAACCTAATAGATCACACACATATAATATATACATTGGTATTTTAAGATTCAACTAGCACCTAACAGTATGGGAGAGTTCCCAAAAAGTGAAATGAAAATACTCATAACTTCCTTTACACATACATGTAGAAGTCATTTGTCAGTTAGATGTTTGATTACAGTGCAATGGAAAATAATGTGCTTTAAAAACTGTAAGGCCATACGTTTATTTTAATAAACTATTCTTATAAACTTCTGATAAACTATTGGCTGTAAGGCTATAAAGAATTTTTAAGGAACCATCTATCATATGCTAAAATAAACTGGGCTGCATTAAAATTTCACTCCAAACTCTGATATTCCATGTCTTACATGAAATCAATTCATTTAAACACCAGTTTGCTCCTTTAAAAATATGCAATAACTGGGGGAAAAAAAGAAGAAAACATGCAGAAATGCATAAGGAAGTCTGAGACACCAACATATTAGAAGACCCAGATCTTTGGGTTAATATTTACCACAGTTGCATCATTTTTATTACCCAGTCATTTGTGTCCAGTCCTTATCAAATCTTTCAACTTTCTCAACTCTCTCACAGTGCTTACAGGGCTTGAACCAGGGGCCTCTGTACCTACCACCAACAATCACGTCAAATAGGAAAACAAATACCATTAACAAAAGATCATCTGACTCACAGGAAAAATTCATCAAGCACAAAAAGATGCTCCTTTCTTGGTTATTTATTTTTCTGTACACCACACAAATGTTCATGGCAGTAGGTTTTACTTATCATTTATTGTTGGTCTTAGAACCTGAAGGAACTTTGAATTCCAGCAACTCAGCTTTATTTCAGATAGAGCAACATTGTGGCAAGGTACCTCCTAAGTTAGTTTTGCCACCATTATCTTCCCCCAGCATCTGAGCTCCTTGAATCACTCAACAGCAATTTCTTTCCATCTCTTTTATGTCTGTGCATCCATCAATATTGAAGAAGTATTTAGTGGAGTTGTCAAAAAACTAGACTTAGAAAATATTGTAAGCATTATTTTAACAAGTAAATGTTGAGTAATCTGTGAAGTGTATATTGCAAGATGTAGGGATGAAGTGTTGGCTTTTTTCAGCAAATAGAATAACGTGTCAGTACCCAATGAATTTTAGAAGTGGAAGTTTTCCCCATTATTTCATTCTCTTGAGCAAGTTTACATTCATTTATTTATTTATGTATTTATGTGAAACATATACAGAGCATTCTTTTTTATGCTGGGTCTCATAGAAGGACTTAACATTTCTATATTTTAGTATTCTTAGCTGTCAAATGGAAATGATAATATCTCACTGGGTTTTTATCAGGATTAAATCAGTTAATGCATCTGAAGCCTTGAGAATGGGGCCTGACACATATAAGGTCTATGTATACATTGACTATTGTTTTAGCTCAGGACCTCTAAGAAGCGTTTCCTGAGGCCTCCCCCACCTCCCATTAAGCAACCCATTAAAGTGATGACATTACATTTGGGAGGTGTAAGGTCAGGACAGCGAGGGTGAGATTTTAAAAAGAAGCTAGGTGAGGAAAGAGGAAAGTGACATGACATGATGTGTTTTATTGCCATGGACCACTTCATAAAAAGCTGCCAAGAGATCAATAGGACAGTCAGGACAGTCAGCAGATATGTTTGCTTGCCACATACAAAGATCACATCACATCTCCTGGGGGAAAGAAAGCAGGGGAACTTAATCTACCAGGTCCTTTTCATTCCACATTTTCTTTTAATTTCAATAAATGTTTATTAAGAAACAATGCTATAAATTGAAGTCAGTGTTACTCTTCTGTTGATTATTTCTTTGTAAAATTTTTATATTTTTCAATTATAGTTGACATACAACATTATATTAGTTTCAGGTGTACAACATAGTAATTAGACATTTATATAATTTATGAAGCAATCTCCCTGATAAGTCTAGTACCCATCTGACACCGTAAATAGTTATTACAATATTACTGGCTGTATTCCCTATGCTGTATTTTATATCCCTATGGCTATTTTTATAACTGTCAATTTGAACTTCTTAATCCCTTCCTTTTTTTCACTGATGCCCCCAAACCATCCCATCTAACAACCATCAATTTGTGCTCTGTATCTATGAGCTTGTTTCTGTTTTGTTATTTTGTTTTTTAGATTCCACATATAAGTGATGTCATATTGTATTTTTTAATCAGATTTTTAGTTTTTTTGGTGTGCACGTCTATGAGTTCTTTACATATTATGGTATTAACCCCTTATTAGATCTGTCATTGGCGAATATCGTCTTCTGTTCAGTAGGTTGTCCTTTCTTTTTGTTTTTGGTTTCCTTTGCTGTGCAAAAACTTTTTAGTTTAATGTAATACCATTTGTTTACTTTTTCTTTTGTTGCCCTTGCCTGAGGAGACATATCCAAAAATAAAATATTATGAAGAGTGATTAAAAGAGTTTACTGCCTATGTCTTCATCTAGGAGTTTTATGGTTTGGGGGACTTACATTTAACTCTTTAATTCAATTGGAGAATATTTTCGTATATGGTATAAGAAAGTGTTCCAATTTCATTTTCTTTGCCTGTATCTGTCCAGTTTTCCCAACACCATTTTTTGGATAGGCTGTCTTTACATTGTATATTCTTGCCTCATTTGTCATAGGTTAAACGACTGTATAGGCATGTGTTTATATCTGGGTTCTCTATTTTGTTCCATTGATCTATGTGTCTGTTTTTATGCCAATACCATGCTGCTTTGATTACTGTAGCCTTGTAGTATTGTTTGATATCAGGTAGCGTGATACCTCCAACTCTGTTCTTTTTCTCAGTATTGATTTGCCTATTGAAAGTCTTTTATGGTTCCATATAAATTTCAGGACTATTTTTTTCTAATTCTGTGAAAAATACCATTGGTATTTTGATAGGGTTTGCATTGAATCTGTAAATTGCTTTGGGTATTATGGACATTTTAACAATGTTAATTCTTCCTGTCTGTGAGCATGCTCGTATATGCTTCCATCAATTTGTTTCTTCAAAGTCTTATAGTTTTTTGAGTACAAGTTTTTTTTACCTCAGTTAAATTTATCTCTAGGTACTTTATTCCTTTTCATGCAGTTGTAAATTGGATTGTTTTCTTAATTTCTCCTTCTGATAGTTCGTTTTTAGTGTACAAAAATGCAACCAATTTTTGGATATAATATTTGTATCCTACTTGACTGAATTCTTTTATTCTAATAGTTTTTGTTGGATTCTTTAAGGTGTCATATCCTCTGCACTAATGACAGTTTTAATTCTTCCTTTCCAATTCAGATGCCTTTTATTTATTTTGCTTGTCTAATTGTTGTGGCTAGGACTTCCAATACTACTGTGTTTCCCTGAAAATAAGACCTAATAAGACCCAGTTAAGATCATCAGCCAGACTGACACATTTAGTACATTATGACAATGTTCCAGAGGAAGATAATATGAGTGTATTTGGATAAATGTAGATTGTTGTAAAAGAAAAAAATAAGACATCCCCTGAAAATACAACCTAATGCATCTTTTGGAGCAAAAGTTAATATAAGACTCAGTCTTATTTTTGGGGAAACACGGTAAGTTAAATAAGAGTGATGAAAGTAGACATCCTTGTCTTTTCCCTGATCTTAAATAGAAAGGTTTCCGCTTTTCCCTGTTGAGTATGATAGTTGTGTGTTTTCCCTTTATTATATTGAGGTATAATCCCTCTATTCCATTTTGCTGAGAGGTTTTTAATAATAAATGGAGGTTGGATTTTGTCAAATGCTTTTTCTGCATCTATTGACATAATCATATGATTTTTATCTTCCATTTTGTTTATGTTGTATATCACATTAGTTGATTGGTGGATACTGAACAAGTCTTGTATCCCAGGAATCATCCCACTTGATCATGGTGTATGATTGTTTTAATGTATTGCTGAATTCGGTTTGCTAATATTTTGTTGAGGATTTTTGTATCTATATTCATCAGGGATATTGGCCTCTAATTTTCTTCTTTTGTAATGTCTTTGTGCAGTTTAAATATCAGGGTAATGCTGGCCTCATAAAATGGGTTTGGAGCCTAACGTCCTCTTCAATACTTTGAAATAGTTTGAAAAGGATAGGTATTCATTCTTCATAATATGTTTCATAAACTTACCTATAAAGCCTTCTGGTCCAGGACTTTTGTTTGTTGGGTGTTTTTTTGATAACTAATTCAATTTCATTAGTAGTTATCAGTCTATTCAGATTTTCTGTTACTTCCCCATTCAGTCTTGGAAAATTGTATGTTTGTAGGAATTTATCCATTTCTTCCATGTTGTCCAGTTTGTTGGCATATAATTGTTTATCATATTTTCTTATGTCCTAGGTATTTCCCTGGTGTCTGTTGTCACTTCCCTTTCATTTCTGATTTTATTTGGGACTTCTTTATTTTTGTTGATGATTCTGGCTAGAGGTTATCAATATTATTTATCATTTCATAGAAACACTTCTTGGTTTCATTGATCTTTTTTATTGTTTTTTAATTTATTTCTACTCTGATCTTACATTGTAATTGCTATTAATCAATTGCTGTTATACAGGGGGAACCAAAAGCAACACCAAAGTTGCTTTTGAATCAAACTTTCTTTTCTTAACTTTTAACATAGTATGTATAGTCGATAAAAATCAAGGCTTTAGAATTAAACACATAATTTTGAGTCCTGGATCTGCTACTTGTGAGCTGTGAAAGTTATTTAAGCTGTCTGAGTCTTGGTTCCTTCATCTATAAAATGGAAATGTTAATATCTATTTCATAGAGCTGTTATAAAGAATGAATAAGTAGTAAAATACTTAAAGCTGTGATTGGCACATAAATGTTCAATAACTGTTTACTACTGCCATAATTATCATTGCATACAAATGAGAAGATTGGTAAACCTATTCAGACCACTAACCATGAATCTACTAGAATCACACTAGAGAAAACACACCACAGCCTGCAGCTACACAGGAAAAATAAGATTGAATAATGACCATGATGGATTGGATCAACAGAGAAAGCCTGAATAAGTAATTCAGAACTCAAACTGTATTTTTCCCTCACTTGCCTGAATTATCAAGAAAATTGCCCCTTCTCCCCACTTTAATTTGCATTATAGGTACCACCATAAAGTCACTTTCTACACCCGATTTGATTCTTTGACAGTCATACTCAGAAGTGTGTCATCAGAATCTAAATGCATTTTTGTCAGATGTTGTAAAATTGTAAAATGCTATTTTATTCTGCCAAGGCAGAGTCACATGAGAGCTTTAAGACCTGTGCGAGTATTCACTACAACTTATTTATATGGGCATTGCAATGAGCAATGATATCACTACAGTGTTATTGATGGAAGCCTTCATGTGAGACATTTAAATTTTTAAAATTGTCATCTTCCTGCAGATTGTACCCTGTTTGTTTGAGGATTCAGTTTGGCTGTTATTTGACATTAAAACAAGCATTCTATACAAGAGACTTATTTTACATTTAGACAAGATGAAAACTTAGGTTTTGAACAATACATGACCTATTTTGGGCAGATAAAGAAAAAAAACTTTGATTTTCTTAATCTTCTTCATTTTGAATAATGTTTATTCCTCTTCACTCTTATTGCTTTTGAAAACCTTCAAAAATTGAACCGAATGAAACTAGACTTAAAAGCGATATGATAGGAGAGAAAACAAACTTGTACTAATTTTCTTTGGATTCCAATTAGCTGCAACCCAAGCTTTGTACCCTAACCTTCAAATTTTTATCCAAGGGGCCTAGGATAGTAAGTAGTTATCATCATATTTAACAGGTATGCCATGTAATGATCCTGGTGAAGGGAATTCATGGACCACAGTTTGAGCAACTAATTAAACTATGTAGAAGCCATTTATGGACTAGAATAAGGAGAGAAATAACATCAATTTTCAGTAACTCTGACATAATATCACAAAACACCTAGTATCTGAATACTAAGCCAGCTTGAAGTTCAAGAATATTTGAATTTAAGGTCATAATAAGCTAATGTTTCCCCCTAATTTCATGAAAATCACAGTTGTGTCATCCAAAGTAAGTGATTTGTTTCTCAGTACTCCTTACATCTTTGCTGATATATTTACTTTTCTAGTCACCAGGCAATTAAAAAAAAGAAAGAAAGAAAAGAAAAGAAATCAAACCTCTATGACCGATTTCTAAAGAACTCTGTGCTCCACACAACCTTATTTGCTACTAGGAAAGAAGTGATCGCCAAGATATTCTCATGCATACAGCTAATGTTTTTTCCAGGAACTTCTAGTAAATTCAGTGTTTCATTTTGGCTTTTGCTTCTATGATCCCTGACCATTTTCGTACTGTTTAAGTTCTCCTACTGAGTCTTCCCACACAGTTGTTTAATGATGCTCCATGGTGACCCCTACAGCTTCAATGTAGCCCTAACAGAAAACCCACATTTGGATGCCATAAAGGCATATCCAATAAGTCCAAATAAAGGTAATGAGCATAGCCACAGAGAAAGTGTAGAGAATAGATTTTACTCTACGCAATACCAATTGATTGGTATTGGCTCCCTTCAGTACTGTATTATGACAGACTGTGGGGCCGGAGTTTCTAAGGAAGATTTCTACCTGAAGAATAGTGACTAAGTGAGACACAAGATTCTACTTCGTTATCAGTTATACTAATGCTCAAGGCACATTCATGTATCAGATAAAGCTGGATTGGGACTACCCAATTTAGTACCAGTGGTAAACAGAACCTGTTGCTTCCTTATATGTCTGTCATGATATCTGGAAATATTACTACTTTCTGAAGGACCAACCACATGCAGAGAAATCAAAGTCAGTGTTTGATAAGCATGTATGTTTAAATGCATAGGTTGCTATTCTACTACCTGGATGGAAAAAAATATTAGTACTTGATCCTGCCTTTCACAGTGACCCTGTCCACTAATACAGATGGATACATCAAATCAGTATTCATTCCTTCTAAAGAGACGTGAAGAAAAGGAAGAACAGAAATCAACAAAGAAATAGAAGCATTCTTGGATTAGGGAGGCAGGATTGAGGAATCTTCTTCCCCATGTAAACATGTATCATTTTAATTGTTATAAAAGCCAATAAAGAGTGTTTTATTATTTTATAAACCTATCCATCCTTCAAGCTACAGCTTAAATATTCTGTCCCATATGTAATTCTTAATGATCCTTTCATTTATGATTTTAATCTAAAATCATGATCTTGTGATTTTTCATTCCTGTAAAACATTAATTCACTATATAAAGATATATATTCATATATTCCATATTATATCTTATGGATACTTATTTAAATACATTTCTTCCCCATCATGTGTTTATACTATATGTATATGTAGGAAATGCTTTGTGGCAATCACCACACTAAGTATAGGGCCACATAAGCAAATAAGTAAATGGCATAATCTCCCACCTCCTCTACCGCAAACTCACATTCCAATGGATAATAAAGACTATAAATAGACAGCTACAGGACAGTGAGAAGCTGGATGTCACAGCTCATTCACAACTAGATTTGGAATTTGCTTTTGCAGAACTGATGACATAACTCCAATACATAAGCCAGGGTTAGAGTTTAGAGTTGTTTGATGTTTGGATGTTGGCTATTGGATCTTCGCTATAAAGAGACAAAACAGATTTTATAACATTTGAGCTATTTTCTCTATCTCCCTCTTTTTTTTTCTCCCAATGTCAGTGTCTTTCCTTGGTAATCATAGTCTCTCTTGTTTTATTATTATGGATTTCTCTTTAACAATGAAGATTTTTTTAAACTTTTTTTTTTCTTTATTTGCTCTCCTCTAGAGCAGATGTCAGCAAACATGAGCTTGTGGCCTATTCTGTTGGACAATTCTATTGGACTATAACCACACCCATTATCTAGGTATTTTCTGTGGCTGCTTTTACATTATAATGGCAGAATTGAGAAATTGTGACAAAAATCTTATTGCTAGCACAGAAGCCTAACATTTTTGCTATCTTGGCTTTTAAGAGAAAATTTGCTGACCTCTGCTCTAGAACAAGGGCTCTATGAGGGCAGGGACGAAATCTTGGTCAACTTTGTAATCTCAGCACCAAGCACAGGATCAAGGATTCTTGACCAAAGATGTACCCTATGGACAGATTTCAAAGATGCATTAACCCCGAAACATTGTCTGCTAAATTGCATATGCAGAGAATGTGTCTATTCCTTGGCAAATGCACATTTTTTTTATTAGGGTAAGATTTTTGGCTTATTCCTATTCTCAAAAGAGAATTCTTCTGGTAAGTACCTATCTGACCAACCCTCCCATAGACAGCAACTGTAAACTCTGAACACACACACACACACACACACACACACAGAGCTTTCTAAAGGTACTAAGAGTGAATAAAAACAGGCAGATTCTGACAAGGAGTCAAAACTTGGAAGAAGGGAACAGCAGTCAATAAGTCTCTCTCTCTCTCTCTCTCTCTCTCTCTCTCTCTCTCTCTCTCTCTCTCTTTCACTCTCACTCTTTCACTCTCACTCTCACTGAGGGCAGTTCACAGTCAAAGCCATGGAGAGTGCCTAAAACTCTGATTGAAAACCCAAATGTTTCTGGCCTAAAGAACCTGAGCACAGAGTTTGGGACATCCACAGTCTCTGGAAAGGCTGTGTGTGGGGGGATGGGAGTAGCATGATCATGGAAACGAGAGACAAGGGGAAGAATTCCCAAATTCTCTGCTCAAATCCCTGGCTGACCCCTGAACCATACATGTGTGGGGCAAACACCAAATAGCCCAGATTAGGATAAAAAAACTGAAATAGGTTTTAGCGGTTGTCCAAGAGACAGTTTGTACTCTTAAGTCCAACAAAGTTAATTACTCGCTAAAGCAAAATGTTACCACCCTTGTGAGAAATATAATAGAATCCAGATACTCCAACACATAACATTCACAATGTCCAGGATATAATTCAAAATTACTCAACATACAAAGAAACAGGAATATGTGACCAATCCAAAACTAAGACAATCAAGAGAAAACAGCCCCGTATTATCTAAATATTGGAATTAGCAGACAATGACTTTAAAGCAGGTATTTTAACTATGCTCAGTGAGGCAAAGGAAAATATGCTCATAATGAATGAAAAGTTGTGAAACCCTTAGCAGAAAAACAAATGATTTGATAAGAATCAAATGGAAATTCTAGAACTGAAAAATATAGTATTTCAAAAGAATAGGTGACTCTCTTCTCAAAATTAAACGACACTGTGTACTGGCTCACTGTTTATTTGACTTGAGAATCTTGAGTTTTTTCTTCTCTGAAAAAAGAACATATCATAATAGAAAGAAACAGTGCTAAAAAACAACTGTAGGCGTAAAATTTTGGTCTGTAATAAAGCAACCATTGTGGCCTAAATAAATTAATCTTGAACAAATTACTTTACCTCTCAGTACCTTTATTCTTTAGCTAAAAATGAGGACAATAATGGTACTTCTGTATAATATATTCTAAGCACAGTTCCTATAACCTGATAATTATTTAATAAACTTTATGATGATAATGATTTTTAATTGGGCTCTTAAAGTGCCTTCTCTAAAACAGGAATATCAAGGTGGATGACATATTCTGGCTGGTTTTGAGGAGCTAGCTGAAAGAAGAGAGGCCAGGACCCAGTAAAGTAGCCTAAAGAGAGAGTTCCAAAACCAAAGTGCAACTTAAAGAGAGATTTCCAAAACCAAAGTTTTTATATCTGACTTCATTCGTAATCCTCTGTAGAATTTGTCCAGTGCTAATTAGCTTTTGACATCTGTGCCTCTCCTTTCCATTGAATGTTAATATTCTTTGTCAAATGATTCCATTAAGTGACTTGTTAACATTAAAATAATGGTGAAATGATTAATTTCTAGGTGCTGACTTGAATAACATTAATCTTATTTAAATCATTTAGTATGAATGTGACTGTCATATGTATTTAAAAAGACTGAAAGCAACCAGCAGTTTCTGATCTGGCATGTCACTACCGTTGATCTTTGAAGGAACTGTGGGGTCTGCTCTCTTGAGAGACATATCTCACATGTTTAATGCTCACTGATAGCAATTGCAATTAAAGTACATAGGGAGTGGAAATAGAATTTTCAACTGCTTATTAAGCAGTTCTCCCCCAATCCTCCTCCCCCACAGGAATTGAGAGGCATATTCAGAACATAAATTCCAATCATCTGCCATTAACCTCAGGCAGTTGTTCCAAGATGCAACTTAAATAATGGGAACATTTAGCATATGGTACTAAACGTGAAATAAGATTGTCTTTCCGCTCTCATCCTCATAGCTCAATTAGAAAAGGGACTTTTGAAAGATAAAGGATGAGGTCTTATACACAGATCTGGAATCACTTGTGGAACATACCAGGTTACTTTTATGTGTTGGTGGGTTATATTATTAATAGGTAGCAGGGTATACAGAGGAGTGAGACATAGTCCTATTATCAAGTTCTCTTTAACTAGTGGGGGAACTGAATTAGACTTTTAAAATTTATGAGCCAGATATCTGCTATACCATGTGCAAACATTTGAATTAATCCTCATAACCACTCAGGTAAATAAGGTTGACAGACTGCACTTGAATCACTAATTTGTATACCTGCCCAAGAGGAATGTATCTATCTAGAGGAAAGGGCTTGTTTTTATAATTCACACATAGGTGTAATGTGGACTGAAATAAACCTGGATTTGACAGGATTTTCCTATGCTTTACTTACTTTTTTTGCTGTATTCAACAAATTAATTGCAGCTTTCAGTGTCTTGGTACATTTTGAGAGATACTGAGGTTCAGAGTAGATTATACCCATTAGATTATAAGATTTTTTGTTTATATATTTTTTAACTTTTCAATTACAATTGATATAGAATATTGTATTAGTTTTAGGCGTACAACATAGCAATTAGCATTTATATAATTTCTGAAGTGTTTCCCTGTAAAGTCTAGTACCCATCTGATGCCAGTGCATCAGAATATATAGTTATTACAATATTACTGGCTATATTTCCTATGCTGTACTTTACATCCCCATGGTTATTTTCATAACTTGCAATTTGTGCTTCTTAATCCCTTCACCTTTTTCACCCATCCCCCAAAATCTCCTCCCATCTAGTGACCATCTGTGAGCTTGTTTCTAATGTTTGTTCAGTTTGTTTTGATTCCACATGTAAGTGAAATCATATGGTATTTGTCTTTCTCTGACTTATTTCACTTAGCATAATACCTTATAGGTCCATCCATATTGTCTCAAATGGCAAGATTTCTTTCTTTTTATGGCTGAGTAATATTCCATTGTATATATAATTTCTTTATCCATTCATCTATTAATGGACACTTAGGTTGTTTCCATATTTTAGCTATTGTAAATAATGCTACAGTGAACATAGAGATGCGTATATCTTGTTGAATTAGTGTTATGGATTTAATCAGAAAGATACCTAGAAGTGGAATTGCTGGGTCATATTTGTTCTATATTTTTCATTTGTTTAGGAACATTCATATTGTTTTCCATAGTGGCTGTACCAATTTACAATCCCACCAACAGTGCACAAGTGTTCCCTTTTCTCCACATCCTAACCAACACTTGTTTGTTGCTTTATTAATGATAGCCATTCTGACAGGTGTGAGGTGATATCTTATTGTGGTTTTAATATGCATTTCCCTGATTATTAGTGATGTTGAGCATGTTTTCATGTCTGTCAGCCATCTATATGCTCTCTTTGGAGAAATGTCCATTCATGTTCCCTGCCCATTTTTAAATCAGATTGTTTGTATTTTTGTGTGTGAAGTTGTATGATTTCCTTATGTATTATGGATATTAACCCCTTAATGGATGTATCATTGGTGAATATCATCTCCAATTCAGTAGGTCATCTTTTTGTGTTGTTGTTAGTTCTCTTCACTGTGTAAAAGCTCTATAGATCAATGTAGTCCCATTTGTTTAATTTTTCTTTTGTTTCCCTTGCCTGATGAAACAGATCCAAAAAATATTGCTAATAGCAATGTCAAATGTCACAGAGTTTACTGCTTAAGATTGTATGGTTTTGGTTTTTACATTTTTAAGTCTTTATACAGTTTCAGTTTATTTTTATATCTGGTGTAAGAAAGTGATCTAGTTATTCTTTGCCTGAGTCTGTCCAGTTTTCCCAATACCATTTGTTGAAGAGACTGTCTTTACCACATTGTACGTTCTTACCTCCTTTGTTAGACATTAATTGACCAAGTGTGGTTTTATTTCTGGGCTCTCTATTCTGTCTTTATGCCAGTACCATGCTGTTTTGATAACTGTAGACTTGTAGTATAGTTTGATATCAGGTATTTTGATACCTCCTACTTTGTTCTTTATTTTCAAGATTGCTTTGGCTATTTGAGGTCTTTTATGGTTCCATATAAAGTTTAGGATTATTTGTTCTGGTTCTGTGAAATGCCATTGGTGTTTTGATAGGGATTGCATTGAATCTATAGATTATTTTGGGTAGTGTGGACATATAAATGATGTTAATTCTCCCTGTCCATGAGCATGGCATATCCTTCCAATAATTTTTATCATTTTAAATTTCTTTCTTCAATGTCTTACCATTTTCTGAATACAGATCTTTTTACTTCTTTGGTTAAATTTATTCCTAGGTATTTTATTATTTTATGGCATTATAAATGGGATTGTTTCCTTAATTTCTCTGTCTGATAGTTCATTATTGGTGTATAAAAATGCAACCTATTTCTAGATATTAATTTTGTATCCTGCTAGTTTATAGAAATTTTTAGGGTTCTCTATAGTATCATGTCATCTGCAGATAATGACAGTTTTACTTTTACTTTTCCAATTTGGACGCCTTTTATTTCTTTTTCTTGTCTTACTGATGTGGCTAGGACTTCCAATACTATGTTGAACAAAGGTGATGAAAGACATCCTTGTCTTGTTTCTGATATTAAGAAAAACCACTTTCAACTTTTCACCATTGACTGTGATGTTAGCTCTGGGTTTGTCAGATATGGCCTTTATCATGTTGAGTTATGCTCCCTCTAGTCCACTTTGCTGAGAATTTTTATCATAGATGGAGGTTGGATTTTGTCAAGTGCTTTTTCTGCATGTATTGATATGATCATTTGATTTTATCCTTACATTTGTTTATGTGATATATCACATTAATTGAGTTATGTATATTGAACCAGACTTGCAGCCTGGTAATAAGTCCCACTTGATCATGGTGAATGATTGTTTTAATGCATTGCTGAATTTGGTTTGCTAATATTTTGTTGAGGATTTTCTGTCTATATTCATCAGGGATATTGGCCTATAATTTTCATTTTTTGCTAATACCATTATTATCACTGAGTTCCTTTATTCTTCCCCTAAGTTTAATTGAGCATCCTTATAACCAGTGTTTTGAACTCAGCATCTGGTAGGTTGCTTGTTTCCACTTTAGTTCTTCTGGAGTTTTGTTCTGTTCTTTCATTTGGGACACGTTTCTTTGTCTCCTCATTTTGGCTGCCTCCCTTTGTTTGTTTCTATATATTTGGTAGATTTGCTACATCTCCCAGTCTTGGCAGACTGGCCTTTTGTAGTAGATGTCCTCTGGGCCCAGTGGCATAGTCTCCCTGGTCACCTGAGCCAGGTTGTCCCTTGTATGGGTTATATGTGCACTACTGTTTTAGCCTTGATTGTTTTGGGCACATCAGTTTGTGAAAATGACCTGCCAGTTGACTGGCTGTGAGGGCTGGCTGGGACTATAGTGGACATCTGATTTTGCAGGGGCTAATCCTGTGGAGCAGTAGTTGCTTTAGTAGGACTCTAGTGCCAGCCAAATCTGCCCTTGAGGTGTTTCATTTGTGGAGCTGGTTGGGTGGTACTCTGGTGTGGTCTGAAGTCAGCTACCAGATGTCTTTGTTCTGGAGTCTCTTAGGAGGGGTTCCAATGCAGGTCACAGTGAGCCACCAAGTGCCTGGCTTGGAGCTCTCTGGTAGGAGCTACCAAGTTATCTGCAGTTGGTTTCTACTTGTGCTGGGTTTAGAGGTGCTTGGGAAAGGCTATGCTGCAAACTGAAGGTGGCTGCCACTAGTGTTGGTCTTGGGACCCTTTGGTAGGCACCATGATGTGAACTGAGGTCAACTGCCACTTGTGTCCAGTGTTTGGTCATTTAGTAGCTGAGGCTGTGTTCCAAGCCAAGGCTTGTCACTACTTATGCCAAGCTTGGGGTTACCTGAATGGAGTTACATTGCTAATTAAGACTGGATGCCAATTGTGTTAGTTTTGGCATAGCTCAGGTACAGAGCACACTGAGGACAGCTGCTATTTGTTTGGGGTTTGTGGACCTTTGAGGGATATTGGGAAAATCCACTGCATGAGGCAAAACAGGCTGCTAGCGTGGAGGAGCCACTGGAAGAGGTTCAGCTGGGTGCATAAGTTGGGTGGGGCAGGGTCTCATGGAATCACCAGAATAGGGCAATTTATTTTAGCCAGGATAATATAAAGCTCAGATTTGGTGATCACCTGTGCTGGGTCAGCTGTGTGGGAGGAGGGCTCAACAAAGAAACAGCAATGCCTGCTAGCACTTCTGTCCCCAGAGAGAGCTCTCCCAAACCCTGTACCTCCAGCCCTGCCCTTAAAGTTGTCAATTTAGTTCCTCCCTGTATATCCCTGGCACTTTTTGAGCTGTTGCCTCTATGCTGGAGCCCAGAGTGAGTGTGTTTGTTATCAAGTGAATCTGTGCTTGGGCCGTTTAAGACACACAGTGCCTAGGTTTCCAGCAGCCCTCAATTTCACTGGGACACAGTTCCCACTGGTTTTCACAGCCAGATGTTATGGGGACTCCTCTTTCCAGCACTGGAGCCACGGGCTGGGGAGCCATGTGGGGCTAGGACCCCTCTTTCCTCAGGGGTTACCTCTCCAGCTAAGATATCCCTCCTGATTCTTAATCACCACAGTGTGGATGTGGGATCTGCCCATTCTATGTCTCCACCTCTCTTGCCAGTCTTGATGTGGCTTCTTCTTTACATCCTTACTTATGGGCCTTCTGATTAGCTAGTCTTCAGGTGGTATTCAATGATGATTGTTTTATAATTTAGTGGTAATTTTGATGTGGTCATTGGAGGAGGCAAGCATAGTGTTTACATACTCTGTTATATTGATAGGAAGTAGTCTAGATTATACAATTCTTGAAGATGGAAGCATATCCACACACAGAAATATTTTTATTTAATGAATACCCAGCCTTTTGCTCCATCATTGAAACACTGCCTGTTAATACCCAGGGCACCAGGGGTCCAGGGCTGAGAATGATGTAACAACTCAGTCACAGTTCTGTTCCCAAGTTGATTATCTAGTGAATGTAATAAAGTAGACCAACAGCTATACTAGAAAGTAGAACCTAGCTAAAGTCATAAAAGTGGTACAAATGATCCTGAGCAGTCTGAGGTCACCTATGCATAATGGGCAAATGGCAGGCCTTAACTAAAATGTCTCATAATTGTGAATTAATAATCCAAAGATTTCCAGTGTATTTTCTTTTCAGCGTCCTTTAGTTAGCAGATGCTCTTGATGCCCTTCTTCATATCCCCTCTACCCATGTGTGTTGAATATAGCACAATTAGGAGACAACAATATAATACAAAACAGTCTCTGGTTTATATCCCCCAATAAGAGGAACCTCCTTCTTACAGTTATTAAACAAAGATCCTGAATATTTGGAAAAGGAAAATCCTCAAAGCCTTTTGTTTTTAACATTACATAAATCATAAATAACCATTATGCTAATTTCAAAAGATAGAGCTTTCTCTTTATGTTGTATCTTTATTATTTGGTGGATGTAAAATACATGTATTTAAAAGAAATTGCAATCATAAATTTGCTTACAAAATGGTTCCTCAACTTATACAGAAAAACTTACATGTTTTTAATTCTTCAAACCCCAAATTAGAAATGTTTATCCTTGCAAATTAAGAAAAAATTCTATTTACGCGTATGTTTCTTTTTTTAATTTTTATTTTTCAATTACAGTTGACATACAATATTATATTACTTTCAGGTGTAGAACATTGTGATTAGACATTTATGTACTTATATTCCTTTAAGCAACATCAATCATGGTTTGATCAAGAAGGGAACGGACTGTGGAAGCCAAGGTCCTGTTTTCAGTTAAATGCTGTTTGTTTGCTGGTTGTTTTATTTTTTATTTTTTAGAATTTTTAAGATCTATTCTCTTAGCAACTTTCACATATGAAATACAAAATTATTAACTTTAGTTATTATGCTGAATGTTACATTCCAATGGCTTATTTATTTTATAACTGGAGGTTTGTAACTTTTGATTCCATTCACCCATCTTGCCCCTCCCCTTCCCTGACGACCACCAATCTGTTCTCTGTATCTATGAGCCCATTTTTTTTTGTGGGGAGAAGAGGGATTATATTCCAAATGTGAGATCATACAATATTTATCTTTCTATCACTGACTTATTTCACTTAGTATAATGCCCTCAAGTTGCAAATTGCAAGATTTTTTTCTTTTTATGGTTGAATAATATTCCATTATATATATACTATATTTTCTTTATCCATTCATCCATTGATGGACACTTAGGTTGTTTCCATGCCTTCCTTATTATAACACAGGTAATGCTGCTATGAACATGGCTGTGCATATCATTTCAAGTTAGAGTTTTTGTTTTCTTTGAATAAATACCCAGAAGTGGAATTGCTGGATCATGTTGTAGTTCTATTTTTTGAGGACTCTTCATACTGGTTTTCACAGTGGTTTCACCAATTTACATTCCCACCAACAGTGAACAAGAGTACCCTTTTCTCCACATCCTCACCAACACTTGTCGTTTCTTGTCTTTTTTATAATACCCATTATAAGGGTGTGAGGTGATATCTCATTGTGGTTTTGATTGATATTTCCATGATGATTAATGATGTTGAGCACCTTTGCATGTACCTATTGACCCTCTGTGTGTCTTTGTTGGAAAAAATGTGTATTCAGATTTTCTGTATTTTTTTAATCAGACTATTCAGTTTTTAAAACATTTTGGATATTAATATCTTATCAGCTATATGGTTTGCAAATATTTTCTCCCACTCAGTAAGTTGAATTTTCATTTTGTGGATGGATTCCATTGTGCAGATTTTTACTTTAATGTAACCTTTGTTGATTTTCGTGTCAGATCTAAAATATCATCACCAAGACCAATGTCAAGGGGCTTACTGCCTATGTTTTCTTCCAGGAGTTTTATGGTTTCAGGTCTTATGTTCAAGTCTAACCTACTTTGAGTTAATTTTTGTGCATAATGTAAGAGAGTGGTCTAATTTTACTCTTGCATGTGGCTGTCCAGTTTTTCCATCATCATTTATTGAAGAGACTGTCCTTTCTCCATTGCATATTCTTGGTTCCTTTGTCATGAATTAATTGACTATATATGTGTGCGTTTATTTCTGGTTTCTCAGTTATATTCCATTGATCTATGTCTTTTATGCCAATACCATACTGTTTTGAGTACTATAGGCCTGTAGTATAGTTTGCAATCAGGTAGCATGAGGCTTGTTTCTTCTTAATATTTTTTGGTCTATTTGAGGTCTTTTGTTGTTGTATAGAAATTTTAAGATTATTCAGTGAAATGCTATTCTAAGTCTCTAAAACAATGGTTCTATTAACTATTGTCCTGAATTTTCCTTTTATACTCCAGAGAAATATTCTAGAAGAAGTGATTGATCTTAGCAATAGAAAGATTTGTCTTACAGATTCACTCTGAAGAATGTATAGGTTCACAGCAAATTGATATTATTGGGGCAAATGCAAGTATGGAAATTTCTA
Organism: Rhinolophus sinicus; assembly: GCF_036562045.2. Lineage (NCBI taxonomy): Eukaryota > Metazoa > Chordata > Mammalia > Chiroptera > Rhinolophidae > Rhinolophus > Rhinolophus sinicus. The sequence continues at coordinate 46,620,793 of NC_133759.1, read as the reverse complement.
GCTCATCTATAGGAGATGGCAGCAAGATTAAGAAGACAGATCTAAGGGGAAAGGGATAATAAAAGAAGGAATGGGGGCCAAGCAGGAAGGACATGGGAGTGCCCCAAGAGAGGTAAGCAAGTGATAGACAGAAGGGAAGACTTGAAAATAAGAGTAAATAAATGCTTAAATTATCTTCTGGATTTTGAATATTCCAAAGAATACTCACATAGGTGAAATATACAGTTCTGTTTTACTAATGGATTAAGGCAGATTGGCTCAATTGATTGTCTTTCTAGCTGCCTCTCTAGCTGGAAGCATGATTACAGCGTGCCCCTTCATAAGGCAGAGTGTAAATACAGAAGAAAAATTAGACCAAATTTATTGAGCATTGATGACTGCCCCTTTGGGCTTTGCTCCAGCCTTATGTAATGCACCCTTTGTCCCACCGGGACCTTGGGCTGCAGCAGCAACATCAGATGGGCCTGGGGAAAAGCCTTTCATGATGAAGACTACAACTCAGTCCAAAATTTCCTCTTTTCTGTTACACAGGTAGAAATAGCTATCAGAGTCTAAAATTGCAGGAATGATGATGTAGTCTGCCCTAAACCAGCAGAAACAGAGACAAGAAGCCTACTAGGAGAGTCAGGGTACAGGTGTTTTGATTAGCTCTACTACAATGTACTCTGGTGGAAGAAAAATTACGTACTAACAGTCTAAGCTTGACATGTGTCAATGAAGACTAAGTTGGTGTGTTAAATATTTAATGTCTCTTGAATTTTGATTTCTCAGTCACAATGGCTAGCAAAATGTTTGCCGCTTTCTTTTTAGCTTTTCCTCTTAGTATTTTATTGACATCTCTTTTTTGTTTTGATAATGTGTTATCACATACTCACAATGAAAAACAGAGAAAATATAGGCAAGCATAATGTAAAACACAAATCACCCACAATCCTGTATCTTTGAGGTAAGCAGCATTAAAGTTTGTGCCTTTTTCTCATGCTAATTTCTGTGCATGTTTTTTCATCACAACTGTTATCTTGAATATGCAGTTTTATATCCTCCATTTATAAGAGGTCACTTAGATTATGAGGATTTTCTTTCAAAATTTTAATGTCTGTAAAATATCTCGTGATACCGTTTACCATAAATCATCTAAAATGTTTCCTATTTTTTGGAACACTTAGGTTGTTTCCAAATTCTTGTAATTATGAGTTACATTGAAATAATTCTTATACATGAATTTAGAACTTATCTCTGAATAAATACTTAAAACATATTCCTAAACTAGGATTATTGTTTCAAAGAGCATGGCCATTTTTAAGCCTCTAAAGTTAGGATATTGGGACATTAAAGCCAAAGAGTAACATATTAGTGTGAGCTGGAGACAACTCAGTATTGTCCAGGCACCCCATTACCAGTGGGGGATATACCAAACTCAAAGTACCATAAGTTTTAGCTGCTGTTTCTGTGTGTGTTTAGAAAATAAGAGCTTTATGAATGCATCCAAAAGATACTAGGTATACAATTTTTTGCTGGTTGGTTTAGTAGAGTTGTCTGTCTGTTTCAAATAGTACAATTCTGACACCAATTCCAATGTGTGAGTTTTTTCCCCACAGCAGGAAGTTCTCCAATACTAGCTAAGTGCCCTACAATCAATTCAATTCTAACACTGCCTGGAGATAGTGTCAGACTCCGCAAGTTAAGGGTTCCAGAAGACCACAACATCCCATTCCCACTTTGAAAGTCAGTCACCAATGTCAAGTCCAGGTTGTCACCTGTACTTCTGACCAACCAGCTATAAATTGGTTTCCACATTTCCCTCCTTGGGTTCAATTAACTTGCTAGACCAGCTCACAGAACTCAGAAACACTTTACTTACCAGATTACCAGTTTGTCTTTCATAACTCTGGAATAGCCAGATGGAAGAGTTGCATAGAGCAAGGTATGGGACAAGGGGTGTGGAGCTTCTATGCTCTGTCCAAGCATGCCCGTCTTTCCAAATCTCCATGTGTTCACCAACTCAGAAGCTCTCCAAACCCCATCCTTGTAGGGTTTTATGAAAACTTTATTACATAGGCATAGTTATTTAAATCACTGGCCATTGGTAATTGAATTTAATCCTTTTTTCAATATTTATTGGGTGACAATTGTTAGTAAAATTACATAGATTTCAGGTGTATAATTCTGTATTACATCGTCTATAAATCCCATTGTGTGTTCACCACCCAGAGTCAGTTCTCCTTCCATCACCATATATTTGATCCCCCTTACCCTCATCTCCCACCCCCCACCCCCCTTACCCTCTGGTAACCACTAAACTATTGTCTGTGTCTATGAGTTTTTGTTTCTCATTTGTTTGTCTTCTTTTGTTGTTTTTGGTTTACATACCACATGTCAGTGAAATCATATGGTTCTCTGCTTTTTCTGTCTGACTTATTTCACTTAGCATTATACTCTCAGGATCAATCCATGAATTTAATCTTTAGTCCCTCTCTTCTTCCAGGAGGTGGGGATTGAGGGGTAGAAATGAAAGTTCCAACCGTCTAATTACAAGGTTGCTTCTCCTGACAACCAGTCTTCATCCTTAGGTGCTTTCCAAATGTCACCTCATTAACATAACACAGGATGTTTTTATAGCTCTCATCACAGAAATTTCCAAGGGTTTCAGGAGTTCTGTGCCAGGAACTGAGACAAAGACCAAATATATATTTCTTATTATAAACCACAATATCACACATAGCCAACCAAATTTAAACTCTCCTCCAAGTGTACAATATTTCTATTAGAGCAGGTTGGTGTATATGCTGATATCTCTAATTTATGGCAAGTGCAATTTCCCACATGACTCATATTGACTGAATGCCTATTCTGTGCCAAGCAAATTTACATATATTATTTCAGGATTCCACTTCAGCTCTACACTTCTGACAGCTGGGCCAAGACGTAGCACAGTGACAGAAGCCTCATCAGGTGGTCCTAATGAAGGTTACATACCCATGGTCAGGCAAGGAAGCCAAAAGCAGCATATTGAACACCCCTTGTACACACTCAGCTTCATGTCTTACTCTGGCCATTGAGTGGCTTTCAGCCTCCTCTTCCCTCTTCCCTCCTGTCCTTGGATTTCTATAGTGCTGTAGCATGTGACTCAGGTGAGAACTACTCTTAAGTCACCTATGCTCAACACAGAAGTAGCATGAGGATATAGTGGTAACTGCCAGTGTGTCCCTTCTTGAGAAACTGAGCACCGGAGTCAGTGGATAAATGCTTCTCCTTTCTCATGAAGGGTTTGTGGGAAGTCCTGATGAGATTGAGATTGAGTTTGTCAAAATTAAAATCCATTTTATTTGCTTTCCTTTCTTTCCTGAGGATCACATTCCTAGATGGGCGTATTCCCAAATAAATTATCTGCATGCAAACCTTTGTCTCAGGGTCTACTTTCATCAGGAGCCAGGCTAATGCAAATAATACATTAGAATGAGTCCCAAAACAAAGGACATGACACCTCTTAATCGGTTACTTTTCCTTTAAGACAACCCTTTGTGCATTCTCTCTGTCTTGCTCCTACACTTGCTCTCTTTTATTTCTTCTCTTTCAACACACACACACATTTGAAAAAACAAAACAAAACAAAACAAAAAAAAACAGCAAAAAAACTTTGATAGGGTCAGACCTAGGGAACCCCCTGGGATATTAGTAAAACTAAAAATTAGCATATGATGCTGTAATAGAAATAATTTTCCAAATTTTGATTATCTAAACAGCAGTTCTCAAAGTGTGGTTTGTAGGCATTGGAGGTCCCCAAAACTCTTTCAGGGGTACATGAGGTCAAAGCTATTTTTCTAATAATATTAAGTTTGGAGTTGCCTTTTCCCCTGGTTGATATTTGCACTAATTGGAGCAAAAGCAATGATGGGTAAAACTGCTGGCACCTTAGCACAAATCTAAACAGCAGCACCAAACTGTACTGCTACTCATTGTATCTTCTTTGAAATGCACTTGCAAAAAAAATAAAATGCCAGTTTTACTAAGACTACACTTGATGAAGCAATAACAATTGTTACTTTTGACCCTTGACCACACCTCTTTTTAACATTTATATGATCCCTGGAAGTACACATAAAGCACTCTGCCCACTGAAGTGTGATGGTTGTCTCCAATGAGAGCTCTTGCACAATTATTTTGGTTGTCAGATGAGCTAGCCACTTTTTTAATGCAATGCCATTTTTACTTGAAATAACAAACAGGCAAACCATGGTTATTTTGCATTGGTCATTTGACAGACCTTTTAAAAAAACTTAACAAAGTGAGCTTGCTACCTCAAGAAAAAACGTAACACTATTTATTGCCAGGTTTATAATTTGAATTTTAAAGTAAAAATTAGAATGTTGGAAAACTACACCACTGTCAGCTTGACAGCTTTTCAATACTTAAACAGTTTTCTAAGTGTAGTGGTGATCTTATTAATTGTGATTTTCTGAAATTGTATAATGAAATGTGCTAATATTTGAAAGACGTTGACAAAGGCGCTCTTCTTAATGTTAATTACTGCACCTCTGAATCCTCTTCTCAACTAGGCTTGAGCTTTAGCCTCCATCTTTGCTGGTTCTGTATAGGTTAGTTTTGACAAAGATCCTACAGTCAGGCTAGTGAGAATCATCCCACTCTTGATAGCTCATCAAGTCTCTCATCCCCCACATTTGATGCATAAGTCCTTGACCTACCTGCAGCAAAACTCCTGTTAAGTCAGTTAAGCAAGAATCCCCTCTACCTTTGATGAATTCTTATAGTAATTTTTCATCCACTGATTCTCCTTGCTGTGCTCATTGGCTATGAATCTTCTTCAGTTGTCTTTATTAGGAATCGAGCTTGATCTCCCTCCCCTACTGTGATAGTCATGACACCTGTGACAACAGTCTTAAATAAAGTCTCCCTTACCATTTTAACAAGTGTCAGAATAATTTTTTCTTTAACAATATTCAAAGCATAGTGAAACAATATTTTCCAAAAGACCAGTGCATGATGTTACAAAATCGTGTATGGGTAAAATTTCCATTCAAAATTCAAGACAGCTCAAAGGATATTAATGAAATAGAGTCTGAAAAGATTTCAGATTCCACACTGATAGGATTTCAGATTCCACATTGTAACTAATCTTTAAGAAACCACCATTTGTCAAGTTCTGTTACAGTGTTAAAGATGATTATCCACAATGATCTCCAAATAGGATATTAAAATCCTCTTTTCCCTTGTCCATCTACCTATGGTGTGAGTCTAGATTTTTCTACATTTACTTCAGCCAAAACAGCATACTGAAACAAATTGAAGGCAGAAGCAAATATGAATCCAGTTCAGATTCACAAAGCTATGAAACATGCCACTCTTCTCACTAATTATTTGCTTTGGAGTATATTTTTATTTTTCATATAACTATGTTACTAATGTTAATATGTAATTGGTTTACATGAATTAAGAAATAAATAATTCAGTGTCTTATCAGATTTAATTTCTAATTTGGTAAATATCAGTAGACATAATTCACATGAACTAAAGCTCTTCAGAGTCCTCAATAATTTTTAGGAGTCTAAAGTGTTTTGTGAACAAAACACTTGGGAACAGTTTATTTAAGTGTATCAAGGGTTCATCACTCTCTAATAGTGATTAAAGAGATGTTTGAAAGTAACAAACTGACAGCTCAGGTTATTGATATTATGTTGAAGTTGGTGACACTAGGAAAACACTTTTATGGGTGTTAGGTTCCTGGGAGCAAAAAATAAATGAATAAAATCAACCTATCAAAAGGAGGAAGCAAAGGGGACACATGCCAAGAAAAATAAACCTGGCCTTGGGAAATCTAAGCACCAAATCAGACAGGATCCACTTGATCTCATGGTACTATTCCAGGATATTAAATTACTGTTTTTCAAATGGAAGATAGCGAAGTTAATTTGAATTGGAGTTAATGCTGAAATGAATTTATGATGCCCAATAAATATACGAGTACTAATTACCAGAATTATGTTTCAAGAAGCAGCTGTCATTGTGTTGATAAAATGTACTATTAATATTCCTAGAACTTTTTAAGACATCTCAAACAATAGCAAACTCAAATCATTTTCTCTTACTGAATAAAAACTTACGTTGTGTCTTTTCCAAAAATGGTGTATTACATTAACAGGTTTCTGTGGTTTCATATGCATAATAAGCCACCTAGCACCCTGTGTGTCTACATCTATAAAGAAAAAATCATCATCTCTCTGGGCTTTGATTTCAGAAAGGCCTAAGGATTCCAAAGTATAAAAATATGATTCTGAAGGATAAAAAAAGACATGGCCATAAATCTTTGTAGGATTTTTACAAGATTGCTTTTGTTCGACATCATTGTTTCCTGAAATAGTACAACTTTTTCATGAGACTGCCTTTCTCAGCTAGTGTAGTTCTCCAGTTGAATTCCAGTCTTAGGAGTAAAGCCAGTGTTAGGAATAAAGGTGGAGTTGGTACAACTAAAAAGCACCAGCTGAACTACTTTCTATGATGGTCTATATCAGTATAATTTTTTTTAATTAAGATGATTCCCAATATTTATTAGGGTATTTCAGCATTCAGCACTTACGTATTGGAATGTATATAATTTTATTGTAAAAACATTTTCAAATATCTGTCTATATTGTTGAGATAGACAGACCCCAAATAAATAGATCATGTGCTTGGTAGCTTACTGGGACAATTTGAATGAGATACAAGAAAATCTGTGATATTCAGGGCATGGGCCACTGTTTAATGTGAGGTTGAGGGGTTTCCAATTTTACTCACTCTAGCTTGAGTTGGTCTGTGTTTAAAACAGAAAATTTACAGTTGGATAGGTTGATGTAGTGCTGAAATTTGCCATCAAACCTCTTGTACTTTATTTAAATACCAAAAACTGGTAACATCTGAAATGTCTGACAGAGTAAAATAATTAAATAAACCACAGTAGAACTCTATGTAGCCATTAAAAATGATGCTTGCAAATTCTTTAATATTATTAGAATAAATTTATATAACATTAAATGAAAGGGTAAGAAGAAAAACAGCACAAAAGAAAATCTAAAATTTATAAAAACTGTAGAGAGTATAAAGAGTCAATTGATATACATCAAGACATTAATATTGATATCTATCATTGAGGGTCCTTTAGTTGTAAGCATCAGAAACCAATTCTCTTGATATGCAAATGAACGTGTAAAAGAAAATTGGGTAGCTCTTCAAATCTAAGAAAGGATAGAAATACAGCCATTATCAAGGAACAGGGTAGGAGGGAATGGGCAAGTGTTTGAAGGACTATTTTAAAATGTTTTTTTTCCAAACATTGTTCTTAAGATTGAATTCCTTATAGGGAGATTGTGAGTGAATTTGTGTGGGTTAAGCACGCACGTCTTAGCCAGAGACCAAGACATAACTTGACTGACAGCCCTATCAAAAAAAAAAAAAAAAAAAATAGGAAACAGGGCAAAGGACCACTGTCCGTTGTGAACTAAGAAAATAAGCATGTTGAGAAATAAGCAGAAGAGAAAAAAATATGATGCAGGTTAAAACCACATGTCTTGTACAGACATATTACAATGATCCTAATAACAGTAGCTAACAGTTGTTCAACACACTTCCTATGTGCTCAACACTATTCTGGTTTGAATGACTTTACTTAAAACCTCTCAGCATTTAAAGATAGATTCTGTTAACTAATCCCAGTTAACACAGGTGGAAACTGATGCTCAGAAAGATTACTTTTTTTTAATGTCATAGGTCAGACAATTAAGTTTGTGAACTCATCCTAGAAAAAGTGCTGCATACCTCATTGCTGGATATCACTGCAGTCACCTTTGAAGTACTCCCCTTGGGGAGCTAAGCACTGATGCCAGCGCCTCATCCACTCTTCAAAGCAATTTTGAAACTCTTTTTCTGGAATGGCCATCAGAGCTATCGTACTATTACCCTTGATGTCTTGAATGTCATCAAAATGTCTTCCTTTAAATATTTCCTTTATCTTCGGGTAAAGAAAGAAGTCACTGGGGACCAGATCAGGTTAGTAGGGAGGGTGTTCCAATACAGTTATTTGTTTACTGGCTAAAAACTCCCTCACAGACAGTGCCCTGTGAGCTGGTACATTGTCATGATGCAAGAGCCATGAATTGTTGGTGGAAAGTTCAGGTCGTCTAACTTTTTCACACAGCCTTTTCAGCACTTCCAAATAGTAAACTTGGTTAACTGTTTGTCCAGCTGGTACAAATCCATAATGAATAATCCCTCTGATATAAAAAAAAGTTAGCAATAGCATTGCAACAGTTCGCGAATTTTATTGTCATACCTCATACAGAGGGTGCCAAAAAAATTGTATAAATTTTAAGAAAGGAAAAAAAAACGTATTAAAATTATAATACTCAATTTATATCAATAACAAAAGATGACTACAAGTCACGTTTGACCTCTGCAATTACAAGAGGTGCTCAAAGTGGTTACCATCAGCATCCAGACACTTCTGATTACGCCGAACACTGTTTGGTAGACTTCTGTGGTGAGCTGTAAACTGCTCCAACACCACAGCAGAAGCAGCAGGACTTGCTGCGCGAGGCCTCCTGGGTCTTCCCTTGTGCACATCACACACGGTACCATGCGTCTCAGACTTATCATGAACGCGTGCAATTGTTAGGAGTGTTGGAGGTTCTGTTGCATACTCATGCCTCCATTGTCGTACTTCCACAACATTCTCGAAGTTCAAATACCACTTTAAAATGGTCTTCTGCTCCTTGAATGACAACTGTCCTTCGCCATTTTCTCTGACTGTCCTACCTGTGTCATGGTGATGCTAGCCTTCATTGGATTAACACCATCTTTTGAGAGAATGTCATACAACATATTGCTACTGTAATTCAATTCAACTTCAGAAAGTAATACATAGATAACATCTCTTAAAATGTATACCTGTTTGGGTACCCCCGGCATTTACCTTTACCAGTGAGGTTTATATTTTCATATGTTTTCTTGTTACTAGTTAGTGTCTTTTCTTTTTAGCTTAAAGAAGTCACTTTAAAATTCCTTATAAGGCTGGTTTAGTGATGAATGCTTTAGCTTTTTCTTGTGTAAAAAACTCTTTATCACTTTTTAAATTTTGAATCATAATTTTGCATGCAGAGTTTCCGCTGAAAAATCTGCAGATAGTATTATGGGGGTTCCCTTATACATAAAAAGTTGTTTTTCTCTTGCTGCTTTTAAGATTTTCTTCTTGTCTTTAACTTTTATAGTTTAATTGTCCTGATGGGGGTCTCTTTGAGTTTCTCTCATTTGGGACTCTGGGCTTTTTAAATCTGATGTCTGTTTCCTTCCCCAGGTTAGGAAAATTTTCAGGCATTATTTACTCAGATAAATGTTTTGCTCCTTTCCCTTTCTCATCTCCTTATGGGATTCCTAGAATGTGCATGTTATTCTGCTTGATGTCTCATAAGTCCCTAAAATTATCTTCACTTTTTTCATTCTTTTTCTTTTTGTGGTTCTGATTGGGTGAGTTCCACGGCCTTGTCTTTGAGTTCACGGATCCTTTCATCTGTTCTGATGTTGAACCTCTCTATTATATTTTTCAGTTTAGTTTATGTATTCTTTAGTTCTGTGACTTCTGTTTGGTACATTGTTATATTTTCTATCTCGTTTTTCAATGTATGAATGTCCAAACCTGTAGAGAATTTTTGTTAAGAATTTATTTGAGCCAACTGACAACATGCTGGGAAGTAAGATCTCAAATTCTCCAGAGAATGACAGTTTTGCAGTGCTTTTTATACATTTGAATTAAGGAGGGACCTTAAGGAATATTACATGAAGGTGGAAGAAAGCAAGACAGATAAATCTCTGATTGGATTACAGGACCGTTAACAAGATTATATGCTCCCTTGAGGGTGGTTATGCCTCTGAGAGGACTGCAAAAGAGGATTACTCTGGCATTTCAAAGGTCTGTTAACCTGGATGCACAGGAATAACAGATAGGATTGGCTAATGCAAAGATAAACCTTTTACTAGGGAAGTTGTAGGCCTGAGGTATGACTACCCACCATGACCTGCCTAGTTAGGAATTTGTAATCAGATCATTCTGTGAGATTAGTTTCCATCACTGAGTTTGTCAGATTTGTCACAGAGCCCCTTTTTATTCACACCTTTTTGAAGTTCTCACTGTGTTCATTTATTCTTCTCCTGAGTTCCTTGGGCATTTTTATGACCATTACTTTCAACTCTTTATCAGGTAAGTTATCTTCATTTCATTATGTTACTTTTTTTGCCTGAGGTTTTATCCTGTTCTTTTGTTTAAAACATATTCATTGTCATTTTGTTTCTGTGCACTGGATGAAATAGCCACCTCTTCCAGTCTTGAAAGAGTGGACTTAGGTACGTGATAAATCTTTTCAAATTTTTGTGATTTCCAGGCAGACTATTCTTGAACATCTCCCAGTAGTTGAGGGTGTGCCAAAGCCTGTCGATGTAAAAAAGGGAGGATTTCAATCAGCACCTAGGTTCAGGCTGTGGGAGCCAGATGCTCAGGAAGCAGCTTTTAAAGTATACAAATATATACAGTCCTGTGCTACTACAGGCATAAGCCCCATTGGCTACAAGAGCCAGGCAATGTGGAGGTGCCCCTGGGTGGCAGTCACTAAAATTAAGGCTCCAGATGAGTGTCTAAGTACCTGTCTGGGAAATCCTGGTGAGCTGTATTGAGGCAGAGGGAAAGTGCAAAGATGGCATCCAATGACCTGAGTCCGCTAGAGAACCTCTACAGAACTACAGATGTATACCAAACTTGAATCTTGCTCCTCAGGCTAAAGCTCCAGGACAAGCAAATAGACCTCTTTCACAGTAATTCCGGTAACTCGTCTTACCCTGGGGGTGGTAGCCTGTCAAAAAATGTCTCTACAATTGTTACAGTCCCATGGGACTCAGTAACACAACCCCCCCCTCCACCCTCCGGCCACCAGAGCCAGGTAGTAAAGGGGTTTTCCCTGGGCAGTAACCACATAACCACAGAAACAGGTCACTAAATGCATGTAATAGCTCCTCTCTGAGAGATACGGGAGCTCCTGAGCACACAGAAGGAGAGTGCAAGTATAGCACTCACCCGCTGAGGTCTTTGGAAGGAAATACAGTCAGACCCTAGAAGTCCTTTTAATTAGAAGCCTACCCCTCAGGGTGCATCTATGCTGACAAACTAACAGGCCTCTTTCACAGAAAAATTGAACTCCCAGGTTTGTTGTCTCTTTCTGTGACCTGTAGGTTACTGCTATTTAAGAACTTTCTCCCCTGGTTTCAGTCCTGTTAGACCAGCAGGCATAAGTCTGCTGGCCACAAGCGCCAGGTGATGTAGAGCTGTCCCTTGGAAGCAGCTAAAAAAATTACTGCTCTAAACAAGGGTATAAACTCCTTTCTAGGAGATACCCACAAGCTGAAGCAAGGCACAGGGAGAACACAAAGATTGCTTCTACTGACCTCCATTCTTTGAGAAGCCCCTCTGTAGGCCCCTAGATGTGTTCCAAAGAAGATGCCTGTCCCACAGGCGACAGCTCTTACACAAGCAAATAGGCCTCTTTCTCAGAAATACTGGGGGTATGTTTCAGTTTGCTGTCTATACAGCACCCTGGGAGTGGCAGTCTGCCAGGAACTGTTTCTCTAATTGTTCCAGTCCCAAGAGAACCAGGAATACAGGCCTCTCTGACCTCCAGAGCTAAGAAACTAAGGGTTGTTCCGTTGGTGGTAGCCACAAAAGCTGGGGCACCATGTGTAAAAACTAGGGCACCAGACACATGTAAATATTTCCCTCAGAGAGACACTGTCGCTCTGGATCATGGTAGAATCAGAGTGAGCAGATGGCACTCTCTAGCTTGGTCAAGGTAAAGGGGGAGTATAAAGAAGGTACACACTGGGGCAAAAGAAAAAAGTCTGGGGTTTTGAAAACTAAAAAGACACATACGTAAAAATGGTGTCCACAAGCTTCTGTCTCTGGAGGGTATCCCAGCAGACCACTGGAAGTGTGGTAAGTTAGATGCCTGCCCCTTGCTTTGGCTGATGCTCTAGGATTAGCAAAGGAGGCTCTCTCACATAAAGTCTGGGCACAATTAGCTGCTTCTGAGGGGCCCTGCAGCCAGTGAGTCTGAGCGAGCAATTCCTTGAAGAGCCACTTCTGTGTTCCACTGTAGATAGTCTGTGGGTCTCATGGACATGGGCCCCACTGGTTTTCAAAGCTAGATGTTTTGGGGTCTTGTATCTCAGGTGCAGGTCTTAAAAGTTGGGGTACCCAATGTGGGGTTCAAATCCTTCGCTCCACAGTGGGAAGTTCCAGGTTTTGAGTTTCCTCCTGATTGTGGATCGCTGCACCAGTGGTGGAGTTTATGGTAAGACTGTGTACGAGCCTCTCCACTTCAGCACTGCTTTTTCTCATTTGCCCAATATGCAGTCATTGGTCAGTTCAGGTTTAGGTTTCTGTTGTTTTCCTCCCACCAGAGGAAATTATTCTATAAGCAGCTATACATTCGGTGTGTCCGTGGAAGGAGGTGAGTCGGAATATTCCCACTTCACCATATTGAAGCCTTTGTGAATCTTTAAAATGCAAATCCTGGTCCCCCACTTTAGAGATCTGATTCCATAGGTCTTAGGCAAGGCCCAAGTATATCCATTTTACCAAGAAACTCAGGTGATTTAGATGGTTTCTGGACTGCATTATAAATGCATGCTACTTTTATGATAGTCTAAATGCATACTGAAAAACAAATGGTTTGTAGCAAACTCACAATGCATTCTCTCCCCTTCCTGGGTGAGGAAGTTGAACAGAGACTTACCTAGGAAGGAAAGAACATAATGAAGCCAAATCTAGTAAACATGCCAATAACATAATAGTAGAGCTCTTGTCAACTATAATAATGGTACTTGCTAGTGTGAGAAGCTTTATCTATGGAATGCTTTTAGCAAGATGTACCCAGCCTATTTAGAACTGCTTATGGTAAACAAAGCTATAACACTGTGGGTTTATGAAACATGGCTGTCTAGAAAACATCATGTAAGGTATGTAACAATGTGAATAAAAAATTGAGACTACAATGCAATTCCCTTTTGTGTAGGAAACATAACCACATACATTATTTAAAGACCTTGTATGTTCACAGAGGCCACAGTGCATCCTGACTCAGCAAGAAGGGACTGGCAAGCTGTGTTCAAAATCTCAGATTTCTCTCTTTTTTCACATGTGCCTCATGATTAATTATATTCTTTAAATTACTAGTAAATCCTGATGCCAACTAAGCTCTCTGATTTGTGTGACTATGCTTGAAATTTGGTTCCTTTGTGCTTTCTCACATACAAAATCCTCCATGATTGGGGTCCGGCCTCCATCATCTCTCCCCAAACCTGTCTTATATCCACCAGCCACATCAAATAACAACCTGGAGTTACGCAAGTGTACCATGATGCTCATTCCTAAATGCCTTTGCTTGGACTAGAGTCATGTTTTTCCCTTTGCTTGAAATTTCTCCCTTGTTTATTGCTGATCTCACAAGACTCAGCTCAAGTTGTCACCTCTTTAAGGAGTCTCCCTGTAAGAACTCATCATCCCTCCTCTTTGTTCCCCAGGACAGCAAACCTTGACAGACTTCCTTCAGGTGTCGTCTACCAGTTTATTACATTTATTTTTTCTAATATCTATTTCAGAATCTGGGTTTATACTTATAGTAAGTATAAAACCTGTTTTTATTATCAAATAATAGGCATAGACATTTGTCCATTCTAGATCTTCTCCTATCACTGAACCTCATATTGTCCTGAAACCTTAATCCAAACTCTGGGCTTCGTTATTACTTGTAATTTTTTTTATGCTGTGTTAAAATGAAGTACATCATTATGTACTAAGTTAGGAAGAAGAGTTGTAGCTCATCAATCTTTGTATCTCTAATGCTTTGCACACAGAAGAACTGTGCAAGTGTGAGAGGACGACAGGGCTAAGAGAGAAAGCAAGACTCCTCCTCTTTATTTGGACTAGTTTCAGGGCTCTGGCAACCAGTGGCACTGATGGGCAGGAGGATTCCATCAGTCCCTGGTGAAGAGCCAGCCCTATAGGCGTATGGAAGTAAGTGGTCAAATGAGCACAGCCTCCTGAAAAATTCATCCAAGGTTACAGGACATTACAATCAAATGTCATGCCTGCTGTGTGTTAAGACCACAAAAGCTTTCCTGTGGAGACAACAGCATTATCAAGTGTTAAACCAAAGAGAATTTATGAACTGCGACCTTGATCCTATGAATTCTTTTGGAGAAAATAAGCCTTTGTGAACACATTCCCTTTCTGACTTGAAAAAGATTAAATTGCTATGGACCAATTCTCAGGCTGCACAATCAGGGGAAATTCAATGAGATGGAATTTGACTGCATGGAAGATGCCAGTAGATAGCATTGCAAACACAAGCCACTGATTTGGGAAAACTCAGCCCCAGACTTTTAATGTACCAGTGCTGCCACTTCTGCTGGCAATTGCAAGGCTCCCCAGAGGCTTGTTTGTAAAGCTTAGATAACTTTGGAAGTCCTGCCTGGGGGTGAAGTGCAGGGGGTGCGGGTGGGGGAGTTGATAGTTAGAGCTCTAGTTAGGAATCCTGGAGGACCTACAAGTCTATAGCACTGAACTGTGGTGCAATCCCAGCAAGTGTCATTCAAACAAAGGCTGTTTTTGTTGACCACTGTATTCCCACCACCTGGAATAGCACTTGGCATGTGCGCGTGCGTGCGCGCGCGCGCGCACACACACACACACACACACACACACAACCAAACAACAGGAGAAAAACCTCAGTGCATATTAATTGAAAGATAGAATGAACAGATAATCATGAGGAAACAGCTCTTCATAAATCATATTCTCTACATACCTGGGTTAGCAGAAAATCCTTGCTGAAAAGAACAGGGATACAAAATAAATATCTAATAGATAAGTAAATTGGACAAATGTTTGGTTTTTGACTGGGTGTGATTAGAGAAGAAATGAGTAGTGAAGAGTGGCAGGGGCAAGCATAAGAAGGGCTACCAGCATATGAGATGAATGAACTTCAAACTAGAGAAATCCAAGCACATAATCTTTTACTGCTAGACAGTTGTGAATATAATTAATGGACTCCCAGAAGAAATACACACAGGATTATGGCTGTCGCTGTCAGTTGCAGTTTACCCAAGTTTGATAGTTAGCCTCATGCTTAAACAGGCATTTTGTTGCACATAACAGGGCATTGGGCCTGTTGCAGTAGACAGGAAAGTTCTCTGTAAAGGCATCCAACATCCATGTCACACCCTTGGAAAAACACATTAGTAAAATTAATGTGACAAAGAACTGGTTCTTTGAAAAGATTAACAAAATTGATAAACCCTTGGCTAGACTCACTAAGATAAAAAGAGAGAAGACACTAATTAACAAAATCAGAAACGAAAAAGGGGAAGTTATCACAGACACCACAGAAATACAAAGGATCATCCAAGAATACTATGAAGGACTATATGCCACCAAATTCAATAACCTAGAAGAAATGGACAAGTTCTTAGAAACATATAGCCTTCCAAGGCTGAACCATGAAGAACTGGAAAATCTAAACAGACCGATCACCAGTAACAAAATTGAATCAGTCATCCAAAACCTTCCCAAAAGCAAAAGTCCGGGACCAGATGGCTTCACTAGTGAATTCTACCAAACCTTCAAAGAGGATCTAATACCAATCCTGCTCAAACTCTTCCAAAAAATTGAAGAAGAGACAGTACTCCCTAACTCATTTTATGAGGCCAACATTACCCTGATACCAAAACCTGGTAAGGACAACACAAAAAAGAAAACTACAGACCAATATCTCTGATGAATACCGATGCAAAAATCCTAAATAAAATTCTAGCAAATCGAATACAACAATGCATTAAAAAGATTATTCATCACGACCAAGTGGGGTTCATCCCAGGGACACAAGGATGGTTCAACATCCGCAAATCCATCAATGTGATACATCAGATAAACAAAATAAAGGACAAAAATCATATGATTATATCAATTGATGCAGAAAAAGCATTTGACAAGATACAACATCCATTTATGATTAAAACACTTAATAAAATAGGTATAGAAGGAAAATACCTTAACATAATAAAGGCCATATAGACAAGCACTCAGCTAATCTCATAATTAATGGTGAAAAACTGAAGCCCTTTGCTCTACGTTCAGGAACACGACAGGGCTGTCCCCTATCACCTCTGCTTTTCAACATAGTGTTGGAAGTCCTTGCCAGAGCAATCAGGCAAGATAAATAAATAAAAGGCATCCAAATTGGGAATGAAGAAGTTAAATTATCACTCTTTGCAGATGACATGATGCTATATATAGAAAACCCTAAAGACTCCACCAAGAAGCTATTAGAAACAATCAACGAATGCAGTAAAGTTGCTGGCTACAAAATCAACGTACAAAAGTCCATCGCTTTCCTATATACTAACAATGAAATCTCAGAAAAAGAAATACAAAAAACAATTCCTTTTGCAATTGCAGCACAAAAGAATAAAATACCTAGGGATAAACTTAACCAAAGATATGAAAGACCTATATGCTGAAAACTATAAGACATTTTTGAAAAAATTGAAGAAGACACAAAGAAATGGAAAGACATTCCGTGCTCATGGATTGGAAGAATCAACATAGTTAAAATGGCCATATTACCCAAAGCAGATTCAATGCAATCCCCATCAAAATCCCAATGGCATTTTTTAAAGACATAGAACAAAAAATCATCAGATTTGTTTGGAACCACAAAAGACCCCGAATAGCCAAAGCAATTTTAAGAAAAAAGAACAATAATGGAGGTATCACACTTCCTGACTTTGGCTTGTACTACAGGGCTACAATAATCAAAACAGCATGGTATTGGCAGAAAAACAGACACATAGACCAATGGAATAGAATTGAGAACCCAGAAATAAAACCACATAAATATGGACAAATATTTTTGACAAAGAAGCTAAAAACATACAATGGAGGAAAGACAGCCTCTTCAATAAATGGTGCTGGGAGAATTGGATAGCCACGTGCAAAAGAATGAAACTGGACTGCTATTTGTCACCATGTACCAAAGTTAATTCAAAATGGATCAAAGACTTAAGCATAAGACCTGACACAATAAACTGCATAGAAGAAAACATAGGTACTAAACTTATGGACCTTGGGTTCAAAGAGCATTTTATGAATTTGACTCCAAAGGCAATGGAAGTAAAAGCTAAAATAAACAAATGGGACTATATGAAACTTAAAAGCTTCTGCACAGCAAAAGAAACCATCGACAAAATAAAGAGGCCACCAACTGAATGGGAGAAGATTTTTGCAAACAGTGCCTCCGATAAGGGGCTGATATCCAAAATATACAAGGAACTCATGCAACTCAACAACAAAAAAACAAACAACCCAATTGAAAAATGGGCAGAGGACCTGAAGAGACATTTCTCCAAAGAGGACATACAAATGGCAAATAGACATATGAAAAAATGCTCAACATCACTAATCATCAGAGAAATGCAAATCAAAACCACAATGAGATATCACCTCACCCCAGTCAGAATGGCTATCATCAACAAGACAAATAGTAACAAGTGTTGGAGAGGCTGTGGAGAAAAAGGAACCCTCATACACTGTTGGTGGGAATGCAGACTGGTACAACCGTTATGGAAGGCAGTGTGGAGGTTCCTCAAAAAATTACGAATAGAATTACCATATGACCTAGCAATCCCTCTCCTGGGTATCTACCCAAAGAATCTGAAAACATTTATACCTAAAGACATGTGTGCTCCAATGTTCACTGCAGCTTTGTTTACGGTGGACAAGACATGGAAACAACCAAAATGTCCTTCGACAGATGAATGGATAAAGAAGTTGTGGTATATATACACAATGGAATACTATTCGGCGGTAAGAAAAGATAATATAGGAACACTTGTGACAACATGGATGGATCTTGAGAGTATGATGCTAAGCAAAATAAGTCAGACAGAAAAAGCAGAGAACCATGTGATTTCACTGATATGTGGTATATAAACCCAAAACAACAAAAGAACAAGACAAACAAATGAGAAACAGAAACTCATAGACACAGACAATAGTTTAGTGGTTACCAGAGGGTAAGGGGGGTAGGGGGTGGGAGATGAGGGTAAGGGGGATCAAATATATGGTGATGGAAGGAGAACTGACTCTGGGTGGTGAACACACAATGGGATTTATAGATGATGTAATACAGAATTGTACACCTGAAAGCTATGTAATTTTACTAACAATTGTCAACCCAATAAATTGAAAAAATAAATTAAAAATAAAACAAAACAAAACAAAAACCACATTAGTAGATTTCCAGTAGAAACAAAATAAAAATGAAGCCAGGAAGCAGCATTAATTTGGGCTGAAAGAGTGTGATGTTGTATGTGTAGTAAGAAATGCCAACATAAGAGCATCCAAACCTGTAGAAAAAGTTTATGAGTTTATTAGAGTTTACTTGAGGCAAACAGAAGACAGGCCTGGAGGCAAGAGCTCAACAAACTGAATGCTTTAGAGAATGACAGTTTTGCAGTGTCTTTTACACATTTGGAATTAAGGAAGATTATATGAAGATGGAAGAAAACAAGGTGAGGATTGGATCACAAGATAGTTAAAAAGAGTATGTGCTCTGTTGAGGGTGGTAACACTTCTGAAGGGGTCTGAAAAAGAGGCATATAAAAGGTGTGTTAACCTATGTGCACAAAAACAATGGATACTGTTTGCTTAAGGCAAAGATAAACCATTTACTAAAGAAGTTAAACGCCCGGGGCATGACTACCCACCATGACCTGTTCAGTTAGAAATTTATGATCAGACCATCCTGTGAGATTATTTTCTGTCACTGGACTTGTCAGATTTATTATAGTTCCTTTTTAATCCACAGAAATATATGCTTGGTCTTCATCCCTGTTTCTGGCACAGAGTTCCTAAAATCCTTGTAATTTCCTAAGTGATGAGAGTAACAAAGCTGTCTTTTGTTAACGAGATGCCTTTTTGACTGTACCAATGGATGGGGGCTGGGTGACAGAGGAGCCAACCAGGTAATTAGAGAGTTGGAATTTTCAGTCCCACCCTCTAACCTCTGGGGAGGGAAGAGGGGCTCAAGGTTGGATCAGTTACCAATGGCCAATGATGTAATCAATCATGTCTATGTAATGAAATCTCCTTTAAAAATCCCAAAAAGGAAGGGTTTAAGGAAGCTTTCAGGTTGGTGAAACAGAATGCTTTCAGGAGCCACCATACCAGGCCCCAAACTCCATGAAGACAACAACTTCTTTGTTGGAGATTTCTCCCTATGTACCTGTTCATTGGCTGCTGATTTGAATATTTTAATATCCTTTGTAGTAAAACAGTAATTAGATCATTAAACTGGGTCCCTGAGTTCTGTGAGCCACTTTACAAATTAACCGAACCCAGGGGAGATGTTCTGGGAACCTCTGATTAGCAGCCAGTTGGTTAGAAACACAGGTGACAATCTAGACTTGCAACTGGCATCTGAAGTGGAGAGGGGCAGTTTTGTGGGACTGAGCCCTTAACCAGTAGAAGCTGA
Source organism: Rhinolophus sinicus (assembly GCF_036562045.2). Lineage (NCBI taxonomy): Eukaryota > Metazoa > Chordata > Mammalia > Chiroptera > Rhinolophidae > Rhinolophus > Rhinolophus sinicus. The sequence goes on along the minus strand of NC_133759.1, from coordinate 46,601,171 downwards.
TATATTCAGGCAGATAGTGTCAGACTTGAGTTGAATTGTAGGACACCCAACTGGTGTTGGAGAATTGCTTGGTGGTGTGGAAAGACCGTGCCTAGGAATTGGGTACAGAATCTTAAAGAGCGTTAGCTGAACTGAGGCAGACACTTTTTTTGGAGGAGGTGTTGGCATAAATTAATAAATGCATGCCCCCACCCTCTTCACCACTGCACTCTATTTAAAATACCAGAATTTTCTAGGCTTCTTCCAGCTTTCCTACCCTTTAAATCTGAGATCACGTATTTCCTAGGTGGTCCCTTACAGAATTCAAAAACTAAAATCCAAGTTATTTCACGGAGTGTAAGAAATAGATTACTATGAGCAAAAGGAGAAGAAGAAAAAATACTTTGTTCTCCTGTCAGACTCAACCCTGACTATGTTTGCGTAGCGCTTACGTGGGAGGTGTGCTAACACCAGGCTTTGACAGCTGTCTACCCCAAACAAGCTGTGCATTATTAGCCAGTCGCTGCCATCTAAATGATAAAAATCCAGAGCTATTGTCAGTCCATTTTCCGTTCCTTAATGTCCCTTTCTGTCCTTCATAGGAGCCCACCTTGCCTTGCCACAAACTCTTCTCCATTCCTCTTCTTCCCAGACCCTGTTCTGTAGGCCTGGCCCTTGGGTCTGCCCTGGCCTGCCCAGTCCAGCTCCATTTACTGGACTCACTGCCCAGCCACCCCCCGACACCTCACTCTTGGCTACCCTGGCCTCCACCAACCAGTCTCTGCTCCCCAAGACCCCACAGCTATTTCTTGTGCTGTCCTCAGATTTCAGTGTACTTATCTTTGCCGCTCGTTATTACTCACTTAGTAACATATGTGTCCTATGTGGCTTTCTTACCATTTAAAAGGTCCTTTTTGGCTGTTCTCCTGGGGTTGGGTGAGTTATTCAATGAATTGAAATACTGAAAATTCTAGTGAAATTCCAATTGAATTCAATTCAGTGAAAATTACAATTTCTGGAATAAATGCCACCCCAAAGCCAATTCTAACCTGCTTTTCTAAGGACCACTGTAGTTAGAGTCCAGTTATAACTCTGCATCAGGCTGCAATCATTTTTGAAGACATGCCAGAATAGCAAAGCTGTCAACATATAATGGATGTCTAAAATGCACAGGACACTTATGTGACAAACCAAAACAAAAGAGGATGGAGATGACATTTTATTTCCATGAGTTCATTAACATAGCAATAAAAGACATAATTAACATAAAGAGTTTAATTAAGTATAAAGCCTGAACATTTAATATTAGCTATTTTTATTATTCTTAATTACTTCAAGACCATTGGAATAGTTTAAGAACATGCCCTCTATAAAGACTATGGGCTGGAAGTAAGGAAACATAAATATACGCTGACCTGGAAATGAAAGACAATAAAAGATTAAAAATTCTCGACAAACTATTTTAAGTGTTAGTGAGTAGGGAGAAACTTTCTGCTGTGTTGGTTGGGGTATTAGTTGGCTAGAGCTGCTGTAAAAAGTACCACAAACTGAATGGCTTAACAGAGATATATTGTCTCACATTTCTGGAGGCTGCTAGTTCAAAATCAAGGTGTTGGAAGGGCTGGTTCCTTCTGAGGCTAGGAAAGGAGGATGTGTTGTGGGCCTCTCCCGTGGAATTGTCAATGGCCATGTTTTTCTGTCTCTTTATATTCTCTCCTCTATGTGTGTCTGTGTCCAGTTCTCCCCTTTTAATGAGAACACATCATACTTGCATCGGGGCCCGCCCTACTCCAGTATGACCTCCTCTTAACTTACTACATATGAAATGACTCTATTTCTAATTAAGGTCACATTTTGAGGTAATGGGGGTTAGGACGTCAACATATAAATTTTGGGGGGACACAGTTTAACCCATAACAGTTGATGAGATATAACAAGATGCTTAAAACTAGACATAGCCTCAGATATTAATTCCAAGTACAAGGTACTCAAATACATCAGTAATAGTGAGCAATTACAACATATTTTTTTAACTGAAAAATAGTGAAATACCCTAAATAGCCAGTAATAAGTATGATTCTATCAATCTCAGTATACACATTATAGTAAAATCTTACACAATTCTTGAAAACAGAGTGTTTGAATATTTAAGACATTAGAAATCTTAATATATAAGTATTAGCTTAAAGAATCAGATATACTTTGTGGATAATGTGAACTGATTGTAACAATATCTATGTAAAATGAGCCAATATCTAACTATCATACCTGAGAAATGAGAATTATGAGAATATCTTAACAATACTTATTATTGTATTTTCTCAGTATCTAAAAGTGTGTGTTATTTTTGAATTGTTTTTGTGGAAAGATATTTTAAAGAACACAGTGCATCATTGAACCATTCTCTAGTTTTAGTCTCACCTGGGTTTCTACTTATAAACACTTTGTATTTTATGAAATTCTACAAAGCAGATGTTTACTTTGATAAATATCAATTTGCTGAATTTTTAGATAAAAAAGGACAATGTAAGTACCTTGTTTTTCCTCGTTTAACTACATATGAGTCACATTGCTGTGTAATTATAATGTTCAAATCTTATACAATAAAAACAGAATTAGCTATTATTGATCCACTTATTCAGTTAACATTTTGTTGCCTATTCTTTCTAAGTACCAGGCCCAGGGCTAGACTCTTCAGGCTGCAGGGAAAGAAAAGATTATAATATTGTCGATTCTTAGCATGAAAGGTGATGGGGAAAAGTATATTTAATGATTTTTTTTTTTTGGTGAGGGCTTGTCCACATAGATTTTGGTTCACCCTAGCCTGGCTGGCTATTTTTATTTTATTGAAAAAAGCTGTCTACTATGTGTTTAGGTTTCCATCTATGATAAGCTAGCAGTGTGTTAAGACCTCGCTGTAAATTACTGGCATTTTCACTCTGTTTTAGTTTGACAACTTGAGTGGAATAAATAGTTAAAATGGTCCATTGGTTTTCTGTGGATGGAGGTAATAATTTCATACAGACTGAAGGTAATGGTGATATTGAGAAAAATTATTATTTTTTGTGTGACTGTTCTATTGGGATAGATGGATAGTGTTTAAGCCTTAATAGAACTCATGTAATATCTCTCTACTGTCTGCCCAGATGAAGGCAATATCATAAACAGATGAACTGTAAGTCAACACAAGACTTGTTTTCCTGCAGAACACTTGAGATTGTTGTATTTCAAAAGCCCAGGGTAAGAATATCTCCTGTATGTAAGAACATTTTCCTGTATGTAAGAACAATACCACATCATTCAGAAAAATAGGTTCAATTTGCCTCCACAAAATGAGCTAAAAATTTTTAGCAACCTACAAACTTCTTTGTCAAATACCTCATCTGCCTATCCCCAGAAAAGAGAGGAAACATGCCCACTGTAGGTGATTTTACCATGGCCCATTATCTTTCATTTTCAAACTGTATGATTTCCCCTTCCTTTCCGAAAAGAACTTGAGTAGGATCAAAATCGGTTATGTAAGTACGTATGTCACTAAGGGAAAATCACTCTGAATAACCAGCTCGCAGGGCTTTGCCCATACAACCATGCAAGGTGTACATAAGCAGTACATACTTGTTTGATGATCTAAACAGTGTTTCTCAACTGGGGGTGATTTGGCAATGTCTACAGACATTTTGCTTGTCAGTCTGGGAGCTGCTACAGGCATCTAGTGGGCAGAAACTAGGGATGCTGCTAAACATTCTACAATGCAAAAGTGAGCACTCCACAATAAATAAATAAATAAATAAATAAATAAATAAATAAATAAATAAATAATCCTTCTCCAAGTATCAAAAATATCAATAGTGCTGAAATTGAGAAAGCCTAATCTAGAAAGTTTATTTATAGCAGTTTTTTTCCTTCCAACTAGTTAAACGTCACGTTAATTAATTGAACACATGGAGAGTTGGCTGAGTCTTCAGCATTTTACCTGAAGAGGTAGTAAACATCATGGATCCCACTCACAGGAGTTGGAAAGATACCTTCTACTTTAGCAATTCTCAGTCATGGTGTAACAACACAGCACAGTGACTTACTTTGGGTCACTTTAAATTTTGAATTGGTAAGTGTTAAAAGGTCAAATTAAAAATATTTTAAATATGAAATAAAGAGGGGTCACGGTTAATAATGTCTCTCACAGTGGCTTGCAACACGCTTTCTTGGTGCTGGAAGTGGTGTTCAGATGGGACCTCTGTGACCACACATGACCCCAGCCACTAGTGGGTGTGTGAGCACGAGCACACCAGTAGTCACACTGACCAAGGAAGGACATGTGGAGAGCTGCCCGTCCATAACATAAAGAACATCTAGAAAACTCATTGTTTTCCTATTTTTTTTATAAGTCAGATGCCTATGACGGCTGAGAACTGTCCTTAGAAAACTCCTTGCTTTAGCAATTTATATTGCAAAAACAATTAGCGCTCCTTAAACCAGAAGGCTTGTTTTTGAATATTAATCTTCCTTGGGTGTTTTCTGCATATGCCAGATTAGATAATGTGGTAAATGGATTTGAAAAGAATAAATGCAGAACACATTTACATTAATGTGTTCTATTTCCTAGAAATGTTTCCCTGGTTGTTCGATAGCCCATGGTTAACAAGTTATCAATTAATTGCTGGAAAATTCACTGTATATATTACTTTGGTCTTTAACTGGCTACAATTTTTCTTTCTCATTAAATGATAATTTAATTGGTTAAGTAAACAAAGCTATTAGAACACTAGTCAACTCTTTGGAAAAATTGTTTAATACAAATTTTACTTATAATTATGAATCAATTTTTGTATAATGAATAGACCTCAGAGTTGGATTTCTTTTAATTATGGAAGTTGAATTGTCTGCCTCCAAGGAAGAAGTGTATCTAAAAGGCTTAATTTTCCTGAGAATGAAATTCCTCATTGTATTAGTGTGTATATTTTTATATAATGTATAATATCATTATTCAGAAAATAAGCGTACTTTTAAAATAGTTGTCTTTAAGCTCTAGTTTAAAAAGTGACTTTTTGACACAAACTTAAAAAATATAACAGTCCTGAGTTTTGAAAGCAGAGAATCCCAAACAAAATTTGAAATCCTTTGTTACTTGTACCCATCATGATGAACAGTCATCACTTTTGGAGTATCCTTTGGATGTTACTCCAAGTCACAATAATTTAGAAGGGACTAGATTTATTTTGCATCCATATGCTAATTTTAAAAATTATTTTTCTTAAAAAATTTCCATTAACTTATAATATCCAACTTCTTTTTTCCTAGCATGGCTCCTTATCAATGAATAGTACTTTCCCATCATAGATTCTTAGTGTTAAAAAACAAAATTCAACTGAGTAAATTTTTAAAATCTTATTGGCTTTATTCAATGATTCATGAATTGTGCTGCATCCAACCTAACAGATAGAAAGAAGCTCCAAGGAGCTATATGAAATGAAAGACTTTTATAGGCAGAAGGGAGCAGGAGCAAGGAAGTTATATTAGAAAAAAGTGGGTTGGTTATTGCAAGGTTACTTTCCTTAGGGAATGGCAGGGGTCTATTGGGCAGATAACCTAACTAGTGCGGATCAGGTGATTTCTGAGTGACTGGTTTAAGATTCCATTTCGGGGAAAGCCAAAACTGCAATCAAGTCTCAGTTTGGTGACATGGGGCTTAGCATAAATGACTTCATTTTTTGACCTATTGTCTTGTTTTTAACAGTTCTCCCCTTTTGATCAGACTCTCAGACTTAACTGAGAGAGGTGATGAAAATTTAAGGCATCCGCACTACTTCCAGCTCCCACTCTGGAGTTGTTGCATTTTTTTGCTGGATCTCTGTATGGCTTTCACAGGTCACGATTCTAGGCTCACAATCTTTAATTTCGTTGTTCTCTTCATTCCTTTTATGACATTCTAGTTTTAGGGAGAGCATTTGCTTGGTTGTTAGTGGTTGTGAACATGCATTTAAAGCTTTTGAGAGAATACACCGTCCCAGGGAGACTACTGTAAGCAAGATAATCCCCAATGGTTAGAGTATACTTCAGAGCTATGGTCTCCCAAATCCAAACCAGTCAGACTCTATTTGTTGCCCAGCCAATATCAATTCTTCAGTTTTGCTTTTCTAACAGAACCATATTTGGGGGTTGGGGAAGGCAGCACTTTTCTGTTAGAATATTTCGTCTTTCTGCTTCCTTCCATATAGGGGTAGACATTTGATACTGTTGTGGAAAAACAACTGTAAGTGAATGTGGCTTCTGGAAAAGCTACAGGATTTCTGACAGACTCAGCTGGCCTCTACATTTCACCTTCCCCCCTATTTTCTTTATGCCCAAAGGCCAATATAATGCCTGGACCTTGACTAGTCTTCCCTTCCAGGTGAGAAGAAAAGCCACATTTTAAAGATGGTGATGCAGAAAGAATATGATCTTTGATGATTTTCTTGACTAGTGACATTGGCCTGGGTTGGTACCTCCAAACCTTTTGTCATGTGAAAAAAAAGTAAGGCCATATGTGGTTCAAACTCCTTTAGTTGGGTTTGTTACATGCAACTGAGCACAATCCTGACGACAAACAATAGACAAAGTGCTTGACAGACTATCTTTTACATATTTACATATATTTAAAAATATATAGATATAATTGTTAGCTCCTAGCTACTGTCATTAGTGTTATGATTGTTTTTAATAGTGAAAGATAATTATAGCTATAATTCTGGGGTGCAGGAATATTGGGGGTAGAAGACAATTAAGTGACATATAAAAGTAGAACTCAAAACACTTGGCAACTGTTGTAAGGAAGAAGCAGGAGCCAAATGACACAAAGACTTAAAGAAAGGAGGTCTGAGGACCAGCAAATATTAATAAATAGCTAACAAATTTTTAGGAGCTCACTACATGCCAGGCAAGTTCTAAGCACTGTGCTAGTGCTATTATTGAATAACGATGCTACTAGCAGACACAGGACAGTTGTGGTAATGCAGTAACGAGAAAAATTTCACCCTGGGATGTGGTGGCTGTAATAGGACAGCCAAATCTTAAAGGCAGCAGAAAATGTGTGCCTGTTTCGTGGCAGAGTAATTGGAATTTTGGATATTTGGATTTAGCATGATCCAAATATCCTATGATAAGAAGTGAAGAGAGTAGGATAGTGAGAGCTCCAGTGAAAATTCTGGAAAGACAGAAGAGAGTCCAGAAGTGAACCTATACAGCTAAACTGTACAAATTCATGTCTTTCCACCCAAGAAGATGCTCTGGGTGGACTTGTTGCCATAGATGTAAGCTGTTGAGACCAGGATACATGTCATGTTTCACAAAACACTGACTACCATGAATGGTGAGGAAATGTTATAGTCTACTGAAAATCAAAATATTAAACAGGAATCTTCTTGTTTCAACTCTTACTAGTCAATATGGTATAGTGAGTCTAACTGTATCCTTATTTAAATATTATGAATCCCAAAGTATGTCTAAATAGTATTTCTGGGCATTTATAATATATACCAAGTACCTGTAAATACCAAACTTTGAGAGATATTGAGGATTTCTAGTAATTTCTAGTAATTTCCATGAACTAATATTATATACATATTCATATATATATTATATTCTATTTTTGTAATGATTTATTTAGTCTAACATGATAATTTGGGATAGAATTCCAGTTAACGGAGGACATTCAGTTAAATAGAATTTTATTAATTTGTGATTTTTCCTTTCGTGTTTTCACACAATTTTGACCAGTGTAATTAATGGTTGTGCCCAGTTATGTTTACTACATAAATAACTATACCTCTTAGTTTTATGAAAAATGAGTTAAATCCATTGCATCATATCTTATTCTATGTAATATATTGATGTAATTAAAAACATACGGTATTTATGATAGTGTTTAACCCAATTTTAAAAATTTCAAATAACAGAACTAACCAAAATCCTGATGGAGACAAGATGATATGTCAGTGTTAAAAAAGTAATTTTTCTAGCTCCCCTAATAGGAATCATGCCCAGTGATGTGCTAGCTGCTAACCGCAGGTTGAGATACCTCATCAGCAAGTGTTATGACGGGTTGGAAGTGCAAGGGGAAGAAGAAATTCATTTTCACTTTTTTTGTCTCTGCATAAAAATGATTCACACCCCTCACAGCTCATGTGGGTTTCACTAGTGACACCTTTCAAAAATAGAATCACTGAATCTCAGCACTGGAAACAATTTCAGGGGGGTCACAGCAAAAGCCATCATACAGAATCTCTTTTATATCTCTTTATGCCTGTATGGCTTTGAAACCTCAGGAGTGGGTTAGCTCACTGTCTCCATAGGTAGCCCGTTTCATTTTAATTTAATTGTTTGAAATTTCTTCCTTATTTACAGCTATATCTATTTTTCTATAAATTAATAGTAGTAATAATTGGAGCAATAGCTAATAATGCTTGCATTTGTTACGTGTTATATTTATTTGCCTCTAACAGAATCCACTCTTGATACTATCAAACAGATTTTTTTTTTGGAAAGAGTCTAGGATACTGACAAGATTAGAAAGGCAAGTGGAATTCGCTGTTGGCAGTTTTCAGAAATATCTCCTCAGGCAGTACTGCAGAACTGACCTGCCATGGGTGTTATTATCTCCATTACAATCGGGAAGAGGGGAGCAAGCAGAAACCATGGTTATTTCAGGACACACCATCTCACATTTGACCCGTGCCAAAACCAGCAAAGAAAAACAGCAAAGCAAGCCCTGTATCTGACCTCTAGTTCCTTCCACTGTTCTCCATATGTCAGGGTCTCCAGATTTTTCTTTTCTTTCTCTTTGTTGTTGTTTTTGTTTTTAACTTTCACTTGAGGGGGCTTACGTGAGTCATGCTATTTTACAATGGTGGTGGGTAGAACTGAACACAGAAACATTTGCTAAAGCAAGTTGGCCAACTAATACTTTTCATACATAGGTTCTTCAATTTTTTGCTAAATTTTGAATCTGTCAAAAAATTCATCAGAATAATCTTTGTAGGAAAACACAGGAGATTGGGATAGATGAAAATAAAGGTAATGTCTTTCAGCAGTTGCTCTAAGGATTTCAGTCTACTCTGATAGCATTAATTAATTACATTTTATAACACCCTGTTTAGAAGTAGCATTATATTAATTTTAGTTATGAATAAATAAGGATCAACAAGATTAATTGAATTCCTAGAGATTACATACTCAATGACAAAACTGGGAGTTAAACTGAGAACTCATTTTCCCTTATAACCAATCTACTTCTGCCAAGGAAGGAAGAGAATAGCCCATTTTTCACCTTAAATTGAAGATCACACTTTTGTGTGTATCAGTGGTGTATTTAAGGTATCACTTTGTAAGATACATAAATGTCTACTATGCTGTGCACCTGAAACTAATATAATATTGAATATCAACAGTAATTGAAAACATAAGAAAATAAAATGGATTTGACACCCAGAACAGATCATTTTTTAATATCCCCTCCCCTCGCTATGAGAGGATAATCTTAAGTGAAATAAATAATAATGACCAAAAAAATAGATTGTGAAACATTCTTTGATTAAACTTATACATCAGTCATGGCTGAACAAAATGTTATAAGTGCATGTGCGCGCACACACACACACGAAAAAAGGTAAAGGATTAATAGTCTTTAATTACATGTTTTTTATAAAAGGGAAGCCTTATACTTCATATTGATTTACACTTATAAATAATAACAATTTCAGTTTTTGAAATGTCTGCAAATTTGTCAATGACTTTATGCAAGTTGATCATTGCATAGTCATGTGAAATAGACAATATTGCCAGATTTCTTGCTCTGTGTTTACTCATGGTCGATCAGAGCACACTTTTAAATCAATTTTTATTTTTAAGTGTTTTTCACATAAAACATGTATACACCAATGGGAAAAGTTTTCAACATAAAGATATGTTTGTCAGAAATTCATGACAATTTTATTTTGCAGTAAATTGTAAAATTTCAGTAAAAATAAAACTTCAATGGGTACCACAGAATGAGAGAATAAAACCAATGCAGGTTCTCTTTCTTCTTTGTTTTTTGTCCTAGTCACTGTGCTTTTTATTTAACAACCTATTATTTAAATGCACTAATATATAATTCACCGAAATAGTTGACAAAAAAAAGAAAGAAAGGAAGGGAAGGAGGGAGAGAGGAAGGAAGAAGAGAGAAAAAAAAAACTATCCCCAAAGCAAGCTCAAGCCATTAACCAAATATAATGAACTTATTTTTGAAACAAGTACCTTAGTCCATGTTCATCAGGGATTAATTGTATAATTATGCTATTATATAATTATACTAATTATATAATTACTGGGGGTTGTCCAGTTCTCTAAATATCCGTCCATTCTCCTCTTATCTGTTAATGAGAATTTGTCCACCTGAAACACTGCATCTCCTAGCCTCCCTTTCTGCTGATGTGATCACACAACTAAGTTTTATTCAATAACATGTAAGCAAAAGTATATGCAGTACAGTGCTTTGGGAAAATATTTAAAATGGAAATGGGGTACACTTTTTTCCTTCTTCCATCCTGGAGGTGAAAGTCTAATTGGATATGTACTGGCATGTGATTTTAGGTTTGACTAGCATTTTTCTGATAAACAATGATACAGTATCTTTTCATGGATTTATTAATCACTATTAATCTCTCTTTCTCTCAATCTGCCTCTCTGCCTCTCTGTCTCTGTCTCTTTTTGGTGAAGTGCCTTTTTTAATCTTTTGCTTTCAAAACATTTTTGTTTGGTTTGTTTTTCTTCCCATAGTTATAGTTTTGAGAGTGTTTTATATATTCTTGATATAAATCCTTTAGTGAATATATTGTGTTGTGAATGTTTTCTTCCAATCTGTGTGTGGCTTGGCTTTTTGTTTCCTAAATTCTGTCTTTTGAAGGGCAACATTTTGAATCTCGATGAAGTTTCGCTGCTCATTTTTACAAATGTTTTCTATATTTTCAAAATGTTTTTAGATATAAGACATTTTTGCAAACTCTAAGGTTGAAAATATTTTAATCTGGTTTATTATAGAAATTTTGTAGTTTTAGGTTTTACATTTGGTCTATGATCCATTTTGAGTTAATTTTTACATGGTATGAGGCAAAGGTCTATGTTTATTTTTTAAGTATGTATATGTATATTTTTAAGTTTATGTATATTCATTTGATTCAGCACAATTTGTTAAGAAGTTTTTTCTTTCTCTATTGAATTGCCTTGACACATTTGCCAAAAATCAAATGATATATATGTATGAGTCTATTTCTGGGCTCTCTATTATTTTCTATTCATCTGTATCTATATTCTTGCCATTACTAAATTGTCTTGGTTATTGTAGCTTTTTTTATTGGGGTATAATTGGCATACAATATCTTATTAGTGCCAGGTGTACATCATAGTGATTTGATATTTATATACATTATGAAATGATCACCACGATAAGTCTAGTTACCAACTGTCGCCAAAAGTTATTACAATATTATTGACTATATTCCCTATGCAGTACACTACATCCCCAAGACTTATTTACTTTATAACTGAAAGTTTGTACCTCTTAATCCCCTTCACATATTTTGCCCACCCACCCCAACTCCTGTCGCCTCTGATAATCAAGTGTTTGTTTTCTGCATCTATGAGTCTGTTTCTGTTTCATTTTGTTTATTATTATTGTTATTTAGATTCTACATGTAAGTGAAATCGTGGTATTTGTCTTCCTCTGTCTGGCTTATTTCACTTGGTATAATACCCTCTAGATCCATCCATGTTGTTGCAAATAATAAGATTTCATTTTTTTAATGGCTGAGTAATATTATATATATATGTACATATATATACACACATATATGTATATATATATGATCTATCTATCTAGATAGATAGAGCTATTTATCTAGATCGATCTATCTATCTATCTATCTATCTATCTATCTATCTATCTATCTATCTATCTATCTATCATCTATCTATCATCTATCTACATCTTCTTTATCCTTTCATCAATTGATGGACCCTTAGGTTGCTTCCATATCTTGGCTATTGTAAATAATGCTGCAATGAATATAGGGCTGCATGTATCCCTTTGAATTAGTGTTTTCATTTTCTTCAGATAAATACTCAGAAGTGGAATTGCTGGCTCATATGGTAGTTCTGTTTCTTTTTTTACCGAATCACTGTGCTTTGCATTAAAAAACCTATTGTTTAAATGCAGTAATATATAGTTTTTAATTTTTTGAGGAACCTCCATACTGTTTTTCACAGTGGCTGCAACATTTTACATTCGCACCAACAGTGTATGAGGGTTCCCTTTTTTCCACATCATTATCAACACTAATTTTTTGTCTGCTTTATAATAGTCATTCTAACAGGTGTGAGGTGATCTCACTGTGGTTTTGATTTTCATTTTCCTGATGATTAGTGATGTTGAGAATTTTTCATGTGCTTGTTTGCCATATGTATGCTCTCTTAGGAAACATGTAGCTTTAAGTAAGTCTGAACATAAAATCTTCAGCTTTGTTTTTTATTTTATATTTTTAAATAACTTTGGCTATATTAGGTACTGTGCATATGTTAATGTCATTTTATAAATTTCTTTTAAAAAAGACTGCTGTGATTTTGTTTGGGATTCCATTGAAACAACTCATGAATCAATTCTGGGAGAATATCTATATTAACAATATTAAGTCTTCCAAATCCTTGAACTTGGCGTATTTTAAAACTTCTCTCAGCAGTGTTCTGTGGTTTGGTGTGGCTTTTTGTTACATCTTTTGCTAGGTATTTTATGGTAATTGCATCACCTGGAAATAGGGAGAATTTTCTGCAGTTGTAAACATTGTCACTGTTTTCTTTCTACCCACTTTTATTGTGGCTGCCTTCTGTTCCCATGTTCTGCCAAATGTAAAACAATTTGTCCTGTCTCTCTTCAGATGAACTTGTCAGTCTTTAAAATTTGGTTTCCCTGTTTTTCTGTGACTGGTTCTCTGATGGTCTCAAAAAAAGGTTATGATATTATAAATTATCTGGCTTTCTCATTATTAGAGTAGGTTAACATTCTCTGTGGTTTCTGTATCCAAAGGAAACAGATATGTTCATAAATTTTGCTGCTATATTTTCATTGTTTTTAGATCAAAATACATTCTAATTTTCATAGATTTCTTCATTAATTTATGAGAATTTTAGAAACATGTCAGTTATTTAATTATTTTATATTTAGTATTTTGTGATTGATATTATTTTTATTTTTAATTAATTTTTATTAAATTTATTGGGGTGGCATTTGTTAGTTAAATTATATAGCTCTCAAGTGTACACTTCTGTAATCTGTCATCTATATGTTGCATTGTGTATTCACCATCTAGAGTCAGTTCTCCTTCCATCGCCATATATTTGGCCCCCTTTCCTCTCTGCTGTCCCCCTCCACACTTACCCTCTGGTAACCACTGAACTGTTGTCTGTGTCTATGCGTTTTTGTTTGTTTGTCTCGTTCATTTGTTGCTTTGAGTTTTATATCCCACATGAGTGAAGTCATATGGTTCTCGACTTTTTATGTCTGATTTATTTCCCTTAACATGATAATCTCAAGATCCATCTATGTTTCTGCAAATGGCAGTATTTCATTTTTTCTTAAGGCCAAGTAATATTCCATTGCATAAGCGTATATGTAACACATCTTCTTTATCCAATCATCTATCGAAGGACACTTTGGAAGTTTTCATGTCTTGGCCACCATGAATAATGCTGCAATGAACACAGGGTACATGTATTTTTACTGATAAATGTTTTCAGATTTTTGGCGGTATATACCCAGAAGAGGAATTGCTGGGTTGTATGCTAATTCTCGTCTTAATTTTTTGAGGAAACTCTATACTGTTTTGACTCTCAGATCATTTCTATAGCTTGTCATTTATATTGTATTGTGTTTTGTATGTTTTTAGTTAATTAAAATTTATTTAGGCTTTCTTTCTGGAGTATTGCTTGTCTGTACTGGTAAAAGTTGCATTTGCAGTTGACCAGAATTTGCATTCTAAAGCTGTTGGCCATAGTGTAATAAAATATAAATTAAGATAATTTAGTTAGTAATTTTGTGCACACCTTCTATATCCCTATTCATATTTCAAATTCTTCTTATCCATTTGTCTATTTCTCTACGAGTTCTATTAATATGTACGTTTCTTGTATTTGAATCTATGCTATTAAATGCATACATAGTAAATGCTCTATTTTCCTGATGAATTCACCCTGTTATAATTTTGAAATACTTTTGTATCAACCTAATGCTTCTAATCTTGAAGTCTATTTTTTTCCACATTACTATCTGTGAACAGTGGATTTTTTTCTAATTAGTCATGGCATGGCATGTCTTTCCCACCTGTTTATTTTCAAACCACCTAAATGCATTAGTCATTGTTCTTCTAGAGAACCTACAGGATAAATAGCAGTCATTTGAAATATCCAAATTTTGTTGGTTGAATAGCAAGTTCCTGGTATTTTGTTGGCCTGGCATCCTTTCCATGTCTTTATCCATCTACTCAAATATTTATTAAGGGGCCAATACTATAGCTGGCACTCAGCTGCAATGTTGGAAAATATCAATGACAATGGAAACTCTCTGTCACTAAGGTGTTTCTGAGCATTTGGCATTACACAAAGATCTGTTGACACATAGACTCAAGAATTTTAGGCTCTACCCAAGGTGAGCCACATTGCTGAGCTGAGGATGCCACCTCTGTTTCCTACGTTTTCTATAAACTCTTCCTTCCTTTAAAACATTTTTAAAAAATTTAACTATAGTTTGTATATAGACATATATTGGTTGGATTAGTTTCAGGTGTACAATATAGTGATTTGACATTTTTATACCTACAATGTGATCATCCAGCTAATTCTAGCAATCATGGATTACCATGTAAACTTATCACAATATTATTGACTATATTCCACTTCTTTACACCCATCCCTGCACACCCTCCCTTCTGGTAAACATCCCTCTGGTCTCTGTTTCTGAGAGTCTGTTTTTGTTTTGTTTCGTTTTTTTTAGATTCCACATAGAAGTGAAACCATATGGTATTTGTCTTTCTCTGCCTGACTTATTTCTCTTAGCATAATACCCTCTAGATCTATCCATGTTGTATATAGTAAGATTTTATTATTTTTATTGCCATATATATATATATATATATATATATATATATATATATACACACATATATATGTGTATGTATATATATGTGTGTGTGTGTGTGTGTATATATATATATATATATATCTCTAACACATCTTCTTTATCTGTTTATCGATAGACACCTAGGTTGCTTCCATATCTTGGTTATTGTAAATAATGCCGCAGTGAACATGGAGATATATATATATATATATATATATATATATATATATATATATATATCTAGCTATATATATACATATTTTTTTTTTGAATTAGTATTTTTGTTTTCTTTGGATAAACACCCAAAAGAGGAATTGCTGGGTTGAATGGTAGATCTGTTTTCAGTTGTTTTGAGGAAGCTCCATACTGTTTTCCATAAGGGCTGCACCAGTTTGCAGTCCCATTAACAGTGCACAACATCCCCTTGAGCAAGGGAAACAAAAGCAAAAATAAGCAAATGGGACTTCATCAAACCAAAAAGCATCTGCACAATGAAGAAAATATTCAATAAAACAAAAAGACAACCTACTGAATGGGAAAATAAATATTTGCAAATGATGTATCCGATAAGGAGTTGATATCCAAAATATATAAGAAACTCATACAACTGAATAACAAAGAGTAAACAATCTGATTGAAAAATGGGTAGAGAACCTGAATAGACATTTCTCCAAAAAAGACTTACAGATGGCCAACACACATATAAAAAAAGTGTTCAATATCACTAATCATCAAGGAAATGCAAATTAAAACCACAATGAGATACCACCTCACACCAGTCAGAACAGTTATTATCAAAAAGTCAACAAATAACGTGTTGGCAAGGATGTGGAGAAAAAGGAACTCTTTTCTCAATTGGGAGCTTTGTCTCACTGCTGGGAGCAGACAAGTAGACCCACAGTAGCTGGGTATTATTATTCTTTCATTTTATTTCTTATAGGTTTTGTCACCTGAGTGAGTTGAGCAAAAAGAACTCTGAAGTTAATTAATGCAATACTTGCATACACATTTGCAGACACAGTAAAATCAGTCAGGGTATAATTTAGCTACAGGCACTTGTTCTGATCTGAAATTGAAGACATGCTCATAAGTCTAAAATGAAAGGGAAAAATGGGTAGTCCTTTAAAAAATAAATAGAACTTCATAATTTAGGAGTAAGGTATGTAGTCATTAATTTTGGCTCTAATAAGTATATTTAATAAGCAGATTATAAAATCACCTAATTACTATGTAGATTAAGAATATTTAATAACTACACTATACATAGTTATTATGGTATACAGCATGGAATACAGTTCCATTTTTATTTTGAGAATTAGTTTTCCTCCCACACTAATTTAAAGAATTGGTTCTTTACTGATCTGACCTTGTTTTCTCTCTCTCTGTTTTTGGAACTGTAGCGACTTACTTTTGATTATTCTCTCTTAATGGTACTGACCCAACCCATTTTCACTCTGTAATATTTCTGTGTTTATAAGACTGTAGAAAGCTTCAGGCTAATATTCCTCAAATAATTCTTTACATTTTCAATGCCGAATGTGTCCTGAGACTGCTGATCATATATATTATTCTGTTGCCCCTTTTGATCTAGAGAAAGCTTAAGAAATTTTGAAATGCGTTTCTATCCGGTATGAAATTTATTGGTTACAAATCTGAAATCTGGTGTCACTTTACGTTTAATCCAGAGCAAGTGCCATAAAGAATCCTTCAACAGTTACCTAATACCAAGTGCTTTGTGCAGTCTTTGTCTTTCTGTTTCTAAGCCTCAGGTGGCAACTGTGAGATCACATTAAAACCAAAGCAAACTTCTTTTCATTATTAGAATTTCATATAATGAATATTTTTTCCTATACATGCTCTGTAGATAAACATGGTCCCTGATGTAATAGAGATTATATTTTAGTAGAGTGAGGCAAAAATAAACAATGTCATTTTTAGATAATTATAAATGATCCAAAGACCAAATAAGTAAATAAATATATAAAATAAAAGATTATATGGAGCAGGCAGAGCCAGCTATATAATTTTGGGACCCAGGAAAAATGAAAATGTGGAGCCCCTTAATAAAAAATTAAGAATTTCAAGATGGCAATAGCAGAACAGGAAGCAGTCCTGAAAGTGGTTAGGGAGGGGGGGCTGGTAGAAAATTCATAAAGGATATTCCATCTCTTTAGGTAGACTTTAGAAATTAAGATGATAGAAGGAGCCAGTCCTACATGCCAGATGGAGTGAACTGTGAAAGTATAGCCTCTGACCTGCTTGAGAAACAGAAAGGTCTGTACAGTTAAAGCATATGGGCAAAAGGAGAGATAAGAGGTGAAGCCCCAGAGGGGGTGTGAGGTGGGAGTTCACCTAGGGCCGGTTAGCTAATGGCAAAGAATTAAAATTTGACAAGTAAGCCTTATAAAAAGCTGTAAGAATTGATAATTGGTCCATGTTTGTTGATTCTGTCTTGAAATTTGCAGTACTGCTTGTCTACTTTTTTAACATTCTTTCTTCTCACTTGCCTGGTGGTGAGGACAAAAATATGACTGATTGTCTCCATCTTTTATCCCTTCCTCCTTTTCTTGCTGCTCAAAGTCCTGTCTATACAACATGCAAAAATCATAAATAGTTTAGGAAAATTCACTCAATTGTTTGGTTTTGTGCAAGATTTATTTAGACCTTTGGACTAAATAGACATTAATTTGAGTGAAACAGATAAACCACTATCTCTCCAAAACCCACATGAAAGAAATGTCAACTACACTACATACATATTGTATGTATATGATACATATAACATATATAATACATATTCCGTATATAATACATATAATTTATGTAACATATGTATACATGTGTACACTATATATAAATATATTATTTATATATGTGCATATAATACATAAACATATTATACATTACATTTGGTATAATCTTGAATATAGTTCAAATGGAGGGGAAAACGACTATCAATTTTTCATTTTGAAAATGTTTTTTTTCCACTAAAGAGCTAAATAAAAACATTGTTTTAAAGTAAAAATAAATGATGTTATTACTTTTTTAAAGGTTTTGTATACCTTCACTGGTTATCAATATAGATAAAATTAGATGGCTAAAGTAGTTCTCTCCATGTAGTTAAAATGACTTAGAATTCATTTATCCCTTCATATTCCTTTATTTACTCATTCATTCAATATCTATTTATTAACCACCCTCAAGGGACCAGATATTTGCCAGACTCTGAGATTCCTAACGATACATTATCTAATATAGTTGATAAGAAAACCCAAATAGCATTTTAAAATGAGAGATCATTACTAACAAGACAAAAAGTGAGCTTACACAATTTTTAAAATCCAGATTGATTGCAGAATGGATCATTCAGATATCCATGATAACATGGGTGATAAAGGACTTCTTTTTTCCCTACTGGATTTTGACTTTTCAAAAAATTAGAATATGTCCATGGTTTCTAGAGAGCATTTCAGAATATATGAAATACTTATATAGTTCATTGAAAATTACAATTTTAAATGAATTATTATTTTTTAAAAATCTCTAGTCCAGGTCTAGAATGAAGACAAGAATTGTCACTTGCTCTTAGCAGCATTTTGTCACAGATAAATGTGAAGTCAGTACCTCACATGTTTCCTCCCTTTGGACTGTGGGCTGCTTCTTGCCAGTGGAGAAGGGAAATCTGAAAGTACCATCACACATGGTTTTGGTTTTGCCTTTGGCTGATGTGATTATTGGTCCCTCTAAATATCAGCCCTGTTTTCTCTCTTTTTATGTGTTAGTCCCTAGAACTAGTGGGTAAGTGTAAGTGACCTATCACATTACTTGAAGCTGATTGATGAAGTAACGTTTCCAGACTTTGAAGATCCAGGCTGAATGATAACATTTGAAGACCAAATACATTTTGGGTTCTATTTCTTCCCTTCAATACCCATATATGACTAGCAATATTGTTTATGCAGTTAAAGCAGTCCCTTTTTATATTTATGCAATGGCAAATTCTGGAATAAACTCCCCTTGTTTTGTTAAGTACTTAATGCTATAAATTAAATTCAAATATACGTATGTATTCAAATGTGGTCAATGCTATTATTATATTTGGGTCTCCAGGAAAATTGTAAAGCCACAGCCCATTTCTCATCTGGTTCCGAATATATTGAAAGTTTTGATTTAAGAAGAAAAAACACAGTAATAAAAGATTCATGGTTTTTAATGTATTTTAACATGGTAGGTATTCAGAATGTTAGAAGAAATGGCCATTTCATATGAGTAATTCAGCATGAAGGAGAGTTTATTTTCTCTCAAGCTCAATCAACTTCTGGTAATAATTACCTTCCCTTATTAGCACATGTAATAGTGTAATGGGGCTTCCTTGTCCAATTAATTTCCATCTCACATCTTTATTATATATAGGTAAAATGCACAGTTTAGATAAAACACACAGACCTATGGAAATTTGGAGACGAGTAGTTATTTTCCTGCTAATATATCATTAATACAAATATTGCTTTTTATTTATGTAAACTTTATAGAAACTGGTGCATGGGGTAAAAAAAATATGATTGCTGCACTTGCTGGAAGCTAACAACACGTGCAGCATCCTATGTACATCTTTGTAGAGTGTGAAGTACCACCCCAGTCAATGACCTCAGAAGTGGCTTAGATTATAATCTAGGTTTCCTAACATCATGGCCTTAGTAAATCACCCAATTTCTTTGAGATTCAGTTTCCTTGCCTATAGAATGAGGAATAATATAAAAATATATGTGTTGTGATACAATGACTCATCAAAATGACACACTAAATCCTGTGGTTTCCTCTTGTGAATACATGTTTTATCAGTCAAGAGGCAATAACGTGTATTTTCTGTGTTAGATGATTATATCTGAAAGAGCCCCACCATCGTTATTTAAGGGTTTCCTTTTTTATCCAATTAATTTCCCTCTCATGTCTTTGTTGTATATTATTCTTCACTTGAAAAATGTAAATGATTTAATTATATTTTGACACACAAATTCAAATAACTTAGAATATAGATCATATATCAGTGCTGGCAGGCTAACCAGGTGTTTTGTTGTTGTCTTTAACGGAGATTTTCCAGGTCTACCTCAAGGGCTAGATTATAAAATATGCATGCTAGCAACTACGTCTTACTGATCTCTCGACGCCCAGAACCAAGCACGCGCTCAGTGTATGTTTGGCCTGAAGTGAGCACCATGAGCAGCTCTAAGTGTAGAATACATCCCTGATGAGTTTGTATAAAGTCAAGGCCAATTGTAGGATGTCTGTAAGGACTGAGATGCATCTCCTTACTCTCCTTAATACCTTCTGCCAGGCATTCCAATGGGGGTAAGAAATTAGGAAGTGGGAGAGTTTATATAATAGTAAATGTTATTGTCTGAGTAAATCAGAGATTTGGAAACAGTTTCACAGTTTCATTGACTAACCAAAGAATTTCAGTTTCCCCTTTTCTATTTTAATACTCAATTTTCACATGCAGTGAGAAAATCTATTTTAAAACCATTTCAGAATTTCCCAACACAACCTGGAAGCTGTTTTGGAGACGTGGCATTCCCAGGGGAATAAAGTAGACTGAGTAAATGCTAAATGAGTGCATTAAAAAATAGATTGCTTTAAAAACATTCAGGTGTCACCACCATTTTGCAATCATCATCACTTAGAATCATAACTCACTTGTTTTACAAGTCAGGTTAATAAATGCGTAAAATATGAATTACTAATAAGACTCTTTTTTTGGTGTTGTTTGAAAGAGAGTCGATGGCATGAGGAAATGCAGTGTCTGCTAACCAGCATGAAGTTTCTTAGGAACTTTTAATGACAAATACATGGACAGGAGTTAGATGCCATTTATAAGTTCAAAGAAATAGTTATTTTTCAGTGGTCTCCAAGGACTCTTAAGGAATAAGGCCAGCTGCCTGGAAACACGATATAAAAGGTCTACCCAGGAAATTAATCCCAGGAGAATTGAGATTTTCTGATCTTTAGCAGTCTCTCTTCACTCTTGTTACCTGGGAAGCTTTACAAAAATACTGCCATGTGGGTGCATCTAGAACAATCAAATCAGAATCTTTCAGGGTAGAGACTGACATCAGTATTTTTAAAAGCTCCCCAGGTTAATATGTAGGTAATATTGACAATCATTGATTTAACTAAAACACGGATGGCAAGTACATGGCACCTGGATTATAATTTTCCCTATCCCCTAATAGAAGATGTTGTCAATATATCAAATATTTATTCCTACTGAAGTCAGATTCAGAGCAGAAAAATCTTAACAGTTTTCCCCAGATAACCACTATAAATCCATCAGCACAGGCACTTTAGTTAAAAATCTGCCATTACTGAGACAGGTTTGTGCTAACTGCTGGATGCACAGAAGATATTCAATAAATACTTAGGGACTGCCCCAAATTTTCTGCTAGCACACGCCCTTTCACCCCTTTGGTTACTGACCTGCCTTGGGCTAGTATTTGGCAACAGAAGACAGATAAGACAGTCCTCTTTTGCTTCAAAAATTTATAGGCTCCCTCCTAGGGCAATTTGGGACTATGGAGTTTATTTTAAAATAATCTCTTATCCAAAATGGAATTCTATTCTTTATTTGATAGAATTAAAACCTGTAAAATAATTAAAACCTGTATTTTTATTAAATAGGTAGCCGTTATAGTTAATGTTAATATGCTAAAAGGTATGGTTGACCAAAAGAAAAATGCCTTGAATTAAACTGAGGCATTTCTTCCATATTAGATTAATTAATCTCTACATGAGCTTTACTGAGTTAATCAAAAGTGCATGTCAGTGGATGTCCAGGGCCCTGTTTTCTCTGTCAAAGGATGAATACAGCATTTCGAAAGCACAAAAGTTAAAGAAGCAATGTCCTCCAGGCTTTGTCTACTGACAAGTAATCTGAATAAATTTGCCCCTCCTTATGTTTAGAAATCTTTATCCTCAACTTCTACAAAGTTATACTGTTTCTCGTTCTCAAAATGCAATTTCTAATTACCTCTCCTGTGCAATTGCATTCTGTATTTCCTTAATCATTTCTATCTCAGTTGTTCTAGTCTCCTTAATTACCTACAAATGCAGAGGACGCTTACAAATATTCTCATTAACTCTTGGAATAAGGAGTTCACAGTGTCCTCTTGATTGGCAGCCTTTATCAGACGATGCTCTCGAAGCTCCTACTTTTCCTCCTCTGTGAACAGAGTCTTTGGGGAAATCACGAGCCTCTGATATAGGAGCGCTATTTAGCTGTTACAATAAATTTAATCTGTTTTATATGCCCGGTGGCATTCTTAAGATACTCTTTGGCACAGATCCAGACTCTGGACCCACCTGTTTCTTTGAGACACGGCAAATCCATCTAACATTCTATAATTCTCTTTAAAATGACAGATCCAAAGGAAGCAACTATGTCACATGTTCAATGCTCTATGCAGTTAGCAGATTTTGAGGAGAATTTCAAATTCATTGTAGCACCCCTGTTCTGAAATCATAGGAATCTACAGCTAAAGGGAATGATTTTAGTGCAGATGCCCCTTAGGCGTATGTGGACTCTCTTACCTTGCAGGCCACATCAAGCACGTCAGGAGGGAAAGAAGTCTGGCCCTCACCACCTTGACAGGAGCTCTGTCAACCCATGTCAGTCGCCTGCTGGTTGCCACAGAACATCAGCTATTGAACTGAGACAATACTGTTTCCCCTGTTCATACTCACTGGTAGAAAGAAGTAGAGTCATTGGACATAGGGAAAAAGTGCTTGACATTGTTTGCTGGTGATGAGAATGTCATGGTGAAATCATCTTCATGGAAAGAAGTTCTCTGCAGGTTGCTAGGGGAGACATCCATTTAGCAGGTTTTAAAGCTCTGAACAGCCCTGCTTCTAACTGTGCTTCGATTGCTCAAAATCTGAAAATGTGTGGCCAAATCCCACCAAAAAATTATTGTAGAGGTCCTTATTGGCTTCTTTCCACTAAACCAGTGTTTCCAACTTTGGTCATGTGCACACAGCCACAATTATTACCATTTTTGCATACTCCCTCTACTATTCTAAAGGCAATATTTTTCTTTAAGATGACTAATTTTTTCCTTACATGGACTTATTTTTTTTTTAAGTTGCAGCAATATGTATGGAATAACTGTTGTATATTTTTTCTGAATCTATAATTAAATTATTAAAATAAAAAAAATGCTTCCCAATATTTCACATAAAATAATAGCCTGAATCACTGGGGATACAAATAGCATCTTTTGAAAATTACTGAAATAAAGCAAATCACTCTTTTTATTCTCCCTCCATTGTTTTTCTCATTGATTTTATATATTAAAAAAAAAACTACTTATGTCATTTTTTCTTTATACAGGTAAAATGGAGCAGAATTTGATCAAGCCAATGGGGGGAAAATTATTGAACTCCTAATATGTATTTGGCACTACTGATCTCTCCTTTAATAGAACTCTCTATCTAGTTCATCAATAAAAACAATTTCCATACTTGGGTGAGAAACCAAAATAGCATTTCCATCAGTGCTATTGTGATCCACATTTTTTTCTGTCCTTTCAAAGTTCAGTATGCCCAGGTAGGAGGCAACTTGCACTTAACTTTGTAAGAATAAGCAAGTGTCTGCATTTCTTCCTGGTAGGTCTAAGTTTCACTTCTGTCCACTACCACATTGCTTTGCTGTTTTTACAGGTCAGCAACCAGGAAGCACTTAGAGAAAATATAATGTGTGGGTCTTTATTCCCAGATTGGTGACTGATGGAAGATTAGTCTGTTATAACTTGGTTATATCTCTCCTTGAAAACAAGATAGCTATCATTTCTATAATGGTCCAGAAAATCATGTATTGGAGTGCATAGAGTTGGGCCATATACCACAACTAAATGTGATTTGATCTTAGTTAATCCAACCATGTGGCAGAGGCATACATATGCAAGACTTTGGGGCATTTTTAATTTAGGATCAGTGAGAACATAATTGACTGTACTGTTAACAGGTTTCTAAATAGTAGCCTTCAGATATTGGGTGAGGTATTGGTCTCAAACTCCTTGTGTGTTCATACCACTATTTTGAACTCTCAGAACTATGTTGTCATGAACAAACCCTTCTCTTTGACACAATATAACTGGCAACCACTAGAGAAATAGAAAGTATCTTAACACCATGGCCATTTCCCACCATCTCATTAGAAACAAGTGGTTTTCTTCAGTTATTATACCTGCTCTCACTGCAGGCCAGTGAGGAAAAACTGTCTTTACCAAGTTTATCACATCAATGTTTTGTTTTATCTATAGCCCTTTCCTCATTGATTGGTACATTTAATATTCATACCTACTGTCTCTGATATATATATATATATATATATATATATATATATATATATATATATATATTATATATAAATATATATAAATATTTATATATGTAATATATATATATATATATATTTATATATTTATATATATACACACTATCACACACACACACACACACACACACATATATATGTGGAGAAGAGAGAGAGAGAGCACTGTTTTGAAGGATTGGCTCTTGGCTCATGTAATTGTGGGACCTAGTAAATTTCAAATTCATACGGCAGGCCAGCAGTCTGGAAATTCAGACAAGAGTTGATGTTGCAGTCTTGAGTCTCAATTCCACATGACAGCAGGCTGAAAAACCAGGCAGGATTTCTATTAGGTTGGTGCAAAAGTAATTGTGGTTTTTGCAATTACTTTTAAACTTTTAAACCACAATTACTTTTGCACCAACCTAATATGTTGCAGTCTTGATAAGTATTCCTTCTTCAGGAAACCTCAGTCTTTGCTCTTAAAGCCTCCATCTAATTGGATGAGGCTCACCCACATTATGAAGATAATATACTTTACTCACAATCTACTGATTTAATAGTTCATTATGTGTAAAAAATCCTTCACCAAGAGAATGAGAAGGCAAACCATAGACTGGTAGAAAATATTTGCAAGAGACCTATCTGATAAAGGGTTATTATACACAATACACAAAGAACTTCTAAAACTCAACATTGAGAAAATGAACAACTCAATTTGAAAAGAAAGGCAAAAGACCTGAACAAATACCTCACCAAAGAAGATATACAAAGGGCAAATAAGCATATGAAAAGATGTGCTACATAATATATCATTAGGTAATAACAAAACAACGAGATACCACTACATACCTATAAGAATGGCCAAACCCAGAACACTGACAACAACAAATGCTGGTGAGGTTGTGGAGCTACAGGAACTCTCATTCATTGCTGGTGGGAATGCAAAATCATACGGCCATTTTAGAAACAGTTTGAGAGTTTCTTACAAAACTAAACATAATGTACAATGTAGCAATCATGATCCTTGGTATTTATATAAATGTATGTCTATACAAACACTTGCACATGGATGTTTATAGCAGCTTTATTTATTAATAAATTCCAAAACTTGGAAGCAACCAAGATGTCCTTCAGTAGATGAATGGATAAACTAACTGGTATATCTAGACAATGAAATATTATTCAGTAGTGAAGAAAAAGAGCTATCTAGCCATGAAAAGGCATGGGGGAACTTTAAATGCATATTGCTAAGTGAAAGAAGCCAATCAGAAAAGGCTACATACTGTGTGATTTCAAATTTGACATTCTGAACAAGGCAAAACTATGGAGACAGTAAAAAGACTAGTTGTTGCCAGGTGTTGGGGGAAAAAGGGATGGATAGATGAAACACAGAGAATTTTTAGGGCAGTGAAACTATTCTGTATGATTTCACTGTAATGGCAGATATGTGCCATTATACATTTGTCAAAACCCATAGAATGAACAATACCTAGAGTGAACCTAATATAAACTGTGGTCTTTGGGTGATAACTTCTTAATGTAGGTTAATAATTGTTAGAAATGTGCCACTCCAGAGTGGGATGTTGATTGTGGAGGAGACTGTGTGTATGTGGGGGCAGGGGGCATTGGAAAATCTCTGTACTTTCCATTCAATTTTGCTGTGAATCTAAAACTGCTCTAAATAATGAAGTTTAAGAAAATGTCAGGCAAAAAAATGTTGAGTATCATTAAAAACATAAGAACAACAGCAACAAAATATGTTCACAATAACATTTAGAGTGGTGTTTGACCAAACAGTTGGGTATCATGGACTAACTAAGTTCACACACAAAATTAACCATCACAGTACAAATATGTGATTGCCTATGTATCAGAAGTTGCAAGAAGAGGGGTGATAGGACTTACCTCAGCCGCATTGATAGAAAGGGGGATACTGAGAAAAGGACTAGGGTGGCAGAAGAATTGGTGAGGGAGGGGTACAAGTTGGTTGTAACATACTGGGACATGAGACAGTCATCTGTTTCAGAATTTGGTTCTCCTTCAAGGACTGAGAACTTGACTTTGCTTGAGCGTATGATTCTAATAGTTGAACAAGTATGTGTTGAATATGGTGTTTTGAACGTAGATAAATTCTTGCTCACATGGAACAGATAATCTAGTGAGAGAAAAGATCGTTAACATAGAAACAAATACACAAACAAAAAGGTCACATAAGTACTAGTAAGGAATAAACAGGAGTGGGGGAGATTATGATACTGGCTTGCTGTAGAGATGGGATTAGAGAAGGCCTCTCTGAAGAGGAAGAATTTATGGGATTCCTGAAGGTTGAGAGACAGAGAAAGGATTTCAAGCTATTTAGGAGGCAGAAATAAAATGAGGAAAGAAGGAAAGCAAAATTCAAACCATACAAGGGCCTCATAGGTCAAATCGAAGAGTTTAGATTTTAACAAAACGTGTTAAAATGAATTTTGGCAAGAGTCAAGACCATGAGAAAGAACAGGCAGGAACTGCAGAGTAGAGATGGATGTTAATTGGACTGGAGGGGAGGAAGCTGTATTTTGGAGGAATTATTTGATGCACTGGGTATGTGGAATGACAGAAAGGGATGAGCAAAGGCTCATTCTTTGATTATTCCTCATAATCTCTGCCCCTACAGAAATTTAGAGGACATGTGATAAATCAGAAGTCTTGATCCAAGAGTTAGTTTTGCACTGCCTACAAATACAGCAGTGTGGGAGGATGCTTAATTCGTAGAGTTGACAACCATCACATGAGTACAGTCCAGTGACCTTAATACAGTTGCATCACTTCTTTAAAAGTCACTTCCTTGAAAGATTGAGCTTATTTGGTGGTAAAAGTAAAACAGAATCAAAAGGGTACTGATCATGAAGTCCACTAGCTCATTGGTAAGTGTGAGGTTTTGGAACATTATTTGGTGACAGCATTTGCACAGGCTGATGGGTCTCAGATCTGGAGAGTAAAGTGACTCATGTCACTTCTCATTTATATCATGCCCACAGCACACCAAGAGAGGTTACTATGCAGACTCCCCAAGTCACCGAGGGGGGATTAATATAGCTATTTACCCCTTTTCGTCCAGATCTTGGCTTTATATGGTTATTTTTTTTTTTTCTTATTTTACTTCAGTCACATACAATCTACCCACTCAGCAATTAATTATGTTTGGCTCCTTTGAAATTACTCTCCAATCAAGTAAATATAAAAAGACAGAGTGTTATGGAAAATGATTCCTATCTGGTTCTCTCATTAGGTACCAATTAAATAAACAGAATATTATTTGCTTTTTGGACATGAGTTGAGCAGACATGAAGTCAGGCTGTCTTCAGGCTATTCTGATAAATGTCCTGTTTTCTTTCTGGGATTTTAGTATGTCACATGATGATCTTTCAACTTATTGTTCCCTCGGCATATGGTACCACAGCCATTGTGTAGACCAGATGTAAGAGTCTACTTAAAAAAAAAAAAAAAAAAGTGTCTGCCTCCAAGGTTATGTGACCTTATAGATTCATTTGGTTCTCAGGAACATTGCAAAACCTCATAAATAGTAGCTTAATGAACCTTTGAAGCAGTATATTATTTTCAGAATTTTACAGACAATAATAGGTAATAGAGACAAAAATATAGCTTTATTTGTGATAGAACAAATACTTGGAAATTTAGGTGTTATACTTCATGCATTGTAATGTTGAATTTTATTATATTGGTAATATTTTTATCATAGGACTGATAAAAATGTAAACTATTTTCTATACCTGATAAATGACAACAAAAGAGAGAAAGTCGCAATGAACTGGATTCTAATGCTAGTATTAGTAATATTACCATTGATATTTAACACTTAATAGTTTATAATGCCTTTTATCCTCATATTTTTGGAACTTAAGTGACTTAGATCTCATAACTTGCAAATCTGGATTCATGAATAGAACAGAGCTTTGAACTTAGGGTTTTTCTTAATATGCAACCAGTTACACCCATGTTAGCTATTACAATAAATCCAAACAACTTCAAAGTTGGGTCCACTATCTTTTATCATCATTGTTTTGCGTTCCTGTGCACATAATTATTTACATATTTTCTAAGATTGAAAAAGCAGTTAGAAATAAAACTTGTTTTCAAGTTTGATTCTGCATTATCTGGATTCCAAAGATGAGGCCTCAGTCGAGGGTGGAAAAACCTTGTTACTCTGTAGTCATATTATTAAGTAGAGATGTGAGCAGACCCAATGTATCCATGATAGGATCATACCCAGCAATTACAGCTGGGGTTGTACATAGAGGTCAACTAATTTGACCTTATCAGAGTAGACATAGCTATAAACTGCTTTGCAAATAACACAATCAACAGAATAACACAGTTAAGACTGCTTTGAAAAGGGGGCTTCATTAGCTCACATAACGGAGAAGTCCAGGGAGCAGATTTATATATGCGCATATGTAGTTGGGTCCAAGGCTAAAACTGTGTCATCAGGACCCAGTGTCTATCTCCGTCTTTCATCTCTAGTTTCCTTAGTTCTCTGGCACCTCTAGATTTACACCTTCATCACATCAGATCAAACATTCACTGCAAATAGTCAAAGTATTAGCTCTGATTTGATCTGCTGCCATTCTATGCTGAGCTCTAAACTAATCACTGAGTCACATGTCCACCAAGGATCTCGGGTGCATCCCCCACCCAAACCACGTGAAACATGAGTGGATGGGGGTGGACCCCTAAGTAACACAGGACATTGTTTGAGGAAAAAAAAAGGGGGGGGGAAGGAAAGTGGATACTCTGTTCAGAAGATGCCCTGAAGTCTATAGCCAAGAAGTTAAGAAGAACAGGAACCAATGGCTGAGTGAGAACTAGAACATTCACACCAGTCTTACCTCCCCAACACCTCACAGCCTCTATGAAGAATATTACAAGGATGAAGGTCCTTAAGTTACCACTTATGGGGCCTTTTCCAATTTTTCTTGGGATGCAAAAAATGAAGAAAAATTGATGGCCTACAGTAGGACTGGCTATGTGGTATAAGAATATGGATATATGAATTGTGTGAAGTTGTAAATAAGCTTGAACTACATTTAACTCACAGAGAGAACCTTCTTCAGTCTTATAACACTGATCTTCCTATAATATAAAGGTTATGGCTTTCACTTAGATGACAGAGTCCTTCCAGTGGGTTCTGGATGAACACAATTTTTCTTCAAGCTTGTCTCAGCTTTCTGCTATCTGTCTTGAACCAATAAAATAACCATGATTGTGGAAAGGACAATTCGATCCCTCTTTCCTTGTCACATTAAGGTTTGAGTCTCTGATGTCTATCTCCCCCCCCCCCCCAACACCCCATGTTTCTGAGTCTCTGTGTTTCTGTTTTAAGTGTCTGTCTTTTGTGGAAGTCACCTGCCAAACTGCATCGTAGCAGACTAAATGATAAACTTCATTACTCTTTCCTGGCAGCTGCCTGTATTTTATTTCCTTTGGGGGCCAGGGAGGAGATTCATTCATTCTCAACCTATGTTATTTGCCTCTCAGGTTTAAGTATGAGAGGAGGGCCGGAGAGAAGCAGGCAGAGTATGTCATTTCTACTATCAGGGGAGGCAGAAGTAAGAACAGAAGTAAATCTGCCCTAGATCTGATCACTCCCAAATCCATGGTGGCCTTGTTTTAGTATTGTGGAGTTCCCCATCAGTCATCTCCATTCCAGATTTTGTCCATGAAAGGTCACTTATGAGCCAGCTTTATTTAGATTTAGTAGCCAGCTTTATTCCAATGGCTTTGCTTACAAGATGGATCCAGGGTTTTAGTATATAAGTTATCTCTGAATGGAAGTGAACTGTCTGCAAGAAACTGCAGGTATTTCATATTTGGTTTGGAACAACAACAACAACAATAACCACCACCAGAAAAACAGGTAGGTTTGACCCACTTGATCAGAGGATTCAAAACATCAATCCTGGGGACATTAGAGAACCTTGAAAGTGTTACATGCAGTCAGAATATTGCCATTGTTCCTTAGAAGCTTTGATTTTACAGTGACCTAAAATAATATAATGGTTTTGTGTTAGATTTTATTTTACAAAAATGGTCACAGCAATATTTTCCATATGTTTTTCCTGAAATTTGACACTTTCCCACAAGAGATGGAATCTCTTTCACCTCCTCTTGAAACTACATGGACTTTTGTGACATCTCCAGGAACAGAATGAAGGAGAAGGGGCACTGAGTGACTTGAAGTTAGGTCATAAACGGCAATATAGGTTTCCCCCTTTATTTGAAAGTAGCACATTAATGAAAAAAAAATTTTTTCTAAGCAGAAATAGTGTAGAGCGAAGAAGTATAATAATTACCATTAATTTATATGGAAAAATTCTTAAGCGTTCACTAACCCAAAAAATAACCTACTAAATCATACCAAAAACACTTAATTAAATCCAGTTTTACTCTAAGCTTAACATCCTTACGAACTCTCTTAGGTTTTTCTGATACTTTAGGACACGCCTTGCAAATGGATGCACAAAATAGAGTTAGGCACAGATGCTTACAGACACAGCTCAAAGCTGTACTCGTACTGCTTAATGCTGATGTGCTGAGTGTCATTCCTGGGGAAGGAGCTTAGTGGGGTCACTCTTGCTGCCGAGGAGGGGGTGCGTGCTGCCTCTATAACAGCTGCTGCAAAACAAAAGCTGAGTGCTATTTTTGCTTTCCTCCTTTTTCGTAAAAGCAAAACTCCTCTTCAGATTTCTTTCAGTTAGCGAAAACAGGTACTAATGTAGGTCTTTTGGAAAAGCAAAGTGGCATAAAGTGAACTTTCAAAAAGTATGGGATACCTGTATGGCTTTCTCCTGGATTTCTTTCTTGGGACACTTGCTCTTAGAGCCCAGCCACAATGTTGTGAATATGTTCAAGCAACATGGGGAGGCCATGTACAGTTGTCCTGGCCACAGTCCCAGCTGAGCATTAACACCAGCTGAGCAGAACAGCCAGCATTAACACCAGCCATGTAGGCACATCTTTAGATGATTCCAGCCCCAGCCTTTGAGTCGTCCCAGCTGACACCAAGTGGAGAAAAGACTGGTCCCACCCAAGTGCTCCAAGACTGCTGATTATGAGATGTTATTGTACTAGCCACTACGTCTTGGGCAACACGTAACTGGACTGGGTTTAGTTTAGTTTTTTAAAACAGTGGGAAGATTTCAGTGTCACAAATTTGGAATTGATATTTAGGGGAAAATATTAAACTCGTTTATTAATGGTAAGTTTGGCATATTGTCCTGCCTCCCTCCTTCCCTTCTCTTTTCTCTCTCTCTCTCTCTCTCTCTCTCTCTCTCTCTCTCTCTCTCTCTCTCTCTTCCTCTCTCTGTCCCCTTCCTTCCTTCCTTCCTTCCTTCCTTCCTTCCTTCCTTCCTTCCTTCCTTTTTTCCTATCCATCAGGTTGGCCCTTTGTTACTAGAGATAACAGGAAGCAAGCATCATCCAAGTTCCATATTCTCCCAGGTGAGAGTGAGACAGCTTAGTGTGGGACAAAAGTGTCCAGAAAGAGTTAAAAAATCATCCCCAAATATATTCCACTGTAGATATATTTTTTCTCCTCAGTGTATCTTTTGGTATAGCTTGTTGATATCTTTGACACTTTTTTTTTTCTCCTGCTCTCTCTTTTTTTTTTGGTAACTTCAGTAACCTCCTATGTGCATTACTATGAAATCTCCAAAGGACAATTTGGAACATTTTCAAACAATAACTTTTTCTGTTAGAACCAACCATTTATCCATTCATCCATGAATCCATCCACTTAATGCATTTATACTGAGTGTCCATTATGTGCAAGGTACTGGGGATCCAAAGGTGAGAGTTAGACAACCTACCCTTACAAATCTCACAGTCTCATGAGAGAGACAGAAAAGTAAACATAACAATTATTTGATTAATTCAACAATCCTTTATTAAGCTGCCGCTGTATTCCAGGCATTATGCCAGATTCTGGTATTAACGGCAGTAGAAAGAAAGATACAGCCTCTGTCCTACAGACTAGGGATTAGGACAGAAAACCAAACAATAACGACAGTGCAGAACTCATTCAAGAGTTCAGGGAAGGCTTTTCAAAGGAAGTTAAGTATAAACTGAAATGTGTAGATTTGAGTCAGCCAGGTGAAGGCAGATTTGGGAATACTGCATGTTACAGAGGAGAACAACTAAAAGGACCCAGCGGTGAGGGAGAAAATGGCACATATATTTAAAAAACAAAAGTTCAGTATGGGAAAACCGATGTGTGGGGAGGGCTAGATGGTGAGAAATAAAGCTGGGCAGGTAGACAGGGCCCAAAGTATCTTGGCCAGAAATGACAATGGCTTAGATGAGAATGGTAGCAATACGAGTGAATAAAAATGGACATTTTTGAAGTTTTGGAGGTATAATATGCAGGACATGTTTATTGACAGATTAGATGTCAGGAATAAGGATAGAGAAGAGTCAGAATAAGTTCTAGATTGAGTTAGTTGTGGTGCCACTATGCAAGGAGACCCTTCTTAGGAAGGACTTTGGGTCTAGGAATAAGATAATGGATGCAGTTTGGCTCATGCTGAAATTGAGGTTCCTGTAAGATATCCAAGCAGAAATGTAAATATATGTTCAATATAGCCAAGTAGGAATCTGATATATAGGTCTGGAACTTAGCAGGAAGAAATGTACTGAAAATAAGCATCAAAATGCTATCAACAGATAGATGATGACAAAGCCCTGAGAGTGGAGATGTCCCAAAGTGAATGAATAGGGTCGGAAAAAAAGGCCTGGGACAGAACGCAAAATAATATTAACATATGGTGGGGTGAATGCTGGATCTCCATGGGACCACTGGAGAAAAGAAATCAAGAAAATACAGTACTGAAGAAACCAAATGCATTGCAAATACATTAATAAATATATATTTTAAAAAATTATAAGTAACTTCTAGGAGCATCATTGGCCAGAGGTTTAGAACTCTGGTCTAAACTAAAGTGGTGACGTTGGTGACAGAGAAAAGAGATATCTCTTAAGAGATGAAATAGGCAGGGCTTAAAAATGGTTGGCATGTAAGGAATAAAGAAGAAGAAGTAGAAAAGGAACTCCTTGCTTATTCCAGGCGTCAAGGAA
Organism: Rhinolophus sinicus; assembly: GCF_036562045.2. NCBI lineage: Eukaryota > Metazoa > Chordata > Mammalia > Chiroptera > Rhinolophidae > Rhinolophus > Rhinolophus sinicus. The sequence continues at coordinate 46,567,515 of NC_133759.1, read as the reverse complement.
AATTATGGAGGCTTCCCCACCAGTCAAGTCTTATTAGTGTTTTTCAAACTGAGTATTTTTAAAGAACTCATAAGCAGAGTGTTCATATATCTCTATGGATCCTTAAAAAAGAGAGTCTGCTTTTAACATGGCCAGTTCTCACTGTGTGACCTTTGCACAAGTATTAAAAGATTTGCATGGTGAGATACTTAAAGATGCTCTGTAGAAAGGGACTGGCAAAATGGCAGGTCTCTAAATGACACGTTTTCGGACAGTTTGTTAAGTTGGCTTTGGGTGTTTAACTTTGCATCCCAAACAACACCATCTGTTCTGCTGTCTTCTGACAACCAAATGTAATTGTTTAAGGACAAAGGAATTGTTTGTGATTCCTCCACACAGCTCCTCCTCTACATGCTAATTTTGACTTATTTGACCCTAAGAGCTTGAGAGTATTCTGGGTTTCTTACAAATTTGGGTCTATTATAGTTGTTACAAATTTGAGATATAGAATTCTTCCCTCCCTTCCTTCTTTCCTTTCATCTCCTTTGCTCCTTCCCGGTTTCCTCTCCACCTCTCAATAATCATAACTCAATGTTGTAATATCAAGGGGCATAAGGAAGCAAAACAGAGCAGAGAACATAGGCTGTACATACAGAAAGAGATCATAGAGGACTCCTGGCCTGACGGGTCAGAGAATATAACCCTAAGTTTGGCCATTTCTCTTTGTTTCAGGTGGGAGACTTATTAATCAGTTGTTACCCACAGTGCTGAGCACATTTGCAGAAATTCATGTAGCTTTAAGGAAGTCTCACTTTGGCATTCTGTTTAGTTAATTAAGCCAGAAAATGGTTTAGCAACTAAGCACATAAAATATTCTAACCTGTTTGATATAGAGTTCAACTTTATTATCACCCGAACCTTAAAGGTCAGGGGAAGTTGCCTTGCCAATCACCAACATTCAGAAAACTTTGCAAACCATATTGTCTTCCACAAATAACAGGTAGTCCAAGATCATGTACTTTAGGATTATTTCGCTCCTGGACTGGAAATGTTGTATCCTTGATCAGTGTCTATTTTTAATTCAGAAATTACATTAAATTTCATGAAAAATGAGGAAAAAGTGGATTTTGCACAATCTCGTTTCATAGCCATAATCCATTTTATATACTTACTATAAATACCCTTAGACTACACACTTCATGATTTTAATGACTCACATGTACTGCCAATTAAAAGGCTTTATTAGGCTGGATTTTTTTTCTTTTTTTTTTAATCACTGCCTAGTGTTGCTACAATTTATCAGACTTTCTTTTTGCTGCTGCCTAAGTCAGTCCTTGGCCTCTTTAATTCATTATCCCTTCCAGCCTCAGTGGTTTTCTAAGTGCATTATGGGCAAAATGTCATGCAATTTTAGTGTTGCTCATATTGCCCAACAACTGAACCAAGAGAACATTACCTTGAAAACTAGCAATGCATTATGTTTAGTGGATATGTACAATGGAACTCTTTCATAAAGTAAAAAAATACTGAAAACTGAAAACCATGACTGTTGGAGATTAAAATATAACAACAAAAATGCAAAGGAAAAAAGAAACTTGAGTCACTTAATTGAAACCCAGGTGATAGAGGAGAAAATTGAAATGTGAAACACCTTGAGTACACTTGAGAGAATCTAAAATGTAAATCAAGTAAACATTTGGTAAAATCAGTTACTTTTCTATGATGAGGCCAATATATTGTAATAAAATACTTTCTTAGGTTTGGATTTGATCCCATCAGGTGTATTAAGGAGATGTCTACTTTCCATTCCTGCTATATTGGACTAACTTGTGAAAAGAATATGAGTGCCTGACATGCAAAAGTCACTTGTTCATTTATTTGTGTATTCAACAAGTATCTATTGAATGCTTTTCTATGTCAGACTCAGTGCTAGGCACTTAGAATGCAGCCATAAAGAAGAGTGTCCCTGCCTTCATGGGCTCTCCTTTGTAGGAGGAGCCAACAGACAATAATGAAGTAAGTACATCAAGTATTTTAGAGAGCAATAAATACATACATGAGATATTTTAAGAGAGTGATAATGGGATGAAGAAAAATCCTTGACTCTTCACTTCCCTCACAGCCCACATTTAATCGATTAGCAAAGCTTATTACCACTCTCTTCAAAATATATCCTTCTGAGTCCTTCGCAACCCTGATCATCTCCACCCTGGTCCAAGCCAGCATCCTCTTTCCCAGTATTATCACAGCTGCCTCCTAATGGTCTCTCTGTTCAGTCCTTGCCTTCTGTATAGTCTATTTCCATGCAGCCAGAGTAATACTTCCAACACCTGAGTCAGATCATGCCACTCAGTTCATTGGCTTCTGAGCTCAGAATAAAAGCCAAAGTCTCCTCAATGGCCAGTCTTCAAAGCCTTTCATCTGCTCCTGTCCCTTCCTCTGCCTACCACCTTTGTGACTTGATCACCCAATGCTCTTTTTGTCCACAGTGATCTAGAACACTGGCTCTTCAAGCACAGCAGGCCTGCTCCTGCCTTACACTCTGTGGTACACAAAATTCCAAGATGCTACCCCCGTACTCCACACGAAGATATCTGGGTCCTGATGCACACACACCTTTTGCTAGTTATCTAACCAAACAGGAATTTAGGTACTTCTGTAAAGGAATTTTGCTGATGTAATTGAAATCCCAAATCAGTTGACTTTAAGATAAGGAGATTATCTGGGTGGGCCTGACCCGAGTATCTGAGCCTTAACTTTGGGTCTAGAGGTCAGAGACAGAAAGTCAGAGATTCAAAGCATGAGGGTATTTCAACATTTGAGGATTTCTCTCTTGCCAGCTTGAAAGATGCAGGGGCATGGCATTGAATGTGAGTGGTCTCTTGTTGTTGAGAACAGCCCCCAGGACAGCCAACATGGAAACAGGACCTCAGTCTGATCATCACAAGGAATTGAACTCTGCGAACCAACTGAATGACCTGGGAGAGGGACTTGAGACTTAGCTGACAGTAGCCCAGCCAACACTTTGATTTCAGCAGTATGAGACCCTGAGTAGAGAACCAGTCATAGTGTGTCCAGATTTGTGATCTATAAGATCTATACAATAATACATGTATGTTGTTTTAAGTCACTGTTTGTTTTAATTTGTTATGTAGCAACACAAAACTAATACAGCTTCTTTGCATTGACTGTTTTGTCCTAGAATGTTTTTCCTAGCTATTCGTCTGCTTGCTCCCTCACTTCGTACAGGTTTCTGACTAATTACCATCTTCCCAGTGAGGACTTCCATAAACACTCAGGCTCTTGGTACTCATATATTGGATAATTTGAGTTTTTGAATAAAGTGATTATAAAGGTGCAGAAACTTATTATAAAGGTTTTAGAGAAACTACAGGGGAAAATGCAGTACCCTGAGGTTAATGAGGAAGGGAGGAAACAATTATGAGAACTTGGGATATGACTATGTAGTAAGGACCATCCAATAGGAGCTGTGACCTTCCACCCAGGCATGCAACCAGCTCTTGGCAAGGGCAGAGGGAACAATTCAGGAAAGTAATACTCCCCAGTAGCTCTCCTCCCTCCCTATTTACTGTCCAGCACACTCACAAGAATAGAAGTATCATGAGGACAAATACTTGGCCAAGTTCATTCCCTGCTTTAGCCCCTAGGCCTAGACCCATGCTGGAACACGATGCTCAACATTCATCAATTGTATCAATAAAGGAAGGAAGGAAGGAAGGAAGGAAGGAAGGAAGGAAGGAAGGAAGGAATAACAGTGTTACTGTAGAATGGGTAACGGAGATTTCTCTAAGGTTCGAGCTGAGACTTTACTGATGAAAAGGAGTTGGCCAAGAAAAGAAAAAGGGGATGATATTCCAGATGGAAGAAACAGCAAATGCCCAGACACTTAGGAGGAAATGAATTTGCTGTGTTTGAAGAACAGCACGGCAATGGCAGATGCATTTGGGCTTAGAGTATTGGAAATGACCCCTGATATCTAAGAAGTAGGTAGGTTCGGGGTCATGATGGACCTCGCAGGACATGGTAAAGGGTTTGCATTTTATTTTAAATGCAAAGGACACATACTACAGAGTTCAAAGCTGAGGGGCAACATTGTACATTTTATACTTTTAATATCCAGACAAACAAATTCAAAAATAAGGAAATAACTGAATTGCTGTGTTTGTGAATCTATTTTTTGTTTCTCTACTCTATCCCTTTTTGACAAAGTATCTTTGTGAACTCTTCCAATTTTTATTGACTCTTGTTTTCAGTATTTTCCTATATGCTACACCTAAAGGAGAGTTCATGTGTGCTGGACTCTGTAACTCTTTGATTAGAATCTTCTGGGTTTACCCCTCAAGATCCCCACAAGTGTTGTCTTTGCTGCTACACAGGGAAGGTAGAAATGCCTTCTCCTTTTTAGAAGAATGCTACGTCATTGCCTGGGACCCAGAAAATGCTCAGCAACCATTAACTATTAAGATGTTTTATTATTAGCCATTATTGGTCCAACTGATGGGTGCATTAGTAAGAATAGAATAACTAAAGTCAACTAGTCTATATCAAATCCCAGCTCAGGACCTTCCTAGTGATGCAACATTGGCAATATCTATAAAATGCCTGGCACACAGTTATAATAAAAACAAAACAAAACAAAACAAAACTGAGGCATTATTCATTATAAGTAGAACACAGTGAGTTTGGAGGGAAAAAGTCATTTTTTATTTCTTCTCCCACCAACTCACTCCCACCCACAGGAAAGGGGCTGGCATTGGTGTTCCTAAAGGCTCACTGAGAGGAAAGAGTTCTCTTAGAAGGAGATTTGATGGAAGAAAAGGCAAAGTGGGAGAAGATACAAGTCAAACAGGAATCCTGGAGCATGCTACAGACTGGGAAGAGCTGTCTAAATTAGGTCTAAGAGTGGTGAGCCCCAGCGCACACCCCCACACAGCACTACTTCAGAGAATATGCAGGCCCTTGGGGCTGACGGGGCCTAAATCATAAGAGATGTGGCTTTGACAGTTTTATTGAAATAGCTCTGGGACCAATAGTGAGCATAGAGGGCCAGCCTGTCTCTAATGGACCCCACTGGACAATTCACATATTGTTGATTACCATGACTAGGTAAAGATAACCGGCCCTTCACCTGTTTTCCAAACACTGCATAATGTCCCAGGATTCTTATACAACCTAACAAGTGTAACTGACACCTTAAAATAGGAGTTATTATTTTCCCGTCATTCTGATTAGTGAGATCTGCAAGTCAGATATAATTTAATGTAGAACAATAATGTGGTTGAGTGAAATTAAAAGCAAAAACATTTCAATAACGATGGTAATTAGTAAATACTCAAAATAATGAATCTACATTACCAGTTTTTTCTGTACACTATTTCCAACTTTAAGCCAAAATCATTATTGTAGATTGATAACGTTTGTAAGTTTCAGAATGAAAGATTTTTGGAGAAAAGGGATTCAAATAGAGCTAATGGATGGATATGGAAGCTTTCTTCCTACCTACTCTTTTTATCACAGGAATATTGAAATGGAAGGGATCTCGGAAGGCATTTAAATCTCTCTACTTGTCTCTGAGAATGGCTGGGAGCATTATTTCTTCCTGGTACTTTCCTCTGGGATTATTTGACTTACTGAAATCTGCTATTTTCTTTATAAGTTTGTACAATAAAGCGATTTAGATGAACTGAAATGCATCTTCTTTAAAATATGTGTAATTCAAGTTGGATTTTTAAATGGCTGTCTCTGAAATGCAGAGACGCATAACAAAATCAACAGTGTTTCAAAGGGCAGAAATATTGAATGTTCCTTTGTTACACTGGGCATCTTTGAAAACTGAAATGCATTTACAGTGCTTGGCAGGCTCCCGAGAGACATGCATCAAACAGGGCTCTCGATGGTGAGCTGGTTTCATGACATAGAAGCATTCTTATATTTGAAGCACCTCAGTGCTTTTATAAATAAGAAATGTGATGTTTCTTTTAGTGAAGAAGCAGCCGTTGCTTTCTCCCCATGACTTCTGATCTAGTGCATGAAGTTCTGGGACTAGATTACTTGAGACTGAACTTTTCAGCTCCTAGGTTACCTAGGACAAGGATCATTGCTTTGGAAGACTCGAGAAGGTGCTGTACTGAGAGAAGATGACAGCAGAAAAGAACAGGTTGTGGGGCTGGACTGCCTGGATTTGGAATAGAGCTGTACCATGTTCAAGCTGTGTCAACTTGCATTCTCCTGAAAGCCGACCATGAGACAGGGACTTAGGTCAGGTAGTTAATCTGGAAAGGGACCCCAGAAAGCATAGGGGAGGGAGCGGGGAAAATGAGACAAGGAAGGGAGAATGGCCAGTGGAGGTCTGTTAATGGCTGGTTAGAGCTGTGGGCAACTGGGAAATAGTTCAGTCAGGGCTTCTCTGAAGTTCCCTGCAGAATGCACATTGGAATCGTCCCATGGAGGACGGGAAGCTGGCCCCGTTTCTCATGAACTGAGAATGCCCTCCCTCACTGTGTTAAATCACAGGTTCTGCCTGACTGCCTGGCCCAGGAGCTGCATAAGCTCCCAAAAAGCACACAAGCAGGTAGGGAATCAGAGAGGCTGGCACTTGATGAATGGGGGAGCTGTCAGTGTGAACAAGTGAACACAGAGGTGGGACAGGGGATATAGGATGTGCATCAAGTTTGTTTCCTACAGGACTTTAAAAACACGAGGAAAGGGCTGTACTGATATCAAATTAATCTATGAGAGAAATTATAGATAGCACATGTTACCCACTTCTAGGCAATACCTATGGGTAATACAACAATGTACTTGCCATCTGAGGAATTCAGATCCAGTCTCCAATATTTTTCCCTGAACTTGTGTAGCCAGGGCCTAAAACTCATCTAGTTAGAAGTGTATACCACTGTTTTCTCTTACAATATGCCCTGGGATGTTGGATTTATATATCACGGTGCTCACAACGGTCCTAGAAGGTTCTGAGTCTATCTTTTTAGCAGGGAACTGGGATTGTAAAGCAGTAGCTTGGCATCTTCCTGTTTTCTCTCTGCATGGATCAGAGTTGTTCTGTGCTGTAACTACGATCTCCACCGGCTGTGTTGATGGGATGCTGCTTTTAAACTCCTGAGGTAGGGAGAGGCCTTTAAGATCAAAGGAGAATTGAAAACATCCCCCATTCTATGCAGCTTTGGACACTTGCCTATAACACCATTAACCATCCTCCCTGCAGCCTTGGTTACAGAGGCAGCTTGGGGCTGTTACTAAGAACTTCATGCCTGATAGAATGTGGGCTGTATCTATAGGCATGTCAAGTGTTATAAACCCCATTTGCCAAATGAGGCAACTGAGGATCAGAATTTTGATTCATGCCTCTGAATTACCTGCTGGCTCATTAAAACAGATGGCTGGGCCCTACCCCCAGGGTATCTGACTCAGGGGATCTGGGGTGGCACCTGCGAATTTGCATTTCTATTAAGTTCCCAGGTAATGCTGCTGCTGCTCAGGGGAATACACTTTGAGAAAACAGTCTCTATATACTGTATTTCACTTAATGTTCATCTTTGCAGCTGGATGATCTAAGCAGTAGAGACCATGTCTATCTTATTCATTGATCTTTCAGGAGCTCAGGCTCTGGAACACGGTGCCAGAATATTTGTTGAATAAGACGTCTAAGTCAAAGATTCAGGTTACAACCCCACTGTTGCCCGTGGACAGAGAAAGTGTCGCTGCACAAAATGTCCATTTCTAAGACCAACTCTTTAAGCTCTGATTTCCAAGACTTTAGTCTTCCCATTACCTGCTCTTTAAGCCGATTGTCATCCCAGGTGGCTATTGACGTCCTTGTCCCTTACGTGACTGACTTGCTTTGCCTTCACTGTCTCTAGTCTTCTGGCCAATGTCACCTGTTGTCTCCATTGAACCTATGGCTCCTAAGGAGCATACACATTGGTTCTGAGAACTGCAGCCTGTCTGGGTCTCATTCCTCAAAACTCCTCTGAATGAAACAGGAAAGGAGCCAATAACTTTCTACTCCCCTTGGCCAGCTGCCATTATTGAAATGAAAATAACCTTTGGCATTTACTTTTGTCTTCATAATTGCCAGTGCCCTTAAGTTGCCTTCCAACACGAAGGCTGTGTTGAAAGAAAATCCAAATGTACATTATCAAGACTCTGCTCCTTAGAGTATTTTATGGGGAGGACAAGATTTTCCTGAAGTGTGGGCTTCAGAAGATGTGCATAGAAGCATGCAGAGAGGTTTACAAATACTGATCCCTGAACTTTCACCTAGGATCCAGGCTTATTGAATTGGAGTCCCTTCTGTGGAGGGTCCCAGGGATCTCTGTTTATTACAGCACCTCTGGTAACCAAAGTGCTGTAACCAAAGTGTGAGAACAAGTACTCTTCATCCCCTTATAAGGATACAATCCCATCATGGGGGTCCACTCGCATAACCTCATCCAAACCTAATCACTTCCCAAAGGCCCTGCCTCCAAATACCATCACATTAGGGTTTAGGCTTCAACATATGAATTTTGGGTGGACACAGACATTCAGTCCACAGCAAGGTCTTTCAGACGAGGTTTGGCAATCAAACCATAATACAGACTTTGAGTCTTTATGATGCTTTTGTTACTTTTCATCAAAATCCTACCTAGATGGTGCTATTTTGAGAAGATTCAGAATCGTGGGTTTGGAACTCCCTGTTCCTATAACTCTGATGGTACTGACCCCAACCCTGGCCCTAGAGGCTGATATGTGCCTGAGGTCTATTCCCTGGGCCATATGATTGACATTGTATTGGAAATAACAATCCAATCAGAACAAATGGCATTGTCTTGTTCAGGAGATGCTGGGACAAAAGACAGATGCTCTATACTGATAGATTTGAACCTGAGAAAATTCAAGGCCAGAATTTTAGCAGCTAACCAGGTGCGTAAAGGCAAGTGTCTTTGAGAATGACGTCATGAATGGGGAATAGACTATGAACAGAAAGGACTCGTTAGACTTGACTGAAATCTTCCTTGAAGTGATCCCAATCTCTAGATTTCCCATTACATAAGTCAATACACTCAGCTCAACCAAACAAAGAATGTATTGATTTATGTAACAAGTCAGATTTTCTGTCACTTACAATCTATAAAGTCCTAATTTATATAACCCCTTCTGGTTCAAACATTCTACCATTCTCTGCCTTTTGTAACGAACTTTGAAAGCTGGCCCACAAAATCAGCTATTCCTTGTTACAGTGACCTGAGCAAACATGGACAGAATTTAAGAAATGTAACAGTAACAACTGCATTGAGAGAAAGGCTCAATTTTCCTATTATAATGGCAGTTCATTATTCCTGTCCAAATAGCATAAGGCAGATAAAAGATACACAATCTTATTTCCTATAAATGCAGAAATTGGCTACCATAAAAGTAAAATAACAGAGATAGATCCCCAAGGTCTCAATTATCTCAGGGTGAGGTGTGGGTATAGGGAGGAGAATGACATTCATTCATATATTTAAGTAATTTTGTCCTATATTATAGGCAAGATCCTCTTTCTAAAAACAAAACAAAACAAAAAACAAAAATAAAAACAAAAAGACCTGATGTTTGCTCTGCACATATGTGAGCTTTAAAAAAATAAAAGCCCTATTTGTATATTTGTAATTACCATTTGTAACTTTAGGGATGCTTATGAGAGCTGATGTCTTTGAAAACTAGGGAGCGCTGTGAAAAACAAAAGGCAGAGTTAATCCAAAACACCCAGCTTCTCCAGTGCAATTAAATTGGCACTGACAGTGAAGTAACATCACTTAGCATGCAAACCACTTAGTCTGGAGCCCAGGAGTACCCAGTGTGATAGGATGGGTTGAGCACCTCTGCTGGCTGACTGGACACTGGCCATACACTGTAGAAGGGCTGATAACCAAGCAAGGCACCATGTCCTCTGATTCTGCTCTAGATGGTCAGAGTCCACCAAAATGGATTTCAAAATTAAGTAACAGAGCAGGTTTTCTTCCTTAATATTATACTCATAGTAAATCAACACAAATAGGGATAATCTGGCTTTTGCTTTTTAACACAAGTGGTTAATTTTTATTCCCTGTGATGATGAAGACAAATGCAGAAGAAAGTGTATGTTGAGAGAATAGCACAACTTGAATGAATCGCCAATTTTCATATTCTCCAGTATTGTTTTCCCAACCCTCTTTTCCCTTTGTGGAAAACTCCACTTGGTCCTTCAAAATAGACCTTAGAGTGAGTTTCTCTGCAAAGTCTTCAGCAATTTTCCACCAACACAATTGTCCTCTTTTCCCCTGTGATCCAATGACATTCTATACACACTCTTATAACTTATGATTTAAAATGGGAGAGAGTAAATATTAGTTTTTACCTCTTGCATCAAAGTGTGGTTTTCAAAGTGTGAGAACACAGTGTGTTATTTATTTCTAAACCCTCACATGTAACAGCGTTTGCCTCAGAGTAGTTACTCAGTCAATATCTGCAGTATTTGTTGCTTAAATGAATAGATCACTGGGATACTGCCTGTAGCATTTAACTGCTTCTGTGTGGTAACTATAGAGTGTCGCCTCCCTTGCGACAAGATTTGTGGGGAATGAGGAGGGCGGCGCAGGGTTAAGAAAAGACAGAGTCATGAATAAAATTTAAGCAGACCAAGGGACCCCAAATCTCAAGGACTGGAAGCCCCTAATCGGGCCTTGCATCAGCTTTTATTAGTTCGGTGGGGATTTAAAGGAGATAAAGCTTGTCAATCTCAAGATCTGTGAATCCTATAGGTCATAATAGGAAACCTATTTAAGTCAATCACCCTTGCCTGCAGGCAGCCGGACTGTAAGTCTCAACTTCTGCAAGGGACAAAACCTGTATGCATATGAATAGATGGAGAGCACCTCATTAAATCACTTCCCTTGCAGGTTTTGGGAAGGAATGCAGCCACAGAGGCTGAGGCTTTCCTTAGCCTGAGGAGGTGGGGGGCTGTGCCCACCTTTGTGAACCCTGTTGGTCCCCATGTGACTGCGTCTGGCTTGAGTTGTTCCTTCCGTGAGGAATCTTACTCGTCATTGACTGTCCAGTCATCTTTCTGGGACCAAACAGGGAGGCGTAAGTTACAAACACAAAGGTTTAGCAAAGTCCCTGAAAGGGTCTGTCTTACAGACTCTCTTTTCTTTGGGGGCAGGTGGAAGGAAACAAACGGTTAAGCTGCTGCGTGGTGACAATAGAGCACAGGGTATAAAAATGGAAATTGAAACTTATTTAAAAAATCCTTTCTACCTTTACACTAAACAACTTAACAGTGTGATGTATCCTTCCACATTTTCCACATTGTATTAGTTAACTGTTGCTGTGTATCAAATTACCCAGAACCTTCGTTTTTACAAAAACAACAAATGTTTATGACATCACTTTTTCAGAGAGTCAGGAATCCAGGAGCAGCTCAGCTTGGTGGTTCTGGCTCAGAGTCTGGCTCTCCTGAGGTTGCAGTTCAGATGTTGACTGGGACAGTTGTCATCTGAGGGTTTAACTAGAACAGGAAACTCCTCTTGTAAGAGGACTCTCTCACGCGGTTGTTGGCTGTGGCCTCAGCTCCTGGCTGGCTCCTGGTGGAAGGCCTCAGTTCCTCACCATGCGAACTCTCCATAGGGCTGCTTGAGAGTCCTTACAATATGGCCACTGGCTTCCTTCCCCCGAAAAATGAATTGAATATAAAGAGAAAGGCATTATGACCTAGCCTTGCAAAGCACATACCATCATGTCTGCTCTATTTTGTGGGTCCCACAGACCATCCCTGCTACCATGCAGGAAGGAACTACACCAGGGCATGAAAACCAGGAGTCGTTGGGAGCCATCTTGCAGGCCGGCTGCCACCCATATAGACAGCCATTGGTATTGTTTTTATAAAAATCAATCATGCTATATACATTTATTTGCAAGCTTTTTCCCCCCACATAAAAATGCTTCACTATCCTTCCTCCAGGTTGCTAGATATGGATCTAAGTCATTTCTATAGTGTAACTACTATTAGATTCAATTTATTCTACCCATGATTCAAGTTGCTTCCAGTTTTCTATCAGTATTAATAAAATAATAAATATCTTTGCACATATATTATTGCTTTCATTTCTGTGGGGGCTACCAAACTGGGATTTCTTGATCAAAAATAGGTATTTTCCTTTTTTATTTCCACAGACACTGCTAGATTTCAAAAGAGGAACATTTACTTTGCACCAAACAATGCAGAAAAGTACTCATTTCCCCATATACTCTCCAGCACTGGGTTATTGTTTGTGTAAGATTTGTCATTCTGATGGACAAGAGAAACGCTATTTCACTTTTTATTTAATTTGCTTTTTTTTTCCTGTTAGTGAACTTGAGCATCATTTCCTATGTGTGTTAGTCTTATACCTTTCTCTTCTCTGTAAATTGCCTGCTCATACCTTTTCTGGGAGACATGTCTCTTTTTCTCATCAACTTATAGGGAACTTTTGGTATTTTCATATAACTGGAAATATAATGTAGTAATTTCTGGCTTGGATAGTTCATAGGATAGTATTGTCAAAAGAGTACTAGGTATCTATTTTGTCACGTTTTTTAACTTGATATGCCTAACGGTCCACCAGGGTTCATAGTGATCAAACATAAACAAAATATTGAACATCTTACTTCTGAAGACCTTTAAGACTGTGTGAGAAACTGGCTAGAGAGATTACTGAACTGAACTATCTGCCCTAGAAAGTGGTGAATTAAGCAGGCCGTTGACTTAAAGATTACCTTGGAGATAGATCACAGAATTTAAAATGCAGTCACTCAGAAAGCAAAATCGCTTGGGAATGAAAGGCGATAATTACTATCAGTCTTTCTGCAACTAGTGAAATAAGGAAAAAAATAAAAACCTCCCACTCTAAACCTTGAAACCTCAGCAAATATCCAGAGACTCTTCAGAGCCCATATTGTGATTAAAGCTGCAATCCTTAGGGTAAGCAAAAACTTCAAACTTCCCTCTCGGTGTGTGTTTTTAAACTTAAGCTACTTTGATTGCTTTTCTGTCTAAACACAATAAACACCCTTGACCTTGAAATATACTGTTAGGAGATAAAAATCTGGTATCTGGAAGAGCACTAAAAATGAATTCCTTGCTCTCTGGCATTTTAATGAACAGTGTGGCCAGTAACAAACCAATAAAGATAGTATGACAAGCTGTGATTGAATGATTTTTAGATACCCCACCCCCCAATATAATCAATGTTTATTATCTTGGATATCTAGAAGCACATCTCTTGGATTACTGCTGCACTATTTAGGAATTACTCTCGGACTAGTTAGCAGTGGGGATTATTTGGGAAAAGAGCAGACAACAAAATTTTTTTATATTCCCAGCATTGCTTTAAAGGATATCCTTAGATTTCAAGTTCTTCCTGTGCTGTTTTGGGAAATCTGCAGTTAAGAAATACCGTGGTTTTAATTACTTGGGAAATATCTTCTCTATTCCTATAGAATAGGTCTCACTGACAATACTTCTTGTCTACTCTAACCACGGTGTCATCAGGGGACAGCGTAGAAGACTGGATTGTTGTTTGCTAATATTTGTTGCCTTTTCGATGTTCCCATAGAAAACAGATGGTGTGCCCAATTTAGGATAAATCCAGGTGTTATTATTTACAAAGGGATTATTTACAAAGACACAGTAGAATATAGTTTTTTTCTTTCAAGTCAAGTTGTTGTCCTTTCGATCTTAGTTGTGGAGGGTTCTGTTCAGCTTCAAGTTGTTGTCCTTTCAGTCTTAGTTGTGGAGGGTGCAGCTCAGCTCAGCTCCAGGTCCAGTTGCCGTTGCTAGTTGCAGGGGGCACAGCCCACCATCCCTTGCGGGAGTTGAGGAATTGAACTGGTAACCTTGTGGTTGAGAGCCCGTGCTCCAACCAACAACTGAGCCATCCAGGAGGCAGCTCAGCTCAAGGTGCCATGTTCAATCTTAGTTGCAGGGGGCAGAGCCCACCATCCCTTGCGGGACTCGAGGAATTGAACTAGCAACCTTGTGGTTGAGAGCCCACTGGCCCATGTGGAAATCGAACCGGCAGCCTTCGGAGTCAGGAGCACAGAGCTCTAACAGCCTGAGCCTCCGGGCCGGCCCAGAATATAGTTTTAATAGTCTAAAAACTTAGGGTCAGAACTATGAAGTTGCTGTTACTAACAATGTAAATGGATGAGGGCAGGGAGTAGGAATCAGAACCTGGAAAGAGGGAATCCTATAAAGAAAAAAGCTCTTGACAGAGGTAGTGGCCTTAGGTTGGAAAATAAAGAAAACTGGAGGTGGCACCACAGAGAGGTTGCCAGGGGACTAAACACCCTGACCTGAATTTTTTTCCTCCCTCCAATATCCCAGAGGACGTGGGAGCCCATTGAAAGAGTTGATATAAGTCCCCGGGACAGAAAACTGGGTGGCAAAGGAGTGGAGAAGGCTCTGGAGTGGCAATTCGAAGATGGCACACTGGGGAGACAGATACTTCTCTTCACACCCTGCCATTAAATTTGGCCTTTGTCGTGTTCTAGTCAGCGACATGTATATCTTCTAAGAAGAAGCTTTAAGAACCCCACAGGTTTCCCCAGGCTCCTTGCCTCTGTCCTCACTGAAATACATGTGTAGAGAGAACCTCCATCGGCCTGAGTCCCAGAGTGACTTTGTTAGCTAAACCCTCTTCCAGTCCTCAGTGGGATGAAGTGAGGAAGAAATACAGCTCGTTGTTTGAGACTTCGTGTTTTGTGCATCAGTAGTTCCTGCAGCATAACTTTGTCCATTCTGACAGACACTGCCTGTCATTAAACCCCTGAGTCTCACTTTTGTAGTTTTGAAGGCAATCCCCTGTAATAAATATCAAACTACTTCCCAAATATTAGAAATGCTCTGTGAATTCAAGTGAGTTTAGAATACAGGCTGGCATTACTATTTTTTTAATTTTAAGATAGACTATCTAGGATTATCATAATATTTAAAATCCAGAGTCGATTAAAGGAGATGATTGTTTGGAAGTAACAAATGTCTTTAACATACTGTTGAAGTTTTTTAGGGCTC
Source organism: Rhinolophus sinicus (assembly GCF_036562045.2). Classification (NCBI taxonomy): domain Eukaryota; kingdom Metazoa; phylum Chordata; class Mammalia; order Chiroptera; family Rhinolophidae; genus Rhinolophus; species Rhinolophus sinicus. The sequence goes on along the minus strand of NC_133759.1, from coordinate 46,552,448 downwards.
CTTTGAATAGGTTATTTTGAAAATGTATGTTTGCAAGCTGTGTTTAAGGCTGACTTCAAACTCTGAAAAGGATAGTTATCTAACCATAAGTTGAATTACTTCTGTCTCAGCCACTGAGGCCCTTCTGTGCCTACTGTACAAAAGTTAATTTTAAGAAGCACGATTCTCATCCAGGAGGCATGGGTAGAGGACTCAATTTTTGTGTGGAGAGGATTCTAGTTAAATAGAGAAAGATATTCCCTGCTTTCCTTGCAGCTCTCAGGTCTGTTTTTATATTGCTGGTTATGGCAGTTTGTATGTGAGCTTTGGGGAACATTTTTGAAAAAAGGCTTCATCCTGGCTATTTTGATGCTGGTTTTGTTCCTCACATATAAATGGGAATAAATGTGCGTCCTAAGGTTAATATGATGGATGGATGGATGGATGGATATATATATATATATATATATCAAAAAATGCCTGGTAACTAGTAAGCTCTTATTATGATGCTGCTACTGCTGCTGCTCCCTCAAAGGTGAGGACTTTGTGTGCATAGCATTGCCCTTGAAACATGCATGGCAACCTGAAAAGAATGGCTGGCCAACCTTCTCGTATTTAAAACACATAATATAGAAGAAGATACTTGAAATACGGTTTACGAATCTGATCTGACCAGCTGAGTTGTTGGTGTCTGCCACACTGATTCATGCTTTGCCTCCTAAACATTGATTGACCGTCTGTCAATATCTCCAAACCTCTCACAGGTCATCGGGAAGAAAGACAAATAAGTCGCTACTAGCTAGGGTTAAAAAGACACTGCATTTAGTCCCCATGATAAATGGGAGTGGAGTCTTACTTTGTGGAAAGTGTGTGTGTTGGTGTTTCCTGTTGGCGAGATCAGAAACAGAGTTCTAAAATAGAGTCTCTGGGGCCCGTTGCATGTTAGTGGACTTAGTCTCCAGTGGGCTCTCAGCTTGACACCTTCAAAGCATTGCCACTTACAGCATTGCAGCTCCTAAGCTTTTAATCACTGCTAAAAGGCAAGCTGCATTTCAGTAGCTCCAGAATTGGTCTCACATTGGTCTCAGGATGTCTTCACATAGTACTTGTAGTAGGGGGACTTAGATTATTAAGGTAACTTATTGATTCTGAATAGACTTATTAAATTATCCTTGGGACACACACACACACACACATACACGAACAAACACACACATTCACACAAACAAACACACTCACAGACCCTGAACTCAAAAAGAATGAAATACAGTTCTTCTACAATTATTTTAAAATAAACTTGAAATATGGCCACGTTTCCTACTTTGAATCTCTGATGGTTTGAAAGCTACATAAAAATATTTTTTTAAAGCCTTCAGTTTTCCTAGAGGAAGAATGGTTTTTTGTGTGTGTTTATGGTAATAAAGAGTAGTGTTTTGAAATCAGGAAAATGACCCAGCTTCTTCCAGAGTTTTGTTCCCTAAATACTCATTAGGTGTTTTAGAAACTTTTATTAGCCCTCAATTCTTAGAGATGGCCAGTGCCCTAGTTAGCTTTATGTTAACAGAGATACCTCCCTTAGTGTTTTGTCTGGGAATCTGCTGGTCTTGGAGAAACAGGTGTCAATTTTGTGTTGCACAAAATTAGGGACAAAATGTGTGGTTGGTAAGACGCAACTCACTATGTAGTATAGAAATGGAAGATTGATCTATAACTTTTGAATTAAGCTAGTCTATGCTGGATAACACAGTAACCCTCAAAATTCAGTGGCTTAACACATAAAAGTGCTTCTGGTTTACACAATGTCTGCTTTGGGTCAAAGAAGTTCACATCGGCTCCCATCTCATGATGCCATCCATCTTCTCAACACTTTCTAAGTTGCCATTGTTTTCCATGGCTCCTGGCTCCATCCTCTTAGATGCTTACTTAGATGCTCTCTCCTTCCATGATCCATCTTGGCCATATTTGAGGTTGACATCGGTCATATGCTCTTCTTGGAGTCTCCACAACTTTCTCATCCCATGAGAATTGGTGAGCCAAGAACCATCTAAAGTTTCATGTTAAGTCATAAGCTTTTTTTTTTTTTTCCCCCTTACTACGGGCTCAGGTTTCTTTGACAACAAAATGTCTAAAAAATTCTTGTAAGCTTTTCAGAAATCTACTTCTGGTATGTGTCAGGAACCACACATAAGGTAGCATTTGTTCTCAGATACTCTTAAATCTTCATTATTTTTATTTATTTATATATTTTTTGCTTTCTCACTTCCATGCTTTTCAATGTAATGAGATTATCAGGATTTGCAGGGCCGATCCTGAATCTGACCATTTTTTTCTAATGGAAATCCTCTCCAGGGCAGCACCCTTCCAAGCAGTGTCACAAAGAGTCTGCTTCTATTTTATTGCTCTGCCATAAAAACACACTGCTTCTGATTGTTGAGGCAGAGGAAGAGAGAACAGGAAGGTTCCTTATATGTCTCTTTCACCCATCACTCCTTAGAACTAGTCACATGGCTCCCACCTATCTGCATGGTAGGGTGGGAGGTATGATGTTCTATATGCATAGGGAAGAAATAAGAACTGCTTTAATTCCAGAATCATAAAATGTCAAAACAAGGAGGGTTTTTTGAGGTAACGTAGTCCTGTGAGTTTAGTTTAGAGATGAGAAAACAGATGCTAAACAATTTATATGGAATCGTAAGTATTTAGGGAGAAGATCCACAATTAGACTCCGGTTCTCCTCAAGTTCAGTCCAAGACTATAGCTACGTGCCTTTCAATCCTACCATTCTTGTAACAATTTCTAAGTCATTAGAACTGAACAAGATATGTATTTCAAGGTAGCATTCAAATATGTATACGAACGGGTATGAGGATATTAGGTATTCTTTGTCCCTCACTCATTCATCATCACTCATGTATTCAATGTGTTCGACCCTGAGTTCAATAGAAAGAGGTGTACCTACAAATGCCATCTTCCTTATCTTTAAGGAAGAATCAAAATGTTGGAAAAAATAGAGGAGTAAACAGAAAATAATACTACTATATGAATGTTCTAGAATAAACTGTACACTGACACAGGAGAAGACATTGATCTCAGAATTAGACACAGAGTGGGCTTCCTGAAGTAATTCAAGGACTCACACAACAAATCACTATTCCGGTTTTTCATAATGGAGCCAGACACAGGTTCCATAGTTTATAAGCAATGTGCCTTTGGCAGATTGCTATCTAAGGCTTAATTTTCTTAACTATAAAATGGGGTTAATAATAACTGCCCTGCAAGATTGGTGTATAGAACAAATTAACATATACGAGGTACTAACCAAAATTCAGAATTTAGTAGCACTCTGTAAATGGTAGCAATTATTGTTATTAATGAATTTACTTAAATAATCATGGGATTCAAAATACCTGAAATGTCACACTCATTACTAATGACAGATTAACTATGTTAATACCAAAAGTAAAGTATGTAGAAAAGATATCAATTCTCTAACTGGCAAAGACATTTCCACACTACCTCCACCACCACTACCATCATCATTGTCATTATAACATTCATAGAAATAACTTGATGGCATGGATTCATGACTTCTCTATTACAGATATTATACCTTATATGAGGTTGATCTCATTGAACCTTCACAGGAAATCTATGAGGTAGACACTATTATCACCATTATCAGAAAATTGAGATCCAGGACATTTGAATAATATGCTCATAATGATGGAAGAATTATTAATTTATTCCCACAAATGGTGCCTTAAATATTTTCTAGTATCAAGTGTGGTATATAGGAAAACACACATGAATATAAATGAATGGGTGAATGAATGTAAGGTCTGGGATATTGAATACATAAAATAATGTCATAAAATTCAAAAGAAAACATAAAAACAAGAATAAAAGCTATGAAAAATGCTGACACACGAAGAAGCAAGGAACTCCAAAGACTGGAAATATATTTCACACATTTTAAGAGCACTTTTTAAATGACACCAGGGCCCAATGGACCTGGTGATCTGCTGCTAATCCATGGATAAAGCTGGTACTTGCAGTGCTTTTTCTTTGAGCTCAGCAAATATTTATTGTAAGAGTGCTAGACCTGGAGCTTACAATCTAATGAAGGGGATTACACAAGGATACCAGAAACTATAATACCGACAGATTCAGGTAAATTAAGTAGGTTAAAAGAAATATGATGTGTTATCAAAAGGCTCTGAGAAAGGAAAATGAGTACTTGACAAGTTGGATCGAATGAATAGTGCTTCTTCCAACTTGTCCTATCTCACCACCCACTGAAGGGAATGCACAGCCAACTATGCACCCTCCCGAGGCAATGGTATTCTTATTCGAGACTTGTAGAAAGAGGTAGGCAGTGGCCCGTGCCTCCTCCCTAGCCTCATGTCCTGTCACTGTCCCCCCTTATGTTCTAATATCCAGCTGCACTGGTCATCTTTAGTTCCTTGACTACACCAATGCCACTTCTCACCAATCTTTTGCACATGCTGACCCCACCATATAGCCATTCTCTTGTATCGAGCTTCCCTATTCTCCCCTTTCACTGGTAAATTCTTTACATTCTTTGCATATTAGGTAGAGTCACTTCTTCAGTGAAGCCTTCTCTTGTCTCCAGTCTAACTTTGTCATTGTTTTGTGGGACTATGTTCATTTCTTTCATAGCTCTCATCGCCATTTATAATTGCATACTTATAATCAATGTAAGAGTGGGGCTGTACCCAGTAGGATGCAAACAGGTAGCACCTTCCCTGTAGACCGTCCTATAAAGCAAGGAGAGACGGACATTTATTTCAGCCATCTGGTGCCTGATGGTGGAAGGGCTGAACATTCACATCTCATGTTTTCATCAATCTTCTTCACCATTCCCCTCGTCCCTCTTGAGCTATACATGCTTTCTCCTCCTTGCCTATGTCCCATCCACTTCCCTTTGAATCCTGCTGTGGAACAACCAGTGGGTCTTCCTCTGACTGTGGTCCCGTCTGCCTAGATCTCTGGACTATCTTTGGCTTCTCTGTCTTGTCTCACACTGTTAGTGCACCTAAAAGACCTTACCCCATCTTCACATATCAAAGCCCTCCCAAATTCAGCTTTCATTTGATGGCAATGCCTAACACCCTTATAAAATACCTAGGGAGGATCAGAAAAAAGACAAGCATTCAGAATGGCATGAAAACCTAAGTGGTCAGTCAACTTATGACACCAGTTGGGAGCAATATCCACCAAATAAAATGAAAACAGTAATCTGCTATTACATAGCTAAAAAAAATCACGATGGAATTTTTGTTTTTGGCGAATTAGGTATAATTCACACCATGCCATTAGTCTGACATATGTGGCTTTTTGACTAGCCACACCAATAATTGTTAGGTTTCTGTAGAGCCATTAACTTACTAGAGGAAGCTCAGAAAATGGCAGAAAAGAACACCTTGAAAATAAATTAACCAAATTCAAGCTATTGATTACTCACATTTAAAAAAAAATGTGCCAAGTTCATCTGTCATTAAGTTACTGAAGAAGTATGCAATCCACCTATTTCATTTGATGCTTCCAATTATAGGGGAAAGAAGCATAAATAAAAGCTGTCAAATACATGGTTTTTACTTTAACTCCTGTATCTCATAACGGTACTGACTTCAGCTCTGTGGCCAGCAACCCTGGAGACATTTTTGAAGAGTTGTCGAGTGATTCCAGCCCCAGAGAGGAGATGTCCCAAAGAATACTGCTTTAATTAGAATTGTGGCTTTAAGATTTATAGGAGCGTTAATTTAATTTTGTTGGTGGGAAATAGTGAATTTTATTTATGGCAACACTTAGTTACATTTTTGGATGATTTGAGTTCTAGATAAAGTAGATAGACCTAAGCTATTAAGGAAGGAAACTTGCTGTTTAGGTTAAAAATACATTATATTTCTTGAGTTCCTTAAATGCAGTATGTTAGTTTACAAACTTTGCTGCACAATATACTCTTAAATTGCTTTATCCTACAGGATAAGTACTATGAGTGCATAACAAAATGTTGACTGAGGAGTGGGTTGAATGGTGGCCCATTAAAATTATGTCCATGTCCTAACCCTGACAACCTATGAATGTGACCTGATACAGAAAAAGAGCCTTTGCAGATGCAATCAAGTTAAAGGTGTCGAGCTCAAAAATTACGATGGATATTTTGAGGCTTATTATCTGGGTGGGCCCTAAATTCAAAGACAACTCTCCTTTTAAGAAAGAGGAAGGCAGAAAGAAATTTGAGACAGTGAATAGGAGACACAGACACAGAGGAGACATCCAGGTGGAGGCTGGAGAATTCTCCCGTAGAGCATCTGGAGGGAGTGTAGTCTTGCCAACAATTAGATATTGAATTTCTGGCCTCCAGAACTATGAGAGAATATATTTCTGTTTTTTTAAGTCATCAAATTTATGGTAATTTATTACAGTAACCCTAGGAAATTAACACACTACCTATTCCGTATATTCTTGTAGGTTTTCATTTTATTTTTATGTTTTGTTATCGCCTATTGTATTTAAAATATAATAATATTAAAGTATGCTGTTATATTTATGTATTTCAAAATGATTTTATAACTAGAGTGAGTAATAGTTGAAGATATATACATTCAAAATTATTTGCAGAATGTTTACTAAGTACTGGGTCCTTTGCTCGCTGCCAAGTAGCCTCCTATCACATGTAAAACCAGCCTCAGCCCCTGTTCTCACTGAGATTACATGTAGTTCATCGCACACATGTTGGAGAAACTAAGGCTAACTGCAGAAACAACATATTGCTCAGTAGTTGGGAAAATTGGTTAACCTGGCATTTTATGGATGGATCTCTTCCCAGATTACTAGATTTTACTCAATAAGAACTAAAAGCAAAATTACAAATTATAATGGTGGCAGACGAGGCATAGATGCATACATTGTCACTTGAAAAATAGTCAACTTTCCAGCCAAAATACTGATTATCCAACTTCTATTGCATGGATATGGATTTTTGAAGCAACGAACTAGACTCCTGTCCTAATACTTATTCTCTTTACTTAAAAACTGCAACTCATAAAAATAACAGGCAGGAAGGAAAAGTTATCAAATTACATACATTATACTCTGCGAGATGTGCATCCAATAATTAAGACACCAGCATGAGAAGCAGAGAATGGAAACACAAAACTAATGTGGGGAAAGAGTAGATTATTTTTCAAATTTTATATAATTTTTGAGCATCAGAGAAAGAAGCAGTGGGCAAGGGTTTAGGGAAATAAAAGGTGTTGACACTAATTCAGGTTAGTCATGTTACATGGGTATTGAATGAGGGAAAAATGTATACAAAATGTTGAACTGAATTTGAAAATTCATTAATTAAGCATTTCTTTTGGGCAGAGCACTCTTCTAGGTGTGTCAGTGTTGAAACTGACTGACTCATGGCTCATGAACCAGCCCAATTACATTTCTTATATGACAGTTTTCTTTGTGTTTAAGAAACTTCTATGTCTTTTAATACACAGTAATAATTGTGATCTATGCTCCTAGTTGAGCACTCCCAATATAGATGGCAAAGCTTGGTGTTATTCAGCAAATAAAACAGGGAATCATAAAATTGTGACTCACGTTCTGGTAATGAATACATGTCTTTGTACAACAACACACCCTTTGGAGAAATATTACTCTCTCACTATACATAATCTATGAGGTGGTCAATACAGTATCCTGAATTATCTAGTACATGATATACATGCTGAAATGTTTGGGAAAAGTCTAATGGTGTTTGCAATTGACTTTGAAATGCTTAAACATGAGAAGGATTGATGCATAGGAAAAGGTACAGACAGATGAGTAGATATGTAGAAAACTAGTTTAGTAAAATGTCAATGGTAGAATGTAGATGGTAGGTATTTTTATGTTCACTGAAATTCTTTCAACTTTGCTGTATGTTTGAAAACATTCATAATTTAATCTTGGAAAATTTCTCATTGTGCCCTTTTGGCCTGATTTGAATTGTAAGTGATATTGTTTTTTAAATATCTAATTTCAAGAGGGAGAAAAACTGAACTTTGTCTCAGAGAAGTTGGCCCCTGGCTTCAACTAACTGGCCACAAACAGAAACATTATTCTAACTGGCCACAAACAGAAAAATTATTTATGTAAGTTTAAGTCTAAAGGAGAAGAAACCACCTGGTACTTTGTTTTTTTGATCTTCTGACAGTGGTAGTTTTGATGTTCATGCAAATGGTACAAACATTTAAATTTGTCACCACTTCCTGATACTTTTCAATACCCAAATAACCTAATTTAGGTGACTTCTTCTGAAAGTATTTTTCAGTAGGTTTAAATAATGACCCTTTGGTACCTCGTAGGGATCCTAGGAACTAAAGCAAAAATTGTCATTTGCAGCGCTGGATTACCTCCAGGTAACAACTAAGAATGTGCCTACAAATGATTTGCTCTTTCAAGTTAAATGTTAGAACTGTTCTTTTTGAAACACTGGCTATATGGGGCACTTACGTGCAAAGTTCCATGCTAGACATTGGGAGTTCAAAGATGAATCAGACATTGACTTTGTCCTTTAGTAGGATTTATGTAATGACCTAACCATGCTGCTTATGGCAGGTAGAATGTTAATTGGGACATGAGTGGGAAATCTGATGGGAATGTTGAATAAATGAATAGCAGGAACCTACATGTAAGACACATCTTTATCTCTCCATTTTGACTATATCTCTAGGAATTTCCATCCCCTTTACCCATGTCTCTTATCCAAAGAAAGTGAGAATATTCTCCAAATTTGCAACTCTAAACCTGTCTACTTTCTACTATGCTACTTCTGGGTTTCAATGCCAAGGTTGTACCTGGAGATGCATAATCTAACCCTTTATTATCTGGAGGAGCTTCAGTGACCTAAATCAAACTCTTAATTCATATAAAATAAAATAACCCACTGAGGTAAAATGACTTGCTCAGGTCATATTGGGACTTCTTTGCCTTTCAAGTTGTTGCCTCCTGTGAATGATTAACTGAGCCCATGATGTTGCAGAGTATAATTAAAATCCATGGATGGACATTTAAAATTGCTCTAACACTTAAATTTCAGATGTAAATTGTAGAGCATTATATTGTTACTTTGATTCCCATGGTTCAAAGGGGATAAGATCTAAAGTGGTTATGAGTTGATTTGTTCATAGATAACCCAACCAAAACCTACGTATTATAACAAAACTGGCTAGAATTTCTGAGAAAGTCTTCATTTCTCATGGACTATAGGACTAAGAAAGTATAAAATCTGAAGCTGATGTAGCCACTTAACTATGTTGATGGAGAAACCTGGAATGCAGCCAAAATTGAAAAAGGCAGATGAAAGACGGAAGAGTAGCCAAACACCAATGACAACATGTGAAGCCTAAACCCCACTGTACCTGAAGACGCAGTAACTCCCTTGCAATCCAACGACCCATGAAAAGACAGCATCCTAAGAGAAGATGTCTATTGTCTCACTATAGTAAGAGCAGGGACTAAAACAAATGGAGTGTTGGAAGCAGCCTGGGGATTGGACAAGATGAATCAATATGACTATTTAGATCTGTGCCTGGGAAATGGAAAGAAAACTACATATTTTTATAATTATGCTTGTTCTCTAGTCTCCTCCTGAACTGGTAGAGCAGAGGCAAGAAGCTACATTTTCCACTAAGCTCCTTTTCTTTTAAGTTGTTAAGTAAGAATCTGAATCCTTTTAGTGCATATAGTAAAGGTATGTACTGGGGTCTTAGGAAGGTGTATTGCTTGCTCTTCCAGATGTTCCATAGGCATAAACTGAATGCCTCCTATGGGTCAAGAACTGCCGAAGTGCAGATAAAGCAGAGATAAATATATTTTCTCTCTGTCCTCAAAGAACAGATAGGCCACTATTAGTGACTAAAAGCATACATATTTGGCTTCAAATCCTGGCTTCACCATTTCCTACTTAATATCTCTATAGTTCAGTTTCTCTACTTTTAAATCAGGGTTTATAACTGACCCTATTTTATAGATTTGTTGTAAGGATTAAATGAGTCATATATAAAAACACTGAGAAAATTGCCTGGCACATACACTATATATGGATGTCAAATAAATATAAATATAAATGAATAAATGAAGAACTCTTACTCCAGAGGGCATGCTGAGAGAGAGAGAGAGAGGTGACCAGTATTTCTGAATGGTTACTACATGTCAGGCAGTGTGCTTGATATTTTATTTACATGATCATGTTGACCTCTTCTATGTTGGGTTGATTTTCAAAAGAAAGTTATACATTAGAACACAAGTCATGGAAAGTCCTTTCCAAACCACACTATCAGTTTTGAGGGTTATTACCAATGCCCTGGGGGAGGCAGGACCTTAGATTCAGTGAAAGTGGAGCCGAGCTTTTCCTAACTTTTACTCATGTTAAGAATAACATCTGTGAACTTATTAAACTCTTCTTGACTTTCTTTGTAATTTCATCTCATAACTGTGGTGCTGTCAGAATACAGAACCTTTCGTGAGTTAGTGGAGTTTATTCTAATAAAACCCAGCTACTTAACCTGGCTGTGAAACCATGTTTGAGTTTTACTTTGGCCCTTTGCGTCTTCTCTGTCTCAATGTCTTGGTAACATTTAATGAGCAACAAGAGACCATTTTCCTTGACACCTGCCTACCAGGATAACATGCCTATTAAATACTCCATCTCTCTGCTGCTTTCAGGGCATTTTTGCTGTTCTGAAAGGTATTGCCTTTCATGTCCATGCACTGTGAAGTAGGAGCTGAGCCTGGCTGGCTTTCCAAGTGCTGGTTCCGAAGTTATTATCTGGTGCCCTGAGGCAAGAGTGGCTGGCAGCCCCTGATGGCAGCACCTGCACTGGGGCTCCAAGATGCCATAATTGGCTTTCTTGCCTCTGCTCCTGCCTTAATGAGGATATGCCATGTTGGGCTTCACCCACCTGCCACTTCTCAGTGGGGCAGGCTCTCACTCCATATAAAGTTGATCAAGTAAAAGCTTTAGCAGCTTAGCAGAGGAGTTTTGAATAGAACTAGTTCGTTGGAGGCTGGAGCAGGTATCCCCTTTGCAAAAAGTAGCAGCTAATAAGTCAACAGGGGCATAAACACAGGGACCAGGGAGCTTTGTCCTCAGTGTCAACTTTAGTCTCCAGTCCCGGTTCTTCTGGTTATTAAGAGCTGAGTTTCTGGATGATCTATTTGCATGGCTTCCTCTACATAGATTTCATTCAGTGTGACAATTGAGTCCTTGTCTGAAACTGCCACAAAGCTTATGGATCTACTATTTCAATAACAGCTAATATTTATTTAGTACTAACTGTGTGTCAAACACGAATCTGGGAGTTTTAGTTCTATCAGCATCTTTACTGTTCATAGTCACTCCATATGGTAGCAATTATCATTATCCCCATTTGCAGATGAGATCATCTCTGAGTCACATAATTAACAGGTAATGGACCTAGGCCTCAAATTTAGCTTGTCTGCATTGACTACTAGCAAGCTTAACCACAATGGCTCAAGATGAAATCTGAGGACTATTGTTTTTCCAGCCTCTGCTGCTAGTACACATAAGATGCCCAGTATTTCTTTCCTAGTCATTTCCTCTTCTCTGACTTCCTAGGATCACATGCAAACTGCCCCCGTAAGCTGCCGCTGATTGTGTCAGGAATGCATACTTAACCCAAGATATCCCAATCCAATTCTCTGTCAAGAATTTGGAATTAACAGACAGACATCGAGTTAATCAGATGTGCCCACCTTGGAGTTCAAAGATTACGTGGAGATAAGGTTTTGGTCCAAATGGTAGCAGAGGATCCTGAATGCACCTCCTCCCTTGAATACACCAAATCTACAGCTACATATAGAACAATTTTCTCTGACAAATAACTACAAACTGGCTGAGTGACTCTGACACATCCAGCAAATGAGTGAAGGCCCACATCCAGGTGGGTGGGAGAGGCTGAGACACGAGCTCACCATAAACCTCACCCCCGCACAGTGACTAACAGTTGGGAGGGAACTCAAAACCCAGAGCTTCTCCTGAGGAGTGAAGGGTTTGAACCCAATATTGAGCACCCCCAAATTTTAAGACTTGAACCTGGGAGATGAGCCCCCAAAGCATCTAGCTTTGAAAACCAACAGGACTTGCGTCCATGAGAACCACAAGTGTACACCAATTTAAGAAATGCGTTTAAAGGGCTCGCATGTTAGGACTCACCCACCCGAGGTTCCAGTGCAAACTCAGAGTCCAGCTGAAGCTGCTGATGGAGCACTGCCCACGTTGTGTGGGAGAGGCTCCTTCTCTTGGAGTGTCTGCAGGAGGGGCAGGCATCTGATTTGACACACATTCGGGGGCCCGCTGGCTGCTGTCTGGGATGGACACTGGCAGGCACCAGCTTCCTGCTCTCTGGCTGCTGTGGGGACAGAATGAGGAGTGCAGTTTCCAGGCTCTTGGCCTCATGTGGAAAGGTGCTGGCTCGGGTAGTAGATGGTCATCAGCTGTGACTAGTTGGCCATCAGATGTTACCAGTTAGCCATTAGCCACTAATATAACTGCCATGGCTAAGCTAGCAAGCGCAGATTGCAGTTAGCACGGCAGATTGCAGTTGGCAAGTGAGGTTGGTTGGCAGAGAAGTGGACGGCAGGATGCGGATCCTGTGGCTCCTGCTTCCTGTGTCTCCAACCCAGTCGCCAGCGAGACCATAGTGGTATGACTCCCCTATCTATGGCTCCATGGTTGTTCCTTTTTGGCCTCACCATATCCTGCGTTCTTATGCAGGGCGTGGGATCTGAGGCCCTGCATGACACCCCACATGACACTGCTGTTCCAGAATGTCCAGTATCTCCAGGAGGGGAGTTTTTATACACGATTGGTGCCCTGGGTTTTGCAGCTTCCGCCAGGAGACACCTCTCCATTGCCTGACTCTGGTGGTCTGTGGGGCTTATGCTCATGGGTCCCACAGACCTGGAACCAACAGACAGAGTTCTTCACCATCCCCTGGGCACAGCAAGAGGCAAGAAACCCAGGAGCTCCATCTTTCTGTGAAAAAGGTCTGTAAACATCATCATAGCTGCAGCCTGACGGTCAGGCTTCTAACTAAACACATCTGAGGGCTGACTGGAAACGTTTCTAGAGACTGCAGAGGACATGCATCATCTTGGTGCCCTCCCTTTGCTGCTCCAGAGCAGCGGCATCCTTCAGAGGGACTGCATTCTGGGGTCCCACAGGGCAGTAACAATTGGCTGCCACCTCCAGGGCAATGCACCAACAGCCGGCTGAGACACATAACCAATCTTTCTGTGAAAAAGGCCTATTTGCTCTTCCTGGAGCTTCTGCTTGAGGGGCAGGCATCGGGTTTGGTGCTCATCTAGGTACCTACTACATGCTCTCAGGGAACATAAGACAGCGGACGCCATCTTTGCACTCTCCTTCTGCCTTGCTCCAGCTCATCTCTGTCTCCCAGAATGAAGCTTGTACAGTCATCTGGAACCCTGGTTTTTACAATCATAGTCCAAGAGATCACCTGGCACTTGTGGTCAGTGGGGTTTACACTTGTAGTCCTATAGTACTGTATATATTTGCATACTTTAAAACCAGCTGCCTAAAGGTCTGACTTCCAATCAGCTTGAATTTAGGTTCTGACTGAGGTCCTCCCCTTTGGACACTGACAGGTTTGGCAAACCCTCAACTACTGGGAATCACTAAAAATAAAATAAACTGCTTGAACAATCACAAAGACTCAAGCAACAATCAAGAGCTAGGGCAGGGTTGAGTGATAAGGTTCATCTTCTACACAAGGCCATTACTTCAAGACTGGCAATTTCATCTAATGTAAAGAAACCAATATAGAATCAAGCAAAATGAAGAAACAAAAGAATACCTTCCAAATGACAGATCACATGGAGATGGGGCTGAAGTCAGCATCTTTGTATTTCAAAACCACTGGCAAAACACATTTTTGGGGTGAGGTATCAGAAACTACCTTAACATTTCAGTGGCAAGTTACAGAAAGATGGGAAAAAAAAAGGAGATAGAAACTCCATTCAGCAAAAGAGTGAGCACTACTATTCTTAGAATGGAGAAGACATTGACCTGCCAATAAGAGAATGATGCAGATGTGCAGTGATATGTAAAGACAGAAGACTACAAAATCCTAGATATTCTCCTTGAGAAACTCCAATTCTCGTATGAGACCCAGCTATACTTGCTATACTTCTTGCCATGAGGTTCTCTAAGACTCCTCCGTAGACTTTGAAAAAAGTCACCTTAAACTTAAACCACTGAAACGACTTCTGTTCCTTGCAACCACATGGTGACTGACGAAGATACCTAGGATAGAATTTGGTAAGTAGTTTCATTCAGTCCCAATCATATTCCATGTTTAAGTTTAACTCCCCAAGAATGAGAAATTGTGCTACATTTTCTTGGTGTTTAGTGAAATATTATGTTTTCAGACTGACTTCTGCCTTTTAGCATGTTTATATTGGATATTTTTGGCAACCAATTGTTTATTTACCTGACTACTGGTGGGAATGCCTCTCAGGGTTTAGCTGGGGATTCACCATCTTTATTTCTGTGCATCACGTTTGGAAAGGCTGAAAGTCCAGTTCAAAGGGCAAAGCTCACTGGGGGAGTTGCACAGCCTTATCCATGGGGATTTATTGAGGGATTAGCAGGTGACTTAACTCAGTTCAATCTATGTGAAAAAGTGAAGGTGTACAGAAGATTAGTATAAAAATATTTATGCTTCTGGCTGATAAAAATGAACCATCAGGGAAGTAGCCCTGGGTTTCCACATACTACTTTTTGCCCTCTCATCTGAAAAGTATATCTAAGAAAAGAAACATTCTAGAAGAAGGGAAGGATAGAGAGAGGTTAACTGAGCTTTTATAATCAGCTGTATATACCTAAAGCTGTATTTTTTCCCCTTGATTATTCAATTATTTGAGCCAAAATTTCTTTCTTTTTTATGTTTTATACCATTTAACTCAGAGGAATGTTCACAGAGAAATAATGTATATATTATGATACCATTATCATAACATAAACAATACCAAGAAGCTCTCTCTCTCCCTCTCTTCTCCCTCTCCCTCTCCCTCCCTCTCTCCCTCTCCCTCTCCCTCCCTCTCTCCTATCTAATCATGAAAAGCTACACATCAAATTTTTTTGAACATTGGTTATCTAGGAGTATGTGTTGCTGAAGGTAGAGTTAGAGCAAAAGGAGGAAAAGTGGGTTCAGTAATGATGAATTATCCTGTGATGATATCTGATTTATGCAAAACCATTTGTATTTGCATATAGATATGATAGTATGATCAATGAAATGTTGATTGTGGTTGCCCCAAGGCCATGGGATTTTAGCTGATTGTTATTTCTTTATATTTTAATGCATTTTAGTGTTTTTTTTAATAATAAGAAGATATTATTTTTAAAAGTAATATCAGCTGTGCTTGGGAAAATAGCAATGTATTGTTAAGCATTTTCTAATTTGTAATCAACTAACTATTAACTCTTCAATTTATTAATAACTCCTTTAGCAACACAAAGTTAATAATGCTTTATAATCATTCCTTGGAAAATACATTGGTCAAACACTGGGTTAAATGAAGTTGAATGCATTTCTTTACAGACTATATGTAATGTGGATGGATATACATTGTAAATCTCCAAGAGAAGAACTGAGTATTTAGCAGTTCCCAAATTTATTGGACTTTGGAATATCCCATGGGAGTAGTGTAGTATATATAACACATTCGGGGAAACAGAGGAAAGATAAAACAACAAAGAAAGGGAGAAATACTAAGATTTTTAAAGTCATGTATCCTGGAGTCACATCTAAGACACATGAATTACTTGATGTGTACTTGTCACCTGCCTTCTCATGCCTCGTGGGTCTCATAGGCCTTCTTCTCGGTCGTTGTGAGTCAACTGCAATAGATGTGATGGCATATTGAAAAACGACTGTGGATTTGCCGTTTATGTTCTTTTCTTTTGTGGTATATATTCTGAAAACTTGCAAAATAAGAGAAATGAGTTAAATGCATTTTGTATTATTTTGTGGCTACATACCACCCAACCCCCCAAACACCCATGCACAAACAAATATATTCAAACTTTTTTTGTTCTACTTTGAAAGAACAGTCATTGTTTTTTTTGTTTTGTTTTTTATTTGGGGCATAAAATGTTATTCTTATTGGGACTGAAAAATTGAAATCCCTTCAAGAAGCAGTCAACTTTATGAATTAGTGGGGAAAAGGAAAGTGGCAAGAATAATTGTTTTGTTTATTCAATTTGGCTATACCAAACAGAAATTCCTTGAATGGGTTTAGGCAGAAAAGGGGGGAAATTATTATAAGGACTTGTGACTGTTATCCTAAACCAAGGCAAGAAGTGCAGTTGGTCCCCTTGAAAGAAGGAAATGGAACTAGGCACCTGGGAAACAAAGGCACACAAGCCCACATTCTCTCAGATTTCCTGCACATTATCTCTTTTCTAATCCTCTTCATCTTCCCTCTCTGGAGAACTTTCTTTGCTTTCCCATGCACAAGGCTGCTGAGGGCTGCTCCAGTAGTGGAGTCTGCATTTCTTTAAGTGATCAAGAAAAACACTTAACTCTGTGTCAGCTCCAATTAGAAATTCCCCAAAGAGTGATTTTTATTTCTCCAGTTCAGGTCCGTGGCTACCCCTGATCCAGTTAGCCACAGGCATATGGCAGCAAACAACAGGATATTTAGTTACTGTCTGTGTATGCCCACCCATGTGGCTGGGGTTGGTAAAGAGCTCAGAAAAGTGTTTGTGTCCTAGGCACCCACCCCAACAGGCATCTTACAACTAGCCAATACTCTCCCTAACCTTGACCTCTGTCTCCTCTTCTCCCTCATGGAGAGGTACACAGTTGTTGGTTTGTCGGCATCTGTCCAAACCTGTGAAGTCTTGTCAGGATAGAGACAGGGCCGTGGCAGCAATCTGGATCCTCTCTCCCTAGTTCAGATTTGTCTAAATATCCGTAGAAAATATGGTGAACTACCAATTCACCATACCATGTTTCCCCGAAAATAAGACCTACCCTGAAAATTAGCCCCAGTTAAGATCGTCAGCCAGACAGATACATTTAGTATGTTATGACGATGTTTCAGAAGAAGATGACATGACTGTATTTAAATAAATGTAGATTGTTGTACATGAAAAAATAAGACAGCCCCTGAAAAGAAGCCCTAATGCGTCTTTTGGAGCAAAAATTAATATAAAACCTGGTCTTATTTTGGGGGAAATACAGTAGTAATGGAAGAGAAGTGGTGACCAACTAATTAAAAGGGAGGAATAATCCAACATCGAGTTTCTTTTGGTTTTGAATGCAGTTTTTGAGTTATTTTGGCAAAAGTATTGATAGCCTGTACCATTCAAATTAGTTTATATTTGCTAACCAAGCACATAATACCATAGATAATTATAGTAAAAGAAATATAGAGTTGCGATTTGTGGTAAGGGGTATGTAATGAAAAATTGGAAAGAAAACTGATAATGTATACATATTGAAATAAATATATATTTACCGAGTGCTTAATATATCTCATGCGTGGTGCTAAATGCCTTACATGCATTATCACATTTGATCTTCACAATAATCTTATGAGGAAAGTGTCATTTTTATCCCCATTTCACAGATGATGAAACTGAGGCTAAGGTATTCAGTAACTTTACCCAAGAGCACACATCCAGTTCTTAGTGGATTGGAACTCAGATTGGTTTTAGTCTAGGTCTGAGCCGAGGTACTTGAGAGATAATTGGGAGTTAACGGCTGTGAAGGATACTGACTTAAGGCTCTGCAAAATGAGAGAATGTATTAGAACTCAAGTGAAGCCATACACAGTAGTTGTCACAAGTTTATATGATATGCCTGCACACCTGGACACTCTTGCTAACCAAGCTTCTGCAGAGGGTAAGCTTTGGTAGCCATGCACTTACAGGCTAAGTTCTGCTATTCAGAAAGCTGAGAGTTCATTTCCCTCATCTTTGCCAAGTGGGCTGGGGAGAAAATGAAACAAACTGAAAGAGCACATTACAATTTGACCAAAGAAACTTCAGTCTTAGATGATCCTAATTCAGAATCAAATAACAGTGTAAAATAAAAACGGAGAAAGAAACAGTGCCCAACTTAACAGTTCTACACCACACAGGAAAGATGACTTGGAAATAAAACCAGATTCATTGCATGATGTTTAAGTCTAATGAGGTTAAGCTCTGAGATGTTATAGGCAACATTTCTAAAGAAGTAGTAAAGTCAGAGCATTAGAATGTTATGTTTCTTTAGTGCGATCTTAAAGCAGTCACTCTGAATGTGAATCACTTTAAGGACTTTGTTCCATATAAATAATTGTTCTGTTACTTCAGTTCACAGTGAATAACATAAAATGTTAATAAACCTTTTAAAACTGCAGAAGTAGCAATATATTCAAATTACACATTTTATAGCCTATGGTATTTAGGAGACTAAGTCATCTGCATTACTATTTGTTTTTAACTCTAATTGACCTGCTATAAATACAGAAATCCAAGTTCTATTTAGATTGATGTTCAATTATATATTTAAATAACTTTTAATGGTCACTATTTGCTGTTTTTCTTTGATGAAATTATCAGTGTTCTAAATTAAAAGAACTCTGCAATATCTGAGTCATAAAAAATAAATTAATGACATACTTCTATTTTCTCCCTAAAAACTATACAAACTTAGGCCCAATGTGGTTTACTTAAGCTTTGCCTTTTTTCGTGGGCACATATTAGATTTTTTTTAAGAACCTGTATTCAAATCTCCTGATTTGCTAATAATGTATAAAATTGCCTCCTGATTATCTAAGAGTAGATTATTACATATGTAGAAAACCTACTACTAATTTAATATAGAAGATAAAGATCTTCCTTCATTCCTTCCTTCCATCTTCATCTTCTTCAGTTTTTTGAGCTCAAGAAGGCAAAGAATTCTAGAGTAACTAGGTACTTTATTTACATTAAGTAAATGCCAATCCAAATACACATTGTCTTTATGTTATTTTCTATTGGAACCACGGTGCCTATTATCAATATTTGACCATATGTTCAAATGGCAGCCAGCACTTTTTTTCCTTCTGTTTTTAGAAGCTTCTCCTACATCAAAGACTATTTAGATATTTTTACCCAAATATAGTTTCTCCCAAATTTACTGTATTAACAACTTGCCTTTTATATTTGTTCCTAAAATAAATGACTAGGATATCATATACTTTGGACACTCAGTAAAAGGGTTCTGATACCAATTCCAGCATGGGGGGTTTCCCTTACCACACCCCCAAGTAATTGTCAGACACCAGCACAGTGCCCAAAAATTTAACTCAATTCTGACACCATCTACCTGGAGATGACACCAGGTAAAGGGCTCAGTCCTACAACACTGTCCCCTCCTCCCAAATTCAGATACCATCCCAAATCCAGGGCTTATTGCCTGGGCTTCTTATCAACTGGCTATAAATTAGAGGTTCCCAGAACTGCCTCATTGGGTTCAACTAATTTGCTAGAGCAGCTCACAGAACTCAGAGAAACTTGACTTACTAGATTGGTGTTTTTTGGTAAAAGAATATAACTCAGAAACAGCCAGATAGAAGACATGCATAGGGCAGGATACTGGGAAAGAGTGTGGAACTTCCTCTTCAGGCATGCCGTTCTCCTAATACCACGTTCACCAACCCGGAAGCTCTCCAAACCTTGTCCTTTTGGGGTTTTATGGAACTTTGTTCATAGGCATGAGTGAGTAAATCTTTAGCCATTGGTGATAGAACCTAATCTTCCTCTTTCCTTCCCAGATGTCAGAGGTCATGGGTGCTACTGAAAATTCCAACCCTCTAATCACCAAATTAGCATCCTTAGATGATTTCCAAAAGTGACATTAGTAACATAACAAAAGACAGCTCTGTTTTCTTCACTTGGGAAATTCTAAGCATTTTAGGAGTGCTGCACCAGAAATTGCAATGAAGACCAAAATGTATATATTTCTTATTACAAATCACAATAACACACACACACACCCCCACACCCCACAAGTTCCTGGACAAAGGTGTTAACTTTTAAAACCCAGAATCCATCGAATAATTCAAAGCTATGATCTGAGACTCAAGATTTATAGACTTCCCAGGAAATGTCCTTCCCTTTCATAATATGCTTTTGATTTAGCCATTTTTAAATGAGTAATTCCAAGTTAATTAGAAACTAGACTCTTCTAGAAACTTGTGGATAGCACTGAAGGGAGTACCTGAGGACTCTGTTCCATGACAGGGCAAAACACATTTCCCTATAAAAGATGGCTTTATTTTGGCAGTGCATCCCGTGGAGAGTCCAGAATCGTTCATTCCTCAGTTGTAAATACAGAATTGTGTCACCGAGGCCAAAGTGGCTGGTGGAGCATTGCTATCTCCTTTCACAGGTGGCAGTACCCTGAAAGCTTGGTGTAATACAGGACGACTTCCTATTTTCTTTCAGGAAACCGAAAGTCAAAGAATATCACCCTCTCTCCTTGTGGACCAAGGTTTCTTCAGCCGTGTCTGAACTTGAAAATTGCTAGTTTATATTTTACTGTGAGTGGAAACTTTTAACACACTGGCTACTGTTTTTGGTAAAAAACATAACCTAAGAGACTCTGTGCTTTCTAATAGGAATAAGACAGCCTATATTTACTATCTGGAAAGCTTCTGACTGCCTCATGTTAGTATATTACCGTATTTCCCTGAAAATAAGACCTAGCATGGCAATCTGCTCTAATGCATCTTTTGGACCAAAAATTAATATAAAACCCAGTCTTATTTTACTATAATATAAAACCAGGTCTTATATAATATATAATATAATACAATATAATATAACATAATATAATACTGGGTCTTGTATTAATTTTTGCTCCAAAAGATACATTAGAGCTAATGGTCCGGCTAGGTCTTATTTTCAGGGAAACAGGGTAACACATGAGTTGGTAACTGAACAATGAGATCCATTACCAAATCGACTACTTCTTTGCTGAAATCAGTTTAACAAATGACTCCAGCTCAATATTTTTCCAATACCTACCCACACTCCCACCCCCCCAACCTTTGCATACACACATACTTAACACACTTGCTTCTCTGGAATTTCTTTAGCATCTGTGATTCTTACTGAGAAACTACTACCAAATGCAGTTAGAAGCTAGGTGAGAGAACCAGGAAAAAGGACGATCCAGAGGATTAGTCAGTGAATCCAGGGGTAAAGTAAAATCTGTCCTCAAGTTTCTCTTTGAATGCTGAGAGTTTCCAATATGAAATCTAACATCAAATAGGTAAGTGTATTTATTGTGTGAGATCCTAACTATGCATTGTTCTCTTACTTCTGTCAGACACTGAAAAGGCACAAATTAACAATGCAATTAATAAGCATTGCTTTCATTTAAAAGATTATAAAAGCATGAATCTTACACTTTTGAAATTTCTAGAAAGTAGAGTCACCCAATTAAATCTTTGGTAATGTTGCATCTGACAAGAGAAATTCTCCTTCCAAAACATGTTTTAGCAGAAAAAGTACAAGTAATTTTTACTTCCCTCCTTCTCCTTTTCCAAGCCAACAAGTATATGTCTATAGCTAAGAAACCGTCAATGACATGAATTTGTCCCACTGTGACACACAAGAATAATACATTTTCTTCCGGATATTTGCACAGAGGTTGTTCCAGTTGAAGGTAGAGGCCCTAAAAGACACAAAGGAATCCTATAGATAATAATAGTAGTAGTAAACACATTTATTAAATGCCATTTTCCAGGTACTTGTATGAGGTTTGATTCTTGCAGTTGCAAGTAAGAAGAAGGACACAAGAAATGTGCAGGATCATGTAACTGAAAATCCATGGATAGAATTAGGATGAGAGATCACTGGACCAAGGGCTAAAATGATATAACAAGGACTAGGGTCAATCTCAGGCTCTATTAAGGACAGGAGGGTGGAGGGCTGGAATGGCTGTGGCAGCTCAAGCTTCACATCTTTGATTTGAATCTAGTGACAAACGGCACTTTCTTACAACTGGAGAAAAAGCTCAGGGTTAGCTACGATGCACTCTTGACCTAATATTGATCATTGTGTTGGTTCCTTTAGCAAGTAGAGAATATGGTAATGTTAACCTAAAAATAATAAGCCAAAGTGAGAGCAACAAGAATTTATTTGCGATCACAAAGAACAGCTATTCTGGAAGCACTGACTCAGGCAGAAACCTAAATAGCATTCTGATTAGGGGTTGAAGGCAAAGGTGTTTTTATGAGAAAGGAAAGGAAAACAATTACAAAAATGAAAGGAAGGAATTTCTATAGTTATAAATAAGCTTTAGCTATATGTGGTGGTGCCAATTCTAAAGAATCTTTAATATTCTGTCTGGTAGTCAGGATGTGTGCTCTCCTGTTAGCTTTGCAAACAGTTATTTGGAATGAAATGTTGGTTTGGTCCAGTCGAAAGGTTGTTTTGCCCAGTTCAAATACTCCAAAGTTTGAGGAGTGAGATGTGTAATGCAGTTCCTCTGGAATGGCTGCCTTAGCTCTATTTTAAAATGGCTCCACTTAAGTTCACTTTTCGCAATAGAACGAGATAATTAGTTTATACCTAGTTGTCATGCTTCACCCTGGAAGAAGTGGTTGGGACCTACCTGAAACTTATGGACTAGCATTGAGGGATGAGTGATTCTCCAAAGTACAATCTGGGATTTAATAGCAGAAACAGGTTAAATAGATGCTGGATAACTCCAAATCAACAAATACCTATTTTAGTGCTTCACATATATTTTACAAACACTAATTTATTTAGTTCTTACAAGAACCCTACGAAAGATAATATAGGAGTAAAGAAGTTAAGGTCACACATCAAGTTTGTAGTAGAGCTGGGTTTTAAGCTCAGGGCTATCTGTCTGTAGAGCCCAAATCTTAACCTCTTCTCTGCATCTGTCACTGAAGGAATAGCACACCCCTTTGTGGGTTGGGAGCAGGGAAGCTGTGGCATCTTCAGAGCATTTTTTGGCAAGTGTTGGAGGGCAGCTGCTGGAGTGCAGGGTCTATAGACCCAGGAGGAGCAGAGCTAGATTTAGGGCATTGAGTTTGAGTGCAGTTAAAATGAAAAGCAAACATTGATTTGATTAAGGAATTAATGACTCCAGGCAGAGTCTGCATCCTGATGACAACAAGGCCATGGAGTCTAGAAACGTGGATGACTCAGAGATGTGCCTTGTACCTGCCAGACTAAAAATGGGCAAGTATGAAATTCAGTGTTTGCCCAGTCTACTCCAGCATTTCAGACCTCACTAACACCATGGCCTCAAATCCTCATGTGAGGAATGTCTGCCACACAAGCTCAGAAGGATGTATTAGGACCAATTAGAAATATTGTTAAAAATCTAAATGAGGACCAGGGGAGAGCCCTAAAATCAGAAACTTTTAAAGGGTGGCAGCTGAGACCCTAAACCAGCCACACACTTGGCCTGGACACCCGGAAACCAAACCACACCCAACTACCTACACTGATGTCACTTTGTTCTTCCTGCTTCATTAGCATATTTTGTCTTTCTGCAACTCTCCTTTCCATGCACATGGTTTGATTGTTCATTATAGGAACTTCCTAAAAGACCTAGCAACTCTCCAACAGTCTGTACCCTAAGAGTCTTTGAATCCTGCACCTCAAAATACTCAGAATGCTCAAAATACTTGATTGTGTGAAGATTAGTGGATGCAAACCTCATTTAAATTGGAGTTGGGAGGGCCTGTAGGAGAAGTTCTTATTCCCTCAGAGCCCAGCTTTCCTTCTGTTTATAATAGCTCTCTCAACTTCCTCTTCTGCTGTATAATAACAGTTTCCTCTCCTTCATTTCTCTGAACTTGTGCAAAGATCTGCCATTAGACCACCTACTGTTAATTGCAATTCTTTGTTGTTCCCGATAAATCCATTTTGTTGGAGAAATATCTCGCTGTTTATTCCATTTTTGAACTGTTGAATTATGATGGTTACCTAATCCTAATCAAGTCTCTGCTTTGAAAGCCCCACCAGACACCAAACTTCCAATTCCCGGCGAATTCTGACATTATGCTCTCCCTCTGAGAGACAGTTAAAGATTTACAAGGTGGGTTTCTCCCTTCTCATGGTAAACAATAAATTCAGCTTTGCCTTACCAACAGGTTGTATTGGTGAGACTTAGGGACATATCTTTTGACGTAGTCTGTACCAGAGGTTATTAACCTAGGGTGACTAAGTTTGTCTCCCAGAAGACATTGGCAATGTCTAGAGACTGGCAGGAGGGCAGTGGGGTGGTTGCAGCTGGCATCTAGTATAGAGGCCAGGGATGCTGCTGAACGTCCCACAATGCACAGGGAAGGCCTACGCAATGCAGAATTTTCCTGCCCCACATGTCAGGAGTGCCAAGGGTGAGAAATCCTGGTCTGTAATAATTCATGACACTTCTGCCCACTCTAGATAAGTCAGCTATATTTAAGGCTACCTCTGTGACTATATATGCTATCCCAAGTGCTAATGCGATGGTAAGCTGTGTAGGTGACTCATGCACAGTATCTAGAACACCTCAGAGGGGTTTGGATGAGTTGTCAGAAGTTTTGAAGTTGAGGAGGCTTCCAAGGTGGCACCCTTCAAGGCCAACAATACTGGAAATGCTGAGTTGTGAAAAACCCAGATATTAGCAGATACCTAGATTCTAGCCTCTGATCTGTTACAAATCAGGGGGAAATCACTTGGTGCCCTAGTCTGTATCTGTAAAAATGAGGACTTTGGTTATTAGTGGTGTTCACAGTCCCTCATCGCACTAGGACACCAGGGGCCCATTGTCTGACAGTGTCCAGGGCTCATGGACAAGGCCGTGTGACGTGTACTGTGCAGACTGAAGTACACAGAACACTCTCCTGGGGGTCAGCATAACTGGTAAAGAGGTGCTGGAAAACCTGAACATTTCCAGTGTGTGGTCCTGTTTCTGTAAGTGTCTCTGAGGTTTTATAGCCTGGGTATGTATTTTAGGTCAAGCTTCCAGCCCTGAAATTATTAAGGTCCCTTTCCAGTCATGTGACTTTTCATTTAAAAATCACTTTAAAAAAGAAAGGCTCAATTCCCAAACCGCAAATCCACTCCCATCCCCACACACATCAAGATATTTTCTCTCTCTCTCGATTGGGACCAACCCAGGGTAGCAAGTACAAGAATGCATATTTTGCTATTTTTTCTTTACCCCTCCCCCAGGTAGAATTAGTCCTTTTCCAAGCTCTTCTTTTCTAAGCTCTCAGTAGTTTTTGAATACATATTTATTACAATTCCAGTTAGTGCCCTCTGTGATTGAGTGGTAGACAACAACAAAATAAATAAATAAAATCACTGTTTTTTGCAAGCTGCCTGAAGCTGTTTCAATTCTCCAGGAGGTGATGAAGATTTCATATGAAGAGAAAAAAAGCTATGTTTTGGGGGATGGGGAAAAATGCTTTAACAGGCATTTGATTATGCCAAAGCTAAGCCCATAGGCTGTTCTGGAAACAAAGTAGCAAAAATGAGAAGCTGAACTGTTCTGCAGTATCACCTAAAGTGTTGTCCCCCCTGGGTGAGGACCTTATTATACTGTTAGTTGACTTTGGGTTCCTACCGAGCAGTGTGAAAATAAGATTTGGAAAAGATGGGAAAGAAAATTCATTGATTTGAACAAAAGTAGGCTGTAGAAAAATGGGTGCCTCTTGAGCTAGTGAGAACAGAGGTCATGTCTGAAAAGATGCTGTGGGGGAGAGAACAGATGGAGGACTTCTGAAAAAAAGGTATGGCTGATGGGCTTAATATAAGAAGGAACACATCTGATATGGGGTGTTCAGTCTTTCTTTCTTGCATTGTATTTTTATACTCCAGTAAATTTTGGCTTCCTCTGCAACCTAGTGGCAATCAAGTGTTAGTGATGTTTGTGAAAAATTAAAAGAAAAGCTTTGTCCAGTAAAAAATAGAATTACGTGGTGGCAATTATGAGATGGCCAAAATGATAAAAGAGTTGGAAGTAGAAGTTTGTCACAAGAGATTAAAAAACAACTAGAACAATGCAAATTGTTTTTTAGAGGTGGTCCAAAGCACTTGGGGAGGGCACAGTCACGTGGCAGGTGGAAGAAAATTGTGGTTCTTTGGAAATTAAAGGGAGGGTAGACCCCAGAATGCTGGGATACTTCATGTGGTGGGTTTTACCTCCTTTCTTCTTTGCTTATGGGATTTGAGATACTATATATGCTCAATAATCATCTTTTAAGTAAAAGAGAGAGAAATATATGAATCCAAAAATATCAATACTGACTTTCTAGGACCATCTTCCAGTGATTAAAACATTATCTATAGTGTGCAGTTATTTCTCCTGATTAATTGGCCATCTATATAATTGATTGTTTTCAGGACATCAATCACAATAAGGAAATAGAGAAGTCTGAATAGGTATTGACATTTGTTTAACAGGTTTTCAGAACTAAGAATGAAAGGAGAAAGGGCAGACTTGTTATAATGCAAAAAGCAAGGCAAAGAATAAAGAAAAACAAGCAATTACATTCTGGGCTAATTTCTTGGACATTTCTTTGGTCCATTAGAAAAGGCAAAATCTTCTCAACCATGTGAAAGTGTTCCCTAGGCTAGGTGAGTCAAGTCAATGTCACCTTAAAAAAAAAAAAGAAAAAAAAAAAAAAAAGGAAAAAGAACATATGCTTGCTTGATTGATGTGCTGCATTACGGAATTACGGATTAGGTATATTGGAAGATTACCAATTTTCTATTTTGCTAGTCTAGCAAGCCAATTTACATCAGGTGACTTAATAATGAACAGTAAGTTACCTGACAAAATTAAGATGTCTGACACCTAGAAAAATCTATATTTTGTTATAGTAAAACTTTAGAATTTCAAGTAGATACTGCCTACTTGAACTTCTTGAGGGAAGGGGCCATGTCTTATGTGGCCTCATTATCTAGGCCAGGGGTAGGCAAACGCAAACTATAATGTACGAGTGCAGTCTGGCTAGACAACCATTTCTGTAAATAAAGTTTCACTGGACCACAGCTATGCCCATTCATTTACTTGTTATCTATGGTTGCTTTTATACCACAAATGTAGAGTTGACTAGTTTTGTCAGAGGTAATGTAACCCAACAAGCCTTAAATGTTTATGATGTGGCCTTTTACAGGACGTGTTTTCTAACCCCTGGTCTTGGTTCCTGCTTTTCAAAGTATGGTTCATTGACCAGCAACATCAGCATCCCCTGAACCTTGTTGGGAATATAGCATCTCAGGGTCTAACCCAGACCTATTATATCAATATATTTTAAAAAAAAAATCCTTAGGTGATTCACACGAAGTTTGAGAAACTGTGATCTGGAATAAAGTCTAGGTCTTAGTAGATTCCAAGAAATAATTGTTCCATGAGTGAATAACTAGATCAATATGTAACCATTTAACTCAATCAGTAGATGTTTATTTAAATGTGTGATGTATCTCACCCTTGCCTAAGTCTGGAAAAGGAGCCACAGAACTGGTTCTTGTCCTTCAAGAGTTTAAAATTTATTTAGGACAAAAAAGTAGCAGACGTGAAACGATAACAGAATATTAGAACAGAGCTCACACGATAATTTGCTGACGGTATGTTGCAAATGGTAGGTGAAGAAGCAGAAATTCATCTTGGAATCCGAAAGGAATAATAAAAACATCAAATATGAATGTCTCTGGATCGATTAGGCCAGTGTCTCTGATGTGGTTCATAAATATAAAACCGAGGCGTGAAGTGCCTGCCCTTAGTTTATTCAGGGACTTTTTGAATTACAAAGAAGAGATAGAATATGTTCAGACAAATGGTTCCAACGCTCTTAGTGAAGTGGATAAATGCGTGAGCACATGCGTTTTTATGGCAAGTAAATGAGGCTATAAATCAAGAAACAAAAGCTAGAGCTGAACATTCCAGCAGTTAAAATGTCACAAGAAATACCTGAACAACCTCTGATAAGATAATTGATATGACATGGTGAATTAAATAGCTACAGTACAGTTAGCAATGGCAAACCTCATGTTTTTGCCACGTTAAATGCTAATTTCATAAGAATTAGACAATGAAAAAGTCACAATCCTGCCACTTTTTGTTTTTGCTGTTGAGCTGTTTGTAAGCACTTAATTTAGTAGTTTGGTGTCAAATTCTTTTCTCTCAGAATAAATAGTTTTCTCAGAAAACCCAAATGCATTTTTAATTTTCAGAAGACTATTCTCTACTTGACATCATAATATTCAGGGAAAACAGAACACCCACTCTTTAGATAAAGAGGCCCCCACCAATCTATTTGTTTTATACTTACATAAGGGGTAGACAATACAATTTTCCGTTTAGAATTGCAAAAGGCCGCTAATCAGTATGGCCTCTAATTGGTTTTCTGAATTGAGAAAGAATTATTTTTATGTTGTTTTGTAATCATGGAGTCAGAAGAGAATCATGGGGCTACAGGTGGCAAGACAAACTTGATTCTTAACTCCTGCGGATTGGACAGCTCCAAGGTCCTCAGGGCACTTACTGTGTCCATATTCTAGTTTCACGTGCTGTGAAACACGATGGCTGAGGCGACAAGGAAAGGGAGTTAGGACATCAGTTTGTAAATTCGAGTGGGTTTTCACATTGCCAGTAATGAAGTCAGAACGGGGCATCGTGATGTTGTCATGTTTCAGCTTCACCTACATCCCCAGGCCTGGCTCACAGAGCGTGTGTATATGTCGGCCACTTGCGTATGGTGGCCTGAGACTCCTACTTTACTCTTCTGGCCCCAGCTTTCCACTCAAAGGATATGGCCCTGATTTGAATACTATTAGGTTGATGCAAAAGTAATTGCGGTTTTTGCAATTTTAACCTTTTAAACCACAATTACTTTGGCACCCACCTAATAATATTAGAAATTTAGAATCTTGAATTCAGGAGGGGATCCAAGAGATTTTCTTGTGCCACTCACGTTTGTATTTCTTGCCCCTCTCAGCATGAAATGAGGGAGAATGAGGGAATCGTATCTTTCAACTCCTGGTGAGTAGCAGGGTCTGTGTGTTTACGGTACTGACGCAGAATTTGATAGTGTAGTATCATGGGGAGAACACTAGATGGATCTGAAAGCTTGAGTTCTGATCCTGGTAAAAAGCCATCCTCTCTTACAGAAGCAAGCGTTGCCATTTGGCGCTGGTTTGCTTATCTGTGAAATTAGAGAGTAGGTAAAATGCAGAGCTCCTCAGACGAGCTCATCATCAAAATCACCTGCGGAGTGAAAGATCCAGATCCTTTGTCCCTGTACCTCTCCTCCAGATCCTCACCTCAAAATACTGATCTGTTCTGGGTAGGACCTAGGAATCTGTATTTTCAAATGTTCCCAGAGTATTCTGGTTTTCAGAAGGATAGGGGAGTCTCGGATTAGATGATTTCAATGGTTGCTTTTATTGATTAAAAAAAATCTGTCATGATTTGATTTCAGTGAGCTAAGCAGGTCTAGTGAATATGGTTTATTTATTTCCATTCCCATTTTATGTTGAGCGCTGTTCTTTACCTTTATTTCCTATATAAATGTAATTTGACATGTAACTTGATTACTTCTATACAGTATCATATCTGTAATTTAGACATTGTCTGGCTTTCTTATTTGTCACTGAAGAAATTAAAGAATGAATGAAAAATGGTAGTTATAATTTCCTGATTTCAAAGTAGCTTGTGACTTATGTTTTCTGTCTAACTCTGCATCCTTTATGATTAATGGGTGCTTACTGTGTGCTAAGCACTGTTTCAGGCATTTGGGCTCTTAATAAAATAAACCAAAAATCCTACCCTTGTTGAGCTTATATTCTCCTCTTCTCGTCTCGTCTCGTTTCTTCTTCTCTTCTCTTCTCTTCTCTTCTCTTCTCTTCTCTTCTCTCCTCTCCTCTCCTCTTCTCTTCTCTTCTCTTCTCTCCTCCCTCCCTCCCTTCTCTTCTATATTTTATTTAATTTAGTTTCCCCCCTCAGAGAGGGAATGAACAACTTACAGACAATGGCATTCTGCTATCAAATACCCTTGGACCACTACTGCTTACTTGTTTTTGCCATGATTTGATTTTGGGTTCTCTTCATTTCTACACTCCCTATTTTCTAGTGACTTTCATTTGTCAATGACTGCTATTGATATCTCTCCATCTTCCCCAGGCTGAACTTACTTTTGGAGGCTTTTCCTAGGTTTCTCCTCCAGGGAGCTCTAGTTTCTTTAAGTCTGTATCTATGAAGTAAAGCAACTCATCACATTTTTAAATGTTAAGAGATATATTAGATAGTAAGCTGTGTAAGTTGATTCTACTTATGGTTGCATGTGAAAGGAAACACAATTCAATCTGAGTTAAACACAAAGGAAAATTTATTGGCTCAATAACTGAAAAACTGAGATTAAGTTGGGCTTCAGTTACAGGTCTGGGTGACCAGAGAATGCTTTCAGGAATCTGCCTGCCTGCATCTCTGTTTTCCTCTGTGTTAGCTTTGATCTCAAAAAGGCTCTCCCCATGTGGAGGATATTGGGGGGTCCCTCAAGACCACTCAGTAAGATGCTATGAGGACTCACAAGTGTCAGCATATAGCCATCCTCATGGCTATGATTTATTACAGTGAAAAGATACAAAGCAAAATCAGCAAATGGAAAAGCCGCATGGGGCAAAGTCCTGAGGAAAGCAGACCCAGAGGTGTGTCCCAGTGGAGTCACACAGGGCACATTTAATTTCCCTCAGCAGTAAGTTGTGACAGCACATGTGAAATGTGGTCTACCAGGGAGACTCATTAGGGACTCAGTGCCTAAGGTTCTAGGAGGGACTGTAGGGCATGTAGGTACCCTCTGCCTAACATGGGCTCAATTTCCTGACTCCCAGAGAAAAGCAGGTGTTGAGCAAAAACTGCATTGTTTCTTACAAACATTTGAGGCACCAGGAGTCATTCTTATCCATTAATGTAGTGGGAACCTTCTGAAATCTAAGTTCCCAGATGCACTCCGAATGCCGGGGCCAGCCTTGCAAGTAGGCCTTTCTAAGGATAAGCAGTGTCAGGCCTGTCTTATTAATTCTTTTCTGCACAGGTGGCAACAGTGGCACCAGTGGCTCTAGATGTACAGTCTCCAAGGTTGGCATCTCCTCCAAATAGATGCATCCTTTCCCCAATAAATCTAGAAAAATCTCTGTTACAGACTAGCTAGGTATTACCCAAATCCCATTTGGGCCCACAGAGAAAATTAAGGGTCCTTCCCTCAGTAGGCCAGTCTAGTCAATGGAATGTGAGCAGAGGTGATATGTGGCACTTCCAAGCCAGCCCATAAAACCTCTCCATACGTGATTTGCCATGTTCCTCACCTTGAGGACCACGTGTGCCTTTGAATTCCAGTGTTGAAGATGGTGGAGCCAAGACATGGAGCCTGTGTCCGTAAATCACTACTTTGTGACAAATTAGCTAACAATCAGGAATACCCATTTTGAACTTTATTTGTACAGTAAATAAACATTAATTTGTTTGAAGCATTCAGTATTTTTGGATCAATTTGAAACAGCAGTTAGCATTATCTTACCTAGTACATTTGGAAATCACTCTTAATTAGCTGGTTTGCGTCACATGCCCCTCCTAAAACAATGTCATTTCTCCTATTTGTGTACGTTGGGGGTATTCTCTCATCAGCTAGGGTTGGGTCATGTGCTCATACTCGAAAAAGACTTAGTCCTTCTCACAGCATCTACAATGAGTGAAAGTGAGGAGAGGGGAAGTATTTTTCCAAAAGCCCATTGGGTTGTGTTAGGGAAAAAAAAAATAGGGCAGGCTGAACAGCATGTGTATAATATACAGATCATATTTCTAAGTCCACGTAAGTCTACCCTCTGTTTTACCCTGCAGCCTTTAGCAATGCTGGCATTTGGTAAATTTGTTGAATGCATGAGTGCATGTAAGGAAAGAAACCAGAAAATTCGCTCAAAAACTGTGTCTTTTCCTCAAGTGCAGCATTATTTAAATGAATTTGAATTTACACAAATCTCTCTCTTTCTCCCATTGCACATGTTCAAGCATAACCTAAACGGCACTTTAAACCAAGCATGAGTTTAATGAGTCAACACAAACCCCTTTGCGATCAGTTTACGGTCAGGCTCAGTCCAAAGAGTTTTCAGATCCCCAGGCATCCTTGAAACTAAGGAATGAAGACACCAACATGGCAAACAATCGCAGCAGCAAATTGTTTATATCGATAAACCAATGGTGATCTGGGTAACCCCTGTATAAGACAGTTGTTAGGTTCCTAAAAAAGCTGTATTACGCGAATCTGTGTTATATGAAACAAAGGACTAGTACCAAAAAAGGGGGTTAGGTTCCAAAAAAACAACAAAAAACAACAACATACTATTATATTTTTATAATTAAGAGAAATATCTTTATTAAAGCAATTTTCACCAAAAGTATAACATGTTAATAAATATTAAATAATGTTTTCTTCGTCATCACTACTAAGCTCTTATTACGCTCCGTGTTGTTCGGAGATTTCTCTAATTCTCAAACCGTGTTAGAGTGACACCGTGTTCTAGGATGCCATATTGTATGAGGGGGTTTTCCAAATTCTTGAACCGTGTCATAGAAGTGCCGTGTTATGCGGGGGTTACCTGTATATAGATTAATTAACCAAAATGTATGTTGTGACAATTTCTGGTGTAACTTACAAAAAATATTATTGATAATAATACAAAGAGGAAAATAATAGTAATTCATAAACTCACTACCAGAGGTAAGCAATATGAACATGTTAGCTTATTTCCTTCTAGTCCTTAATCATGTGTGTGTGTGTGTGTGTATATCTCATAGTTGTTATATTCTACCACATCTGGGAGTTAATGCTACACAATCTATTATCAAAAAGATCTTAATTTCCCTAGGGGCAGAAAATTAACTCTTAGAACCCAAAGTAAGGGACAAAAATATTTCTTTACTCTTCCCTTATGGAAGTTTTTCAATTGATATCAAATCTCTTTAGGTACTCAGGAATCCTTTCCCAATTGGACTTCCCTTTTTATCCCTTCATCTTTCTTTTTTTCCCTACAAAATACACCTCAGGGGTCCAGATCCTTCCTATCCTTTCTATATCTCCTGTGTCCATGTAACTTCCTAAAATGTTTCCTCTAAACTAGGAGGACCACAGTAAGTAGATACCTACAATTTTCAGAGTGGAGCATCTATAAGGTAAACAAATCAGATAAAACTAGGAGTCATTTCATAAGTTTGTTACGAGTAATTATAATACAGGTAAAGCACATAGAATAGTGCCTGGCATATTGTAAGGACATTGCTATTATTACTGTGGTTGCTGTTACTGTTGATTTCTTTTTATAACAATCTTCATTTCCTTTACTCTGTGTTGATTTCCTTTAATAACAGTGTGAATGGATTATTATTCTAAAGTCTCCCTTCCCATCTGTGATTGACAGTAATGAAAAAAGGTGGTAAAGGGGGCAGAAACTATGCTTTCATGCATTTTTATTTTTACACATTTGAGTTCACGCTGAGTGTAAAAATGTATTTCATGCATTTTCATTTAGATTTTTTCATGAGCATTTTTTCACATAGTTAAAAAATCTCTACGTGAAGCTTCAAAATCCAACAACGGTGTTTTAGATATTTAGAAGGAACTCTGAGGGCCTATCAGCCAGAGGGTTAAAGATTGTCTATTTTTAGCAGTAAGGACCCATTTGGGAATGACTGCTTACCTCGGTCTTAATCAAAAACCAAATGCATTTGCTGTATTAATTCATTTGTGCATTTATTCATTCAACTAATATTAACTGAGTCCTTATTATATGTTGGGTACCATGGTAGCCACTGAGGACAATTTAAATATGGCTTCTGCCTCCATGAAACTTACATTCTGGAGAGAGAGAGTCATCAGATAGTTACATAAATATATTGGTATAATCTGCAGTGGAGGAGAAGCACAGAGTAATAATAAATAATGCTTTCGAGATCTTCTCTAGCCTTGGAGCTAGCATGGTAGGACTGGGTGATAAGGAAGGGGACTTTAGGGAATTGTCTCTAGGAAGAGATACTTGAGCGAAGAGCTGAGCAGTGAATAGGTGTAATCAAGTTAAGGGGTCCAGGAGGAGATTTTAGGTACAGGAAAGATCATGTGCAAAGACCTTAGGATGGAAAGAGAAAACCTGTTAGAAAAACTGAAAGAAGGCCAGGATAGTTGGAATTTATAGAAAAAGAACAGGGGCAGGGGTGGCTGAGGGGGCTGCATGGGGAGGAAGAATCCCAGTTAGCCTTATAAGGGATTTTGCACTCTCTCCTCAAAGCAGTAGAACTCTTGGAATAGTTGCACACAGAAAGTATATCTGGGTAAGACATCATCAGCAGAATTCATAGAAGAGAAATCTATTTCCTTTGAGATTGTGTAGATTATATTGGACAACAGAGTTGTTTCCATTAGGTAAAATGTTTCTGCAAGAAACCACAAGAGTACATACAGAATGGCCACAAAAAAATTTTAATTATAAAACAAAGTGCTGGGGGAATAATTGGCAATCAGAAGTTTGATGGACCTCTATTTATATCTTTAATGGATCTAAGAAAACAAAATTAGTATTGCTTAGTAAATCTTGCTTGACGAAGTCCTGCAATGTATGGAGTCATTTGTGGGAGTGGGAGAACATAATTAAGTGGGATGCTCAATGATGAGCAAAGTTTAGGAATGACCAGTGTATAGTGGGAATCCAATTGAAGAAGGAAGTTGAGAGAGTTTAGAGATTGAATTTTTTTAAGTATTTAAAAAGGGAGGCCAGCTAGTGGAAAGCAAAAGGAGGAGAGCTACCCATAGCCTCCAGCAATTCCCCAGTGCCTGAGGATTTCAGGATTTCCCCTATGGCTGATCACACAGTGCTTTAGAAAAGAATGCCCTCCAGCCAAATTAATGCAGAGAATGCTCATGGGGTGTACTTGGTGGTGGGTGTCTGTTATAATGAATTGGCTAAAAGGAAGTACCTCCTCATTTATATGATTTGTCATAAATAAAAGTCTATGCTATCATCCAGATGTTTGCAGTATCCAATTATGAACAAATAGATATTTGGAAACATTTGATGACAGACAGCATGTTTTACTATTTTCCTATATGTGATTTATATACTCGTACATACTCGTATTACCTTATATCTTTTTTTCCTGTGTAATAGGACGTTCTTGGAAGAACCCAAATTCCTAATTCATTTCATAGATCCTGTCAGATACCTCACACCACGAGCAAGGTTTCCAGTCCTTTCATGTGCATCAGTATCACCTAAGAGGAGATTTACACCAACACACTGCTGAGCACCATCCCCCAGAACTTCTGATTTAGTTGGTCTAGGGTGAGGGCCAAGGATTTGCATTTTTAACAAGTTCTCAAGTGATGCTACTGGTCTGAGGACCACACTGCCCTAGGAACTCTTTACATTTGCAGTAAGCCAGGGAAAAATTTGAGGTCCCAGCACAAGCAAGGAGACAAGAAAAGTTCTTGTTAGCCTTAATTCTAAGACTTGGGGAGGTTATTCAGCACAGAAATGATTCACATTCTAGTTCAAACTGTCCACTGAAACATAATAAGATTGATTTTACCAATCATATTTGCTCTAAAAGTGCTATTTTTTAAAAAAATGGAGATGAACTGAATTTTATTTTGAAAATTTCATGGAACATTACAAAGGGATTACCCAAAGAGTGACTCAGCTTCCTGTTAAAGGAAATAAAATGCAGAACATTTTCCCCCCACCTCCAAATTTGGATAATTTCTTTTGAATCCCAGAGCAAGTGTTTTTATTTATAAGCATTTGGATTACTTTATAGTGAGGCATGGAACAGTCAGCCCAAACAACACAGTGTTGGTTTTTTTCTTAACTTAACATAAGATGTCTAAGTTAAGATGTATGAAGCTAGAACTGAAATAAATTATGTATGCAAAACAATACTGACTTTTTTCCTCTGAAAAGCTCTATTCCAACATCAGTTTAGACTAAAGACTAAATGAGGGAGACTACCATGTTTCCCTGAAAGTAACTGGACAGTCAGCTCTAATGCATCTTTTGGAGCAAAAATTAATAGAAGACCTGGCATTATATTATATTATATTATATTATATTATATTATATTATATTATACCCAGTATTATATTTTATATTATATTATATTATATTATATTATATTATATTATATTATATTATATTATATTATATTATATTATATTATATTATACCTGGTCTTATATTATAGTAAAATAAGGCTGGTCTTATATTAATTTTTGCTCCAAACGACGCATTAGAGCTGATTGTCTGGCTAGGTCTTATTTTTGGGGAAACATGGTAGGAAAATACAGTGCCTTTGGAACTGTAAATATATATCACTCTGTCTTTTGCTGTAGATTACAGAGTATTGTTTGTTTTTCTTAAATAAGTTTTATTTTCACTATTATTTAGCTGTGTGAGCATGAGGAAATCTGGGGTTCAGTTTTCATTTGTACAATGTTGAAATTAGATTGATTGTTAAGTTTCACTCTATTCTTAGCATTCAATATTTCTTTCTTCCTTTTAAAAATGTTTCATTAAGATTAATTCCCAAGTATCCTATTGCTTTAACTACATGTATAAAGAAAACTTAAACACTCTTCTTACCTCAGAAATTTACAACCTCGCCTGATATTACAGCTATGTTATTTCTGAATATATTTTCTATGAATCCTTAAGTCAAAATTGTGTCAGTATGAATGCAGATACGTTGTTTCCCCGAATATAAGACCCAGTTTTACATTAAGTTTTGCTCCAAAAGATGCATCAGGGCTTATGTTCAGGGGATGTCCTCCTGAAAAATCATGCTAGGACTTATTTTCCGGTTACGTTTTATTTTCAGGGAAAGACAGTAGGTGGTGTGCTAGCAAATGTTTAACAGCCAGCTCTCTGAAATAAAGAGGTGATAAAAACACATAAACACCATTTGTAGCATTTGTTGATTTTTACGGAATAAATACTCATATTGTGGCCAATTTCAAATTACCACTGACATTTTTGCCTGTAGAGAGGTGAGCAGTACAACATCGTTGTATGGGGTCTGCAGCATTAGAAATAAGGAACTTCAAGAGCTATGTAATAGAAAAATGTAGTAAAAGAATTAGAAAATGATAAGCTTTGAATATTTATTACTTTGATTTTTAATAGTCTATTTAATTGTAAATTTATATAATTTAAGTTTTGATAGTAGAGTGTCTAAAAACTAGCTTGCAAAATTCCTGAAAAATTAAATTGTTGGTTCTCACGAGCTTGTATTAATTGGCTCCAGCACACCAGTGGTCTGTCCTCCAAACAGATTCCAGGACAAGATGAAAGGTACAAGACACTTATTGGGAGACATGCCCACAAAGGAAAAAAAATGGGAAAGGAGCCAAGTACGGCTGGGAGAATCACCAGACCATGATGCAGATGTGACCCCGAGTGAAAGCGAGAGAGACTGGAGGTTGTCTGGGAGTGTCCTCGTATGCCCTGCATCTAAGGATAGTTCAGCGAGGCCATTAGGGCGTCTCTGAGCCAAAAGCAACCATCAGAGTTTTTCATGTTTCCGGGAACATGAGTAGCTTGGTAGTCCTGCCGTGCTCACTTATTCCCTGTGAGCAGCCTATGGGAAGCATGGACTCAGAGCAATACTGGAGAGGATTTCAGAGGAAGCTGGGGAACTTGTGCCTCCCAGGCACAACCCTACGGCCCTCATACACACTCAGTACTGCAGTGTCTTATGTCTTCCTCACCTGATCTATCATCACAGGTTTCTTTCCAACACCCACGTATAATCATGTTATTCCTCTCCTCAAATTATTGAGGGACTCCCAATTACTTTCAGAATAAGCCTCAAATTTTCCAACACAGCACCGACCCCATAATCTGACCTAGGCTTTTCTTACCATCCATAACTCTCTGTGCCTTCTAGGCTCTAACTTCACAGCACTTCTTGTTCCCCATTCTACCACTCCCACCTTGTCCATCCATCCACCCATCCATCCAAAGAATATGTTGTCAGCATAGTATATATGTAAAAACCTTGGTAGTCATAGTATTAAATGAGCAGCGTAGTATCTCATGGGAGATAGACACGAGTAAACACATACATTTGAGAAAGGTAGAAACAATGTTAGCCAACATGATTAAGATGGATACTTAATCACTGAGAAATTTTTATTAAAGAGCAGATTAATCAAAATAATATGTATGTATATATACACACACCATATATACGTACACACACGGTCTGACAATTAAGTTCGCGAACTCATCCTATAAACGCTATATACCTCGTTGCTGAATATCACTACGGTCACCTTTGAAGTACTCCCCTTGGGAAGCTATGCACTGATGTCAGTGCCTAATCCACCCTTCAAAGCAATTTTGGAATTCTTTTTCTGGAATGGCCATCAAAGCTGTCGTATTACCCTTGATGTCCTGAATGTCATCAAACTGTCTTCCTTTCAATATTTTCTTTATCTTTGGGTAAAAAAAGAAGTCATTGGGGGCCAGATCAGGTGAGTAGGGAGGGTGTTCCAATACAGTTATTTGTTTACTGGCTAAAAACTCCCTCACAGACAGTGCCGTGTGAGCTGGTGCATTGTCGTGATGCAAGAGCCATAAATTGTTGGCAAAAAGTTCAGGTTGTCTAACTTTTTCACGTAACCTTTTCTTTTCTTTTTTTGAAATTTCTTTTTTTTTCTTTTTAATTAAAGTTTATTAGGGTGACAATTGTTTGTAAAGTTATGTAGATTTCAGGTGTACAATTCTGTAATACATCATCTATATCTCACATCTCTGTATCTTATGTGTTTGCCACCCAGAGTCAGTTCTTCCATCACCATGTGTTTGACCCCGTTTACCCTCTTTTAGAAATTCTCCTCTCCCCTTACCCTCTGGTAACCACTAAACTATTGTCTATGTCTATGAGTTTTTGTTTCTTCATTTGTTGGTCTTGTTCTTTTGTTCTTTTCCATTTTATATACCACATATCAGTGAAATCACATGGTTCTCTACTTTTTCTGTCTGACTTATTTCGCTTAGCATTATAATCTCAAGATCCATCCATGTTGTCACAAATGGTACTATTTCATTTTCCTTATGGCCAAATAGTGTTCCATTATGTATATATATCACAACTTCTTTATCCATTCACCTATCGAAGGACATTTTGGTTGTTTCCATGTCTTGGCCACTGTAAATAAAGCTGCAATGAACATTGGAGCACATATGTCTTTATGGATAAGTGTTTTCAGAGTTTTAGGGTAGATACTCAGGAGAGGGATTGCTGGATCATAAGGTAATTCTATTCTTAGTTTTTTGAGGAACCTCCACACTGCTTTCCATAGCGGCTGCACCAGTCTGTATTCCCACCAACAGTGTATGAGGGTTCCTTTTTCTCCACAGCCTGTCCAACACTTGTTACTATTTGTCTTGTTGATGATAGCCATTCTAACTGGGGTGAGGTGATATCTCATTGTGGTTTTGATTTGCATTTCTCTGATGATTAGTGATGTTGAACATTTTTTCATATGTCTATTGGCCATTTGTATGTCCTCTTTGGAGAAATGTCTCTTCAGGTTGTCTGCCTATTTTTTAATTGGATTGTTTGTTTTTTGTGGTTTAGTTGTATGAGTTCCTTATATATTTTGGATATTAGCCCCTTATCGGAGGCACTCTTTGCAAAAATCTTCTGCCATTCAGTAGGTTGCCTCTTTATTTTGTCGATGGTTTCTTTTGCTGTGCAGAAGCTTTTAAGTTTGATATAGTCCCATTCATTTATTTCAGCTTTTACTTCCCTTGCCTTTGGAGTCAAATTCATAAAAAGCTCTTTGAATCCAAGGTCCATAAGTTTAGTACCTATGCTTTCTTCTATGCAGTTTATTGTTTCAGGTCTTATGCTTAGGTTTTTGATCCATTTTGAATTAATTTTGGTACATGGTGACAGATAGCAGTCTAGTTTCATTCTTTTGCACATGGCTATCCAATTCTCCCAGCACCATTTATTGAAGAGGTCATGTAGCCTGTTCAACACTTCGAAATAGTGAACTTGGTTAACTGTTTGTCCAGTTGGTACAAATTCATAATGAATAATCCCTCTGATATCTAAAACAGTTAGCAACATTGTTGCAACAAGTTTGTGAACTTGTCAGACCATGTATATACATATATAAATAAATGCATATATATACACACAATGTGTGTATATATATATGTATACATATATATTTACTTAGATTAAAATAAACACATGTGCAAACTTTTTTTGTTTTTGTTTTTTGTATGAGTCTGCTGATTGGAATTTCACATCATTTCTACTTGTCTCATTCTTATTTAATGAAGCATGTTTTGAACATTCATGTTAATTTAAATTCTCATGGATTTCGTGCTTTTTCTTTTACACACACACACACACACACACACACACACACACATATATATATATATATATATATATATATATATATATATATATATATATATATAAAAATCAGCTTATCCACTGAGTCAGTTAGGTGGAGTTTGGCTAAGAGGAAGTGTTACAGAAGACAGTGTAGAACAGTGGCCAAGAGCACAGATACTGTCGATAGTCTGTGAAATATGACTCCCACTTAGCTATGCAACCTTGGGAAAGTTATTTAACTGCTATATGCCACGTTTTTCTCTTTCACAAAATATGGATATATTAATAATAATAGTAGTTACCTCACAGGTTTGTAAGGATAAAATGTGTTAATGTGTATAAAGTTGTTAAAAATAGATACTTGGCACATATTAAACCCATTTAAATATTAGTCATCATCATCAGCATCATAATTGCAAAACAGAAATAACTACAAGTTGCTATGGAAATACTGAGGCTGAACCAATTTTAGAATGTCAGGGAAAGCTTATGGAAAAAGAGATACACGAACTGAGACCTTGAAACATCACAGTGAGAATATATGTTGATTGCATCTGTGGCTGCCCCAGAACCTAACACAGGGCATGGCACACAGCACAATGTGAGTGAGTGCATATCAATTCTTAACTGAACAAAATTGGAACCCAGCAAAGGCTACTGGCTAAAACAAGCCAGAAAGAACTGCAAATGAGTCCTAAACAACAAGACAAAAAAAACCCAAAAAAACAGAAAAAACGTAAAACAATAAAGGAGTGGGAGACAAACACAGACATTTTTCTGTACTACTAGAGCATGACATTTTACTCAGTTATTTTCAATAAATTTTCTTTCATTTGCTAGATGCATTGTTAGACATTAATTGGTGCCATACACCAATTAGAAGCCAAATTGCACAATGCCAGCTCCTAAGAAAACTAATTTTTCACATGGATAATTGCCATCAGGCTGGATTTGTTCTTTTTAGCACAATTAGTTGGCCTGTATTAGCGATTCAAATAATATTTCATAATTTCTTTGCCTGTGCAAGCATATGAAATTAACAAAAGAGTGATGAGGTTTAATGCTTAATTGAAAAATATACTTTTAATGGATTTGGACTGTGCTTTTATTATTTAATAGTACCTGTATGACCCAAAACTTTATTTTTCATCTCAAAGCAAACCTAGTAACTAACACTAAAACTTATTTATTTTCCCCGCTACATTTTTCTGGGGACATACCAAATGGAAAAAGTTGTCCTCTCTAAATTTAGTAATAATGTAAGCATGAAAAATGATTTCCCTGTACTTCAAAATGTAGTCTTTCCACAATGTTAGATATTAATTAATTTCCATTTTAGAGTCAATCTTCCATAGCATGATCTCTTGTGTTGAGTTAAAGGAGCTTAGGGGGTAATTAAATTGAAAGAAAAAGTAGATAGAATCTAAAATAACTGGGTAATGATTCTGACTGATCTTATTAATTGAACAACATCAAGAACAGGTTGCAAAAATTATAGCAGAGCATTTTAACTTATTCGGGATATAATAATTGTATTAATCTTTAAACCATTGAAATCATAGCGCTTCAGTCCATCTGGTATGGTCAGTATGTATATTAACGGAAAAAAAATTATGCCTTTGCCTTTTTAAAATCTTACAACTGAGGATGGTTTGGATAGTCTTTTTAAGGGTGAGTTCTCTCATCAAATGTTCTGAGTTTTTATCCTAACTGCATCATTTCTTAGCTCAGTGGCTCTATAACACACTATGCAAATAAAAGTTGGTACTATACATTATCATTATTATTGTTTTAGATCAGATACAGAAATGTCTGAAAAAAAGCAAAATGACTGTATATTCACAATATATTGAAGTAATTGTGATTAAAAAAATCTAGTCAGAGGAGAGAGTTTTAATTTGTACAGTGATTAATAATTCAGAGCATAATTTCTATATTAAACCTTGCCACAACTCTGGCGTATGTTTGGGGCACTCGTCAAAGCTACCATGTCACAATTCAGAAAAATACTACCCATGAGAATATGCATTATTGGAACTTTTTTGGTTTTAAGTGAAAAAACTAAACTTGAGGGTTCATACAGAATTTATTGGTTTATTTAGCTAAGAATTATATTGAGACAGCTCCAAGATCAGGGAAGAGTTGTAGGCATGGGTGCCTTAAGGACTGGAACTGGAAACTCAGTTCATTTCAAACTCTTCTGCCCAAAAAATCTGAAAACATTTATCTATAAAGATATATGTGCTCTGATGTATGTGCTTTTTTATATATGGTGGCCAAGACATGGCAACAACAAAAGTGTCCTTCAATAGATGAATGGATAAAGAAGTTGTGGTATATATACACAATGGAATACTATTCTGCCATAAGAAAAAATGAAATGGTGCCATTTGTGACAACATGGATGGATCTTGAGATCATTATGCTAAGCGAAATAAGTCAGACAGAAAAAGTCAAGAACCATATGATTTCACTGATATGTGGGACATAAAACTGAAAGCAACAAAGAAACAAGACAAATAAACAGAGAAACAAAAACTGATAGACACAGACAATGGTTTAGTGGTTACCAGAGGGTAAGGGGGTGGTAGATGTGGGTAAATGGGATCAAATATATGGTGATGGAAGGAGAACTGATTCTGGGTGGTGAACACACAACGTAACATATAGGTGCTGTATTACAGAATTGTACACTTGAAACCTATGTAACTTTACTAACGATTGTCAGCCCAATAAAATTTAATAAAAAATCCCCACAAACTATTCTGCCTCTGTGTTTCTTTTCTACTGCTGTTGGGGACTTTTCCACATGGAGAGAACTTCTTCCAGCACAATATATAAATCCCAGGGAAGGGTGCTGACTGGTCCTGCTTGGGTCATAAGACCACTGATGCCAAGGAGATATGGTCCGATGGTTGGCTAGGCCTGGGTCATGTGCTTCCTACATGGTCAGGATTGGAGATCTGGAACCATTAGAAGTGATATGTAAAATTGCTGGGCGGAGGAAAACTACTGAAGGTCCAGTCCAGCGTATTCA
The DNA here is from genome assembly GCF_036562045.2 of Rhinolophus sinicus. Classification (NCBI taxonomy): domain Eukaryota; kingdom Metazoa; phylum Chordata; class Mammalia; order Chiroptera; family Rhinolophidae; genus Rhinolophus; species Rhinolophus sinicus. The sequence continues at coordinate 46,508,915 of NC_133759.1, read as the reverse complement.
GTGTATGAGCTGTGATGAAGCCAAGATTGAGATCTTTGTCTGACTTCACATGTACTGCTATTTCCCCTTCATCCTTGCCCATTTTCACATGGTTTCTTAAAACTATCATTTCTTGTCTTTTCCCTGCTTCCATATCCCTTGCTTAGACTTCAATTATTTTTCCTATGGTCGTCTCTAGTTTAATAGAAGCTGCTTTCTTCACAGTAATCCTTTGTAAGCACTGCTGCCACATTGTCCTTTCTAAATTGCAATTTCCTACTTGAAAATCCTTCAGTGACTATGAAACTAAGACCAGTCTTGTCGCCCTTGCATTCAAGGACCTCCAGAGTATGATTCTACTTTAACTTGTTACTTATTTTGCCCAGCAACTCCATTCTCCTCTGAAACTGAGCTAGCTATTGGGACCTACATGTAATTTCAAGTTGTCTGTCTTCATTTTTCCCCTGGTTGCTCTTCTTTCCCTCTGAAATATAATTTCTCTCATTAATGCTCACTTTAAATTGTTCCTTAATGCAAAAAAAGAACACAGTCTAATCCAAAATCTCTTCTTGCTAGTGTAATCAAATTCTGTTAAAAGAAAAATTCTTGTATTGAAGGTATTTCACAATCTGTAAGCAATCATTGCTAAATTTAGAAAATGGGTTATTTAGCCATTATTAATTAATTAACTAATTAATTATTAATTTTAATGATTTCTCCAGTTAGCTTTACCAAGTCCTTTGCACATTTTTAATAAAAGGTTAAAATTCAATATTCTATAAGACCCATATTCTTTTCTACTGCCATATTTTTCATCTAAAAAAGTTATAGTTTATTTTTAGAAGACTTTGTACTTCAGAACATATTTATGATCTCTACAGGTGTCCATACAGATGATCATTGCTATCTTAGGTAGAATATAGTTATGCTATTCATTTCTTCAGTGAATATGTAACTAGTGCCATAAAAGTGTCAGACTGTCCAAAGTACTAGGGACAAGACATGAACAAGACAGACCAGGTCTTTATCCTCCTTGGGAGAAGATAAGAAACAAACAGATATAGTATTTCCTCTAATCCTTTAAGCTTACCTAACAGCCTTCTGAATTATAATAATACTGCTAATAAATTCTCTCAAGCTAGTTTAAGTTGGATGCTGTCACTTGGAACCAAAGGAATGCTGATATGCATATCTTTCCTTAATTATGACATGTCAAAGTTGGTAATGACTGCCCTGTGTATCTCTTGAGGTTTTGGTAAAGATTGAATGAGAAATTACACAACAATGAATGATTTTTATTTTAAAAAGATGGTGTCATTGCCAATAATAACAATAATCTTTGTTTACTGTATTATTTACTTATTATTTAGCTGTAATATGAATAAATTCACTCAGGGCATGTATTTTAAAAATATGCGTATACAGAGGATCACATGAGTGGCTACCTGGTAAGTGAAGACAATCTTATCTTTGTATCTTCCAATCCTTAGTGTCTCATTTCCTTTCAGCTTCAGGATATCACAGCAAGGAATGGCTTGGGAGACTATGAGCTTCATTATTTCATAGTCATTTTATTTTTGTTTTCATACCAAATCAGCACCCACCCCAAACTCAAGCAGGATTTTTGGATCTGCTTCCCATTGGCTCTAGCATTAGCTCTCACTGGGCAGTATATGAAGCAGGCCAGCGTCATCCTAGCCTCCTCACTCCCACCTCTGTGGCATTAGACAAACTTTAGGCCGTCCAGTTTCTTCAAAGGCAAGATCAGATACCTACTCATTTGTGGACCCACCTTGGACATTTTTGCTCTGATTAACTCTTAACAGTCAACATATTACCATTCTCTATTGGTATTTTGCAAGTTTTTATCTTAGATTTTAATGAAGGTTAACAGGCCAAATATGTGTAGGGAATGCTCCGTCTTCCACTTGGAAATTCACAATGCACATTTGCATTAAAGATTCTGAGGTACCTTGTAATAAACAAATACACATCTCTTTAAAGTTGTTTAATCCAGTTACCCACAGTCTATTGATTATGGAAACTTCCCTCCTTTTTTCACTATGTATGTAGGTTAAAAATCCTTGTAATTCAAGTCAGGCACTGTAGATCATAGAATGACCCTTTGATTATTTTATGGGTATTTTGTTTGTTTGTTTGTTTCTCAATTCAATTCCCACTCTTAGTAAGGGTGAGGGACACATCACATTTCTCTTCTGATCTTTTTCTCTTCTGGTTAGTTTACTGGTTAAATGTAGCATGTAATCAGCTGAATATAATCAATTATTGAAAGCATGAAGAAGCATCTTTTTGACTGAACAGAGGTATGTTAAAGAAGGACCCTGACTTTGGGATTTAAGTCAAACTTTACCACTAATTAGTTATGTTTTTTAGGTAAATGACCTAATATATCTGATAATTACTTAGTGACCTGTATAATGGGGAACCTATTTATGTCACTCTAGGGTTCCATAAAAAGCTACTCAGCAGAAGGCCTAAGTGCTTGATAAATGTTGATTTTTTTTTTTTTTTTTTTGTCTAATGCTGAGTGAAAAAACATTTTTTAAAAATTTCCATGAGATGCATTCTTTGTAAATTGAATGACTAAATTCAGTGGAGAATTTTCTCTTGTTTTAACTGACAAGATAACCTACCTAAATCACTGGCTGACCATAAAAATAACTCAGGCATTTGTTAAATATACCAATCCTTGCACATCACCCAGATATCCTGAATCCAAAACTCCAGGAATTGGGCCGCTGTTTTAACAAACTTTGTAAGTAATATTATATAACATTCCAAGTCATGCTTTTGGGGCTCCCTGATCTCTGTATTGGAATGGATAAATCTCCATTTACTTCATTGATTCGCCATATGTTAGCATAGTCATAGTTCATTTCTTTAACAATCTAGTCATTAAAATGTACCAGGCTGTCTTTGGATTAAGTACAACATAAGAAATTATGCATTTATCTCCTCTGGTTATTACTGACACCCCAGTAAAAAGAGACTAAAGACAATAAATAAATATAGGCCTACTAGGATGATAAAGAGAGTAGAGACAGTAGCAGATGAGAACTGTCAATGTATATTGGAAGATGGAGGAGGGATAAAGAATGGACTACAATGAGAATGAAACATGGAGGAGAAAGTGGGAGACTAACTGGTTGCAGAAGAGGATCCTGATGAAAAGTGGCCAGTTCATTTTTCAGTAACTCAGAAATGCTCAGCACTTGGAAGCACCAATGTGTCTAAAGAAAATCAGTATAAGGAAAAATGAGTACCAAACCTCCAGCTTCACCTCTTAATGCTAACTGACTGCCGTTCTCTTCTCTCTCAGAGAAGCTCTGGCGGACCATATACAGTAGACAGCATGACTGAGGCACCAGTCTGATAAAAGAATAATTAAATACATAGCCAGAGTTCTAAGATTCTCTAGTCCTCTTTTCCCTAAGGGCCATGACTAGAGATACCTTTGTCCCCTCCAATAGAAGCACTCACACTACCAGATCAATCTACTGATATGCGCTAGTACGTAGGTTGCACCCACCTTCAGTGGGGCTGGGGTTGGGGGTGGGGGGAATGGGGGTAAGTAGCTTTCACACCTTCCTATTAAAATCAGGTAGGTAGCAAAACACCACCAAATATTTGTAGTAAGCCTTCAATATGAAAGAGTGAGACCAAAGCATACTAAGAAATAAAAAGAAAAAGAAGAAGAAAGGTGACAAAATAAGTTGCATTTTAAACTGATGTTCTTGGAGAAATAAGGAAAGATCATCCATCCATAAAATAAGAAGATGACCTTTTGAGAAAACAAAAAACAAAACACACACAAAAAAAACAACTCTTGGTAGCGGTAATTTTAGCAACTGAAATTTAAGGTAGTAAAAGGGCTGGAAGATAATGTCAAAAAGCATACAAGAGGACTGCAGCAGAGAAAAAGTGAGACAATTGGAGAGTTAATCTAGGAGCTCCAACATCGACCTAACAGTGTTATAGAAAAAGAGAATGGAGAAAACATAATGGGGGAAATGCCAAAGAAGTAATATAAGAAAATCTCTCAGACCTGAGAATAACCAAGATAAAAAGAAGATACTACTTTAACAAAGAGGAAAGGAGGATAGTGCAGCAGGTTATATACAAAAGATTTGGAATGAGAATTGCATCCAACAAACACTGAAACATAAAAAATAAAGAGAAATGATCTCACTATACTGAGGGAGAATGTTAAACTCTGACCTAAGAGATTGTGTAAAAACAAGGACATTTTAAGACAAGAAAAATCTCAGACATTTTTACTTCTTGCACCTTTCTCAGGAAGCTGTGGATATGTTCTCTACTAAAATAGGAAAACACACCAAGAAAGAAGAAAACATGAAGTTGAGGAAACAGCATTTTCAAGGGGGAAGTTCCAGGGATAGGAAGTCCCAGAATAGAAGCTTTGTGGCAGGCCTAGAGAAACACCAGAACCATTTGAAAAGGAGGGCAGAACGTTCCAGGGGGAATTCCCCAAGGGGAAAAACGGAAATGGTATATTTGAAATCATGGAAAACCATATGGAGAGACTTTTGTATATTGTGGGAAGAACTAACATACTTGTAGCTACATTGAAAAATATGAAGATATTAATATAGATAATCAAATTCTGATAATTTATTTAATTGGTAATTACAATGTAAATAAATTAGAAGAATGGGTCTATGGTAAGTAGATGTCCATGAGGTGGTGGCAAGTGACCTAAGGAAGATAAATCCTTGTGTAATATAACATAAAATCAATGCATAATGTTTACAATTAATAAATTGAGAAATAATATGAACATATCATGGTGATCTGTGGCCATAAACAGAAGAGTTGTTATTGAATACTTCATACTGTACCAGTGTGACCCCCAGAAATATAGAAGAGATCTACATTGTTTCATGTATTCCCCTAAAGAGACTGGTATTATTTCCATTTTACAGACAAAGAAACTGAGATTCAGGGACACTTGTAACTTTGCACAGGGTTACAGTTCATAAGTGTCAGGGTCAGGATTTGAATCAGATCTGTATAATAAAAAACAAACAAACAAAGAAACAAAAAGCAATAGAAGAGCTAAGCATGGTTGACTAGATGGATTAGGTGGGTGATAAATAATGGTTGAATGGAAATACTTATTTTCAAAATTTCTTTTATTATTTCTTACTAACTATTGAAAACTGCATATTATTATGATAGGAAATAAAATTTTATTTTAAAATGTACAAATCCATTAATTAGTAGTATCACATACTCTTTTTTCCCCCTCTGTAAAATAGAAAAACAAGAAAACAAAAAGAGAATCATGAAATTTCACTTCTGCTGGAAGGCTTTCCAAAACCAGCTGGTGTGTGGATTTGCATGACAGTTCACAGCATTAGAAAACCAGAGAATTAGGTTTCTGTGCTGTATTTATTTTTAACTATCATAAGATCTTGTTATAAATGAAAAAATACTTCAGTCGGGACTCTTAAGGCAATTGTTCTTGGGAGATGGTTTCTACAAAATGTGATTATCTCTAATGGCATTATCCTAGGAGGTAATAAACCAGAGCAGGGCTCCTACCGAGACAGTCTTTTAAGGTGATTTAGAGAGGAAGATGCATATTTTTATCTCCAAATTAATGGAGGACAGGGTTTAAAAATTGGTCATTCAAGGCATCTGATGATTCTCTTCTGAGTTCTGAAAAGCAAGATTGAAAACTAGGTGAGGAAATGGGACTTAATGGCTACAGAATGGCAAGTTGATTTAAAAATGTAGGTTTAATTTTTATTCATAGCCTCAGGTATGGTGAGGCTAACAGATCAAGAGACAATTGCCATTGCAAAGATAGTTTGTTCCAAAGATAGTTTGTTCCTTCCCAAGAGGAGAGTCATGCCATGCCATGTAGGGCCATGTGGGGAAACACCAGAGTTAGTCAGGGGACAGAGGCAGCGAGGAAAAGCATGAGCTGGAACCTTTATTGTGGTTCTCATGGGAAAGGCAAGACAAAGCAGGGTAAACAGGCTTAGGATTGGCTAGTTTGAATAATTGCAGCAGGCTCTGGCATACCGGGTATGTCTCTAGTTGTCTGGTATCTGGCCCTGGCTGAGTAGGCAGAGAAATATTGCCTCCTGGAGTGGAAGAGCCAGAAAGAGGAGGTGGTTTGCAGTATGAACTCTAGATTGGTTAGTTTGCATGTGAAAGGCACACTTGCAGGGTATGTTGTTTACTATCTCTTTCTTTTTAAAAAGTTTTACCAAGGTAATATTAGTTGATAACATATAAATCAGCATCTGTATGTACTATATCATGCTCACCAGCAAAAGTCTAGTTTTCACCTGTCACGTACAGTTGAGACCCTTTACCTATTTTGCCCTCTCTCCACCTGCTCTGTTGCCTGCCTCTGTAAGTTTGTTTTTGTTTTGTTTGTTCATTTATTTCATTTTAGTTTTTGTTTTTATATTCCATATATTAGAAAAATCATACAGTATTTGTCTTTTTCCGTCTGCCTTGTTTTCTTAGCATAATAGACTCCACAAGATCCATCCATGTTGTCACAAATGGCAGGATTTCCCCTTTTCATGGCTGAATGGTATTCCATGGTGTAGATATACCCCATCTTCTTTATCCATTCATCCATATACTTTTGTTGTTTCCATTTATGGGCTATAGAAAACTCTAAAGATGCCACCAAAAATCAATTAGAAATAATACAAGAATACAGTAAAGTTTTAGGATACAAAATTATGTACAAAAATCATTTTTGTTCCTGTATACTAACAAAGAAAAATCAGAAAGAGAAATTAAGAAACCCATTGATTAAGAAGAACAAATTGGTAGTTACAAAATAGTCATGGGGATGTAAAATAAGTACAGAGAGTACAGTCAATGATGGGGTAATAACAATGCATAGTGCCGGATGGGTACTAGACTTGTCAGGGAGATGACTTCCTTATTATATAAGTTTCTAACTACTATGCTGTGTGCCTGAAATTAATATAAAATAATATTGAACATAAAAATAAATAAAGTGTAAAAAGAGAAAACAATTCCATTTACAATTGCAACAACATAAAAAATACCTAGGAATAAATTTAAACAAGGAGATGAAAGACCTATGTACTGAGAACTATAAGATATTGTTGAAAGAAATTGAAGAAGACACAAAGAAATGGAAAGTTTGGAAGAATTAACATTGTTAAATTGTCCATATTACCTAAAACAATGTACACATTCAGTGTGATCCCTATCAAAATCCCAATGGCGTCTTTCACAGAAATAGAACAAAAATTCTAAATTTTGGACTACAAAAGACCCTGAATAGCCAAAGCAATCCTGATAAAAAGAACAAAGCAGGAGGGGTCACACTCTCTGATTTCAAACTATACTACAAAGTTATAGTAACAAAAATAATATGTGGGCAGAAAATCAAACACACAGATCAGTGGAGCAGTTGTTTGCTATTTCTAAGAATTGGTTAGTCCTGGGAGACGCAGTCTCTCCATAGTTGTTGAAGCCCCAGATGCCAGAACATCAAGAATACAGAAAATAAGAAACTGTAGTAAATACAGAAGGGGACCAGAATGGTAACAAAGATGGAGATGTAGGACAAAAAAGCAAGAGCAGTGAATGTAAGTTTTAGGAATCTATCAGTGTTATTATAATTAGGCCTTCAGCCTTTGAAGACACAGGTCCAAGCAGCCAGGATTGCAGATGGGGTAACATGGACCCAGCCAAAGTCTCCTGAGTAAAACCTTACTGGTTCAGACATAAATCAGTCCCAGAGTAAAATAAAAAATGAATTAATTGGGGTGGCTGGGTACGTGCTCTGAACAACAGGGTTGTTGGTATCTTTCCCACATGGGCCAGTGAGCTGTGGCCCCACACTAGATTGAAGACAATGAGCTGCTGCTGCACTTCCGGAGGGGTTGCTGGATGGCTTAGTTAGTTAGAGTATGAGCTCTCAACAATGTCAATTCCCGCATGGGATGGTGGGCTGCATCCCCTGCAACTAAAGATTGAAAATGGTGACTGGACTTGGAGCTGAGCTGTGCCCTCCACAACTATATTGCAGGATAATGACTTGGAGCTGATGGGCCCTGGAGACATACACTGTTCCCCAATATTCCCCAATAAAATTTATTTAAAAAATAAATCTTAAAAAAAAAAGAATTCATTGGGGTGGCCAGTTAGCTCAGTTGGTTAGAGTGCAGTGCTCTTAACAACAAGAATGCCAGTTCAATCCCCACATGGGCCACTGTGAACTGTACCCTCCACAACTAGATTGAAACAACTACTTGACTTGGAACTGGTGAGTCCTGGAAAAACACACTTAAAATAAATAAAAGTTAAAAAAAATACAAGATGCCAGTTAAAATTTTTTAATAAATGAATTAATTTATTTAAATAAAGAGAATGTGAAGTTACACAACTTTAACTAATTTAACAAACTATGGGTATGCCAGACTTTTTGCTAGACACAGCAGGGATACAGCATTAAAAAAAATGGAGCTACTACTTCATGAAATATGAAGTATATTTAAAGAGATATGGAACAGGTCAAAGTTGAACATAAAACGGCAGTTAAATAATTCAAATGTCTTGGTGATTATACAAACAGAGAAAAATGTGTACAAATGGTAAATAGATACTATCCTTCTCTCTATCACCCAGGGCAGACATGACTAATTGATCATGATGCTCTTTATCTCTAAGATCTGATCTCTGATTTCTTTTCAGCAAAGTCTCTAAGAAGCCATCACCAGTGAATCAAAATTAACATACTTGCCATTCTTCAGTAGATGCTCTAAAATGGGAAATTGAAGGCCAGAAAAAAAATTCCTGGAAACCTTTAGACACAAACTTGTGAAAAGTGAATGCCAGCTGACATTGCCAAGCTTTCAAGCTCTAGACATCGTTCAATGACCTAATACAGGGGTCCTACTTTGGGGAAGATGACATACTCTGTTTTTTTCCTCTAGAGAAAACTGATTACTCTTTCCTTTTTACTATCTTTTTATACTGAAAGAATTTCCAGCATATACGAGGTCTGACAAGTTCGCGAACTTGCCACCATGCTTTTACATTGGCAGCACTGTACAAACAACAGTTCCGTAAGGTTTCATAACCGTGGTATATCAGGGTCTCACAGCTGTGTTCACGTCAATGTTCGTTGGTGTCTTGCTGAGTGGCGTTCATTATTGTTGTTGCATGTTTTTGTGTGCCATTGTGAGAATGCCGGAGCTTGAATTAGAGCAATAAAAAAACATTAAATTTCTTGTTAAACTTGGCAAGAGTGAGAGTGAAATCAGGGACATGTTAGTCCAAGTTTATGGGGATAATGCCATGAAGAAAACAACAGTGTATAAATGGATTAAACGTTTTTCTGAGGGGAGAGAATGCATTACTGATGAAGAGAGGTGAGGGCAGCTAGTAACGAGCAGAATTGACAAAAATGTTGCAAAAATTCCTCGAATTGTGCGTCAAATTTGTCAGCTGACTGTGAGAAGCATAACAGACCAAATAAAAATTGATAGAGAAATAGTTAGGAAAATCTTCACTGAAAATCTTGGCATGAGAAAGGTGTGTACAATGGTCCCAAGGGAGCTCACCGATGAACAAAAGCAAAGGAGAGTCGAAGTTTGCTAAGATCGTTTGGAGAGGCAAGATGATGTTTTGGGCCATATTATCACTGGTGATGAAACATGGGTATACCAATATGACTCTGTAACAAAGCATCAAAGTGCATAATGGAAGTCAGTCAATTCTCCATGACCAAAAAAGTTCTGTCAGTCCAAATCAAAAGTCAAAACGATGTTGCTAAACTTTTTTGGTATTAGAGGGATTATTCTTTATGAATTTGTACCAAATGGACAAACAGTTAACCAAGTTTACTATTTGGAAGTGCTGAAAAGGCTGTGTGAAAAAGTTAGACGACCTGAACTTTTCACCATCAATTCATGGCTCTTGCATCACGACAATGCATCACCAGCTCACACAGCACTATCTGTAAGGGAATTTTTAGCCAGTAAACAAATAACTGTATTAGAACACCCTCCCTACTCACCTGATCTGGCCCCCAAGACTTCTTTCTTTATCTGAAGATAAAGGAAATATTGAAAGGAAGATATTTTGATGACATTCAGGACATCAAGAGTAATATGACAACAGCTCTGATGGCCACTCCAGAAAAAGACTTCCAAAATTTCTTTGAAGGGTGGACTAGCTGCCAGCATTGGTGCATAGCTTCCCAAGGGGAATACTTCGAAGGTGACTGGAGTGACATTCAGCAGTGAGGTATATAACACTTTTTCTAGGAAGAGTTCGAAAACTTAATTGTCATATTTTGTAAGGATGTAATGAATTTGCAGGTATCTTTCTGAACAGACTATGAGTCCCATGAGGGTAGGGACTGTGGCTTGTTGACTATTGTACCCACATGGCTTAGCCACAAGACTGCTGTCTGTGCACTCAGTGAAAATGAAAATGGACATTAATTCATATGTTTTTTAAGAACTTGTCTCCGTTTTCTACTCTTATGGCCTCACCCTCTGCCTTTCACTAAGTTAATCTTAAACAGAAAATGCCACTTCAAAGTGCTTTAGTTTGCCTTTGAATTGCATCTTAGAAAACTCGAGATGCAGGTAACTATGTGCTGATTACACAAAACCTAAATTATAAAACATATACTGGTAAACCATGAAGGCCTCTGTGCCCTTACTCAGCAATCCATCCTCTCACTACTTCACTCTTGGCCTCTGTGACTAGTTTTGAGGAAGGTATCTTTCCATTAGGGGCTTATTTTTTTATTTTTAATTAAAATTTAGTTGGCATACAATAGCATATTAGTTTCAGATGTACAACAAAGTGATTAGACATTTATATACCTTATGATGTGATTAGACTCTAAGTCTACTAGCTATCTGTCATTGTGCCAAGTAATTACAGTATTGCCTGTGCTGTACACTACATCTTCATGGCTTATTCATTTTATAACTGGAAGCCTGTACCTGTTATTCCACTTTACCTTTTTCATCCATTCCGCCTCACCGCCGGCAACCATCAGTTTGCTCTGTTCAGGTCCCCCCCCCCCCCCCCCCGTGTGTGTGTGTGTGTGTGTGTGTGTGTGTGTGCATTTTTTTTTGGATTTTTTTTTTTTTAGATTCCACACATAAATTAAATCATACAGTATTTGTCTGTATTGGTCTGACTTTTTTCACATAGCGTAATACCCTCTAGGCCCATCCATGTTGTTGCAAATGGCAAGATTTCATTCTTTTTTACTCCCTTTGTGTGTGTGTGTGTGTGTGTGTGTGTGTGTGTGTGTGTGTATCATATTTTCTTTATCCATTCATGTATCAATGGACTCCTATGTTGTTTCCATACCTTGGCTATGTAAATAATGATGTAATGAACATAGGGGTGCATATACCTTTTTAAATTAATGTTTTTGTTTCTTTAGATTAAAATACCCAGAAGTGGAATTGATGGGTAGGGTCATATGGTAGTTCTATTTTTAATTTTTTAAGGAATCCTGTACTGTTTTCCATATTAGTATGAACATCTCAAGTTACCATCACCGTTCAGGAAGTCCCAGATCTGCCTACTTTCTATGCACATGGATGGAGCAGCAAGGGGCTGGAACTGTTGGCTACTGGTCTGCAGTAAGATATGTACAGAGCTAAAGAATTCAGAAAATTTTAGAGCAAGTTGATAGTCATTTTTGTGTTTCTTGAATTTAATTAATAAAAAATACCTGAACTTGAATTTATTTATTTTGTACATCTTTTAAATTTCATTTTTACTAGTAATTTATGTTTATTGTATCTTTAAAGGCTCAGTCTATAATAACTTAGGAAAAAAAAGCAATGCATAGTAGACATTGTTCTTGGCATTTTCACTCTTTTTAGAGGGGAATGATAGTTTGATGTCATTTATACATTCAAAGTCAGAGATTGGGAACAGTGTCCATACTCATGTACGAGTGCCATAAAATAAGATAGAAGTCCGATGCTTGGGACCAAGTTATGACTGCTCTGGCCATGATAACTTTGAGCACCTGAGCCATCAGATTTTGTATCATTACCTGTAACTTTGCATTATTGTGATTTAGGGATTATTGATTTCAGTGGATATCTACATTTTATGTGGGTTTTTTTTTGCTTGTTTGTTTTGTTTTGTTTTCTGGGTAGCTTTGCTGTGGATCCTCAAAAAGTATTCGGCTATTTCTGGATCACAAACTTATCTTGTTCTAAAATTTAGGTGTCACTGCAGCAGGAAAATGCATCGAGTGTTTCACTTCTAAAGATGAGCATGGCTATGACTGTGATGTGGTAGACCAAGAAGGCAGCTGTGCAGATCAGACACAGGCAGTACTTATCAGAGGTAAGCGAATAACTCATGCTCTTCTGCGTGCTTGGCTCTCTCTCTTCCCCTTCCCATGGAAGAGCATCTACATAGAGGAAGGCATCAATGAGCAAGTCATCTCACTGAGCTGGACATCATATTAATGTTATGTGATGTTAATGAAGGCTTTCTCAGTAGTAACTGTTGCAATAGAAGGTACTATTTAATGGACACTACTCTGTGTCAGACACTATGGTAAATTCTTTATGTATATTCTTTCACTTGAGCTCTATAACATCCCATTGCAAAGGTGTTCTCCCATTTTACAGAAGAGCAGAATAGGCTATAGAGGTCAATGGCAGGGGCTGATATTTAATAGGTCTGTTGAACTCCAAAGACTTTTGTTAAATATTATTATAATCCTAGTGTTCTTCTGATTTTTGTACTACCCTATGTTTAAGTAGGAGGGCTATCAGAATAACTTTAGAGTGACATGTCATAGAATGGAACATTTGATAACCTTACAGACCTCATAGTCTAATTCCGAGGTTGGCAATCTTTTTCTGCAAAGGGCAATATAGTAAATATTTAGGCTTTGTGGTTCATATAGTCTCTGTTGCAGTTACTCAACTCTGCTCTTAAATCTTGAAAGCAATAGACAATATGCAAGTGAATGGATGTAGTCATGTTCCAGTAAAACTTTATTTGCAAAAACAGGTGGCAATCCAGATTTGGCCTGCTGGCCATAGTTTGCCAACTCTGGTCTAAATGTCTAGTGTTATAAAGGATATTGTTAAGACCAAGAATGGGCATGGACTTGTCCCGGACCATCGAGGCAGTAATGACAAAGATTTATGCCTTTTATACTTCAAACTGCATGTGTCTTCTCTTTGATCACTTAGCTCCTCCCTCTGATGCTGATTAAGTTTTTTGCCTAATGTGATACATATTATTTTTAACATCTTTGTATGTGAACAGATATACCCCTATTGGTACTTATGATTGAAATGTACCTTTTTCCTCTCAAAAGAGCTCATTTGAGTATGAGTAAGTAAGGATAATATTACTACAGAAATAACTCTGAATTTATTCTGATTTATTAAGGATAGTAAAGCACTCATAAACTTCAGAAATTTGTTACAAAAAATTACTTGGAACACATCTCCCTAAGATTGTAACTTACGGACACACTAGTGAATCATGGTGTGAAAACCTGCTTTGGTCTTCCTCAGTGTCAGATATAAACACATACTGATTCTGTCCTTTCATGTCATCTTATATTCACTTTTCCACCATCATGTTACTTAGTGGTTTCGTATTTGTCATAGAAACTGGTTTTTCCCAACCACAAATTTTCATTTATCAAGCCTACAAAAAATTATAGCAATGCCTTCTAACTGAAGAAAAAATATGCATTTTCAATATTCAGTATATAGCTTCATGGAGTGTCCTTTGCAAGTTTTCAAAGAACCTAGTTTTCCCCTGCGCAGGCATTAATAAAGGCACCAGTACTCATTTTTCTTTAATTTTAAAGTAGATAATTTATAGAAGAGAGACTTTTTAACCATGACTTTTTCAAGGATGAATCTGTCAGGATTATTTTTGTTTGTTAGTTTATTTTCTTAGAGAATGAACAAAATTAGAAGGAAGATTATTCCAGCATAAATGCTCATCATATCCTGTGGGAGTCAGTGAAAAAAATTCCTTGAGTATTTACATGTTTTTACTCAGAAAAAAAAAGTGACCTCAAATTCATAAAAAGTCAGCCACAATTTATGCTCCACATTTTATGTTTCACACTGTAGTAAAATTGTAATGGGGAGGCTTACTGACTATACGTTTTAAAAAGTTTTGCATAAAGTTTAACATAGAACTTCGATACTCACGGAGGCAAAGCAGGACCAGTGCATGTCATCCTAATGGTGGTGCCGGTGAGGCACCTCGTTCCAAATAACCTTTCACCCCTTGGACTGGATTCAGCTCTTTGTTAAAGAGACACATTTCATCAGCTGGCTGTGTCTTAGTCATCTGTGAGACATCTATGGGGACTGATAATTCCACATGTGATTCTCTTTCTCCCATCTTTCCAGGAAATGAGTACTGGGGCTCTGTCCACCATGAATTTGGGAGTCACCTTGCTGGTAAAAATGGGCTCAGGAAATAGTTGCATAAACCACTTAGCATTTGCAAGGTTTTATTTAAATTGTGGTTATAGCTTCTTGAAGATGCCTGCTATACAACTGATTTCCGGTCACTGTGTATACCTCTTTGGTCCTTAATAAGGATGTTGGGAATCATAGGTCCACAAGAACTACAGAGTTCCCCTTTTTGTTCATGTGTTTTATTTTTTCCTCCCTTGCAGACTCATTTAACACTTTAATTGTTTCTAATTGTGTGCTTATCTGGTTTCTAGACATCAAAATATTTTGCCAGTATATTTAGTACTTCTGAGTGACTCCGTGGTACACTTTTTGACCAAAGTAATGATTTACAAAGTTCTAAATGTTCAAAGGATGTACCTGGAGTGTTAGAGGCCATAACTATTGGCTGAATCATTTTCAGGGCATTTTTTTAGCTTATGCTAATAAAACTAATCCGAGGGATAGTGGCTCAACTGTTTAAATGAAATGGATTGTCAAGCTTAGTGAACCACTATGGGAGGAATACAGAGTAGTGGTATAGACCATGGAGTGTAGTGTCTAGAGTCAAATGACCTCGGTTGGAATCCTGTCTCTACTTCTTTCCAGTGTGTGGGCCTTGGAAAGTTACTTTCACTCTTCAAGACTTCATTTTCCTTTTGGTAAATAGGGAATGCCAAGAATATATGCCCATCTCCTAGGACTGTTCTGAAGATAGAGAGGTTAACCATGCAATGCCCTTAGAATTCAATAAGTACTTATTATAATTCTGGGATTCAGGAATCCCTGAACTTTTTTTCATCAAGAGACCACACGGTGACTTAGAAATATATCTGCTTAAAATTAAGGTCCTTCTCTTCTATGTCATGAATATAAAGTTACATAAATTTTAAATTGGGCCATAATCTTAGATATTTAGAATTAAAAGAACCTTATTATTTTCATTGGTGTCTGAGTATTGCTCCTCTGAAGGTATTTTCTTTTTGTTTGCCTTGGATGTCTTCATCCGGTTCTTGTAAAAGTGCTAAGTGTTCCCGACAACCTTGTATTCTTTGCTAATCTAGTTCTTCTCTGAAGTTTGTGAAAGTTAATGCTCTTAGGTAGTGGGTCTAGGGAACTGCTGATCAAGAGAATATATTCCTCTGTGGATTTGAAATTAAACAAAAGCAAACAAGTAAACTGAAAAAGACACACTGGGATGCTCCCAGGAAACATACTTCAATCACATGACCTTGACCTAACTGCAGGGAAACTGAGAAGTGTTCCACTTTGTCCAGAAAAAGGAAAATGAAATGGAATTTAATGAATACTTATCATTGTCTTGTTCACCCATCATTTAGAAAAA
This sequence comes from Rhinolophus sinicus, assembly GCF_036562045.2. Lineage (NCBI taxonomy): Eukaryota > Metazoa > Chordata > Mammalia > Chiroptera > Rhinolophidae > Rhinolophus > Rhinolophus sinicus. The sequence goes on along the minus strand of NC_133759.1, from coordinate 46,493,105 downwards.
AAATACTGTGCTGAATCTTTAGTTGTTATTCTCTTTCCAATCTTACGTTTTACGCTCACAACAGCTGATGAATTAAAATATTAAGTTTTTAAAACTCTATAGTTCTCTAAGCCTTTTGAAGATATTAGTATCTTTTAAGATTTCTATATGATTTTTTTTTGCTGTCACTGAACATATATTGTGTATTCAGGGTAGGCAAATTCCTCTGCCACTCATTTCATAAAGCAAATTATTAATAGTTATGACATATGAGGTTGAGAATTTTTGGCTCCAGTATATAATTTTGACAAGATGACATGACTTTAAATTAATGATACCAAAAATACTGGTAAAATCATATTAGGCCAAAAAATGTGGACTTGGCTTCAGTTCCCAGTCCAGTTATTTCTCCTTTTTTCTCCCTTCTCAAGCACCTTATTTCTCCTTTCACAAGCACCTAAAAATTCTTACTTCATTATCCTTAAAAATTTGTTAATTTCCCATTGCCTCTTTCTGCCTCAGTTTGTTAATAAACATTTTCTTTCCCTTGACCCAACCACGATTGTTTCACTACTCCCCTCACATTATTCCCCTACACAAAGTATCTCCTTTAGTTATGCTTCTGAGTTATTCTACCTACTCTACTAGGAATGCCCTATCTAAAAACACCTATCTGAACATGTCCTGCTCAGGATGTAATGCTCTGTTGAATTCCAAACCCATGTCGCTCCCTTATTTATGAGTTATTGGAACTCTAGTCTGTTTGTCCTTGAAGATAAAATCTTGTCTATAATTGTATCCCCAGAATTGAGTACAAGACTGCTCATGGAATGTGTTCAATGGATATTAGTTGGATAAATTAATGCATTTATGTATTTGGCCTTTATTTTTGTTTCATTTCTTTGGGTACACTGTTAAGTTATTCTGCAACATCAAATGATGTCAGTGGCTTATACAATCAAAGGACATGTATGTTCTTTGTGGGTCATCTGTGGCTCTGCTTCATGTGGTGTTCACACCAGGACCTAGGATAATGGAGCAGCCTCTATCAGGAACATTTTGTTTGTTGTGTCTATGGGAAAAGAAACATGGCTCTAGAGTTCCTCTTTGGAAAAGATATTAAATCATTTCTGCCTTTTTTCTGAGTAAACAAAAATCAAACATCTTGAGTTCTGCAGAGTAGAAATGTACATATAATCCATCCTCAGGGAGGAACACGCTAGAGAGGGAATTTTGGCAGCTAGTAATGCAATCCACCACTGGGAGATAAGCATATATTATCCAGTATATTTATTTAACCACATTGCTGGCACTTATCCTACATGCCCAACTATAGTATAAAATCGTGTACATGAGTGAGGAAGTTCCTTTCAAAAGTTAGCAGCAGGCTGGGCTCTCTATACTGAATAAATAACACAAACTTACAAAATGATGAGTTAGGATAGATGACATCATTTCTGATAGCTTGGGCTGTAGGTTTTATATGTCATCACTCTGATGAAATATAGACACAGCGACGTTCTTGCTTGTCTTTTAGTATGAATATCCTTGTGTCTGATTTTTTTATTTTCCAAAATCTGAAGAATAGTGTATTGAATGAACTACCTTCCTTGGAGATGACTTTCTAGTCTGGTGCATTTCTCCACAGTCTACTCCCTCCTTCGATTCTTGCTGAATGCAGTGTAGGCCATTTCAGATAGCTCAACGTTTAAACAAAATTTTCCATAGTGCGGGACAATAAACAATTAAGTCCCATCATCATTTGTCTTTCCCTCTTCGATCTGTGTTAGCATCATTAGCTTTAATTTAATAACACCGTCTCTTATTATTGAATACATTTAGAATTCACTTTGTTGGTTTAATTTTTTTTCCCATTTGCAAAACCTCCAAAATGGTTTGATAGTATCTATTGACCTTCTGATGCTCACCTTGCTTCCTCTTTTTATTGTCTCTCGCTCCCTCCTCTTTTTTCCCCTCTCTCCCCTCCCTCCATCTCCATCTCTACCTTAATACCTTTCTTCCCCTCTCTCTCTTCTGTCTTCTATTTCTTTTATGCCTTCCCTTCTTCCCTCCCTTCCACATTCACTATCTTAAAAAATATATTAATTTCCCTTTCTCTCTCTTCCTTTATCTCTCTGCCTTTCTCCCCTTCCTTCCTTCCTCCTTCCTTCCCTTTTTTTCTGTTTTAATGGCTGACAGATAGGGGCTGGGCTTGATAGAGTCTTTCATTTATTGAATATCTAGTCGGCACCATGTACTTTGCTAATGATATTGGGCTTCTTGTAACATTTAGATGGGACTAAATATGGCATCTGTATGTACACAAAATATTGGTTCTGCCTTTAGTACAAAAGATTGTAAACTGGTGGTTTAAAGGGGTTTGAGGCCTTATCTGAAGAATTCAGGCATCCTTATTTCTCGTACTCATCTCCAGCAAGAATAAAAAAGGAATGGCTCTACCTCACCATGTATACTTATTCTGAATGCTCCTGAAATAACTTATCTTTAATAGGTCCAAGCAGCTCACAAATTTGCTTTCATTACTGACATTATAGCTCTAGCACCACCTTGGGCCCTTTAAATAGTAAAAAGTACCAGACTCTGTACAGTTCCACTCAAGGCTCTTGTAAAGCAAAGTAATAGCCACTGTTCTTCAATGAGTTTCAAGCTGATTATCAGTACCCCAATCCTCCTCCTTTCTTCTCAAACTTGTAAATATGAGAGTGTCAGGGCTTATGCACAATTCCTCCCCTTAGCCAGATGCATGCCCTTATTCTCTCTTTTCTGCAGTTTATATCCTAGGAAGAATTCACACCCTCATCTATTTATTCCACAGATATTCCTCCTATCTGTCAGGTACCCTGTTAGGTGCTAAGGCCCTGTAGTTAAAGACTCAGTTCCTGCCCTCAAGAAAATAATCGTGTTGCATACACAGAGATAGATGCTATGATCCGAGTAAGCCCTGTGGTCCTCTGCAAGTATAGAAGAGAGTCTCCATCTCAGCCTTGGGGAAATTGTCTTCAGAAAGGGACCCTCCCTTGGTCTACTATACTACTGTCATCATTTCTCTAGCTTGAGGCAGGTTTTCTTGAAGTATGGTAATGAGTCTTTTAGATTCCATCTAGAAGAAAGACTCATTTTGTTGCTAGTATGTATGTTTGCAGAGAGGATGTTTTTAAGCAATCATTTCTTTGAATTCTAACATATATACAAGAAATGTATAATCGTAAGTTTCCAACTTGATGCATTATATTCAATAAGCATGCCAGTGTCTATGATCTGGATGAAGAAACAGCACCTTGTCAGCTGCCGGAAGTTCCCTTTGTGCCCCGGTCTGGGTATTACTGCTTGTAGGATGGCCACAGTCCTCACTTCTACCACCACAGATTAGCTTTGCCTGTTTTTGAGCTCTGTGTAAGTGAAGTGCCATCATAAAACCAGTATTCTTTTATGTCTGACTTTTCTGAGTCAACTTCACGTTTGTGAGATTGATCCATGTTGTAGGGCGCACCAGTAGGTTATGCATTCTTTTTGATTTGTAGGGTTTGCGCTCATATTCCATTGTACACTATACCATGATTTATTTATGTCTCCCGTGCTGAGAAATATTTGGGTTTGTTGCCTTTCAACATCGTTCTAATCTCCCTTTCAGCTCAGAGCCTTCACAGGCAAGAATAACCACCTGGATTTGAATGACATTATCATTTTCTTTCTTATCTTTACTTTTTTGGCTGTTTTCTATTTATGGCAAGTTATGCTAGTTTTTCTATTGTGTTAATATAAAGTTTTAAATAATTTTGATTGAAATAAATGAATTGATTTAAAAAATGTTTTAGTAATAATAGAAGTGTACTATTATGACACATATAATGTAGGTGGAATTCAAATAGTTTAGGATAAATGGGTTTAGAGCCTTGGTGTATTTTGTTAAAAGGTAATAATTTAAATGACTATGGGATTTAACAATCAACATCCTCAACCAATTAGTTTAATGATCTGTCAGAATGTGTGGGATTAATATAGGCTTGCTCTGTTAAGGTCCAGGAAATATCTGGAATCAGCTTGTCAAGAGTTTGAATAGGCCCAGTAAGACCCACAGCAAGAGATCTGGGCACTGGAGAGAGGGAAATGCAAGGGTAGTGACCAGTTGGGAATGGAGCTGACTGAAAAATGGGCTGGAAAAGCAATGCTTACTCTGCATACTTCTCTGGATCTTGAGACCCTGGTCCACAGTTTATATTAAGAAGGTCAAATAAGTGACTTAATGCTCACTTCCTTCTTCTTCCCTTATGAGTTAATAATAGTTGCAAATTACAGTGTACTCATTATGGACAAAGCACTTTGTATAGTTTATACCATTTAATTCTTACAAGCCTACAAGGGAAATGTATGTTACTACAAGAGGTAGAATATGGCCCCCAGAGATGCCTGTATCCAAATCCCTGTATCTTTAAATCTGTTACTTTACATGCAAAAGGGAATTAAGACGGCAGGTGGAATTAAGTTTGCTGAAAAGTTGACCTTAAAATAGACAGATTTTCCTGCGCTATCTGGATAGGTCCAATGCAATCACAAATGTCCCTAAAAGTAGAAGAAGAAGGCGAGAGAGGGTCAGAGTGAAGTGATGTGAGAAGGCTGCTTGGTAACTAAAAAAAGGCTACATTGGTAGCCAGATATATCTGACTCTAAAACCAATACTCTTGATTGTTGACTCCAATGATCTAAGACCAGAACACAAGTTAAGTCATTACATCACTTAGATGTTTTAATTTACCCACTAGATGGGAGAAGAACAATCAAATTGGCTCCAAAAGTCTGAGAATTGGAAAAGGAAGGTCATCACATGTACAAGGGACTCATGGCCTTATGGGCCTACACTTTTGTGAAAATTAGTATCTGTAAGAATGTTCATGATGCATGTAACAGATGCCAACTCAAACTGGCTTAACAAAAAGGAAATTTTTTGGCAAACGTGAAAAAACAAAAACAAAAAAACAATAACAAAAAAACAGAAAGCCCACCCCTTTCTAGCTTCAATTTAGACTTGATCCAGCATTGCAGTGAGGCCATAGTTCCTTCCTTCCTTCCTTCCTTCCTTCCTTCCTTCCTTCCTTCCTTCCTTCCTTCCTTCTTTTCTTCCTTCCTTCCGTCTTTCCTTTATTCTGTCTTTCTGCTCTGCCTTTCCTTATCTTGATTACATTTAAAAGCTAGCTTTCCCGGGTTCCCTAGATGGCTGACCAAATCTCCTAGGGCCATGTCTTTCCTTCCCACAGAAAGCAGGAAAGAGAAAATGCCTTTGTACCAGCACTCTCAGTCAAAACAAAAACAAAAACAGTGATTGAAACAGTTTTGATCACGTGCACACTACTGCCTAGTGAAATTAGAAGCACATCTTTCCAAGACCATCCCTGACTAGGAAAATATAAACTTTCTCAAAACCACATCGATTCCTTCCACAGATATTAGGAAACTTCAGAAAGAGGACTGTTTCTTGTGTGACAAAAAGGTAGCCAAATAAACACCCAAAGAGAGGAAAGGGGTTCTGCCAAGGAAGCAGAGTGATAGATAGTACAAGGTCAGTTCCTTCTCATTCAGGAAACTACTGCATTTCCCTGAAAATAAGACCTAGCTAGACAATCAGCTCTAATGCGTCTTTTGGAGCAAAAATTAATATAAGATCTGGTATATTATATTATATTATATTATATTATATTATATTATATTATATTAATTATACTGGGTCTTATATAAAACCCAGTCTTATTTTACTATAATTTTTGCTCCAAAAGACAAATTAGATTTGATTCTCTGGCTAGGTCTTATTTTTGGGGAAACACAGTAAAAACTGAAATCCATTCTATTTACAAAATAGTCTGTGTCAGAGCAGTTCAATGATGTGGTAGCTGCAATTATGTGGTAGCTTTATAAGGGTCTATAGGAACACTGAATATAAACATTTTATGGACACTTAGGTTGCTTCCATATCTTGGTTATTCTCTATAATGCTGCAATGAATGTGGGGATAAATATATCTCTTCAAATTGATAGTTTGAGTTTCTTCAGATAAATACACAGAGGTGGAAATGCTGGGTCATACGGTAGTTTTATTTTTAAGTTTTGAGAAACTTTCATGCTGTTTTCTACAGTGGCTGTACCAATTTACAATCCCATCAATAATGCCCATAGATAGATGAATGGATAAAGAAAAAGTGGTATATCTTGTGTACAATGGAATATTACTCAGTATAGAAAAAAAATGAAATCTTGCCATTTGCTCCAACAATGACGGGCCTAGAAGGTATTATGCTAAGTGAACTAATCAGACAGAGAAAGTCAGATACCATATGATTTCACTTACATGTGAAATCTAAAAAAAAACACAAAACAAATAAACGAACAACCCAAACAGAAACAAACTCATAGATCCAGAGAACAAATCATTGGTTGCTAGGTGGGAGGGGGTGTGAGGTGATATGTGAAAAAGGTGAAGGAATTAAGATGTACAAATTGGTAGTTACAAAATAGTCATGGGGATGTAAAGCATAGGCAATATCATCAACAATATGGTAATAACTATGTATAGTGTCAGGTGGGTTCTAGACTAGTCATGGTGATTGCTTTGTAAATACCATAAATGTCTAACCACTATGCTGTACACCTTAAACTAATATAAAATAATATTGAATGTCAACTGTAATTGAAAATTTTAAAAAGGGGGGAAAGGTGAAGGGGAATAAGAGATTCAAATTTCCATGTATAAAACAAATAAGTCATGAGGATGTAATGTACAGCATAGGGAATATAGTCAATAATATTTTGATAGCATGGTACAGTGTCAGATGGTTTCTGGACTAATCACGGTGATCACTTTTTAAGGTATATAAATGTTGAATAACTATGGTGTACACCTGAAACTAATATAAAATTGTATGGAAACTATAATTTAAAGTTCTTTTAAATTATTTAAAAAAAACATTTTATGGGATCTTCATCTTAGCAATACAACACAATGAGTGAGATACTCAATGAAGGGACCCTAGGATTTATTTATAGTATTCTCTTTCTGTATCTTTTTCTTTCTTTCTTTCTTTTTTGTCTATTTAATAGGGTATTAAAGCATTTCTTGAAAACCATTATTTGGTAAGATTCCATATAGACAGCCAATCCTTTTATTTACTAAGTAACTATTATTCCTCACCCAAAGTTAGAATTTTTTTTCTATTGCCTTAAGAAAATTTGGTAAGTGAACAATGAGAGAGTGACAATCTTCTAGATTCTATTTCTACTTATCAGAGCTCTCAAGTCCCCATTAAATTCATAGCCAAGGAAGTATTAAGCAGTTGCCAATCAACAGCTCTGTGGTGGAGTTCACATATGTTTCTCATCAGAAATAACATATGCTTGAATGAAAACTCCAGAACTGTACCCCCTAGAGACAATGTTGTGTTATTAAGAGTCTCATTATGCTTTTTTTCTGTTTTGTTTTGTCCTGGCTAAACTACAGTGAAAACATAAAATGTCTGTTGATAGTTGAGAAAGAAAAGGACTGGTTGCTCTTTTCAGTAAACGTCCTAGTTTCTGATTCCATACAGGGGGAAATATATTAATGTCTGTCTCTGACTTCCATTCTTATTTGGAAGAATAAGTTAATAGTTAATAAGAGTATCTCTAAAGTGCTCTTAACCAAATTCAAAGCCTGCCGTTATCCCATACGAGCTGTGTGACCACTTCCCTCTCTAACCCTGTAAAATGACAATATTGATGTTAGTTCTACCTTATAGAATTGCTATAATGTAAAAAAGAAAAAAAGAGAGAGAAAATACATTTAAAGTATTTAGCACAGTGCTTGTTATATAGAGAGTATGGACTGAGTATAGGGCATATTATTATTATTGTTTTTCATCTGACCCTCGCCCCAGTTTTTACAGGTGAGTAAACTGAAGTTTCGAGAGGTTAAGTAACTTGTTCAAAGTTTCTCAATCTAATGAGTGACAGATTCATATTAGTTTTCCAAACACTTTTTGTTTCTTGAAGATAGCATTATATACTTTTGGCATGAACTATTTTGTTTCTAGTTATAGCTGTATCTGTCTCCCACTGAAAGCAAGATTTGTGAGGAAAGGAGCTGTAACTATTTTCACACTGTTGTTTTTTCAGGGCATAGCATCGTTCTGGTCATATAAGATGTCTCTGATAAGAATTTATTGAAAAAAATCTATAATTTTATAAATATAATTTTCCAATCAGGGAAACCATGATTGATCCCCATAGTAATGATAAAATGTGGTAGAATGATAAATGTATTAATTATTGAAGTATTGCAGATGTGACTTGTAAGTGCATTTTACATAACATGGAATTACTTTTCAGTCATTCATAGGGTGTAGGTTAACTCTGTATACACATTTGCAATCATTGGATCCACTGTGAATGACAGCACTAACAATGAACCCAGCTGCCCCTTTGTTAACCGTGTGCTCTTGAATTGGATCCGTGGAAATGTCTGCTGACAGACTATCATGTTTCCTCCAAAATAAGACCGAGTCTTATATTAAGGTTTGTTCCAAAAGACACATTAGGGCTTCTGTTCAGAGGATGTCCTCCTGAAAAAGCACGCTAGGGCTTATTTTCTGGTTAGGTTTTATTTTCGGGGAAACACGGGATTTGGGTACTGACTCTGCTATTAATAAGCTATGTGTTCCCTAAGCCTCAACTGCAGAATGGTAGAAAACCAATTTACCTAGGGATTTATTTTATGAATTAATGCATGTGAAAACATTTGTGAACTGTAAACTGTTGCTTTAAATGAGTGCACTGTCTATAGTAAACTTTTCATTTATCCATTTAAGGACAATTCATTTAAAAAATTACATAGGATTAAACAGGTACCTGAGGGACACTCAAGAAAATATTTGTTGATGAATAAAATGTAGGTTGATTGAAATTAAGTATAGAAGAATATCCCTTCACCACAAATATTGCCATGAATAAAAATTTCATGCAACAGAAGAGATGGTCAGATCACCTGGAGGTTTGCTCATTTCAAGATGTAGTTAATACCACAAATTCCGGTATGGTTGGCTGTAAGTTAAAGGTTAAGATACATGCATTCTGGGACCAGAGTGACTTGATGTAACAGTGTAGTTTGCCAGCTGGGTGATTGGGCTGTTTGTTTCATGTATCTGAGCCTCAGTCTTCTCATCTGAAAACTGGGTCCTTAACACTTCCAAGGGCTATTGTGAAAAGTAAATGTGACAATGTGTGTAAAAATAATGTGCACAAACACTTGCCCATGGAAGATTCTCGATAAATGTTAGCTTTGCTTCCAGTAGAAGAGTTTGACATTTTAACAGGATTCTTTACAATGACATGTAACTTGAAATAGAATAAACGAAAGCTGCTAATATCTCTGTATAAACAATGAGGATTATCTATTCTGGGTTTGGGCATATTTCATGTTCATACACTTAAGTCCTTTTCTTGTTCTCTTCTTTTACTTAGGCCTATGGTTTCCTTTAAGTGAGTAAAACAATAATGTCTCTTCTCACACTGGGGTCCTGTTTGCTCAGTGGGGGCAGTATCACCTCTGTTTCTCCTTTGTTTGCTCCACTCACCCCTGCGATGTCAGGGAAATAATTGTTTGGGGATAGGAGACGTACAAGAGGTACAATAGGACAAGCTGACCTTAGGTTAATGGAACCTGGATTCTTTGAAGAGAACACATTGCTAGAGAAGCATGCTGTAGTAATTCAACAGACAGTCTTTCTGCCTTTCTTTACATGTGTCTCATTCTCATTTTCTGACCCAGAGTGAAGGCCAGGTGACTCCTCACACAAAGCAGGTCGGGTTGGACAGAGGTTAACCCTTCCATGCTTTTTACACTTTTCTGACATGGAGGAGATTTGGCAGGTAAAGCTTTACTTTTAAGAGAAAACAGTTTGTGGCAAGAGAATAATAAGTTCATGCAGTCAATCATCAAATATTTATTGATTGTGTACTATGTGCTGGTTACTGTTCAAAGTGTTGGACAGTAGAGAAAAAGACAAAATTAACACCTAACTTTCACCGCGTGCTCTTATATGCACTAAGCTTGTAGCGTTAATCTAGGCTCACTGTGCTCAGGCTTAAAGAGTTCATCTACAAACCTCATGGGGTAGCTCCTTATGGCATTAGCTCTCATTCATAGTTGGGGAAGCTGAGGCTGAAGGAGCTTAAATAACTTGCTCAAGGACATACAGCTACGGAGTGATAGAGCTGGAGCTTGAAACTACCAAACAACTTGCATCGTAAGTATCATGCTGCAATATCCACAATGGAAGCTAGAAAATAGCAAGAACATGCTATAAACCCCACATGAGACTTATGTGCCTAAACAGACAGACCGAAGCACATCTCACAGAATTCCTATTATACATACAATACACATACACATATATACACACACACATATACATACTCATACATCTGTGAAACCATCACCGCCATCAAGACCATAAACATATCCATAATCTCTCAAAGTTTCCTCTTGTCCCTTTATGTTATTTGTCTGTGTGTGTGATAGGAACACTTAACAACTGCCCTTTTAGGAAATCTTAAGGATACAATACAGTATTGTTAGCTGTAGACACTACGTTGTGTAGTAGATCTCTAGAACATATTTACCTTCCATAACTAAAGTTCTGTACCTTCTCCCCGCCGCCCCGCCCCCCCACCAGCCGGCAACCACCATTCTATGCTTCTATGAGTTTGAGAATTTTCAGTTTCTTCCCAGAGTGTATTCCTGACCCTTCACGGATCTTCTTTTAGAGGTTGTTTGACCAAATGCTAAATTTTACTACCTGCGGCTAGGAGGATGGATTCATAAGGATATAGCAAATGTCTCTTTACTTTCCTAAGCATTTAGAGAATAATTCTCTGTCTCCGTTCTTTCCAGTTAAAATGAAAACTGAGCTTGTTAAGAGGAGTAGCAGCAGCTTCAAAAGCTGAGGCCCCCTGAGCCATCAGAACCTTGAGCTTTGCCAGAAAGGAACTCACATTGTCTCATGAATTCTGATGAGGGTGTTGAATTTGAGGTACCTAAAATCCACATTCCTCTAAGTTTTTCTTCCTTTTTTTCAAACTTAATTTTTTTTCTTCCTTTCAGTTTTTAACACTCTGCACTACACAGATTTCTGTGGTTTTTCTCTGCATCCCGCTCACCTAGGTAGCACAATGACAGACACGTTTGGAGAACTAAGACTGGATCATCAGAGATTTACTTTCTCCCATTCAGAAAGGACAACAACCCTTCACTTCAAGTCTACGTAAATCTACAAACAGATTACAGTTGTCCTCCAACATTTTCTCAGTTCCCACACCTCCATGTGTTTTTAGACTTTTCTGACAATACAAATGAAACAAACAAACACAGAAACAAACAAAAAACTAAGATATGGCATTTGGGTGCTTGGGACACACTTAATTCAAAGACTTGGAAATAAACATGTGATCTATTCAGGAACATCTTAAAGTAATACTCATTTATATCCTTCATTAAATCTAATACTCTTGCTCATTAGGTTATTATGACAAGTGGACTATTACAGACCTCCTTTCCAATTTAATCAAGAAAACATTCCAGAGGGCTACTCATGCATTTTAAGCTTTAAATCAACTCGTAAGAAAACATACAACGGATCAATTGTACCAAGGAAACTGTCATCCCGTAAATCGTATAAAGGATTCCTTCTTTTCTTCCTTCCTCCCACAAGCAGTTCTTAAGAACTTCATACGAGGACATCTGTGCACCTGAGGTTGTGGATAAGGCATGAAGGACCTTAGTACAGGCTCAAATGAGAGATTCCGGGGCTCTATGACTTAGTTACGACCTCTCTTTAGAATAGGGGAAGGGAATTAGTACTGGATTCCCATTTGCCACAGTTCTGCCCTGAGGAAGCTATCAAGTGGGTGGGAACACACTCCTCCTTTGACTAGTAGCCCAGTTGCTATGGCTGGCACTCTGCTGCAGATAGCAGTCACTGTTCTGTCCTCATTGATTGTAGGTGATCAAAGCCTTCAGACTTCAACTAAGAATATCATGGAGAATAAGGCGGAAATTTAAAATCAGGTGAGAGAGAGAGAGAGAATGAAGAGAGAATCGGGGAGAGGTATTTTTAAACTTGGGGAGATGAAAGCATTTGAATATGAGTACATTTTATCAGAAGCAGTTACTGAAAATTAAAAACTGGCTTGCTATCTCCCCTCATAGAAACATAAGAAAGGAGTGAACTTTAATGGCCATAGAACACACTGTGACTTACGTAGTTGTGCTTGGTGGCTTAAAAGAAGTGTGGCTTGTTTCCCGTAGAACAAAGAAAATACAATTATGGTATACTGGGCTTGAAAGTTCAGTAACAGATCAGAAAATATAGGAGCCAAACTTGGTTATTTAGTTCACTTCTCTGCCTATATGTCCTGAAATTTAATTTCATGCAATTAAGTAAATTGAGAGAAAAATCCCACTGAAATGGGGCTGTCATGACAAATTTTGGCAGATCATAAAACACAGAATTTGGAAAGAAGAGTAAGAACAATTGGATTATTTAGCTCAGAGGAGAAAATAACTAAGAAATAGTCAATAATCAAATATATGCAACAATCCCATTTTATAAGGGAAACAAATAAATAAATAAATGTGTGTTTACATGTACATATTTGTTTATTTATTTATTTACAAAAGATGCAAAATGAAAACATATAATAGGTACAAATAAAAACCAGTTAACACCAATGACGTTAGAGCTGGATTTAAAGGGAGGACCATGAAGGCTAGTCCAATTTTGTTTTTTCACAAATTCTAGACCCTTCTAGCAACAGGAAATATTGGTATTAAACAACATGTGAGTAGGGCCTTATTTTTTCACCTGAGAAGAAGAGCTGTGAAATACAGCAAGGCTTTATTTGAACCCTGAGGAGACTAAGTGTTGACTGCAAAATGAAATGGCTGGTTTTAAGCTTTTAATGAAGCCTGGAGGCAAACAGTTTATAACCCTGGAAATATTTAATTTGGGGAGGTTTATGTTAAGATAATAAAATAATTAGCTTTTCCTCATTAGAGGCATGCAGAGCAGTCGGGTTGTGTGTTCTGGAAAATTACATTTCTGCTCTTTGACTGACTTAACATGTGTGGATTGATGCAGATCAGATAGCTGACTGACAGGCGCTTTAACACGTTTACCTTGTGTTAACTAATTGCCTGTTCACAGCCACTGGAGGTTCCATTTTAGATTAATGACTGTGAGGTATTAAATGCAAACATGTATCTACTGAGAAATTAGCCAAGAATAACAAACTCTCCATTGTTTCTCCTCTGTGCTCTCAGTTCTTTTTTGCCTGAGCCAGTAAAGAAGCAGTGGACAGTAAGCAACTTGTGAACCTCCGGGTAGCTCCAGCCCACTGCCTGTTTTTATAGTAAATGAAGTTTTATTGGAAAACAGCCATGCCCATTCCTTAGCTGCTTTCTCATTCCCAGGCCAGAGTTGAGTAGTTGCAACAGACACCATATGCTCACAAAGCCTACACTATTTATTATCTGACCCTTCCAGCAAAAGGTTTGCTAACTCCCGCCTTAAAGGATACCTACCTCACTACTATATTCTGTAGTAGTTCTTGGCCATACATTATTTTAGCTAGAGGTCTGTTTTCATATACTCATTGGTTACCAATGGAAAGTACGCATGCTTAGAAAATAAAATGCAAATGTCCTTTATTTTGGTCTATATGATTTCTAGCACATGTCTTTGGACACCGTCTGCATGAGTTGTTGAAATTCAGGATTAATTTTGGTGACTGATGAAACTTAGCTTAATTTGGCATTGCTGTGCTTCACGATTCATGCTTTCTTTGCCATTGGACTTTATTTAGATTATTTTCTTGGCCCATGATGGCTATAGGGAATTGACAGGAAATCCACATCGCCCATTCTTTCTTATACCAAAATATTGTTAATGTGGCATGAAAAGAGGAAAATCATTTTAATTCATTCCTAAAACTAGAACCTTTGAATGGTCAGGTTTCTCACTGAGTAAAGAAGTGTACTGGCCTAGCTAGCTCCTGAGGTCATTGTCTAGTTTTCAAATTTTGAAATAGAGGACTGTGGCTGAGAGGGGACCCCTCCTTGGCAAAAAGCAAAACAAAACATAGAATTCTATCCTAATGAATTAGCGAAGTGTCCTATTTAATTTTTCAAATTTTTTTTTCCTGTTGTTTCCAAAAGAACTTTATTTTTACTTGATTGACCTACTCTCTTTAAACATTTCCTTGTTTTGCTTTATATCACTCTACTTTCTTTGCCTCATCACGTGCAAACTACCTAATTCCAGAAAAGTTTTAAAGCATCTGAGTTCTTAGGCACAGCTTCTCCTTTCACTCATTACACAATTGCCACTTCTAGTAAAGACCTAAAATTTATCAGGGTAGTAAATACACAAGAAGCCCATTTTCATTTTCTAATCTATAATTAGAATTCTAGATTTTCAGGGGAAAAATGAAGAACCCTTACTCTTTAAATCAGCTCCATATCTAACTTTGACTATCAGCAGGAACTGACTGATAAAGTAGAGGTGATTTGTATCCTGGGAGAATGTAGAGATGCCATCTAAGAGTCCTTTAGGGTTACCATTAATTAATTTTATTCTTTAAAAAGAAACACTGAATACTACTATGCCTGGGACAATGCTTAGTGCTGAAAATAAAAGGAGAAACACACTAGATTTGTTCCCAATGAGCTCAGTCTCATGGGGAGATGTGAATTCCAGGCTGAGAAACTGACTAAAGTGATGATACGCATTTAGAAAGCATGTGTGGGGTACAAAGAGCAGAGAGGCTTGAAGGAGTGGGCATGGGCTAGATATTGAAGGAATATAAAGACCAATGAAAGCAATCTGTTGCGTGTAGAAAACTTGTTTTGTTTTGTTTTTTGAGAGGTATAGATCATATTGACAGTAAATAGTCAGGAAGGCAACATGCAAATAAAGTGTTTAGTTAGAGACAGAAAAATACCATGATAGTCAACACATTTTGTTTGCCTTAAATGTTTATGCTGCCTGAGTAAACAGTACAATTTATATGAAGTTGTCTTCATCGCTCTGAGGATGGCACAACACAGCAGAAATGTGCACACCTTTTGTATATGTATTTGTGGGCTTCATTTTACCACAGTCTAAATCCCTCCCTGAGAGTCAAAGTCCCTCCTTTCATGGCTGAATTTGACTGATTTGCCTTCCCTTCTCTCTCTGGACATTGAGAAGTGTCTGGAGACAATTTTGGTTATCACAACCGGGCGGGAGGAGGCAGTTTCTACTGTCATGTACTGAGTAGAATCTGGGCTTTCTGCATAGCATCCCACAGTGTGCAGGGCAGCCACCCACAGCTAAGAGTTACTCTACTCAAATGTCAATCGTGTCAAGGTTGAGAAGCCCTGACTGAGAATTATAGTTTCTGATTCTACCCCACTTGCTGTCCTGTGTATGTGACCCAGGAAATAAAAACAGGATTGAAGGTTTACACAGGATACCCAGGGCAACCTACAAGATTAGATGGAATTGGAGTCTTCTAAATGTACACGCCTAATGGAGAGTTTGTGGTTTAACTTTTCAGTCCCCTGTGGCAAAGGAAGTGAACCTGTCCACCTCCTGAATCTAACTTTTCATTCCACTATGATTAGGCATAGCAGTCGTAGAGCCTTTTGTTGCAGAGAATCACCTTCATTGATTCGACTGAGCTCCCTTTCAATAAAAAAGACGGTCCCTGGAGGAAGACTCCCCTTAACCCAGTAAACATCCGTGTTTGCTTGTGGTGTACTAACCAATCTCGCCTATGCTACATGATGTGTTTCACAAATTAGCCTTATAGCCTCGCGTTTTGATAGGAAAAGATTTCCCTGGATTTCCTTGCCACAATGGGAAGTTGCTTTGTGGTTTTTATCCTGCTCTGCAATGAAACGGTATTCACAGTATTTAGAAATAGAAGAATTATATTTTAATGCCCAGGAAAGGAAGGATTGCTGGCATTCTGTTTATATGTATATTCCATGTAATTCATTGCATTTCTGATTTACCTCAAGGCAGAATGGAGAAATGCTGAGCAATTAGGAACAATGGAGCAGTCAAGGCACTGGGGTAATCTTTCATACAGAACTCTTAGGGAAAGTGGTATGAGGGGTGTGAATGAGTCCTGCCATGTTAGGTAAATGGCAGTGGCAGAACTGTATCTTACCCTACAAAAAGATAACTTTTTTTTAAACCCAAAAATAAGCCCACAAAACTTCTTATGCTAAAACACATTCCGCATTGCATGCCCTAAATAAATGCAAACATATCTTTAAAAGCCTTTTTCTTACATTTCTGGGTATGTCAGCTACTTATAAATGCATTGAAATCATTTTGCCCCACAAAAGAAGCTGGTTCTTAATTTTGGAACCCTGTGGGTGGAACAAGTGGTTACATCCAAGGAGAATGACGGGAGACTTTCTGAGAGGAGTACACCCCGGGGCACACTGTCTTGTCTGGCTGAAACTTTCCGGGCGCCAGTCGTGTCCTGCCCTCATCAACTTTCTAAATTGCTGTTGTTCCTCTCCTCTTCTTCTTAGAGAGAATGATAATAACTTTATAATTTATTCCTCTGCCTGACAGGGCATTCACAAACAATGACATTATACTTCCCTCCCCCCTCATGTGGTCCAGATTGTTTAGAGGCTACTGGAATCTAGAAACGTACAGAAGAAGGGGTCCTGAGAATCCAGCTGGTCCAACTCTTCTCTCTTTGCAAATGGGGAAACTGATGTTCAGCGGGGCAAGGTGACTTACTGAGGGTAGCAGAACCAATTACAGGCAGACACACGTGTTTGGTACTGGAACATTCTCCCAGGGCAGCCCCTGCTTCGTAGACTTTGGTGATAGACTATCCAGACAGGGCAATACAAATATATAGTGCTGGCAACATACTTGTACTTATCCTAAAATAACTACTCATATGTTTTCTAAAATTCATATTTAGCAGAGCATCCTGTATTTTATCTAGCAAAACAGCCTGAGACTGTGGGAGCCTGTGCTCTTAGTCAATTGGAACATTTGAAAAATTACACACCGTGGACTATACCCAAACCCCAGAATTTTCTCTTAATCACTGTGTGGGTTTTTTTGTTTTTGTTTGTTTTGTTTTATTTTGTTTTAGTTCCATTGCTTGAGCACCAGAATAGAGCAAAAGTTGTAAAAATAACTGATGGTACACAGGGATATGTTTTCAGTTAGAAGGATTGGATTCATCTGATGAATCTTACCAATGAATCACTATTGCACGAATGCACTATTCCCAAGTTCTACTCTGGGTAAGGGGAAGCAAGCAAGGTGGTAGGTCCTGGTGTGCATTCTTAAGACTTCCTGAATTCTTTTAGGAATTGTATAACTGTTATTTGTTTTGCTTCATTAAGAAATTCCTAATTTCTATAAAGAACGTCGATAATCATTTAAGAAAATAGTTTGAAAGTAAAAAGTAGTTAGACTGTAATCATTTATAGTTTATTCATTTATGTATTTATTTATTCTACAATCATTATTCATTTTCAACTCCATGCTTTATCAAAATAAACGTGATACTCGGCTTCTGCTGTAGGAAAACTTGCCTCCTCAATGTTGCTGGAACTAGTCTAATGTGGATGTGGTTTTTGTTCATCTCCAGTGCTTCTAGGCTAATAAAATGTCTTTCCAGAAATAAATGATTTGCTTCCTGAGTAGACGAATTGGTACAAATGCTCCATAAATGAAAACCTGGTTTATGTTCTAATGCGTGAGGCAATCTTACCAAGTTTAATATTGTTCAGCCCTTAGAAATGAGAAATTAACCTGTTTTGCTCTATTTCACTTTTGTCAGCGGCATCATGTATTACAGAGCACAAACTCTGGAGCTAGGCTGAGGGATGTGATCTTGGGTCAGTCACTTCATTTCTGTATCTCTGTGACAGTTTTCTCATTTGTAAAGTAGGGACAATAAAAGTGCCTCCCTCATAACCTTCTTGTGAGGCTTAAATGAATTGCTTATGTTAAAGTTAGAATGGAGCAAGGCTCACAATCAGTCTGATGAAATCATTAGCTGTTGTTATTTCTTTGCCTCCTTGCTTCTATCTGCACATCTTGCCACCTAGGACCTTTGGAAGTTTTTTCCTTTGTTCAGTTTCAAGGTTTCCTGTGGCTACAACATTCCCTTTGACTTTGAATTTTGACTTTGGGATTTCCATGAGTCTCAACCTCACAGCCATGAACTTAACCTTCGCCCACTTTTACACCAGGCTGTAGCTCATGGGACGTAAGCCCAGGTCTAACTCCTAGGACACTTGTTAAACCTGAGGAGGAGTTTAGAAAGGTAAACTCCTGTCTGTACTATTCACCACTCTGTCCCCAGCCTCTAGAATGTGCATGATTGGGATGTAACACATACGCATATTTGCTGGATGAAGTAAGAAAAAAAACAATTTTAAGCACTTAAGATTGACACAGTATTTTCTGTAGACCAGGAGAAGCTATTATAGTTAATTGGATACATATCATTAAAGAAAAATATTAAAGTAGATGATCAACCTACTCTAAGATCCAGAATGTGGCATGTACACATGGGAAGACCCTCTGTTTCATTTCTTGCTTCATAAAATTGCATGGTATCATTCAAATGATGGGTTTTCCCAAAGTCATTAAGATTCTCATTTCCCTTTACTAAAAGAAACACTAACATTGAAAATAAAGTTCTCTTGCATAGGCATTATTGTTTATTTTCTAAAGGCAGGATGGATTGCATCTTGACTGTTTTCCTCTCTCACTGGTCTCATCAGAGGCTACCCTCCAGACTTCTTTCTTGGACAAAGAACTCCCCTTAGAACTCTTTTCTATTAGGTCATTCAATTTTTCATTTATTTTTGTGTAGTCTCAATGTCTTCTTAAGATTGATTTTTAAATCAGAATCACAGAGCTTAAAGAATTTTAGCCTGGGTTTCACAAAAGGTTTTTTTTTTCTATTTATCAGAAAAGAGGAAAAGACCTATGACAAGGCAGTCTGATATGCAAATGAGCTTCTTAGATCTTGGTATCACTGGTGATTTCAAGTTAAATTTAAAATGGGTCCCTGCTTTCTTCTGATTTTATCTCTTGCATTAGCTGCTGAGTAAGTGGAAGGATTGCGAGTTCTAAAGAATGTCAGTTGGGTGCTTGAATTTATTGCCTAGTTATACAACTGAAGATAGAGCGTTTTTAATGATCTAATCCTAGCTCCATATATTTTCTTCATTCTAGTTGATCCTCCCGCATAAATTTTGTGATGCAACTATTATTATGTAGTGGAAATATTAATGAAGGAGGTAAGACTTTAGTGAGCACCGGAGAGCAAGTCATCTCTTCTTCATCCAGAGAGTCTGTAATTCCTCAGATTTATAACATTATCCTCCTTAAGTCCTTGCTGATGTTGGAACTCAGAACATCTCTTTTTCTCTAATTCAGGGTAGATATGACGGCTGTTGGTTATTGTTTGAAATACTTATGAAGGCTCCTCGCAAAAAGTCTAGCTCTCTTCTTCCATGACTACAGTAGCATTAAAGTTCCCCTCCTTTTCTGAAGTTACATGTGGCCATGTGATATGCTTTTGATCTATCAAAAAGGATATGAAGACTCTTTAGGAGTGAGTGCAAGTTTCCTCACTTTCTCTTGTCCCTCACCTAGTGTAGTTGGCAATGAGTGGCTGTCTGTCAACCTTGGTTCTGGACTGAGAGCAATGGTGACATAGAGTAGAACTCCCAGCTGGCAATGATGAAAGGTTAGCAAGAAATGAACATTTTTTTTTTCCCTTTTTTTAGGCTACTAAGAATTGGGGGTTATTTGTTACCACAACATAATCTACCCTATTCTGACTGATACTCTTCCACAACATCTATTTCCTTTTTTTCTTCGTAGTAGCCCCTGAGTTTTTTGTGGTTCCATGTTTCCAGGAAGTTGACTTGTCCCATACTTTAAAGTGGGAGTATATGAACAATTGGCACATTCCATCTCCTGGAGACAATTGATTCAGGATGGGGCATGTGATATAAGATTGTCTAATCAAAATGCATCTCAGGAGATTTTTTAAAAGATTGTTGGAGTGAAGCAGCTTTCTTTACCATTCAATGTGAAAGAGGAATCATATTTTTATAGATGCTCCTGTTTTCCTCCTTAGGTTATTGAAGGGATGAGCTTTGGGATGAAGTGGATATTGTAGGTGGTAAAGAAAAAAAAGGAAACTAGATTCTTGGAGACATCATTGAGCTGAGGAATCAAGGCTTACTACAAGTCAATCCTTACAATAATTTTATGTGTCAATAAATTATCTTCATTGTCTGACCTACTTTGAGCCCATTTTTCTGATAAAAAAACTTCAACTGACATGGTATTTGAATTTGAGCTCTCTGATGTGATAGGTTTGAAAAGTGTATAACCATCACCACTGACCTGCACAAACTAGGTTAAACTCCAGTATGGCTCCTAGGAAGAACTAATAAGTAGGGTAGGGTGAAACATGGATGGAGAATGAGTGGACCTCATACCAGATAAGGCATGATGCACCAGAAAGATGTATGTTCAAATCCTGTGTCTGCTACAAATCAAATTTGTGTTCTTGAAAAATCACTTTGGCCTCTCAGAGCCCCAGCTATCCCATCTGTAAAATAGTGATAATTTACTACAAGGTAACACAGAAAGTTTTAAGTATGTGGGGTAATTTATTTTCACTCATGAACTTCAGGAATCTTCCAGTTCCATCGGACACTGTATAGTACTTCCTGCTAACCTCAAAAGAGCCTTGGCTCTTCTCTGAAGCTAGCCCACTCTATCTTTCCTATGCCAATAGAATAAAGAGACTTTATCACTTGTTCATCAGAGTATATGTCAGAGAAAATTGCAGAACCGTTATCACTTTGTACGTTAGAATAAATTGTCCCACCGAAATGAAAGCCTTTTTTCATTTATTAGGGATATGGCGTGTATGTGTGTAGAGACAATTACAGATGCTGGAAAGACAGCTAGAATATAGTTTAAATACAGCATTTTAAAGAATAAAAAAATCCTATTTATGTGCCCAGTCTTGTACATCAAAATCTGGATGTTGTCTTTACTACTTTATCACATTGAGTGATTTATCTAAGCTTATTCTACAGGTCTAAACATAAGGTAGAGAATTCCTATAGCAATTGTGATTACAAGTATTTCATGACCATTTCTTTCTAATTTTTTAAATCCCCTTATACATTAGGTGGTGATCTCCAAGGAATTCCTAGCTAGCAAAACTTAGGTTCTATTAAATATGTACCTAAAAAAGACCAAAACTTACTCCATTCAAAAGCAAAGTTAGAAAATATCTATCTTTCTAATTTTTTACCTTTTGTAAAGTCTTTATGGAGGAAACAAAAAAGAAGAAAGGGAGAGCATAATTGTGCCATAATAGAGTATAGCAATCCTATGCTCATTTTAATTAACTTTGCAGTCCCATGGGAGCCATTCAACTCCTCAGAGTCATCAGAAAATCCTATAATATTTTATTCCTGTTTCCCAGTAACATGGAGATTGGTTTGCTTATCCCATGGGATCTGAGATATTATACACAAGGGATATAAAGTAGTGTTAAAAATTAATCATTTTGAAATATAAAACATTGTTGGAAGCAGTGCTATTGTTCCGAAGATTTATTAACTGCTTGGCACATAGTCATTACACGCAGAACCACGCTGGGTTTTTATATTTCATACTAAGCACTTCTCATTATTTTCTCCATGTTATTATTGGAGCATGGCTAGAGCTCAACCAACGCCTGTTAAATTAAAATAATGTGATGAGGCATATTTGCCTGACATCATTGGTTTCCCCAAAATGCATACATGATATGAATTTATGAATGAATGTACCAGTGGGGAGATTCAGGGGCCTAATATTAAAGCAAAAAGGTTAAGACTTTGGGTTTTGATGTCAGAGCTATGACTGGATCCTGGGTACAAAACGTGGAATCATATGCTCTTGAGCAAGCAGCTAACTTCTCTATGCTTTGGAGTAGAATGTGTTCCCCACTCTCCTTATGTGGCTGGAACTCAGTCTCAGAGGAAGCTCTACAGACAGGGTTGGCAAGGTTTTTCTGTTAAGGGCCAGTGTTTTAGTCAGCTTGGGCTGCCATAAAAAATTACTCTAGGCTGGGTGGCTTAAACAGACATTTATTCCTCACAAGCTAGAAGTGTGAGATCAGGGTGTCAGCATGCAGGGGTTCTTGGTGAGGGAGCTCTTTCCGGCTTAGAAATGGTTGCCCTTCTTGCTGTGTTGTCTCACAGCAGAAAGAGAGAGTGTGAGAGCTCTGGTTCTCTTCCCCTCCTTATAGAGACACCAATCCTGTCATGGAGGTTGTACCCTCAGGACCCCTTCTAAACATAATTAGTCCCAAAGGCCCATCTACAAATACCATCACATTGGGGGTTAGGGATTCAACATACCAACATCACACTTGGGGTACACATTCAGTCCACAGAAGCCAGCTAGTAAATGATGTTTGGCTTTGTGAGCCATACAATCTCTGTGGTATATCCTCGATGCTGCCTTTGTAGTGCAAAAGCAGCCCCAGACGATATAGTGAGCAGGTGAGCATAGCTGTGGTCCCATAAGGCTTTATGTAGGGACACTAAAATAGGAATTTTGTTTCCTTTTTATGTCACAAAATATTATATTTCTTTTTTGTTTTTACCGCTGAAAAATGTAAAACATATTCTTAGCTCATGGATCATTAAAAAGCAGTTGGCAGGCAGGTATAGCCCGCAGGTCCAAGGATTGCTGATCCTGGCTGCAGGCAATTTTGGACTCTCCTGATGAAGGTGGCTCGGTCTCTGAGTCACCAAATGGAGGAAAAACGCCAACAAACTAGGATCATCTACCTGAATTTTCTGTGAGAAATAAATCTCTACTGTATGAAGCTCTGAAATTATGAATTTTATTTGTGAGAGCTGCTATTAGAGCGTTACCTTAACTAATATAACACCTCGAAGGAATATGGGAGAATAAAATGGAAACAGGGATAAAAACGGCACTGTGCTAGCACATAGGGAGGCTTGTTGAATAAAGTGCTCTTGCACAAATGCAGGCTGAGTCTGTGTAAAGGCACTAAACCCACCAGCCCTGAGACACCATGCCACATGTGAAAGCTCATACCAGGGTAGTAGCAGATATCCTTTAGAGGCTCCCCCATTCTTGATTTAGGAATGTCCTAGAGTCTAGACATTCTGGTTTAAAAGAAACTTTCATCAAGGGTAATCTCATGATCTAGTAATTCTAGGATATAATGTAGCTAACAGGTGAAGCTCTCCCCATGTATGTATAGCACATTGATCCATTTTTGTAGCCAAGTTTTCATTCAAGATGTGATTAAGGGGAGTTCTACAATTTGAAAAATATCTCTTATATGTGTAGAGTGGAAAACCAAATGAAGTAAGTTACATTTTTCAGTACAAGTCATGACATTATAAAATGATATTTAAAATGAATTTATATGTGAAAAACATGTCCAACATTTTATAATTACTTGTTTCATGCATATTCTCACAATTACTGTATTGTCACCATTATCATCAAATGTTATTCAAAATCACAGGACATTTGATACCTTACTGTTTCCTTACGGGCAGAGTTTAAAGTCCAATCTTTTCCCAAACCAATCCAACTAGGTGCTTCAGCAAATTCCAATCTTATTCTTAGAGCTTTATTTTTTATTTTCTGAGATACAGAAATTAGTTATCTTCACAATTTATTTATAAAACAATAATCTGAAAATTGGGTGGGTACCTTTACATATTACATCTATTTGAGCCTTTCTGCTCAGCTTGCCAGTATGATGACTTCAAAACCTCAATTTGTATGAATAAGTAACACTAGAAAGAGGCCTAAGCTTAGGGTTAGGAGATGTGGTCTTCAGGTCTGCTTGCTACTTGACGTTGATTTAAGGAAATGCATGAATGTCTTTGAGCCTCAAGTTTTAAATCTATAATATGGAGACAATAGTACCTACACCACAGGTGTGTGGTGAAGATGAAATAAAATTATATTTGTGAAAGTGCTTTGTAAACTGCAAGTCACCATAATGATGTGAATAGCTGTTTTGTAGTAACGACCTTACCAATTTATAAGTTTATAAGTTTTCCCTTAATCAGGTCCTATAACAATGGATGTTTTGTTTTCCAGGAATGAATGAACTAACTCAGTCTGTCTCTCTCTCTCTCTGTCTCTCTCTCTCATTCTAGTTCTATACCTCTACCCCTATCTCTCTCTCTCTCTCTCTCTCTCTCTCTCTCTCTCTCTCTCTCTCTCACACACACACACACACACACACACACACATTCTGTAATGCTGTTTTGAGAAACGTATTTTGTCTAAAGCAACTTCTGATGGTATTTCCTTTTTCACTGTGGGTGGAGTGAGGAGAAATATCTGGATAGGGTTGTTGAAAAATGAGAACAGCTGACTCAGTATTGGATTGCATTCATTGAAGTTTTATTCCTTCTGTGCAAGTCTGTAGAATTTGGTTTGCTAATAGGCAAATTTTAGTTTCTCCAAGGTTTGTGGGAGTTGGTTTGAAACAATGTATCTGTGTTGAGAGATCCAATAAGAAGAAGATAGGCCAACGACTTTGGAGTTCTTTTCACAATTAGATGTTGACAAAATGACTCTTTTTCTCACATTTTTCCTACATCCTTATCTTCTCTCAATTTTTCCAGGCACTAACTTTATTCAGACTTTCACTAAGGATAATGCCATTTGATAACTTTGAAATTAGTAAATTATGTAAACTTTACTTTCTCATTATAAATAAATGATTTCCCACAATTAAATGTAACGTGAAGAAAGCTTACCAAATTAAACCTAGTGGAAGCTGGGTCATGGCCTGTTTTCAGCTCTAAAACAACCACTCAAATATCTGATCCAGGCAAAGAAGTGACCTACAAGATGGCCCTGATACTGGGTTGAATGGAGGGACTGCCCCCATTTGCTGATTTCAAACAGGAGTCCTGTATTTGAGAGGCCCATCTACAGCTGTCTAAGATCAGAGCTGTCACATCGGGGGCAGTTCACTGAAGGCAGGGCCTGCTCGGATTACTTTGGGAACTACATGCTCCCATGGTGCCTCGGCTGCAGTGGACTTTTACTGACTCAGAAACCCAATCCATTTATGATATCACTACTAGCCTCCTGCAGCTAAAGAAAGGGCAGTGAAGATATTGCGCCTGATCTAATTTGATGTCAGTAGTCTCAAAGAACTTAGTATTTCCTTCTAGGTGCCGTTTTGGAAATTTGTGGGTACTCTTCTGGTTTTCAAAATAATCAAGGTGGAGAAGCATTTAATGGATGGAGGCCAGGGGTGCCGGATATTCTAGAATGGATGGAGCAACCAGTAACACAACAACAACAAAAATGTGTCTTCTATCTTGATAACTTTTTAATATCTCCTGAACTACTCTGTTTATAATCATCTGAACTCAGAACCCAAGTTAATCATGCATATAAACAGAAATAATTTTTTTTTGCCTGGTTTAGAAATATACTGATTTTTCTAAGAATGAACTACTCTGTCAAGTAAGGTAAGATTGTATTCTGTGTGCTTGGGAACTTTACCAAGGGCTGTTCATTGTTACAGAAAATCATGTTCCTGATATAATGCTGTTCATGGATCTTGAATCACTAACACTCTGGAATCAGTCTGAATGTGTTACTGTCACATGCATGGTGATTCTACATGTAGGACATACATCTGACTACTTCTGTGTGTCTTAGTGTAGTTGTGCCCATTGATTTACATGTTGAAATACATATTGTTATAAATTAGTGTTATTTTTCTCCTATGAGTACAGTTATGACATTCCTTGTTTTGAGATTATGTATACAAATAGGTTGTATAATATTATCCATGAATCTAATTTTAGGATAGTGAAAGAACATGACAAGACGTTTATTATCAAAAGGAGGTACTGAATGCAAAAGATTGAGAACGGCTGGGATTCATCATCACGGCTATAATGCTCACACTTAGGGGGAGAATCAAGATGACCCGAAAGATGTAACCATGACTAGTATGACTTGAATCCAGGGATTCAGCATCTTTGAAGCCTCCAAACCAAACTGGAATTTTCTTTGTGATTGGTAAATACGGGTTTATGGTGTAGGGGCTGCCTAGGCATCTCAGAGAAACTGTATTTTCTTTCTCAGGCTTTTGCAATAAATTACTTACTAATAGACTCTCAGTTTTATAGGGTAGAAAGGGCCACAGAAGACATATAAAACAACTTTTCTCACAGAAGAAACTCTTAGGCAACTTCACCTACAAGTCCAAAAGCTGTTGCTTTAGTGCCTCCAGAGATGGAAAACTTACTATCACACCAGATGATTCATTTTCAGTGTTGAGTGCTTCTTTTTAGAAAGGTCAAGCTAAAGTCTCTCTACTTAAAATTCTACTCTCTAGTCCAAGTTTGGTTCTCACTAGCAATACAGAACCAGTAGTTTTTACTTTCCTATATAGCAGCCCATCTTGTGTTTGAAAAGAATGCTCATGTAGTGATGGAATGAAGCCAGCACTGCAGCCAAGGCACCATATGAAGGTATGAGCACTCTGATGTGACAAGTGGGGAGTAGGGGCTCCCCAATATGAATCTCAGTTGAGGCCACCAGCCAAAGGCAATGAGACAATTTTCTTTAACTCCAGTATCAATTGCTTCACCAACTCCTCCCTTTGAATTGTCATGGTTAACTCCACCTACTTAATAGGAAGTTTTCAGAGGAGACAGTTTAGTAAGAAGAAGGAGCACACATCAATAGGTATCAGTAGAGACTTTGAACTTCATGCAGCTCTAGCCTCTTATATATCAGTTTACTGTGCTTTCCATGAAAGACAGAAAGCACAGGCTCAATACTCTATCAATGTTGGACATTTTTGGGAGCTCATAAACTCCACTATAGAAGGAAAAGAAAAAAATTCCTCTCTCTTTGTTCATCTTTCCTAATATCCAAGAACCCAGACCTTACCTAAGCAAATCCATTTTTTTTTTTCTAAATTATCCAACTCATCACCTTCTCAGCACTGTTGTACTCGCTGGGCTCCCCTACTTGAAATGCTTTACACTTTCATCCATATTGTTGCACGTCAGGCTGTGTCTTCTCATTCAGGTGTCAGCTCAGATGTTGCCTCCTCAGCAATACCTTCCTTGACAACATTTATACAAAGCAGTTTCCTGCAAACACAGTCCTTCTGTATTACATTCACTGTTTACATCCTTGATAGCACTTAACTATGTATGAAGTTAATTTAATGATTTATCTCATCGATTAATTTTTTCTCACTAACATTCAAGTTACGTGAAAGTTTGCAGACTGTTTGTTTTGTTCACTGCTGTTTATTCACGGCCTGGCACATGGTGCATGTTCAAAATTGTTTGCTGGGTAAATAAATAAGTAAATAGCAAGAATGGAACTCTTTGTTTTGCACTTTGGAGTATCTTGTTGAACTTAAAATTGGGGTCGTTTTGTTTTGTTTTGTTTTCCTCATTATGCTAATCCTGTAGTCTTTTCTCCAGGTTGTATACTCTTAATTCCTTGCACAGACACTTTTTAGTCTCTCATCTCTTGAAATGCTCTACTTTTTCTTCAATTTTGTTCTTAAAATGTGACTCATAGTATGGGGCACAATATTCCCTTGGTTTAGAATATTGTTATGCAGATGCTATGCTTCTGTCTTAAACCTTTTGGTCCGAAAAGTTTAGTGAGGATGTGGAACTTTGTAGTTTCCCTAGGAATACTTAAATTCTAGAAACACCTGATTAGGTCTAGTCTTGTGCTTTATTTTGCTTTTTATATGGATTGATTTTTAGTTGTTTTAGTATTTTTGGATTTCTGGACTCTGTCCCCTTCTGTGTTCAACTTATTAGTTATGAGTTCATTTAAATAAAATATCATTTAAAGGAGCAGTACTATGTGTCTTTGGCATAGAGTTCCTTATTGTATCCATGGTCTAAGGTCTTTCATCATCATCAACATTTCACCAAAAAAGGCACTATATTTTGATTTATTAGTAGAGAACAACAACAGACAAGGGACTTAAAAGTCTACACTGATATTAACATTTCTGTTCTTGAGATCTGTGTGACAATGACAATTTTCCGACCACTCTTTATATGCTCTGTGGCAGGGTTTCTGATTTGCTGTTGCCTATACACATATTATGTATTTGTAATTTCCCATGCTTCTCACTGTCCCTGCCAACTGGTGACTCGTGGTTTTGTGTATCTCCCAGGCCATGTCATGGACCACAGCCTATCTGACTGGTGATGAAGTGGTCAGCAGAGCAGCAGTGCGAAATCTTATTCCAGCGCCACCCAAACCAGAAAACATTAGTCACTTTGCCTAATATCTCATTATCAAGTGTCCTGCATGCTGCACTTGCAGGCATTAATTATGTTGCATCAGAAAAGGTTCAGGAAAGATAAGTTCAGTTATGCTGTTGATCTTTTCTATTTAGCCACAAGTTAAGGTGAGAACTCTGCTTACTATTCTATTCATGCACTACTAGACAAGTCTTGGCAGAAGCTGGAAGTACAGAGTGAAGGTCTACCAAAACATCTAGGCTTATTTGATTGCAACTAAAAATAATCCTACTTAATTATAAAATTCATAATTCTGAACAAATTCTAAGACAATAAATTGATCTACGTAGATACACTGCAACAGAGAAATGAAACCTTTTTCTGCCTGTGACTGCTAACCACATCAAAGATGGAAACTGAAACATTATCCTTAGTACTCAGTCACACAATGATGTTCTCCTTTATTATTTTGTTTGGATGCTCCTCTAAAAATACTTTATTGGACCTAGAGATCGAAAGTCAGTGATAATAGGTATAGATTTACCATACAGCAATTTTTCATGGATCTTTAAGAGATCATCAAATACAGAGCATGCATATCACTATTTCCTGCTCCTACAGGTATGACAGATACCCCTAATTGTTCCCTAATAGATCTTAGGGTGCCCAGGGCCTTGTCTGATGTTTTTCCCCCTTTTATACATATTAAGTATTTTGGTAATATATCTGAAAAAGTTGTGTGTAGATCAATTTTTTTAAATCAAATAATACTTTAGTTGCACAAACACTTCACTATTTAAAGGAATCCCACTGTGAATGCTTATGGTCACCAATTTATTTTATTCTTTTGCAACTTTTTAGTAAAATGAATCTACTCTCCTAAGACATAATTATAAGTAGCATGCCTCATTACTAATCAGCCAGATAAAGGGGTACCAAGAACCTTCTAAAATGATCACAAATCAAATTCAAACTGCTTCTACTAACTCTTCTCTCTAAAGCTTTGTAAAGTCAAACAATGGCTAATAAGTCCCTCACCTGTGAGCAAGGCAATATACTCTTTAAAATATACATATATATATATATATATATATATATATATATATATATATATATATATATATATATATAATTTTTTAGAGGGGATTTTTGTTTATTTTTTTTAATTGAATTTTATTGGGGTGACAATTGTTCATAAAGTTACATAGATTTCAGGTGTACAATTCTGTGATACATCATCTATATGTCACATTGTGTGTTCACCATCCAGAGTCAGTTCTCCTTCCATCACCATATATTTGATTACCCTACAATAATTCTTTATTCATTTGAACTTCCAATTCATTAAAATGATATTTGTTGAGGTTAATAGATGTTAGTATTTGTATTTATTCCTTTAATGCTTTTTTAGTTTTACGGACCCAACTATTTAAGGAGTTATTAGAACTTAGAGGGCCTTTATGAACAACATTTCAGATGAAAAACACATGTCCATTCTAACACATTCTCTCAATTTGTTGAGTGTGGTTTTAGAAACTGACTGATATGTTCCTATTTAAGCTTGAATGTAATCCTGAGTTGACACAAGGAATTGACGTCTATGTGCTATTTGACAACCTTCATTTTTTTAAATAGAACAAGTTGCCTACAATTTGAAAATATTTATGGCCATTCATGGTCATGAAAATATTCATTGATATTGCTTCTAACTTCAGTGACCTGGAAAAATGCCTTACTTTTTAGTTTGTCAAATCTTTCATACCAACCTCCCCCCGTCTCCCAGTTTAGGCATATTTACAGAGATTTTATTTGACGAATTAGCCAGGTCTTTTCTAAAATCATGTTTCTATTCTGGAAGAAATAGATTTTATTGATCATCTACTGTGTGTTCATCAGTGTGTTAAATATTTTCAATTAATTTTTCTCAATTAATATCCCTAACTCTATAGAGAAGCAGTAATTGAATACGTAAGAAATATGCTCAGTGCTGTACAACTAATTTACAGCAAATCTGGGAATGAAACCCAGGCAGTATGAATCATTAGTTCTGATCATGTTGATCAAATCAAAGACTATCACAGTCCCTACAAACACGGAGTAATAAATGGATGTGCAAATAAAGATATGGATGGTCTTTGTCTTTTAGCTAGGACAATGTCAGTTATGATGTGATGACAGTGACTTTGATTGAACTATGTTAGACCCCCATTTCAGGAGGAAGAACAACCTATTAAGGCTGAAAGCATCTTCAAAATATGCCTGAAAATTCTACCCTTTTAAAATTTCAGTTAACAGACATTTATTGAGAACTTACTAGCTATTCAACATTGTATTTAGCACCAAAGATGGAGAATAAGATCAGTGTCTGGAGGGTACCACAGTCTAACTAAGGAAAATAGAAATTATGTAGACAATTACAGGAATACAATTGGCAAATTATTTTGGAAAGCAATTTGATAATATTTCATAAACACCTATTAGATTCTTGAGATACTCCAGGCCCTTGAGATACTTTAACATGTTTAATTTTCACAAAGAGCTGAAATGCAGGTAATAACCCCATTTTAAGGAGTATGAACATTAAGATTAGTAGCATTTAAGCATCTTTCCTAAAGCCATTCATCTGAGGGGTGGAGGATGGTAGTGGTGGGGAGCCAAGATTTGAATAAAAATCCGTTTCATGATAAACACCATATTTTTTCTCAACCTAACCAGCTAAAGTCTAGCTAATAACATAAAGATGTAAGATTTATCAACAGTAACCATCTTGTCCTAGAAAAGTTTATCAGATTCTTCCGAAAGCACTGACCATCAGGAATTAAACAAACAATGGGAAATAAAATTGAGAGGGCTGGAGTTGAGGTGTTTCTTGAGGAGGCCAGTTGGGGTGGGTGGGCAGAGGCACTGGGCATCTTGATATTGGTGTAAGGTGATCTGGAAGGGAGGAAGAGTCAAATGGGTGCCAAAATTGAAGAGAAAATCTTTTAACAGGTGTTTTTGTTTGTTTGTTTGTTTGGCCAGTAACTCTCAGAAAGGAAAGGAAATGTAATTCAGCTACCTAACCTGTTACCTATCTATTTTTCCTAGTTTCTTTATGCCTTTGGTATGAATTAGCTTTTGCAATATAACTAATTCACCCCAAACTTGGTAGTTAAAACAACATTCATTGTTTCTCACAATTCTTTGGGTTATCTGAGTAGTTCTTTTGATCTGGAATAACTCCTCTGGGAATGGGTGGTTTTGGATGTGCACATTCACGTTTGGGGCATCAGCGGGGACAGCTGTGCCTCTCTCGAGATGGTCTTTTCTCTTCAGAGAAGCTAACCCAGGCTTATTCACATGTCAACTGTGTTCCACGAGAGCAAAAGCAGCAACTTCAAGGTATAATGAGCCTTAGGTTCAGAACTTACACAAAATCACTTCTGCTTCATTCTTTTAGTCAAAGGAAGTGACAAGTCCAACCCACATGGAATGTGTAGCTGGGAAATAATATCTACTTCTTGATGGGAGGAGCTACAAAGAATCTGTGGCCACTGGCAATATACACCACTTTGGATGGAGACGTGAAGATTCCTGGTCTATTATCAGCAATTGCCAAAAGCAAATGTCTCCTTGAATGTCTTGCTAATCTGTATCAGTTATCACTCCCAATCACTCTGTCAGTAAAAAACCTCAAAAAGCAATGTTTTCTGTGGAGAGCCATGATAAAGTTTTCTACAAAAGGAAAAACATTTGTTACAATAAATTTTTAGAATTAGCCACATTACAGTTGTAAGTTCAAAGATGGTTTCACATTTTAACCAAGCTTTTAAAAGTATTTGACATTGAGGAAATGTCACAGTAACAGTGCTCTTTGAACTGTAGAGCTGAGGCATGAATTCTGCAATAAATTGACATGAGATTTTCAAAGGGGAAAGATGAACACTTCCCCTTTAAGGGAACATTATGTCTCGGAAAACCTGAGAAATTCACAGAGCTTCAAAGTGAAAATTGAAAATAACCCCAAATTTACTTTCCCAGATTATTGTAAATCCAAGAATGAACATTATGCGACAGCAATTTCCCAGAAGCTGCTAGATGTGATTACAAATGTGGTCATCGTTCCTTTATGGCATGAGCCATCAATCACCCTGACTACCACAACCTATTGCCAAAATAGCTCCCTAAGAAGGTCTTGTGACTTGGGGGCTAACTGCCTCAATGAATGCTTATGTTTGTGTCCAAACACCAGTCTTTCCTGTGTTTTGACTCATGTCCCACTTCATGCTCCATGTCACCAGGTCTTTTAGAGACAACTCATCAATTGTGCTGACCGCTATGAGAATGCCAACATCTTTAAGATGCCAACATCTCTAAGAATATCACGTCCAGAGTGTTCCCAAACTTCCAGGTTTACGGATTTATGGATTTCAAAAAAAGTAATTGGTTCTCTTTAGAGGTAGAGAGATTGGCTGCTTTGACAACTGTATGATGCACTTTGCTTTCTGTGCCTGTGGAACTCAAAGTTCCTTTTAAGCACTTGCTTTAACTCTCCCACCTCTCGAACTTCCCTATCTTATGGCTTAATAGTTCAAGGACCTTTCACTCAACAAGTAATTTGATTGAGCCCCTGCTGTGTGGCAAGGAGGCACTGTCCAAGGTGCTGGGGATAGAAGAGAACAAAAGAGGAAACACCCTGCTCTCATGAATGCTCATCATTATTCATTTGCCCTCTTCTCTCTAACCTAAACCTCACTAAAACTTCCCTCTCCTGTCCTACTTACCAAAGAAAATCTAGTATGAATACACTTATGAATAGGTATTAAAAACCTGAGGAATGCAAGGGGAGATGATGGACATGATTTGCAGTAGCAGTCTTGGTAGGTCTTCCAAAAATGTCCTGTTACATTTATAGGACCACAATTTAACATATTTAGACAGGACGTATTTTAATAATGTCAAAGACATTGGTTGAAACTTAAAACATCAGACTTGTTTTATTTAAAAAACTGTTAAGTACTCAGTTTAAATGTTTCCTTTCCCTCTCATTTAATTTGAATGAATGCACAGAGCATCAAGTAGCCACAGGTTTGGTCATTTCATTGAATTAAAACAGAAAATATGATGAAATACCAAATAGGTGGCTGGATTGCATTTTTCACTTTCTGTATGGACAACTCAGCATTTTATTTTAAGAATCAAGGAATGAGCTTAACATAACTTCAATACAACCAACCTGCTTTATGTCTCAGGACAAGTTATGTTCATTGAGTTAGGTAGTATTTCAAGGAAAACTTGACAGTTTGGATGAATTTATATGAAGTCTCTCGTCATAGTGGGACCCATAAATATTTTAATGTAACAAACAGCAGAAGGTAGAGAATCTGACTTGGGATCAGTGAGGAAACAGGATTTTATCCAAGAAAATTGCTTTCTGAAGTAAAAAGTATAAGGTAAATTATTCTACTATGTATTTATATATACAACCGGCTCCTCAATAGAAAGGGGCAAGCTTTCAATTTTTATTTTTATTCTGTTTAGGTACCATATTGTGTACTTACCACATACCGAAATTTAGTGTCTGAAAGTGCATTATATGCATCTCATTATAGCCTCACAGTAAATAAAGGCATAGATATTAGTGTTCCTGTTTAACCTATGAGAGAACTGGGGCACAGAGGTTAAGTGACTTGACAAAGATTGAAGTCTCCAAGTGAAAGGTCTTTAATTCAAAAACAGAACACTTAGATTTTAAGCCATTCTTTTTAACCACGAGCCCACACCACACCCTGAAGTGTGTGTTTCCAGAGGCTGAGGGTAGAATCTTCTGTAGCATAAAGGTGGATTGGATTTTGAACTCTGTATCCCCGAGTTCTAGTTCCCTCATCTGTAAAATGGGGACAATGATGCCTATTTTGACAATAAAAATGAAATAGTATACATGGAAGAACAAATGCATTTTCTGGTGCTGTTCACAAAATTTGAAAAGACAGCATATGATTCACAAATATTTATTGACTTGGATATGACATAGAGGAAACATTTCACACCATTTTTCACCAACTTTCAAGGGGATGTTGGAATAAAGTCACAGATATTGCGACCTCAACCTGAACATTTACATCTATGCCAAATGTGAAGTGAATGTACGAAACCAGGCATCAGGAATGCTAAGAGCAGCCAAAGGTAATCCACCCCACAAATTCAATGGACTTCAGAAGGGCTGCTTCAGAAAAAAGATGAAGTGGTCTAATGACTATGACTCAGCCTATAAATAAGGTTAGCTCTCTCTTATAACAGGTATTATATTGTTTTACAAATTGGAGCACAATATACTTGAGTTGATTCATAACTGTGTCCTATGAGGAATGGTACAAGTGACATTTTTGCCTGGAGAAGAGAAGTCTTGTGGGACACAAGAGTTTTGTACAGACACTTGAATCATTGCCAAGTTACAAAGAGACTCCAGTTTCATGTGGCCCCCAGGGGTAAAACTGGGGTAGTGGATGGAAGCCACAGGATGACCGATTTTAGCTGAGTATAAGGAAGGATTCTCTAACAGTTTTTGCTGTCCAAAGAGGCTTCAGGAAGTAGTAAATTACCAGACTCCCATCTCTGGATCTGTTCAAGCAGAAGGGATCCTGGCAGCTAAACTGAAGTCATCTCCTAATGCTTCAGGACTTCAGAGGAACTTATTCCAAAGCCAGAAGGTGATGAAAGGCTTCTCCACTTTGCCTATCATAAAAGCTCTTTGTTATGCATCTTGCACACGAACTGGTAAAGATCTCAGGCCTTTTAGGTGTTTCAGTTCTTACAGAAAACATGGTAACTAACCCTAAGAGATAGCTAGTGTTTTGTCTCGACTAATGAATTATTTGTCCTAGAATATAAACGATTTTTTAAAGATTTGTATTAAAAAGTAGCTCTTTTCTAAGATTAATTTTTGTCATCCGCTGAGTCAGTAAGAACCTAAAGCATGATTGCTTTTTATTGTATTTTTTTTAAAAAAGATTTGTATTAAAATATAGTTAACATGTGATATACTAGTCTCAGGGGTACACCATAGTTATTCAACATTTATATACCTAAAGAAGTAATCACCGTGATAAGTGTACCATGCTATCATAATATTATTAACTATATTCCCTATGCTGTACATTACATCCCTGTGACTTATTCATTTTATACCTGGAAATATTCCCCTTCACCTTTTCCCTCTCTTTAAAAGTTTTCAATTATAGCTGACATTCAATATTATTTTATATTAATTTAGGTGTACAACATAGCAAATATTTATATAATTTAAGAATTGATCCCCCTCACTAGTACCCACCTGGAACTATACATAGTTATTACCATATTATTGACTATATTCCCTATGCTTTATATCCGCATGATTATTTTGTAACTACCAATTTGTACTTCTTAATCCCTTCACCTTTTTCACCCACCCCAACCCCCTCCCATCTATCACCCTGCTAAATCTACTACCCATCTGATACCATAAATAGTTACGACTATATTCCTTATGCTATCCCCATGACTACTGTGCAACAACCAATTTGTACTTCTTAATCCCTTCTCCGTTTTCACCCACAACCTCAACCCCCCTTCCATCTGGCAACCATCAAAATGTTCTTTGTATCTATGAGCTTGTTTCTGTTTTCTTTATTTATTATGTTCTTTAGAGTCCATGTAAAAGCGAAATGACATTGCGTCTGTCTTTCTCTATCTAGCATGCTCCACTCAGCACAATACCCTCCAGGTCCATCCATGGCAAGAACGCACGCCCTTCCACAGCTAAGCAATATTCCGTTGCATATATGTACCACCTCCTCTTTATCCATTCACCCATTGACAGACACCTAGACTGCTTCCACATCTCAGCCATTGTAAACAATGCTACAATAAACATATAGATACACATGTCCCCTCCAAGTAGTATTTGGGTTTCTCCAGATAAATTCCCAGAAGTGGAATTACTGGGTCCTTTATTGTCTCTTGTTATAGCCTTTGTTTTAAAGTCTATTTTATCTAGTATAAGTATTGCTACTCCACATTTTTGTTGTTTCCATTTTTATGAAATATCTTTTTCTATCTTGTTACTTTCAGTCTCTGTGTGTTTTTCGATCTGAAGTGAGTCTCTTGTAGGCAGCATATGTAAGGGCCTTATTTTCTTATTCATTCAGCCACTCTATGTCTTTTGATGAGAACATTTAACTCATTTACACTGAAAGTAATTGTTGATAGTTACTGCCATTTTATTTTTCATATTTTCTTCTTCCTCTCCTCCTCCTCCTTCACCTTCCCCTTCTTCTTGTCCCTGTAACATTTATTGTAATAGTGGTCTGGTGGTGAACTCCTTTACCTTTTTCTTGTCAGGGAAGCTTTTTATCTGTCCTTTGAGTCTAAATGATAGCTTTGCTGGGTAGAGTAATCTTGGTTGTAGGTCCTTGCTTTTCCTCACTTTGAATATTTCATGCCAATCCCTTCTGGCTTGTAAATTTTCTATTGAAAAATTAGCTGACAATCTTATGGGAGCTTCCTTCTAAGTAACTAACTGCTTTTCTCTTGCTCCTTTTAGGATTCTGTTTGTCTTTAACCTTTGGCATTTTAATTATAATGTGTCTTGTTGTGGGCCTCTTTGGGTTCATCTTGTTTAGGACTTTCTGCACTTCCTGGGCTTGTATGTCTATTTGCTTTACCAGGTTAAGGAACTTTTCCATCATTATTTCTTCAAATAGGTTTTCAATTCCTCATGCTCTCTCTCTTCTTCTTCTGGTACCTCTATGATGCAAATGTTAGTACCCTTGTTGTCCTCAAGGTCCCTTAAATGATCCTCCTTTTTTTTTTTTATTTTTTTTTATTTATTCTTGTTTCTTGTTGCTGTTCTGATTGGGTGTTTTAATCTACCTTATTTTCTAAATCTCTGATTCAGGTCTCTGCTTCATCTAATCTATTGTTGATTCCCTGAAATGTATTCTTCATTTCCATTATTGTATTCTTTATTTCTGCTGGCTCACTTTTATGTTTTCTATCTCTTTATTGAAGTTCTCCCTATGATCATTGAGCAACCTTATACCAGTGTTAAGAACTCTGCATCTGGTAGATTGCTTGTCTCCATTTTGTTTAGTTCTTTTTCTGGAGCTTTGTTCTCTTCTTTCATTTTGGATATTTGTCTTTGTCTCTAGATTTGGCTGCTGCTCTGTTTTTGTTTCTGTGTATTAGGTAGGGCTGCTATGTCTCCTGGTCTTAGTAAAATGGCCTTATGTAGTAGGTGCCCTGTGGGGCTCAGTGGTGCAGTCTTTTTGGTTATCTGAGGAAAGTGCTCCAGGTATGTCCCTTTTGTGGGTTGTGTGTGCCCTCTTCTTGTAGTTGAGCCTTGGTTGCTGTTTGCATTTCGGTGAGAAGGATTGACCCACGGGCTGATTGGTTGTGAGGACTGGTCGTGTCTACAATGAAGGAGCTGTTGTGGAGGCAAGATTTGGTTTAGCAGGGCTCTGGTGCCTGTCCAGTCTTCCCTTTGTGTGTATGGTACTCGAAGGTGACCAGGTGATGCTCCTGCTTGGTCAAAAGCTGGCCATGAGGCATGCCAGCCCCAGGACCTCCTGGGAGAGGCCCTGCCACAGGCCAAGTTTAGCCACAAAACAATCCACAGATGGCCACCACCTGCACTAGGCTTGGAGGTGCCCTGAGATGAACAGCGAGCTGCCTATAAACAGTGAACTGAGAGGCCAGCTGCCAATAGTGCCAGGCCTGGCACTGCTCAG
Source organism: Rhinolophus sinicus (assembly GCF_036562045.2). Lineage (NCBI taxonomy): Eukaryota > Metazoa > Chordata > Mammalia > Chiroptera > Rhinolophidae > Rhinolophus > Rhinolophus sinicus. The sequence goes on along the minus strand of NC_133759.1, from coordinate 46,454,954 downwards.
CAAGAGGTATGGTATATGCTGAAGCCAGATGCTGCTTGTTTGGGGTTTGTGAACCACTGAGAGATTTTAGGAAGGTCCACAGCATGAGCCATGATGTGCTGTTTGTATGGAAAAGCCACTGGGAGTGGATTGGGTTGGCCCAAAAGTTGGGTGAGGCAGGGACCCAGGTAATCACTAGAGCAGAGTGGATGAAAGGTGTTAGCTACGTTGGTGGAGACTCAAATATGGCAGCCCCCGGCATCTGCATGCCAGGAGTGGGGAGGGCTTAACAAAAAAACAATGGATTCAGCCAACACTTCTGTCTGGGAGAAAGCTTTTCCTCCATCCCATACCCTGAAGCCAGATAAATCAGTTCCTCACTGTATGTCTCTGGTGCCTTTTGAGCTGCTTCCCCAGCAGTGGTGCTCAGAGTACATGAGTCCATCAGCATTTAAGACCACATGTGGGTTCTTTAAGAGGAATGACTGCTCCTCTAGCCACCGTCTGTATCACTCAGGTATAATCTACTGGTTTTCACAGCCAGTGGTTATGGGGACTTTTCTGCCTTGCATTGGAACCCTGTGCTGGGGACCCTGGTGTAGGCCTAGTACCCCTCACTCCTTGGGGGAGGGGGGAACCTCTGAAGCTGAGATAGCCCACCCAATTTTTAATAGTAACGTGGGTGTGGGACCTACCCATTTTAGATCTTTACCAGTCTCAAGGTTGCTTTTCTGTATGTCCTTAGTTGCATGACTTTGGTTCAGGTGGGCTTCAGTTGGTTCTTAATGATGGTTGCTCTGTACTTTAGTTGTAATTTTGATGTGGTCATGAGAGGAGACAAGCATAGCATTTACCTATTCTACCATCTTGACCAGGAATCATCTAGGCAAACTTGTTCAGCTTCTTTTGATGGCTTTTCTGATTTATCTGATCTTCATATATTATTGTTCCTTACAACTTGTCTTTGTGACTACTCCCTGCATGCTGTGCCCTCTTCATCCTTCAAACCTCAGTATAAATGTCATGTAATCAATGTATTGTTTATTAACCCTGCAGTATAAATTAGATCCCTCTATTATGGCTTCTCATTAATATCTCATTTTTCTTACATAGTACTTATTAATATTTGCATAATTACTTGTTTAACATCTGCCTCTATAACTGTATTGTGAACAATCTTGTTCATTGTTCTAAGATTACTACCTTGCAAATAATAGATTCTTTACAATTTTCAAATCAATGAAGCCTAGTGTATCAAAAAGGAAGAGTTTGTGCTTTGTATTTAGAATGACTTTTTGAGCACTGACAGCTCTGTGAGGAACACTGAGTTAGACTTGAATTCAAATATTAGTTCCATTGATTATTTGATGTATACCTTTGATCAAATTACTCAAATATATGGAGCCTCAGTTTACTCACGCATAATAACATTACCTTTTATTGGTTCTTGCAAAGAATATACAAGTAAAAACAGGAAAATGTCTATCATGGTACCATGGGTCCTGTTAAATCTTAGACACACTGATTCTTAAACTCTGTGTGTTATGAAAACAAGCACATGCATGGCCACACATATACAGAAACTCAACAACACAATGTCTAAATATTCCCCAGAATATAGTGTATGCTTTCTTTTACTCTCCAATGCTGTCATCAAGATTTGTGATCCTAGACTGGTTGTCACATTCTTTGTTTTGTTCTTTTACATTTTTTGAAGTTGGTTTTAATATGTAAAATATAGCCATGGGCTTCTTTTCTCTTGCCTTCATCTGACTATGAAATACATGATGAACAAACATAAATTTTTCTGGGTAAGATTTTTTTTCTGTATCCCCAACCTAAACAAGCCTGTTTCCTTTGAAGAAGAACCTTGGAAATCAGCACTTGTGTAGACCTAATGTTAACCCTTAGAGTACAGAGAAGACAATGAAACATCCTAAGAGATGGCTGATATGGCCATCATATAGAAGCCAGTTTTATAATTGTCACTGAATTGATGGATCTGAGACATTTAAAAAAAATGTTTGGGATGATGGCAACGAAAATGGCAAAGTGACTTCTGAAAATTCTCTCCATAAGAGCAATGAGAACACTGCAAAAAAATGTCAGAATCAAAACTTTCAGAGCTCTGAAAATTAATCAAATGCTTTCAGCACTCCAAGGAATATTAATTCAAGAAAAATAGCTTTTTTCTTTTTAATAATCTCAGTAAGAACAGAAACCCTTTTTTGCATTTTAACTTTCTCACATCCTTGTTCCCTCTCCTCAATTCTGCAGTAGCCTTGAAAACTAATAACCCACAATCATGGCGAAAAATAGCATTCTGGAAGCCACTGGAGTGGCAGAACAAAGTATATTCTCAGACTGCAGTGGAATGAAATTTGAAATCAACAGGAGGAAATTTGGGAAATTCACAAATATGCATAAATTAAACACCCACTTCCTAAATACCATCAAATACAAAATCATAAGTAATTAAAAGCTAGTAGAACTAATAAGTAAGTTCAGCAAGGTTGCAAGATGGAAGATGAATATAGTAAAATCAACTACATTTTTACACACTAACAATGAACAATCCAAAAATTAAATTAAGAAAAGAATTACATTTACATCAAATAAAAAGAATAAAACACTCAAGAATAAATTTAACAAAGGAAGTGAAAAACTAGTACACTAGAAAATACACGTATATTTACAGTATCTCTTTCTCTCGCTCTCTCTCTAGATATATATATGTACATATATATATCTAGAGAGAGAACGAGAGAGAGATATATTTATGTATATGTAGATAGATAGAGAGATAGATATAGCTAGATAGATGTATATATAATGGAATATTACTCAGCCATAAACAAGAATGAAATCTTGCCATTTGTGACAATGTGGATGGACCTTGAAAGCATTATGCTAAGAGAAATAAATCAGACAGAGAAAGAAAAATACCATATGATCTCTCTTTTATGTGGAATCTAAATAAAGCAAAAACAAAAAATAACTTCATAGATACAGAGAACAGATTGGTGATTGCTAGAAGTGGTGGGGGGGTAGGGTGGGAGAAATGAGTGAATTAATTTTTCTCAGTTTAAATAAAATGATTCTTTAATGGTATGTGAATAATATCTCAATTTTTAAAAAAAAGAATAAGCAAAAAGGATGCTTCTAAATATTCATCTATCATCTTTTTTTGTGCTAGACAGTTACAGCTTTATTTCGTTACCTCCCCCTGCACAGATTATTTATGCAAACATAAGGCACAGGAAGGTGAAGTGTCATGACTGAAGTCACACTCGTTCTAATAAACCACAGAAACATTTTCACAATACTGCCTCATTTGATTCCTTAGCATGTTTAAAAAATCAAGTTGTTCCTTAAGGCTGATAAATATGCAGTTAATAGCTAATACATTTGGTCAAGGCAACCAAGCAAATTTTTAAGTGTGGACAACTTTGTTATGAATAGTATATGCTTTAATTAATAAACATTTATTGAGAATCTGCTTAACTGTAAGTGGTCCTATGCATTTAACGTACATGTTTTTAGGTTTAACAAGTGTCCAGTGCCTTGGTTTCAGGATCCTACAGTGGGTAACACACATCTGTTCCCTGCCATCATGGAACCTATAGTCTGATATTATTGGTCTCCTATTACATGTCAGGTAATGTGCTGGGCTCTGAGGCTACAGATTTTAGTATACTTTCAGCAATTCTTTTAAGAGATTGGATTTTCCACTTAACAGAGAGATTCCAAGAATGGAGGGGAAGAGGGTTGGTATCTGGGGTGAGGAGAGGAGACTTTTGTCTATCCTCAATGATGGTTGATGTGTTAGTTTGTGGAAAGAATTTGGAAAGGTGATAGCATGCTGTATTTCCCCCAGATCTCCTTTATTTCTGTTGAATTTATCATTCATGGGTAGAAACATATTGGCTTAGCGCTTTGCACTATCCAACAGAAATTGATTTAAACAGAAAAATTACCATATGTAGAAAATAATTTTCTATAAACAACATGTTGTCACTCTCAAAAGAAAATATGTGAGAATATTATTGGTGGACTGCCTGTGAATACCAAGCCAGTATTTGGCAAAACCCCTTAGCTAATATCTAACTCTGAAAATATTACGGAAACTTAAATAACTGCAGTTTTATATGCTGCTTGGAAGATGTTACCTCAGGTGGATGAGTCCCTTGAGGGCCACCTTGGACCATTATTTATGTACTGTCTCTGAGTCACCAGTTCCGTTTCATTTTGAGCTCCATTTCCTTATTTCCCTCCCTGGAATCAGAAACTTGGAATTTGCTCATTTGATAGTTTGGCTGTTTCCTTCCTCAGCTAAATTTTGTGCAATGTGTCCCAAATACTTTTTTGAAGAATCAGTGGAAAAATTCCTTTATAAGTTTCAGCATTCCCCGAAAGGAAACAAATGATTTAGCCAATATAATCAATCACTACATTTGCTGAAACAAACACTGATACATGATGGATTAGTCAGAAAGTTTTAGGTTGCAAGTAACAAAACATAACGACTCAACTGACTTAATGATAAAGCAAGTTATTATATCCAAAAACACCCAGGAGTTTCAGAGATAAGGCAGTTATTAGGCATGGCACCAACAGTGGCTTAATGATGTCATCAAGGACCTAAGTTGTTAGAATGAGGCCAGAATGAGCTCTGGCCTCATTCTAAGGCTAGGTCTTCTCATGGTTGCAAGATGGCTGCCAACAGCGTTTCCTTTCCTGCATTCTCAGTGAGCCTATTTGGGCACACATTGTACTCCCAACCCCCAAACCCCACCAATCAATAAAAAATTGTCAGGGAAATTCGTGTACTAATTGATTTAGACTCAATCTAACTTTATTCCTGGGCCTGAGGCAAACTTACCCTGAGTTACAGACTTTTTGTTTTTCTAAATTAAAGTTTATTGGGGTGACAATTGTTAGTAAAGTTACATAGATGTCAGGTGTACAATTCTATAATAAATTATCTGTATCTCACATTGTGTGTTCACCACCCAGAGTCAATTCTCTTTCCATCACCATATATTAGACCCCATTTACCCTCTTCTAGAACACCCCCGCCCCTTATCCTCTGGTAACTCCTAAACTATTGTCTATGTCTATGAGTTTTTGTTCCTACATTTGTTTGTCTTGTTCTTTTGTTTTCAGTTTTATATACCACATATCAGTGAAATCATATGGTTCTCTACTTTTTCTGTCTGACTTATTTCGCTTAGCATTATAATCTCAAGATCCATCCATGTTGTCACAAATTGTACTATTTTATCTCTTCTTACCACCAAATAGTATTCCATTGTGTATATATACCACAACTTCTTTATCCATTCATCTACTGAAGGACATTTTGGTTGTTTTTAAGAAGACACAAAGAAATGGAAAGACATTCATGCTCATGGATTGGAAGACTCAACATAGTTAAAATGGCTGTATTACCCAAAGCAATATACAGTTTTAATGCAATCCCCATCAACATCCCAATGGCATTTTTTAAAGAAATAGAACAAAAAAATCATCAGATTTGTATGGAACCACAAAAGACCCTGAATAGCCAAAGCAATCATAAGAGAAAAGAACAATGCTGGAGGCATCACACTCCCTGACTTTAGCTTGTACTACAGGGCTACAATAATCAAAACAGCATGGTATTGGCAGAAAAACAGGCACATAGACTAACGGAATAGAATTAAGAACCCAGAAATAAAACCACATAAATATGGACAGATAATTTTTGACAAAGAGGCAAAAAACATACAATGGAGAAAAGACAACCTCTTCAATAAATGGTGCTGGGAGAATTGGATAGCCACGTGCAAAAGGATGAGACTGGACTGCTATCTGTCACCATGTACCAAAATTGACTCAAAATGGATCAAAGACTTAAGCATAAGACCTGGAACAATAAACTGCATAGTTTCTAAGAAAACATAGGTACTAAACTTATGGACCTTGGATTCAAAGATAATTTTATGAATTTGACTCCAAAGGCAAGGGAAGTAAAAGCTAAAATAAATGAATGAGACTATATTAAACTTAAAAGCTTCTGCACAGCAAAAGAAACCATCGACAAAATAAAGAGACAACCGACTGAATGGCAGAAGATTTTTGTAAACAATGCCTCCGATAAGGGTCTAATATCCAAAATATAAAAGGAACTCATACAACTCAACAACAACAACAAAAAAACAGCCCAATTGAAAAATGGGCAGAGGACCTGAAGAGACATTTCTCCAAAGAGGACATACAAATGGCAAATAGACATATGAAAAGATGCTCAACATCACTAATCATCAGAGAAATGCAAATCAAAACCACAATGAGATATCACCTCACCCCAGTCAGAATGGCTATCATCAAAAAGACAAATAATAACAAGTGTTACAGAGGCTGTGGATAAAAAGGGAGCCTCATACACTGTTGATGGGAATGCAGACTGGTGCAGCCGCTATGGAAGGCAGTGTGGAGGTTCTTCAAAAAATAAGAATAGAATTATCATATGACCCAGCAATCCCTCTCCTGGGTATCTCCCCCCTCACCACCCCCGCAAAAAAAAAGAGTTGCAGATTTTAATGCTTAAATGAGAAGAGATTTGAATTGGTGATCAAAAGAATCAAAAGCCTTTTCCACGTATTCTTTGATTCTTCATCTGAAACCAGGGATTTAAAACTTGGACTAATTGGGTTACAAGGTCTGCCTATGTATGTGTAAGGAAGAAACTATTAAGTTTATGCTTAACTAAATTTAAGTTTAGGCTTAATATTGAATTTGGAGTCCAGGAGAAATCAGATTGAACCCACAGAGACATTTCTTTTGATTGTTTGAGAGGCAGTACCGCATGATAATTTGGCTTGTTTTGAAATCTAAGTTTTTTTCAGATATGTTTGTACCCCTTACCTTTTGCATACCTGTGGGCCAAGGTACTTCAGACTTCAGTGTTCACATCTGTAAAATGGAGAAATTTTGCCTAACTTATTAAGTTGACATTTGACAATTGTCAATTGCCTGGCACATAAAAAGTTTTCCCATTTTCCATATCTGAGGACCGAACCAAAATCAGTCTATAATCAGGAATCCTCTATTATGTGCATTTAACATGTAGCTGAGCCTTCCTATAAATAACTTCACAGGAAACTCACATGGTTCTCTTACCACAGCAGTGTTTTCCTCAGGATTCATGAAAGATCTTCCCTGTCTCCACCTTCACCAGCCCCTGCCCTCCAATCTCCAACAAAAGTCCTTCAGGGAACAGATTTTCTTGTTATTCCAAGGGTACTGAAATATGAACTACATCCATCCAAACTCTCCAGCATTTGCTACAGTGCTATCAGGGCAGAGAGCAGTGAAAGCAAAGCTCCAACTGAGAGGTGGATGTTATATTGATATACCTGGAAGGCTTTGTGCCTCAGATACTAGTGGGAAGGAAAAAGTGACTGGGCTTCAAATTATGGACATATTTAAAAGAAGATGCTTTGCAATATGGATTCAGGGATATGAAGTACTATTTTTCTTTCCATTCCATTTAAAGCAGCAAAGAATATGTTTTGCTTTATGTATCATAGAGGAAAAATTTTATGTCTTGCCAATTGTGTTATTATAATTTTGTCCATTCACTTATAATTTATTTTTAGAAATCAATTAGTTTGAAATATGTGTGGTGATATGAAGTTTTTCTTTTCTTTTTTTTTTTAAATTTCATCTGTATCCTCGAACCAGTTTCTGGGGGAAAAAGATTGGCTTTACATGGTGGCTTATAAGTTCTTTATTTTAGAAACAGCCATTTGAATGAAGTCAAATAAAGCTAGGTATTAGTTAGTAATTACTTAAAGGTGGCTTAAGCCTCAGCCAGTATGCCAATTTTAAACTCTCTCTAATCCACACCACATTGAAGCTATTTTGCGTAAACGGTTTGCTTTTATTATGACACACTGAAAATCTTCAGCTAGAGATGAGACCCTATAATATAATGAAAGGAAATGCTGATTGAGGCGTTGAAGAGCACAGTCTTCTCCTTTTCCTCAAATTGAACCCTCTGGAAAACTCATTCGGATTGCAAGGATCCATGCAGACTAACGTCATTGTCACCTGCTGCTTTCATTTTATTTTGCAGATATATATATTTTACATAGAATTTTCCCTTTTTTTTCACCAGCACCCCTATTATTGGTAGTAAAATATTTATATTCCCATGATCTCTGCTTGTGTGTATGCACACACACACACACACACATGCACACACACACACACTCAGAAGAAAAATTGAGGAGAAGTGGAATATACAAGAGAAAACTGTACTTATGTAAAAAAGTGTGTCTACTGACACATGCTAAAACATGAGAGAATCCTGAAAACATTATATTAATGAAAGAAATCAGTCACAAAGGACTGCATATCATATGATTCCATTTATACAAAATACCCACAATAAGCAAATCTATAGAAACAAAGGTGTACGAGAGTAGCCTAGGCTAGGGGAATGGATAGCAGATGGGGGATGGTGGCTAAAGGGTATGAGGTTTCTTTTTGAGCTATTGAAAATGTTCTAAATTTGATTGTGATAAAGTTTGCACAAACGTATGAATATACTAAAAGCCATTGAGTTGTACAGTATTAGAATGTATAAAACTTAAAAATTTTAATAAGTATTAAGAATAATATAGAAAATTTTAAAAAATGAAATTGTTTGAAAAGCTTTTAAGTTTTGAGAAGGCAAAACGAATCATGTCTGTGGGTGAGATTCAACCTTCATGGGTCAAAACTGCAACCTCTCCTCCAAAGACAGTCCCACTGGCTAACCAGCAGAAATGATATCTGTGGCTTGATTGACTCCTTCAGAAAATGGATGCAGGTTTTGGTTATTTGGGGACATTAATGAGGTATCCCCGAACGACTTGGGAAATGTAAAAATCCAACTCTATTGTATACAATGTAGGAGAAAAGCCGTATTCAAAGGAATAAAAATCTGGGAAGGAGAGGGAGAGGGAGAAGAAGAAGAGGAAGGAGAAGAAAAAGAAGAGGAAAAGGAAGAGGAACAGGAAGGGGAAGGGGAAATGGAAGGGGAAGGAGGTAGAAGAGGAGGAGAAAGAGAAGAGGAGGAAGAGGAGGAAAAGGAGAAGGAGGAGGAAAGAGGAGGGAGGAGGAGGAGAAGGAGAAGGAGACAATTGAGTCTTTGGTGTGGACTCTCAAAAAAAAAATACCAAAAACAAAATATGATCTTTGGACCAATAACTCTGCATGAGCTTGTTCAGGCAAAGTTAGGACAATCTAATCTAAAATTCCTAACCTATGTGTATTGGTGATGTGACACTTACAATGGATGAGAAAGTACAGACTTAGCTCAAATGGTAAGACTAGTGAGTAGAACAATTAGGATTCAAGTCAGGGTGTTCTTTGCCCAGATCTCCTTTCTTCTCATCTTAAAATCTCAGCTGATGATCCCTGAATATCGGCAGAACTGGAGAATCGCACATATAGATTTGGGTTCTGAATCTGTGTTCTTGTGTGATCTTAATCTCTGAGAGGCTCACTCTCCTCTTTTATAAAAGCTACACTTTTGCATTAGATAATTTTAAAGGTCTCTCCCAGGCCTGAGAAGTGAATTAGTATTCAGAATACTGATACAAAAAGAGTTAAATTTCAGAATGACTAGTGCTTTTCATCACCCTGGCTTAAATTACCTTAAGGCTTTAAGAAACACTTTCAAGTAATACAGTCGTTTAACAGTTTAAATCTACATTAAACAGCGATGAGTCTACTGAGGATGCCCTTTTTGTGGGAAACTGAAAACTATAGAAATTCCTGAAGGGAGATTTTACCCAAGCTTACCTGACCCAGACATAAAAGTGACATGATGAGGGAAACCTGAATAATAACAATTTGTTCTTGAGGAATGAAGTAATGATTAGAGACAGATTTGTAATGTAAGCCACAGAGGTTGTACAAAAGGAAAATTTGCAAGATCAGTGCCTGGAGGTTGGATAAGAAATTCATTCCTAGTACACAATTGTTCCTGATATGTGGACCAATCCCACCCAACAGTAGGTGAGCTGTCACAGAAACTTGCTTTAACCTCAGTTGAAAAACATTCTGATTTCTGGTTGATGCATGTGCCGTGTTTCAGAATTAAAAAAGAAAATAAAGGAACATTTTTTTTTTCCTACAGAATTTCATTACTTGATAGAAAGTGTTCTGTTTTTTATTTTTTTTTAAGTTGACAAAGTCAAAGTGGTTTGTAAGAGAATTTAAACAATTCTGATCGGAAACACGGTGCTGTCAAACTGGTTAAAACTGAAGAAAGCTTTACTGTGACCACTTGCATTTACTATTGGAATAGCATGACAACGTTTTCTCCATAGTTTTGATCAATAATAACTTGTTTGAATACTTGCAATAATTTACTGAATGCTAGTTTAAAAAAAATCATATGAATTTTTTTCTCTCGCAGACCTGTTTTAATAGATAAGAAATAATTCATCTAATGATTGGCGCTGCATATTAAACAACTGTTTTTTTTCTCAAATGATCTGCTTATTGTGAGGCAATGCAACCTACCCTCTTTAAATCCAGGAATCATCTTCTCTTACTGCTAAAAAAACCTCTGATTGTTCTATTTGGGCAATTTAATTTTACTGGTGGCAGTGTGGGGGGCCAAATCTATCTAGTAGGCATTTTTTTTTTTCCATGAGTTTATAAACCTGAGCTTAAAAGAAGAGGCTCTTTGTGCCATTTCGAGCTGCCATGCAAAGCCAAAGCAGAAAGGTGTTTCCTTTGAATAGTTGACTCTGAGCAAGCTCTCACAGAGGGAAAAACACTGTCTAACTTGTCCCTTAAAAGTATGCACAAATCTTGAGGGCTTATATCTTCACTGCTCTAATCCTCACCCTTTAATGGCTTTTTCTTTTTCTTTCAGTCCTGAAACTGTGTGATAACTTGCCCAGAAATTCTTCTTATGGATTCTGTCTTTACATTGGAACAACTTGGCAATATTTGTACAGCAACAGGAAGAAAGGTCTTTTCTGAGATGTACAAAGAGGCAGAAGGTGTGTGGATCACTGATTAGACAAGGCGAGTGGGAGCAGAATATAACAGGGGTAGAATATAACTCAATATAAGTCAAAGAAAGTCATTTGACCTGTCCTTACATTCCAGAAGAAAACAGAAAATAGTGGGCAGATCAGGATTTCATGGTAAATCATGGTAAAAGAATTCTACGTAAATTGCAGTTACAGCGGTGGCTGTTGACTTCTTCTGATGACATTGGCAAAATACCCTCATACTCCCGTGTTGTGGTAACTTTAATATTTCTAATGTTTCCTGAATTACTTATGGAAGTTTCCATAGATATGCTAAGACATATTTTTAGAAACAGATGAATTGAAAATGTCCCATTTTGAATCAGCAAGCACCACAGGGGGAAAAATAATGACAACATATTTACAAAAAGCCGTCTTTCAAAGAGTTTAGCATAAACATGAAATCCATTATTAAGAGGAATAGTATTTCTCACAAAAATTACTCACATTTGTATAAAGTATTTAATATCTTACAGAAGTCTCACATCATATTTTATTATTTCTGATCAGAAGTCTCATGCCCATTATTTCACCTGTTTTTTATCATCTGTTTCACAGAAATGTAAACTGAGGCTAGGGAAGTGAGTCAGCTTGCTTTGCTCACTAATATTTTGCTTTCTGTCAAATACTGTAGATTGGCACAAATACTGTAGAATGTGGAACTGGACCAAATTTCACTTAATAAAGCAACTCTATACTAAGCCTAGTACACAAACAACAAACACATATTCAAATAAAAAAACCCTGAAGGAATCTAAGAAGCATAAGAGTATCATCAATGTTGAAAAAGCTCTTTTATTCAGAGCAATATCTTATGACTTGGGTAATGTTAAAAGATTATTCTAAAACTTTTTTGTAATTTCTTTGCACAGTGAGGAAAATGTGGTGAATCTTGTGATGGATGTGTCACTACACCAAGTAATTCTTCTGATATCGCTGATTGGATTATCTTGGAGGAGATCATCTTGTCATTATGTAATCAGTAGAAATTCAAGTAATTATTGTCTTTCTAGAGGTTGTTTAAAATTCCAAGTATTTTCACAAAACTGTGGCCAAGAAAATTTATAACATGTGCTTCTGAAGAAATTTAGTTTTCCCTAAGAAATCATTTTTGCACATGCAGACTTTAAAGTCCTTTCCTAACAAATTCAATTATTTCAGAAATCAAGGAGCAGGATTCTGGAGAGATGGTGACAAAGGTGGCATCATTTTTGAAATTCTCTAAATCCCCACATAGGAAACAGATTGTGCCAATAAATAGCAAACCCCAAAACCCATGACAACATTTGCAGAAAAACCAGGTTAAAGGTCTCCCACACATTCCAGAATACACATGGGTGAGGACAGCCCTTAATAGCCACAGGACCTACATGGGGCAGAAGGAAGCAGTGTGGTGTCGATGATCTTGAGAACCCTGAGAACAAAGGAACCCCAGAGAGCCAGCTGGCATGCAGAAGGCTCAACTGTGAACAGGTGCTTATCCTGACAGGGTTATGTCCTCTCCCATAAAGGGTAAGCGTAAGGGACAGATAGGACTGTGGCAGTGTGAGCGACAGGGACTTCCCAAACTTACATTTGAAGGCTTCCGCCCAGGATAGGACCTCAAACTGGGGAGAAACTACCCTGCATGGAATATAAATTGAGCAGGAAAGGCACAATATATGAATGGCTAGAGAAGGCCTCAATAAAGGTAAGGAGGGGCCAGAGCCAGAATCCCAGACAATGGGCGGCATATTTTTAAACACAGTGTCCATATAATAGATAATCAAGCTCTGTAATGTTGGAAATGATATCCTGAACTGTAGCTCCTTTGAAAGGTTTAGGTCAACAAATTCACATGAAAATATTTCACAGAAAATTATTTTAAAGTCAGATCCATACAAAGTTATCATAAGAAAAAGAAAATAAGGAGCAAAATAATTTCCTTGCACACAATCAAACATGCCAGAAACTCTTGTTCACAGACAGATTGTAAGGACAACATACTACTTAATAATGAGGGAAAAAGCATTAAGAAAGTGATATAAAGCATGAAAGAATAACAAAAAATCAGAACTTTCATGAATTTTTCTGTTTTTCAAGAGTCATCAATGAAGTGGCTAAGACAATGTACCATACGATAAACCACAAAAAAATGAGGAGATTGGGGAGTACATATGCGCAATGTTCTAATTTTTCGTAGGAATTTTATTGGTGGCAGTGATATTAGCCTCATATTCTAAAATGATTCTGTGTGTAATGTGGAAACAAGTAAACGAGTAATTATGAGGTGCTCTACCATTTTCTGTATCCATGTAAACCTTTATGTACACTGTCTGCATTGCCATTGTAGAAGAAAGGAATTATAGACATTAGATATAAGAGGTAGAGTAAAATCCTATAGTTTATATTTTAAGTAGGGGTGATACATAACACCTATGCAGTCAAAAATCCCTGTGTAACTTAGGTCAGCCCTCCTAGTAGGCAGATTCCCAACTGCCAGTCAATTGAACTGAGCAGGTCAATTGAAAAAAATCTGCATGTAAATGGACCCTTGTAGTTAAAACCTGCATTGTTCCAGAGTCAACTGTACCTGACCTCATTTACCTTTATCTATCACCCCTCCCCCCTTACCCTTTTGTAACTACTAAACTATTGTCTGTATCTATGAGTTTTTGTTTCTTTATTTGTTCATCTTGTTCCTTTGTTGCTTTCAGTTTAAATTTTAATTAAGAAAAAAGTCAACTGTGTTATATAAGCTCAAGATATATTTTAAATTTAATAACAGAATATATATCTTATATATGAATTATATATAGATATGTATATATTATAATTGCACATACCTTTTATCTTTTTTATAAAATACATATGTGTGTATGTGTATATCTTTACCCGGTCCTGAAATAGATCTGAAACCTTGACCAATCAAATAATGCTGTGCATATTAAGAGTCCACATTGTGTTTTTTGGTCCAGATTGGTTTCTTCCCAGTGTAAGAAACCAAACATTTGGGAGGAAATGGTTGATTCCAGGTCTCAGGCAGAAAACGTACAAGATGAATAAGGAAGCTATTAAATCTACTAGGGCCATGTTAAATGTACTCAGGAGCCAGCTTATTAAGGCTCCCACTGGTCAAAGATGAGGTCATTTGAACTTTAAAAAGGATAATATTGCAATTGATTGAAAGCTAAATATATTTCAAGTCATGGATTCATCATTTTGTGTGTGTGTGTGTGTGTGTGTGTGTGTGTGTGTGTGTGACTGCTTTTGGAGGATGATAAAGAATCAATTATTTATCTTGAAAATTGGAAAATAAAAATAATTAAGCATTATTCTGCCTTTTGTATAGGAAATGTACCACTAGTTAACCAAATAGAGGGTAAGGAGAAGCACCTCTGTGTAAACTATCCCTATTAATGAAAAAGAGCAATTAGAATATCACCACGTTGCAATCTCCTATGAATTTTTGGATCTAGACTTTGAACATCAAAAGGCACTCACATAACAAAAGAGTCAACCAGGCATTGTGTACCTCCTGACAAACCATCTATTATATAATTTTTTAAAATAGAGATATAACTCACATACCGTAAAATTAACCCTTTTAAAGTGTACATTTTAGTCATGTGTAGTATATTCACAAAGTTGTGAACCATCATAATTTTCTTATTATAGAACATTTCATCACCCTAAGAAAAAAGCTACTATCAATTAGTAGTCTTTCCCCAAATCCTAGCAACCACTAATCTATATTCTGACTCTAGAGATTTGTCTATTCTGCATATTTCATTTACATGAAATCATACAATATGTGGCTTTTTATGAGTGGTTTGTTCAACTTGCATAAATGTTTTTAAAATTTATTCAAGTTGTGGCATCTATCAGTACTTCATTTCCTTTTGTGGTTGAATGATATTCCATTGTATAGATATGTCACATTTTGTTTTTCCTTTCATTAGTTGATGGATATCTGGGTTGTTTCTACTTTTTATTGGCTATTATAAAAGCTATGAACATTACATTTTTGTATGTGTATTTGTGTGGACGTACATTTTTAATTCTCTTGAGTATATAAATCAGAGTAGAAAAACTGGGTTATATGGAAACTCTATATTGAACTTTACTGAGGAACTGCCAAACTATTTCCCAAAATGACTACCTGTAACCTTTCCAAAAGAATTGAACTTGATTCTGACCAAGTCCCTTGGTCCACCTCCTAATGTGCAGGACGTGCAAAGGCGAGAGGAACATGCTAATCTACAGGGTGATGGTGTTAGCAAAGCCCAGACTGTAAGGAAGTACACCAGCTCCATGACTTGGGTTTGTCAACAGATAAATTATAAAGAAAGGATGGAGGATGTATCTGTACATCAGGACGTATCAAGACATATAAAGCTTTAAAATAAAGAGAGTGCAGAGTAAACTACCATGCCTAGAGATAGATGATACAGAAATGAAAATATCATGTTGAATGAATTGAGATATTCAGTGCAGTAGTTCTTAGTCAAGAAAATTGGTCCAAATAAGTTTCTAAGAGAATGTGTAAAGTTGTGGACTTCAGTTTTATCCAAGTTATTCTTTACTTATACATCTTTGTGTTTGATTTATTTACTTGAAAAGGCCTGATAGCTACTGTTATATTTTCTCTTATTCATGTGTATTTACTTACATTTTCTTGTAACTTCAAAGTAACCAGTTTTAAAACTCAATTCTTTAGGTCTTTGCTTATTTTGCCCTCATAAACGACAATGTAAAATCATTTCAGGTATGAGTAGGTAAGGAAAATTCATTGCGTCAGAGACATTCTCTCCATGCCCAAATCGCAAATAATGATGAGATGTCACAGAATTAACCTGACGGTAATGATCTAAAAGCCTAACCATGTGTTGAAAGACAACTTTAAAATTTCCAGATTTTAAAGCCTGGCTCTGACTTAGGGGGGAAAAAAATCTATTTTCTCTCAGAAAATGACACTTGACCAGCTCTTCCTTTTTCATTCTGTTTTAAGCTTCTGCTGTTCTCTCTAAACTGGTTTCATCTGTGACAGCTAGCGAGAGCGCAAATTCACCACATTTTGGGTGCTGCCACTCACAAGCACTGTAATTGAGATACAGCAAGCAGTATCTCCCCCAAGCAAAGTCATTAAAAAGAGGGAGTGTGTTGCCATTTTCAAAGCAAGGTGTGATGTTAGAGGAGCTGGCTGTATGGGAAGAGTCTGACAGTTTGTGTTTTAGGGGATACTGTGTACGCCATTGGAATGGGTAATGCTGTTTCCTCTTTCAGGTTAATGTACACACTGACAGTAAAAGGAGGAGAACCAACACACTGACGAGCAGTGCACAACCAAGTGTGTTGGTGGTTCAGTGCCCACAGGGACACTTTGGTTTCTGGAGAACTTTAAAATTTGAGAAATTGCCCTTCAAAACAACAATTACAGGATGAGAGAGAAAAGAAGGATATAGTTCATACAGGTAGGGTGGGTTCAATGTTCGAGTTATCCCCCATTCCTGTCACACATTTTTTTTTTTATCAGTTTTTAAAAATATTTTTACCAGTTATTGTTTACCAGTGAATTGGTTCACTAACATTCTTCTGTAGAAGGGATAAAATAGGTTTTTTTTTCTCCCCTCTTTTGTTATTTTGACACAAGGATTGTGAAATTCTTGATGTGTTTCAATGATTGCAGTTATTTATGTTTGAATTCCCCATCTTTGGCCATTCAAAATCTCTTTGTTAGGTCCTGAGATCTTTGGCATGACCCCAGTAGTTTCAATTACATATTTCATTGGGGTCTGGTTTAATTGTTTGATCTTGGCCTATCTTACACATTGTTTACCCCAGCTATTTTTCCAAAGTTCTCCAATTCCTTTCACAGGAAATGGTCGAGACCGTACTCTAGGTGTTGAGTTTTTCTAAGTTGGCCATTGATTCTAGTCCTCTTCAGGGCAGAGTTAGAAACTTTTTTTTATTAGGTTGGCACAAAAGTAATTGAGGTTTAAAAGTTTAATAATTGCAAAAACCGCAATTACTTTTGCACCAACCTAATAAAAGCAGGTACATATCAAACAAATTTGAATTCATCATAAGTGAACATTTGTATTACAAATTCATCAGAGTATTACTTATTTTTTCCATCTAGTCTAATTGAAAATTCCAGACTTTGCAAGTAAAGTCTTTTTTAATTTGAATTATCTCGATCAGTTACTTAGAGTAGATGGGATGCTTAAACACAGGTTTATATTACTTCTGGAGTAAAGTGGAAATCGCTGCCATTTAAGGGCCTTTAGACATGAAACTTTATTGTCATAGATTACTTTCATCCCAACGTTAAGTCTGAATAACTATTATATATTCATCTTAAATTCCACTCTTTCTAAGGGTAATCACCCTTGATCTAAATTGTATTCTTGTGTCAGACTATCTTATAAGACTTTCAGGTTTTCTTTAGCACCACTATTGCAATTGGTAATGATATGTTGTGATATTATTTAAGAATTGTCTCCTACATTAAATTCTAAGTGCATGTAATCATGTAATTTATTTGTTTATTTTTCCCCAGTCCCTAAGATAGAGCCTCAAATATACATTGAATAAATAAATATAGAAAGATGGAATGCATTATTCATCCCAATGACTAAGGCTAAGGTTCTTCAATAAAATCTTACAGAGTTCAAAATGAATTGCATAGTAAAGAAAATTATTCTAAGATTTTTTTGTAGCTCCCTGTAAATTCTACTAGCCATGTTGCCACACATTTTCCCCCAAGATTTGCTTTTTGTTGTTGTTTTTATCTTCTCCACAATTTTCAATGAACCAAAGAGCAAGATGTCCTAACCCCTACTTGTTGGTATTTGACGATCAGTGTTGATTTCACTCTGATTAGAATTGGTTGATCTTTGGGTAGCTATTCCGAGAGGATAGTTGGGCTAAACTATTCTGCAAATGTTTCCCTTAGATGATTGCTTTCAGAATTGGATAAAACCTGGCTCTGCCATATCCTCCTAATTTTATCAGCTTAATTATATGACAACCTGTCATAGGGACAATATTGACAAAATATAAGAAGTAATTATCTTCAATCTGTCCTTGAATTCTAATATCATAAAGTGAAATATGTAGACAAAAGCTAATCACGATACAACCACACTGGTGTGTTGTAGTTCACTGATGTGAATTGTAAGTGAAATCTTCTTTACATGTCTTGTATAAGCTGTTACTTAGTAACATGACATTACATTGTAAATGAATTTAAGAATCTATCTCCCATTGATTTGAGTGATTAGCCCTACAAATGTACGATGTCCAAGTCAATTTATTTTGCTTATTTGTTTGTTTGTTTTTTAGAGATGAGGTTATTCATTGTTCAATTATAAAATCAATTGGTGGACATTTGGAAACATCACTTAAGACATTTCAGATATCTGCATGTGTCTAAACCTCTAATTCCTCGAATGTATATATGTATGTGTGTATATGTATGTATGTATATATGGTATTAATGAATTTAATATTTTGGAGAGAAAAAAAATTCTGATTTATAGGTCACATAGTAGAAAATATCATTTAGATGTTAATTACATTTGTGCAGCTAATATCTCCCATCTTACTGCTCCCTTATTTATGTTTCTATCAAATATATTTATGCTAAGTGAAATAAGTTAGACAGAAAAAGTCAAGAACCATATGATTTCACTGATATGTGAGATATGAAAATGAAAACAACAAAGGAGCAAGACAAATGAAGAAACAAAATCTCATCAACACAGGAAATAGTTTAGTGGTTACCAGAAGGTAAGGGAGGAGAGGGGTGGTAGATGAGGGTAAACGGGGTCAAATATATGGTGATGGAAGGAGATCTGACTCTGGGTGATAAACACACAATGTGATATATAGGTGATGTATTACAGAATTGTGCACCTGAAACCTTTGTAACTTTACTAACCATTGTTACCAATAAACTTAAAAACACACACACACACACTATATATATATATCTTCTTTGTTTTTTACCTGAGTCTTGGAGAATAAAAGGAAATGATGTCTTTGATATTAAGCAATATGTATTTTGAAATCAACAACCCATAGACATGTATTTTGATGGGGTTGGACCCACTTCCTGTCCCAGAGGTGAAGCTTGATTGGTTAAAACTATTCAGGATAATAACACTACCTTGTCATAGTTAAATCAGATAACTAAAGACAGAGTTTTATGTAGTGTGTTATATTCTCCTGGTCCCAAGGAGTGGATCATAGCTGAGATAGCAGGAATTTCAGGACTTCTGTATAAAGGTTATGGGAAGTGACCTATATTCTCTCCTACTGCATGTGAAACAGCAAGTATACAAACCTAAATGCCAGATATCATCTTGCTTTCATGAATGGAGCCCTCTTCAGAGTGAAGCTGACACTTTGAATGGCTGTGCAGAGAGCCAGACACTTGATGATATTATCTGACTACCTCTGTTGCCCACTAAAGCCATTCTAGTTCTGGGATGCTAGTTTGAGCCTACCCTATAATATTGATTTGCTTCCCTGGGAGTGTCAGCCTCTATCTGAACAAGGCTATGCTCGCCCTTAAAGTTGGTGGGTGTCAATGCTTCTGACTGGCTGCATATCCTTGGTTTCTTCATTCAGTTTATCCAAATTCATGTTGCATCTTCATGTTATTTATATACTTTGGGTTATTATCAGTGTATGATTTCTGACTTCGTAACTTACTCATTCATAATTATCATTTTATAGCCACAGGTATTATAGTAAATCAACACCAGTTCATTATTGTTATAGTCCAACTATTGAGCAAGTCCACGTGGTGATTAGCATAAATTACAAGACATATGAAAGCCAGAAATATTGAACCTCTGCCTATAGGTATATATTAATGGTGCCTGGACTTCTCTTTAATCATCAGCTGCATATAGTCTACAAATCTTTCTAGCCCATCCTTGGCACATTTGGGATTGAAATCTGTATATGAATGTTATTTGGAAACAGAAGGAATGCAAGGTATTTTCCATTATTTTTGCTGTTCATCTTAGTAAAACACTGTTTCAGCCTTAAAACTGACTGCTGTCAACTTTATTTCTTGAAGTCATAGTCTCTGATAATGGCAGAATCAGCAGGTTATTTTTCTCCACTGAGCAGCTGTCTCTCAGCTATCTTTGGGAACAGATGCATTTCTTAAAATATTGGTGGTAAAGCAGAATTGCATACAGCTAATCCAATTTTGCCATTAACTTATATAAGTTGAGTCCTGCAGCTGCAGAAATATTAGGCCTCAGACACCTAGCTTGAGGAAGAAACTTTCTAAAGAGAATTGGGTTATTGGAGAACTAAAACTTCCTACAGTTTAAAGCCTCAGGCCAATGCTCAGCTTCTAAACTCTACTGTCTTTTTTTTTTTTTTGCCCCCACTCCAGATTTCTAAGAAATTAACCTTCTTTAAGTTAACATTTCAAAGCTGCTACAAGTCTTATTTGGATTTCTAATCACTCCCACTCACGACTAGCTTAAGAAGAAGGTACATGTTAAAGTTTATTGCAGTAACAATTGTTAGTAAAGTTACATAGATTTCAGGTGTGCAATTCTTCTTTTTTTTAATTTATTTTTTAAATTTATTGGGATGACAATTGTTAGTAAAATTACATAGATTTCAGGTGTACAATTCTGTATTATATCACCTATATATCACATTGTGTATTCACCAGCCAGTGTCAGTTCTCCTTCCATCACCATATATTTGGTCCCCTTTACCCTCATCTACAACCTCCCTCCTCCCTTACTCTCTGGTAACCAGTATAATAATTAAAATAATAAACAAACAAACAAACAAATAAATACATACATACATAAATAAAAGAAGGTACCTATCCATAGGAATTTGCTCTCAAAATCTTCCCCCAAAGGCCTATACTTTCTTTTGGGGATTTATGATTCAATGTCATAGAAAAAAAGAACAGTATAGGAAAAAAGATAAATTAAAGTGTCAAGAAGGAGCAAATTATACCCATTGTATCGATAGCCAGCATAGTGTAGAAAAATAAGCATTAGCTTTGAAATCTTGCAGACCTGGGTCCACATATCGGCTTAGTTTTTACCAGATTCCTGGTTGTGTAACTCAGTTGTTTATATAGCTTTAGCTACTTTATGTTTAAAATGAGGATTTTAATGCCTGCCTGAAGATTTTAGTGAGGGCAATAAATGACATGAGATTGCTAGAACTATTAGGTGTTCAATGGAAGGTAATTGTTATTGTTGAATTTGTTCTTAGAGGCCAACTACCTGTCATAGATGATAGCTGGAAGTCTGTGGGTTCCCTTGTTTTATTGCTGAAAGCAGGGTCATCAGCCTTTCCATTTCTGCAATGTGTGGATAAGCTATTGATTAGGGTACAGTAAAGGTGTAAACTAATGTGTCATTCAAGTGTTCCGTGACAGATAACTTCAGAATTGGGTTGTAATTGTTTTCTGAAGAGTGCTTTAAAGTCTGTCTTTTGGGTTGACCTGTCTCAGTTCATGCAGCTTACCCTTAAATTCATACCTTTTGTCACACAATTTTCTTCCAATGTGATCAAGTCATTATTGCAAGTGAGAGTGGCTTTCTTTCTGAAAAGATGGTAGGTCCTGTTTCTGATTATATTGGTCTGACACCATCAACTCAACTTGGTTTTAGCATCAGTTTAAAAAAAAAAAAATTTTTTTTCTAGAATATTCTGTTGAAAACTAGTTCACTGAATCATTAAAAGATGCACTACTTAGGTTTTGCCAAATAACTAGGTTAAACAGATTTATTTAATTAAGTACTTTTCAGAGCCTTTAATATGCTCACATCCACAGTAATTTTCACAAGGGGGTTATAGTATGAAGGATTTCTCAAGTTTATTTTTATGGCTACTCGTAGCTAACATTTGTTGAGTGTTTAATTCATGCCCAGCACTGTTCTAAGACCTATACACATATTCTCTTATTTAATCCTTGCAATAATGCTATGAAGTGGATATTATTGTTAGCCACATTTCCCAGTGGGAAATTTAGGGACAGAAAGGTTAAGACATGTGCCTGAGGACACATGGTTAAAAGTATGAAAGGTGGGTCTCACACTCAGGGGGCTTGACTCCAAAAATAATGCTCTTACCTACCATATTGCTTTATGATGAGTTTATATTAATCACAGAACCATTTGGGAGAACTTTTCTTGGAAGGAGTGCTCTGAAGAGAACATGTTGGGGAGCATGTATCAGATAGACTTTCACAAGTCTGGGTCATTATTGTCAGGAGTTTTGTTTCTAAAAGGAAGATTGTGTCAGTGGAAGTCTATGGGGGCAAATCACTGTAAATCATGTGTCTCTTGTCTCAAGAGGGTGGTTTCCAATTTTTGGGTCCTCCAGTCCAACTAAATCCCATCTCACTTAGTCCTTGCTATGTATGGGGAAGGATGATTTCTCACATTTCCTAACAGAATCCCAGACCAAAGTACGCAGGCAGAGAGAGCTCCATGTCTATAGGTGGCTGACTGGGGACAATTATTAGCCACATTCTAATAAATGTGATCTCAACATCTTTAGAAGTGGTGATCTATCCATTTTTGTTTCCATATGTTCTCTCCTAGGTAAATTTTCCAAAGCTTAAATTATCCAAAGACAATTTAGTCTTAGTTCTTCCTTTAACAAATACATGCTCTACTTTATCAATTCTGGAAAAACATGGCACTCTATACCTCAGTCATAAAGCAGCTTCAAAATTTGGGATATAGCACGACACAAAGATTCCATAGACTTTCATATCTCCATGACTGGTGATAAAAGAGATTAGAAATGTTCAAATGGGAAGGAAATTTTTTGTATCTCTAAGACTCATCCTTAATGGTTTGTAAGCTATAATTACATCACTTTTGGGATACATTTTTTAACATCCTTATGAAAAAGTATCAAGTGAATTTATTTACTTATTTTAGAAATTGAACCCAATGTAAGTTTTATTTAGAAACTTACCTAGGTGAGGAATGATTTGCACAGTGCCTTGAGTTAGTTTAAGACAGACTGATAAAGTTCTTGGCCCTAAGATACATTTTAAAAATTACTTCTCTGAACATAAAACCCCACAAGACAATTTTTGTTGTTGTTGTACTAGTGACTAATACATTATAAACTTATAAATAGATAAACAATCTATGCTAGCCAACCTCTTCAGTATTGAGAGGAAGTTTGAAAAGCATAATTATTCCTCTTAGACTTATTACATTATATGTTTATGAATACATATCAGCCTCAGGAACATAAACCAATTTTATTCTGGAAACATCTGTAAAAAAGTATAAACAAGATTTTGTCACTCAACAAGATGGTGAAATAAATATTAAATTCAAATTGATATACTTATTAACTTAGTATGGACAGGCATGTTGGATAGATATATCTCATTATCTTAGAAATTCTAATTTATTAAACACAAAACAGTGTAAATAAGTAGCAAAACATAATATCCTTAAAAGAAATTTGATTTTCTAACGTTAAAAAATAAGCAGACTTATGATCTGTGATTGGAATTTTTCCATGATATAGTTCCAGTATACATAAATCTGTATGTATGTATGTATGTATTTTACTGATATTTAATTGACATATAACATTGTGTAAACTTAAGGTGTAGAACATGTTGATTTCTTACATTTATATGTTGCAAGCAAAATGATTACCACCATAGCTTTAGCTAACATTTTTACCATGTCACATAATTATCATTTCTTTTAGTGGTGACACTATTTAAGATCTTGTTTCTTAGCAATTTTGCAGTATATAATACGTATAATACAGTATTGTTGACTATAATTACTGTGCTGTGCATTAGGTTTTCAGGATTTATTAATCTTTTAGTTGCAAGCTTGTACCCTTTAACAGTATCTCCCCATTTCCCCACCCCCAGCCCTTGGTAACAACCATTGTATTCTGTTGCTACCTGTTTGGTTTTTTCAGATTCCTCAGTGTAAATTATATGATACAGTATTTGTCTTTCTCTATCTGGCTTATCTCACTAAGCATAATGCCCCCAAGGTCCATTCATGTTGTTACAAATGTCAGGGTTTCCTCTCTTTTCTCATGGGTGAATAATCTTCATATATATATATATATATATATATATATATATATATATACACACACACACACACACAAACCATGTCTTTTCTTTATGTTGACAGACACTTGGGTTGTTTCCATCTCTTGGCTATTGTAAATAATATTGCAACAAACGTGTGAGTGAATATATATATTTGATATCCTGTTCTCATAAAGAGGAGGTGGTACATATACACAATAGAGTATTACTCAACCATACGAATGAATGAGATCTTGCCATCGCAACAACATGAGTGGACCTATGGGGTATTGTGCTGAGTGGAGTAGGCCAGACAGATAGGTAAATATTATATGTTTTCACTTATATGTGGAATCGAGGGAACAGGATAAATGAACAAACAATAGAAAGAAGCTCATAGATACAGAGAGCATTTTGATGATTGGTGGTTGGGAGGGTTGAGGGGCTGAAGAGGGAATGGATTAAGAAATACAAAGTGGTAGTTACAAAGTAGTCATGGGGATGTAGAGTACAGCATGAGGAATAGAGTCAGTAGTATTGGAATAACTACGTATGGTGTCAGATGGGTACTGGATTTATCAAAGTGATCACTTTATTCTTTAATGTCTAATGTCTGTGTTGCACACCTGAAACTAATATGATATTGTATGTCAACTGTAATTTAAAAATTGAAAAAAAAATATTTAAAAATACTAGAAAAGTTTGAATTACGGTATGAGGACTTTCTTATATGTGAAAATGCTCTCACAAAATGAGTGTGGAGAAAAACATCATGTGTTCAGAGGCAGTGAGGAACAAAATGAGAATAATCACTTCAAAAATCAGAGAAACTGTCATAAGTAACAACCACTTCTCACCCATTACTTACTAGGTGCTAGATACCCTACTAATTTTTTTCTGCATGTCTGCTCATTTAAATATGTTTACCGTTACTGATTGAAATGCCATGTAGAATGATCTTCGTCCTCCTCCAAGCTATGCAGGCTTTGTTCACACATCATGACCTCAGATTCACTGAATCCCTAATATGTGTGAGACATTATGTGAGCATGTGACGTGCTGAAATGACCGCATTTCTGTATTTCAAATTAGAAGAGCTGAGGTATTTAATACTTAAAATCAGGAATGATAGGATAATATTGATTTATATTCAGAGTGTACATGGTACATACATCAGTTTAATTCCCTTATCTGAAATACTTGTAGAGAGATTTATGTTGATATATATATATATATATATATATATATATATATATATATATATGTAAAATTCACTACTACTTTGGACTTTGGAGTAATCAGGGATTATTATTCCTATATTTCAAAGAAACTGAGGGTACCGGAGAAGATATGTTGTGACCAGGCTTCTTTGGGTGTTAAATGGCCATGTCAGGACAAATGGTTGATCCTGACTTCTAGTCTGTTACTTCTGAATAGTGCTGCAGCCCTCCACAGAAAAACTTTAAAAAAATATTATAAACTATAATTTATTTTTCTTTTTATTACCTCTCAACTTTCACTAAATCTTTGGACCGTGCAAACCATCATCTCTGTCAAATTTTTTCCTGTTTCTCTCCTTGCACCTTTCAGGCAGACTGTGTTCTCCCAAAGAGGTGAAAAGAAAGTGGTCAGCAGTAAAGGTGCCCATTAACTGTATTGGAAAATGATGTACCCTCAGAATGTCTAAATCAGGCTTGCCTGTGACTTTGTCCCCACCGCTCTCTGTTGAAGTACAGAATTGTAAGGCTTGACTGACAAGGTTTGAGTTTCAGATTAGGCCTGACAGGCAGTTCTTAAATGAGGCTTCTGATCAACTCCAGCCGAGGCGTAAGGCCTGTAGTAGCAGCAGAGGCCCTGGCCTCAGGGCACTAGATTGCAGATCAGCTCCCCTAAGGATCCCGTGGACCAGAGGTGCCCCAGGGGAGTTAGCTCTATCAAGAGTCTGAAGGCAGTTTCCACAGGAGAGTGGAACAGAGGGTACAGAATAAGAGTCCAGCAGGGATCCAGGAGGGTTTCAAGTTGGGTATTCAAGTTTGGTTTTAGAGGATTCATTATTTTCTACATCGCTTGTCTGAAGGCCCTGGCATCCATTCTCTGATGAGGTAACCTTCTGTGGAGGTATGGTTCATACTTTCATAAAACAAAACAAAAAACCAGGTAGTCCCTATTTTGCATTGTCCATCTACCAAAGGACATCTGCCTCGTTTCCATTTGGGGCTATTATGAATGAAGCTAGTATGTACTAGTATGTACGTATATTCGTATACAGGTTTTGTGTGAACCTAAGTCTTCTCTGGAATAAATACCCAAGAGTTCAACTGGTGTGTCATGTCGTAGTTATACATTTAACTTGTTTAAAAAATTTTTTTCAAACAATTTTCCAAATTGGCTACCCCATTTTACACCAGGAATGTATGATAATCCTGTTTCTTCACATCCTCTTTTCTATGTTAACTTTTCCGATCCATGGACACAGTAGTTATTTAGGTCTTACATGAATTCTGTCATGAGCGTTTTGTAGTTTCAGCATACAAACCCATGCATATGTTATTAGATTTTATACCCATGTATTTCATTTTTTGAGTGATTTTCAATGGTACTGTGTTTTTAATTTTTTTTGGGGGGGGCATGTGTTCATTCTTGTGTGTATAAATACAATTAAATTTTTTATGTTTATCTTGTATGCTGTTACCTTGCTGAACTCTCTTATTAGTTTGAGCTGTTTGTTTTGATTAGTTGGGATTTTCTATGTGGACAATCATGTCATCTGCAAATAGGGACAGTCTTATTTCTTCATTTTTTATTTATATGCCTTTTATTCCTGTATCTGACTTATTCCACTAGCTAGAGATTTCAGCACTATTTTAAATAAGAAATGTGAGAACATACATTCTGGTCTTGCTTCCAATCTTAGGGGGAGAAAGCATTCAGCTTTTCACCGTTGAGTATAACGTTAGCTGCAGGTTTTGTGTATGTTCTTTATCAGGTTGAAGATAATTTTCCCTACTGCTATTTCCCTGAGAGGTTCGATCATGAATGGGTGTTGAATTTTGTCAAATGCTTTTTTGAAACTATTTATATGATCATATTGTCCTTCTCAATATGATAGGTGACACTGACTTTTTAAAATTATTAAATCTGTCTTGTATTCCTGGAATAAACTCCACTTTATCACATTGTATAATTGATATTACATACTGCATATAGCAAATTGCATTTGCTAATATTTTGTTAATGATTTTTGTGTGTAAATTCATGAGGGATACTGGTCTGTTGTTTTGTTTTGTTTTGGTGTACTAGCTTTTCCTAGCTTTGGTATCAGGGTAACGCTAGCTAAATAAAACAAATTTAGTTGTATTTCTCCTCTCCTATTTTCTGGAAGAGTTTGTATAGAATTGATGTTAATTCTTTAAATATTTCGTAGAACTTCCCAATGAAACCGTCTTAGTACAGATGTTTCTTTTTGGTGAAGTTTTAAATTAAATATACATTTTAATACTTTGAGATGTAATTTTAGTTGTATTCATCGTAACTATTATCCCTTTTTCTATAAACATGTATTATGTACTAAGAACTTTGCAATGCTCCAGGAAGGTACAGATAGGACTGAACTACATCTTTACCTTCCTAGAGCTGATGGTCAAGTGGCAAACATAGGTCTTTTTTTAGTGGCAAAAATATTAAAGATTCTGGGTTAATTGTTCTCCACTATTACTTAAATATGTACAAATATAAACCATAATACAAACTGCAACTATTTGAGGACTTATGCAGCAATAGCAATAAAACAAACAAAAGAAATGATAACAAATTTATGCAGTGTAGCTTCAGAAACACATAAAAGTACGAAAGAGGCCTCAGGAAACAAATGAATAATAGTAGTGATATTTATGACAGGACATTGATTGAGCACTTACCACACGGCCTACGCAACATTTTCTTCAGTCCTCCTGACAGCCTGTGAGGCCGGTGTCATTAAAGCTTCTAGAAAATAGGACATTCTGACTCTGGGTGGTGAACACACAATGTGATATATAGATAATGTATTACAGAGCTGTACACTGAAATCTGTGTCACTTTACTCTGTGCCACTTTACTAACTATTGTCACCCCAATAAACTTTAATTAAAAAAAGAAAAAGGAAATTAGGATACTCTCAAATTTGAGTGATTAATCACACTCTAGAAATGTGGAGCATCTTGTACCATAAAAGTGTTCCCATGTGTGCTTTTTGGGGTCTAGAGGAAAGTCAGCATGTTTTTTGGTAAGTTGATAGTTAGGATTTATTTACTAAATACTATGTTTATATGTATAACTGTGACTGATAACTGAGGCTGGCCCAATTTGCATTTATCTCCACAGCTGCTAAATGTACACCCCCATCACCATCCTCACCACCTGGTCATAAAACCTTCCAATTCTCTTCCACCTCTAAACCTCTCAAAGAATAAGAACCCTCTTTAACTACATTCGATATGTTTCTTCTCTAAGATGGCTATGATTTGTAACCCTTGCCTTTGGTTATGGAATGAATGGTATTACTCTTTTTGTAAAATAATTTGAAATATTCTGAAGAAACTGCATACATTCTATATCTAATATTTAAGGTCACATGCAAGTTAACCCCAACCTGCATCTCCTGACTCCTCTTCTGCCATCTGAGCCCCCATCTTCTCCTCATTTCTAACTGCATCAGATGACAGACTGGTTCGTAAATGCCCCATGTGTTCCCCTGTCTCTGAACCTTTGCTTCCATTGTTTGCTCTAGTAAGAATTTTGTCTCCCATTTTCTTTCACATCCTGATTCAAATGTCACTTTTTATGAAGTCTCAAACTAGTCAAACTGAATTTCTTCTGAGTGATGATAATAGTTTGTTTTGTTATCACAGTAGGATTTGTTTTATGTGCTCGGGGAAATAATTGGAGGCCAGAAACCTTGTATTCCCAACTTCCGGCTCTGTGCTCAACAAATGCTTGTGGAATTGAATTGAGAAATATTTTTCAATGGTAGCTGGGATGCCTCTCCCAGATGTATTTTTATCACTCTAT
Source organism: Rhinolophus sinicus (assembly GCF_036562045.2). Classification (NCBI taxonomy): domain Eukaryota; kingdom Metazoa; phylum Chordata; class Mammalia; order Chiroptera; family Rhinolophidae; genus Rhinolophus; species Rhinolophus sinicus. The sequence continues at coordinate 46,425,770 of NC_133759.1, read as the reverse complement.
TGGTAAATTATCCTTTTTCCTTTGGTCCTATATACATTTCAGTCATTAAGCAGAATCCAAAGGTGACTATTTTAAGTAACATGTTCCCTCTTTTTTTTTAGCAAAGATACACTGTTTTCCTCTAATAAAGAAAAACTCTTATCCTAGGACTTATCCTAGGATATTTCTCATGATGTATACATCTTTCATCAACTTAACTTCTGAAAGAAGGGGGCAAAGTGATACTATTAAATTGTAAATTAAGCAGCTAAGTATCAAATGATTTTGTAATGTTTAAGTTGTACTTAAACCCATCAATTGAAAGCAAATATTTATATGCCAGACAAACTGCAGAGTCAAAGATTTTTCAGCACCTGTTGAGCTATTATCATCAACAGATGCTGAATATTTTTGTGGAATTAAGCCCAAGGGAAAGTGGTGCAGTGATCACATATTTATTTGCATATTTTGATTTTCTGAGAAAAAAACTGACATTTGAGACTTATAATTGCACAAGATAACTGTCATTAAAAAGCACTGGTGTCCCAGTAGGAAGACTGAAGTTGAAAACATTTGAAATAACATGATGCCATCCTAATTATGATCAGACATGCTGAATTTCAAAGAAACACTTATTTATTAAACTGTCAATTCATAATACAGCGTGGGTAATTTTTAGTGTTGTTTTCATGAGTAAGAGCAAGCACTTTCAAAGGGGAATTTCTATGAAAATTCAAACAGCACTCAACAAAGTTTTATTTTTTTGTATCCCCAATTCATCCTTTGGTAGAGTGGCTTATTATTATTAGTGAATTGGTTCCTAAGACAAGCATTAGCCACATATGTCTTAAACAGATGTTAATAGATATTAAACACATACACACACACACACACACACACGCACACACACCACACACAAAATAATGACTTAAAAGTCCTGGCTTAGTTCCTAGGACCCATCTCTTACTGAGTCTAGACAATGTTACTTAACTTCTTTGACAATTCTATTTCCCTCATCTATAGAATGTTGCCAATAATACGCTCACTTGCTACATTACACAGTTGCTATAAAAATCAAGTGAGATGATGGTTTTAAGGACTTATTTAATGAGATACATAAAAATATTTCGTGCTCACTAAGTAGGGTCTACTTACATATTATTATTGTTATGTGGAGATTTTTTGCAAACTCTGAAGTTGTCTATAAAAGTGCGGTAGCATTATTCTTTTAGTCTTTTCAGGGTATTTCTCCAATACCCTGCTCTATTGCACAACATTGCCTGACCAGGCATTCTGCATACAGCAGATACTCAATAAATGCTATCAGGCTGAGTTGTGTAATAGGCTGTCCCATCTATACTAAGGATCTCCCATTCTTCGTACAACTTGCACTTAACAGCCTTCCCTTTCTTGTTCTGTTTGCTCTGTAATAATGGTGCGCTGATCCTTTCCTAGGACTCTCTAGTCATTTGATCAATTTATATAATAAAAATGCAAGTTCTACATACAAGGGAGGGGCCTTGTTTGTCTTGTTTACTACCAACTCCTTAGTGCCTTCTCAGTGCTGGTCACATAGCCAGCACTAAATCAATATTATATGAAGTAATGGATGGAGGATGGATGGATGGATGGATGGATGGATGGATGGATGGATGGATGGATGGATAACTTTCCCACTGAGGCTGTGAACTCATCTAGAGCAGAGCTGGCCTTTATTAATGTCTATATCCAAGTCACACACTAATGAGTACTGTTTGTTGATATAAGGAAATGTTAGTGTAGTAATCCTCCCTGATGATATATTATGAATTCATTTCTAATTGAGCAAATTAATACTTTAACCCAAAAGTAATTTTTTAAGAGGGAGAAAATTTAAAGCAGGTCTGTGGTACCTGGTAGATTATTTTATTAAATATTTTCTTTTTCCACATAGGAGCAGGGGCCACTTAGAATTTTTAGCCTGGAGAAGAGATTACTCAGAGCAGTCCCAATAACTATAGCTCTTTAAATATGAAATGAGATGTCATGAGGAAAAGGTCAGATTTCTTCTGTCCGTGTATGGCCTTCTCTGCAGAAACTATAAGGTGAAAAGTCATTTAATGTGAACATAAACCTTGTACGATGATAACTCAAACAATTTTCCTGAAGTTAGTGAGTTAACTGTCAGGTACTCAAGTAGAAACTACATGACCATCTGGTGGTCTTTACTGTGTGTTGTAGGGGGTTGGCAGAGGATTAGACCAGTTGGTCTCCAAACATATTCCTCGTTAGAAATAACTCACCATATTTAAAGCATCAGAAAAATAAAATCAGAAACTGAAAAACTCCATTTCTGCCTATATATAAGTCCAGGCAAAATTAATAATATTGAAAAAACTTTGTTTTCATGACTTTGACAGCACTGAAACATTCATTGGGACTTCTTAAATCATTTTCCTATTATACACAATCCATTAGGTTGGTCCTCAAATTTGGCAACTGCAGAAACACAACCACTGATAATTATGCATTATATTAACAGCTGAAGAGCTGCCTTCCAAATACAGGCAGACCTTGGAGACATTGTGGGTTCAGTTCTACACCACTGCAATAAAGCAAGTATCACAATAAAGTGAGTCATAATCTTCATGCTGGTGGAAGGTCTTGCCCTTAATTTGTAAAACAACAACAACAAAAGCACCAACAACAAAACATCTGTGCAGCACCATAAAACAAGACACAATAAAATGAAGAATGACTATCATTTCTTGATTAAATTCAGGGGAAAATACCGTCCATCTTGCCTTTATTCTCCTCTCACAGTGTGGAAATGTATCTCTGCTATATAAACTCTTGATTAAGAGGAAATAATACTCTGATTATTTCTCAGCGTGTTCTGATAGCATTGGTATAGTAGAAAGCTCTTTAGATCCACTGCAATGGGAGCCCCGTAAAAGATATATTCTCTCTCTCAATATTATGTAAGGCAGCCAAAGCTGTATCTGGAACATAGTATTAGGTTGGTGCAAAAGGAATTGCAGTTTAAAAGTTTAAAAATAATTGCAAAAACCTCAATTAGTTTTGTACAGATCAATAGAGGCCCAATAAAACTTCGCTATTTGAGAACTATGAATGCTAATAGATTAATATAGGCCACAGCTGTAAGAAAGTACCAGGAGATCCTATTGGTTTTTTTCTTTAGTCACTTTCCCCCTCATCAGATGATGTCCTTTGAAATAGTGTTGAGTGCAGCAGGCAAATGCTGGAGACCATCCACCATCCTGGGTATCCAAACTAGCTCCAGGAGAGTGGGAAGGCAGACCAGGAAGCCAGAGCAAAATGACTGCTTCTTGGATGTCCTGTCCCTTGAATAAAGGTACCTGATGGCTTCAAGAGGACACCGAGTTTGTTACCAGTTGACTTAGGAGGAGATAGAGGAAGGAATTGCTCATCAGATGAAGTCACACTCGAACCAAACTAAAAGATATGGTCAAGATAGCTGTCACACTTTGATTGGGGCTGATTTCCTTTTCATTGGCTACTTCTGGGTGCCAACTTAGCTAGATGGGCAGATGATCTTGCCCTTAGCTTCAGGCGTCCCCAGGTAGTAACCTAGTAAATTCATGCATATTATGTACTCATACATTTATCACCAATACACTCAGCTAGTTAGTCATATGAATCATTGTCAGAAAGGTCAACTTTTACATTGGAAACTCAACATCTTTTAGGATTTCATATATACACTTACTCTATACAATTAAACTCATTATATGTGAGTAATAGTCAAAAACTCCGGCTAATACCCAGTTCAATTCTGCTTATCCAAACAATGTGTTTACAATTTCAAAGCTTACTGATGATCCTTGAAAAACATCTCTGGGGAAGCGTTACACAGTTTTCTTCTCAGGAGTAAAACAGTGAGGCTGTGAATTGTCTGGAATGGCCCCAATGTGAGCAAAACCCTGGCTTCTCCTCTAAGCTTTGCCTCTCACTGTTTGACCTTATATAAACCATTGAACCTCCGAGGGATTCTTTTCTCTTTTTTAAAAGTAAGAGATTGGAGAATATAAACCCCTAGATCTCTTTAGCTCTAAAGCCATGATTCTGACATACCACTCAAAATGCTGATCAAATGGCACTCTAACAGGGGTTCAAAATGGAATGGGCCATGTGAGCATTCACCAGCAGAAGTGCCCAGGAGAATGTTAGTAACCTGATGGTAATATTCCTTTGGCAGTGGAGGTTCAAATAGCTCTTGAAATCACACTCCAGTCTAATAGGATCTCAATCAATTATTATTTTTTAACAGTGAAATAAGTGGAAGACATCAGCATAGGTTTTTCAGTGCTGTCAGGGTTACGGAGGGATTTGTTGAGCCAAGCAAAGGAAAAATGACTGACTGGTACATTTAATTTATTACTTTTATTGACTTTTGCAGCTCCAGTGCAGTTGTACTCAGAAGGCCCGTACTAGCTAATAAAATAGGACTTTAGAATTGATGTAGCAAATAAAATGCCAAATAAGAATGCCATTGTTATTAAAATGTAGTGACACTATTGATTTAAAATAAATATATTAGCCAGTTTGCTGTGCATTTAGGACTGGACTCAGCTGTGGAAGCCACCATTCAGGTTTACATGACAAATGAAAGGCCTCTTACCAGGAGGAGTAATGCTGTTTTATGTAACAGAATTGCCATGGAAACAGAAATAAATCCCGAAGCCAAATAAGTCCCTGAATATCCTGTCTTCGGAGTTCAGCTCTCCGTGTTCCATAGAAGAAATTCACAGGATGCTTACCATGGTTTCCCTTTTAAATGAAAAATTATAGACTTGGTATTTCTCAACTCATATCATTATTAAACATTTTCTTTTCACTGTAATTGATGTGAATATGACAGGCTTAGACAAAACAGACCCCACTCTGCTTCTCACACCTCCGCTCAATTTTCTTTTTACACACACACACACACACACACACACACACAAACATACACACACACACACACATACACCTCTCACACCTCTGCTTTGTAACTCTAGGTAGTGTATAATCAATCATTTTTTTGTGTATAAGGTATAACACATTCATGATCTTGAATGGTTCTAAGAAATACATATGGCTTCTTAAATGCCCTAGTAATCTGCTGGTATATTAACCAGGGTCTACATGTAGCTACCAGGACCATCTTCACATGAGAGCAGTCAGTTTCCCTGAAATTCATATATACGTGTGTGTGCACGTGCATGTGTGTGTGTGTGTGTGTGTACCATCTTCTTAAAATGGCCAAAAATAAACAAATCAGTAAGTTACGCTCTTTTTAATTCAACCAATTAAGAAAGGCTGAGGGATGGTTTGTCTTTTTCTCCTTCCTTTGTTTCCAAAGGCTCTTGGACTGTCATGTGTTCAGTATATAAATGCCCACCAGTCTTGATTAGCCACCTAAGATGTCCTTTTAATGGCAACCACTAGAATCTCTTAGGACAGATTTTTACCTTTCTGAGATAGTTCAAAGCATGAAAAAGTAGACTGGAAATAGTTCATTGTCCTTTTGGGCCTGTTTACCCCACCCAGTGCTAGACATGATATATAAAGCTCTTGTTTACCTCCATGAAGGCAAGAACCAAGTGTCTTATTTGTGAGAATAGGGCCTAAAACTGTGATTGATACCTACATACAAATGAACATTTCTGGCATGAGTGCATCAAGCCAAATAAGTCGTTTCAGCAGTAGAATTTCTCTTCTAGTAACTTCAATATTCATTGGAAATAAAAGGGAATACTGACATGGTCTGCAAGCAAAGATTGGCTGGGGTAGTTGCTATGGACTACGTATTTGTGTTCCCCCCAAATTACTATGTGGAAACCCTAATCTTCCTGTGATGGTATTTAGAGGTGGGGACTTTGGGAGGTGCTCAGGTCATGAGGGCGGAGCCTTCAGGAATGGGATTAGTGCCCCTATAAGAAGAAGCAGCCAACTAGCCAGCTCTCCTTCCACTCTGTGGGGCACAGGAAGTTGGCAGTCTGCAACCTGGAAGAGGATGAGCCCTCACCGGAGCCCAACTGTGCTGGCAACCTCATTTTGGACTTCTAGCCTCCAGAACTGAGAAATAAATTTCTGTTGTTTAAGCCACCCAGTCTAAAGTACTTTGTTACATCAGCCTGAAGTGAGTACAACAAGCAGTCTTTATTTCCATTCCCTATCAGAACGTGGGCACAACTGCAGAGCTGAAGTATTTGTGGGTGTTAACTCACTTCCCAGCAGGAATTTTGGAATAGAAAAATAATCCTTTCACCAATTAACAAGTGCTCAATGGAGACAGGGTCAGACTGCATCCTCCCAGTAAAGTACGTAAAGAAACTGATTTTCCAGCAGCTTCCAGCCCTGTATCTTTGATCTCAATTACTTATATATTTTAGGTGAGAGGGTTAGGAAGAACCAGAAATATCCATCAGCTGTCCCCTATTTTCTTATTGCTTTGAATGACTAGACATGGCTGTGAATATAGAAAATATTTTGCTATTGTGTGGATCTAAAGTTTACAGTGGTTTTATAAGTAGAGGAAAATCAGATGTGCTATTCTTCCTCTACATTCTAACCTATCACTTTTACATAAAATTGCACTAATAGTTTACTGACATTTATATTCAGCAGGTATCTCAAAATAAGTTTTGACCTTGAGTTGATGAGTTGGCTTATTTCTTTTAAATATCAATATTTTCAAAAATCCAGTTCAAAACATAATTTCTGAATGACCTTTTAAAATTTAGTTAATTGACATATTTTGTCTATTGTGTGCCAGATACCAAAGTCACTGAAATAGAGAAATGCCTATGATCTTAAGCTCACCTACAGAATGTGAACACTTGCTGTATACTAAGCACTATGCATTTAAGAGGAAAGTTTAAGATTCAGATAAGAGTTGATAATGAGAAGGAGGCAAAGCAAGAGATGGTGGAATCTATGATATTCACTCATTAAGCTCTTAAACATCTTTCATAAGCGGGGCATTTGATATTGATGTGGTTAGAAATTCTAACAAGAATGGCCCCCATATCAATTCTGAAAGAGATCTAATTTTCAAATATGTTGCAATGCAACTGAAGATAAATTATTTCCAGTCTCACAAGAAATAAAATGTATCTTACAGTTCGGTGTCTTCTTCAGAAACCAATATTAGATGTTTTGTAAGTTTTAGAAGGGGAGGGGATTAGAAAGCACAAAATGGTAACTACAATATTGCCATGGGGATATGAAAGACAGTTTGGGGAATATAATCAATAATGTTGTAAAGATTTTGTAGGATATCAGATGGGCACATGTCTTATTAGGGAGACCACTTCATGGGTGGTATAGATGCCTAATCACTGCACTGTACACCTGAAGCTGAATAATATTGTATGTGAACTATAATTGACCATATATATATATATATATATATATATATATATATATATATATATATATGATATGGAGTACAGCATAGGGAATAGAGTCAATGGAATTGTAATAGATTTATACGATGTCAGAGGGGCAATAGATTGGGGGAGGGAGGTTATCACTTTATGAGGGGTGAAATGTCTAACTATTACATTGCTTTGTACACCTGAAACTAATAAGAAAATAGGCTTGATTGAAAGTCACAGAGCCTTGTCTAAACTCACTAGGAAAAGCACAGCCACATCCTGAGTTTCAGTTTTGCAGGCTGAATGTTACACTCATCCCCCAGTCTTTGGAGACTGGGGTCTGAGCTCAAGTATTTGTGAGTCTTACCTCAGCACCCAGGAAGAAGAGCTCTTCTGTTTACAGCCATAAACAGGTGGCAAAACTCAATGTCTGCCCAGGGCATGTTAAGGAAGAAGCTCAGCTCACCAGTTAGGGTTGTTTCTGCTTTGTAGGAAAGGTAGGGAAAGCAGTCTCAGAAAAAAGCTGTGGAAGATGACAGGTGAGGGGAAGGAACATAGTACAATGAAGTGAACTCGAGGAGTCAGGTGAGCTGAGTTCAGATGCCCGTTCCACCCATTGTTGGAAAGATATCCAATCAAAGCATCGGATTCTTTGTTTTTGAAAAGGTAATAACAGTACCTGCTTTATAAAATTGTGAGCACTAAAAAGAAAAAGAAAAAAGTGTGTGTGTGCATGTGCATAAATATACATACATATACACATAAGCACAAACACAAGTGAGTTTACATACATGCACATACAAACATGCTGTCACTGGTCACTAATTTTCTTCCCCTTTCTTCTTTGAACCATAGTTTGTTCATTAATCAAGGAATAATACTTGACTTGCCTCTTTCACTAGTAGAGCTGCAATGAATCTCTTGCACAAATATAAGATGCTAATAAAGGTTTTTGTGGCATGTATGTATTTATTTATTTATCTATTTATTTATTCAATCTATGCTTTCAAACTCCAAGAGGGTACAGTTCACAGCAAAATCCCTTTCTGCTAGAACTAAGTCATAACCCACTTTTGCAGCGGTCCCTGTAGAGTTAAATAAAAACATGAGAATAAAGTACCAATATAGCACTGTTACAGTCTTTACATTGCGTCTGCAAAGTACTCCAGACCCTTCCTGCATTGACTTCAGCTCCTTGTCCAGCCTTTTCTTGAATTATACTTAAACCTTAACCCGTAAGGCTGGTCCGCTAACCACACACTACATAGTTTTATTTCTTGAGGTTATCCGGACCTTTTTGGCTCTGAAGACTTTCCTTACATTGTGTCCTCCACCTCTGATCAGATTGTGGAAATTCTGCCTTTCAAAAGAGTCTGAGTTTGAATGCCTTTCTTGTCAGGAATTTTCACCTACATTCTGCATTATTTAGATATACTCTTCTTCCTTTGAACATATTCTATAACTTTACAGGTCCTAAGGGTTTCCTTTTCTATGAATTGCTTGCTCATGCCCATGATGCCTTTTTGTCTTATTTTACTTTTCTTATTTTTCACTTGCAGATTTTGGCTATCAATTCTAATTCCCCAATGACCACCCGAAAAACTTGTTGATGAAGCCAAGCTAAGTGTATTAGACCTACTTTCTAAGAGAGAATACAAATTGACAGAGTATTAGTGGGGTTTCTGAAGAAAGACTTTGGGGGTTATGGGGTTTTAGATCTGCCCCGGACAACTTTAAGGCAAATCTTGCAAGATGGAGAACTACTCACAACTAGGCTGGGTTTATGACATAACGGTTATTGAGCCTCTTGAAGTGAGGTGATAAAAACCTGTCAGTTTTGAACAGGAAACTATTTTATTTAGTTGAAAGTCTTATTTTCCAGAAGTCTCTTTTCTGGAGCAAAGAGCTAAGTTCTTTTTGCTTGTCCTCAGTCTTGTTTTACACAGGAGAGTTTTGTCTCTCAAACCTAATAGCAGTGGTTTTTGTACGTTTTATAGATGTGCAACTTCTGTTTTTTTCTTGTTGCTTTAAAAGCCCTGCCTCGGAGATGAGCTTGGGGAAAAACAGTCAGCAGGCTGTTTGTATGATAGGTGATCCATTTGAAGGAATTGGAGTCTTAAGCAAAACCAGAAATCACCTCATGTAAACCTGAGAGTGGTGTGATCCAGGGAAACTGAACTTTCTATCTCAGAAAAAGAAGACAGCAAAGGAATGGAGGAAACCGGACTAGACCCCAGAGAAAAATGGGTTGGTGGGAGATGAAGCAGATGGGAGTCCAAACAGAGGGGACTTCAGTGAGGCAAGGTTGGCTCTGATTGAAAGGTAACCCAGGAATGGGCAGAATGTGAACACGCCAGTTAGCACGTCTATCAGCCTCCACGTGGTTTCGACTATAAATACGTTCTTTCTGATGACGGCCAGCTCCCAGGGTGTCTGTCTTATACAGATTAACCCTAATTTCTGAGGAATAAAATCAGTACCTTCCTGAACATGTGGTTATGATGAACGCATAAGAATATAAATGAAAACCATGGTGGAGCTCAGTAGCTTGCAAATGTTTGGAATAAACTAGTGGTTATTGATAGTATTTGTCACAATGTATGTCTCGTCTCTGAAGTTCTGCTTAAATATGTCTGAGATTATTGAAACATTTCATTAAATTGGATTTTTTTTTAGTAATTAAGCATATGCAATAATCATATGGCAACTTTTAAAATACTGGAGACCACCAATGCTTTAACTTGTGCGAGGCTGTGGCAAGCTTCAGAATAAAACTGCTTCTGCCATCTTGAAGCATACTTTTGAGTTTGTGTTTATTTTTTAAATGTATACGTTAATTGGAGAAGTTGTAGAAACTTTTAATTTTTTTATCTTTGTAATCTCAGGCTTTTGCTTTTGCATATCCACTCACTTCAAAATTGCATATCCACTCCGACAAAATTGTACAGTTCATGGGCATTACATTACCTTAAAATGTTATGCAAAATTCAGGCACATTATCTATGTTTCACAAGTGCCTTGTCAGTACATGTCAGATTGTATTCTGTAGAGTTTAAGCACTTATTTTAACTTTTAGTACTTCTTATATAACTCGTGTTTGTGAAATGAAATGTGTTAGATGTTTTTTAGTAGACATGTCTGAACAATAACCCAAAATATTGCTACCCTTTCAGGCATCTAATTCAGTTAATTGAAGAATACCCTATGATTGCAAATGAGTTGTTAAAAAAATAAGTAAAAAGACCCCATTACCATTGCCAAAGAGTATATACAATATAGTATATATGGAAAGTATTATACTATACACATAAAACACAATAATTGGGATTCTGAGCCCCAAAGAGACTAGTTTTCACTAAACACTCAAATTCTAATTTTGTGTTTATCAAAAGATGTACAATTTTGTTAATGATATAATGGTAAAATTCATAAAATGCTTTTTATCTTAATGGAATATTGTTTTTAAAATATATACATATTTACTAAAAATATAACTACCATACAATATTGTATTAGTTTCAGGTGTACACAATAATTATTCAACATTCACATGGCTAAAGTGATCACCATGATAAATCTGGCAACCATCTGACACTGTACCACACTATCACAATATTATTGACTATATTCCCTAGGCTGTACATTACATCCCCATGACTTATTTGTTCTATATCTGGAAATTTGGAAATTTATGCCTGGAAATTTGTAAATTTGGACTTATTGCCCTTCACCTTCCTCCCCCCTTTTTAATTTTTCAGTTACAATTGACATTAAATGTTATTTTATATTAATATCAGGTGTACAGCGTATGGTTAGACATTTATATAATTTAAGAAGTGATCCCCCTGACTAGTCTAGTACCCACCTATCAATATTTTTATATCCCCATGATTATAATGTAACACCAGTTTGTACCTCCTAATCCCTTACCCTTTTACACCCACTCCCAAACCCCTCCCATCTGGCAACCATCAAAATGTTCTCTGTATCTATGAGTCTGTTTCTGTTTTATTTATTTTGTTCTTTAGATCACATGTAAAAGCCAAATCACATTGTATCTGTCTTTCTCTGTCTGACATACTCCACCAAGCACAACATGCTCCAGGTCCATCCATGTCACCTCAGATGGCAAGAACCCATTTCCTTCACTGGCCGAGCAATATTCCACTGTATACAGGTACCACCTCCTCTTTATCCATTCTTCCATTGACGGACACCCAGGCTGCCTCCATATCTTAGCCATTGTAAACAATGCTGCAGTGAACATATGGATGCACACATCCCATCAGAGTAGTGTTTTGGGTTTCTTCGGATAAATACCCAGAAGTGGGATTACTGGGTTCTTCTTTGTCTCTCTTTGTTTTAAAGTCTATTTTGTCTGGTATTAAGCATTGCTACCACAGCTTTACTTTCAATCTGTGTGTCTCTTTCAATCTGAAGTGAGTCTCTTGTAGGCAGCATGTGTAAGGGTCTTGTTTTCTTATCCATTCAGCCACCCTATGTTTTTGATTAGAGCATTTAATCCACTCACATTGAAAACATTTGTTGATAGATATGTAGTTATTGCCATTTTATTATTCATATTTTTGATTTTTTATATTTTCCATCTTAAAGAAGTCACTCTAACATTCCTTGTAATATTGGTTTAGTGGTGATAAACACCTTTAGTTTTTTCTTGTCTGGGAAGATCTGTCTCTCCTTCAATTTCAAATGATAGCCTTCCTGGGTAGAGTACCTTGGTAGTAGATCCTTGTTTTTCATCACTTTGCATATTTCGTGCCAATCCCTTCTGGCCTGCAAAGTTTCTGTTGAGAAATCAGCTGACAGTATTATGAGAGCTCACTTGTAGGTAACTAAGTGCTCTTCTCTTACTGCTTTTAGGATTCTCTCTATGTCTTTAACCTTTGCCATTTAAATTACAGTGTGTCTTGGTGTGGGCCTGTTTGGGTTCATCTTTTTTGGGACTCTCTGCACTTTCTGGGCTTGTATGTCTATTTTCTTCACCAGATTAGGAAAGTTTTCAGTCATTATTTCTTAAAATAAATCCTCAATCCCTTGCTTACTTTCTTGTCTGTCTGGTACCTCTGTGTGAATGTTGTTATGCTTGATGTTGTCCCAGGAGTCTCTTAAAGTATTCTCATTTTTTTGGATTCTTTTTTCTTTTTGCTCTGCTACCTTGTTTTCCAAATCACTGATTTGATCCTCTGCTTCATCTAGTCTGCTGTTGATTCCTTCTAGTGCATTCTTCATTTCAGTTACTGTATTCTTTACTTCTGACTGATTCTTTTTTATGGTTTCTATGTCCTTTTTCATGCTTTCCATCTCTTTGTTGAAGTTCTCAGTAAGTTTCTTGAGCATCTTTTTAACCATTGTTTTAAACTCTGTGTCTGGTAGGTTGCTTGCCTCCATATTGTTTAGTTTGTTTTCTGGCGTTTTCTTCTGTCATTTGGGACATATTTTTTTGTTTCCTCATTTTGGCTGCTTCTCTGCATTTGTTTCTATGTATTAGGTAGAGCTGCTATGCCTCCTAGTCTTGGCAGGTGGCCTTATGTAGTAGGTGTCCTGTGGGGCCCAGTGGCACAATCTCCCTGGTCACTTTAGTTAGGTGCTCCAGGAGTGTTGCTTTTGTGGGTTGTGTGTGCCCTCCTGTTATAGTTGAACCATGATTGCTGTTGGCATGTCAGTGGGTGGTATTGACCCTTAGGCTGACTGACTCTGGGGTTTAGCCCTGTCCACAGCTTTTAGACCACTGTGTGGGGGGTTTACCCCATAGAGTGGGATTTACCCAGTGGGCTCTGGTGCCTATTGAGAACACCCTTTGTGTGTGCTGCTTGTGGGGCTAATTGGGTGGTGTTCTGCTGTGGTCTGAAGCCAATCTTCAAGTATTGTGATCAAGGACCTCTTGGAAGGGGCTCTGGTGCAGGCTCAGGTCAACCACTGCCTGTTATTAGCCAGGTAGTACCTGATAGGAGCTACAAAGGGATCTGTGCTTGTTTGCTCCCTGTGCTAAACCAGGTCTGGTGTAGCTCCACAAAAATCCAGGACACGCTGAGGCCTGCTGCCACCTGCTGTCTCCAGTAAAGTTCAGCTGCTGATAAATCTTCCTGCAGTAAGCAAATTGGGTGATGCAGGATCCCTGTGAGTCAGCAGGATGGAGCAGCAGAGCTCATCAGGCCAATCAGATTCAGATTTGGCCTGTGGGGGTGGTGGTGGTGGCAGGCTCAAAACAGGAAAGATGGCACCCACTGGCTGGCTGTTTGTGAGGAGGGCCCAACACAAGGAAAATGCCGACTGTCCCTCCAGTCCTCATCCCGAAATTACACAACTCAGTCTCTCCCCACATGTCTCCGATGCCCCCAAAGTCACCGTCTGTCTGCCGGAGCCCAGGGTAAGTGTCTGCACGAGCCATTTAAGAGTATGTCTGGGTTTCCTGCAGCCTTCTGTCCCACCTGAATGGTTGGAATCCCCACTGTTTTTCACAGCCAGAAGTTGTGTGTGTGTTCATCTTTCCAGAAGCAGTACTCTGGGCTGGGGAGCCTGGTATGGGGGACAGGGGTCCCTTGCTCCTTCATGGGGAATCCTGTGGCCGAGATATCACTCCCAATTTTCAATCACAACACATATGTGTGTGGGACCAGCTCATTTCACATCTCTGCCCCTCCTACCAATCTCAGTGTGGCTTTTCCTTTATATCCTTAGTTATAAAACTTCTGTTCAGCCAGGCTTCAGATGGTTCCACAGGTTGATTGTTTTACAATTTAGTTGTAATTTTGATGTGTTCACAGGATGAGGCAAGCCCAGTGTTTATCTACTCTGCTATTTTGGATCCACCTAGAATACTGTTTTCTTATGTTAAGATTTCAATTATAAAAAAATATTCTGTCACAAAATATTTAAAGATCATTGGGCTCTGTGGATGAAGTAAAGAGATTCCCACTGACCCTAACTAAGCTGTAGGGAAGCCAATTCATAGAAAGGGATATAGTAGAGTTGTGGAGAAATAACATTCCATAAGGCCTGCCTCTGGCCTAGGCTATATGATCTATAATATTTTAACATGGTTATTCTCAACTTTGACTACCAATTGAAATTGTTCCCTAGGAAGCTTTAAAAAATATTGATATCTAGGTTTCAACCCCAGAGAAACTTCTTTATTTATTTTGGTGGACATACTGTACACCAGCACTTTTTACAATTTTAATTAAAAAAAATTTTTGTCAGCAAAATTCTTTTTTTTTTTTAAGTTTTCAGTTATAGTTGACATTTAACATTATTTTACATTAGTTCCAGGTGCTCAGCATAGTGGTTAGACATTTGTATATAATTTATGAAGTAATTCCCCCTATACACATAAGTCTAGTACTCACCTGACATTATACATAGTTATTACAATATTCATTATTTTCCATATGCTGTACTCTACATCTCTGTGACTATATTGTACTAATTTGTACTTCTTACACCTTTTTCACCCAGCCCCCCAACTTCCTCCCATCTAGCAATCATCAGTTTGTTCTCTGTATCTATGAGTCTGTTTCTGTTTTTTTGGTTGTTTTGTTCTTTATATTCCTCATATAAGTAAGATCATAAGGTATTTGTCTTTCTCTGTCTGACATGTTTCACTTAGTGTAATACCCTCTAGGTCCATCTATGTTGTTGCAAATGGTAAGATTTCATTTTTTATGGCTGAGTAATATTCCGTTGTATATACTATGTAGTACATCTTTATCTAGTAATCTATTGATGGGCACTTAGGTTGCTTCCATATCCTGGCTATTCTAAATTGCACTGCAGTGAACATACGGGTACACATATCTTTTCAAATTAGTGTGTAGTATTTCTTCAGATAAATACCTAGAGTGGAATTGCTGGGTCATGCAGTAGTTCTATTAGTTTTTGAGAAAACTTCAAACTGTTTACCATAGTGGCTGCTCCAATTTGCAATTCCACCAACAGTGTATGAAGGTTCCCTTTTCTTCACATCTTGCCAACACTTGTTTTTTAATTTATTGATGATAGCTATTCTGACAGGTATGAGATAATATCTCATTATGGTTTTAATTTGTATTTCTCTGAGGATTAGTAATGTTGAGCATCTTTTCATATGTCTATTGGCCATCTGTATATCCTCTTTGGAGAAATGTCTATTAAGGTTCTCTGTCCATTTTTTAATTGGATTGTTTGTGGGTTGTTTTTTTTTTTTTCTTTCTGGTCTTGAGTTGTATGAGTTCTTTATAAGTTTTGGATATTAACTCCTTATCAGATGTATCACTGTTGAATATCATCTTTCATTCAGCAGATTGTCTTTTCATTTTGTTGATGGTTTCCTTTGCTGTACAAAAACTTTTTAATTTGATCTAGTACTGTTTGTTTATTTTTTCTTTTGTTTCCCTTGCATGGGGAGATATATCGGAAAAAAATATTACTAAGAACAATGTCAGAGAGTTTATTGCCTATGTTTTCTTCTAAGAGTTTTATTGTTTCGGATCTTACATTTAAGTCTTTAGTCCATTTTGAGTTTATTCTTGTGTATGGAGGAAGAAAGTAGTCTAGTTTCATTTTTTTGCATGCATCTATCCAGTTTTCCCAATATCATTTATTGAATAGACTGTCTTTATCCCATTGTATGTTCTTGCCTCCTTTGTCATAGATGAAATGACTCTATAGGCATATTTCTGGGCTCTCTATTCTGTTCCATTGATCTATGTGTCTGTTTTTATGCCACTACCATGCTGTTTTGATTTACACTGGGGCTTTTTAAATCTCCCCAGTTGATTCCAATGTGCAGACAAAGTGAAGAACCACTGTTTAAAGAACTCTTAATTATCAGGCCATCCCACATACCTCAGTTTCTATTTGTAGTCAAACTTCTGTTGAGCAGAGTGATGGCCTTATAATAATGATCAAAAAGCATAGCATCATGGTTATATTTTATGGAGGCTTTCTACAGTATCAGGCACAGTACTGTGGGCTGTACCTACTTTATCTCAGTTCATCCTCTCAGGAACCCAATGAGATCGTGATTATCTGCATGTAACTGAATGTTTAAAAATTGAGACTCAGAGAAATTAAATGATTTACACCAGGTCACCCAGCTAATAAAAGGTGGTGCTTGGCTTTCAACCACTTGCATTTATTCCGTCTGAAATTCCAGACAGAAAACACTATCTGGTCTGAAATCATGTGCAAGAGAAACACATGATTAGTGCTTAACAAATAGCAGGAATTGCTGGCAGGTAAAAACAGAAGCCTCATCTTTTTGAAAAGAAAGTAACTTGTTTTTCATGAGAAACCGTGTGCTAGAGCAAGTCCTATTACCCATCAACTAATACCCAGAAGACTACTGGGGCATGTGTAGCTACTTGAGTGCTGCTTTAGGAGGTAACCATGATAAATAATCAGCATTGACTATACGGCAGCAAATATTAATCAATGTTTTCCATAATGCCTCCTAAGAGACTTTGTTACTAGTTTTCTAAATACTTAGATTTCAGAAAGGGAGGGCTAATCAATATTACAAAAAGACCGTAAAATCAATATGTCTTTGTCTTCATGTAAGTGCTGAACAGATATACATTAAATCCTGCCTAGTGATCTGGAAAATAATATCATTCTCATTTGATAGGGTAGGTTCCGGAGAAGTGAGAACAGATATAGTTTGTCTATATCAATGCCCATTTTTCCTGCCCTATTCTTTTGCCTCTTCCCCTACTCCTACTGATTTTCTTTGAAAGTTCTACTTTTACTTTAGTTGCATCTTAAATCATTTTACCTCTATATCTCAGGCTTCATTCAAAGAGAAATGGTATATGTGTTAGAGGTGTTCTCCTTCTTGGACAAAGTTAATAAACCTGGATTCAAGGTTATTCTTCATTCTGAAAATGGTTTCATAACCTTTGACCACTATTATGAGTTAGGGACCAAATTGAGTTTATCCTTTTAATGGCCAATGGTTCCAAACAGAAGAAAATAGAGGATATTTTATTTTCTATCTGTGATCTTTGTGTAATCCTAGAACATCAGGTCAGTTGTTCTGGCAGGACCTGAAGAGTAGGTGTGATACATCTTCAAAGAAATTTCCCTGTTATGAGGCTAAAGCCTGGATTTCAGAGTCTGTGGTGGAATAAGTCACAGGTTATGACCATAAGACTGCTGGTCAAACAGGCCGGGATGATGAATTCAGAGATGGGCACTTGACTGATATGAAAGTGATCTGGTTGGCCTGGTTCTTAGTCATAGATGAGAATGGAGGAACTTGTAACAAGCCAATTGCATGTTATTATTCCTGATTAGCTGGCCTCCGACTGTCAAAACTCTGCCAGAAAAGCATGCATTGTCTCAGTTTACATATTAGGAGTTCTTTCAAACAGATCTACATATGTGTGACTTTGCAAAAATCCTTGAATAATGTACAGAAAAAAACTAATTCACGATGCATTGCAATCTGAACCTTCATACAAAGGACTAACATATTACGGGAGATGATGGTTCAGTATATGAATCAGGCTGCTAATGAAAAATTCAGTTATTTTCAGAAGCAGCTGTGTGAGGGTGTAAAGAGCTCCATACCAAGGATCATAGTCTACAGACCTCACTAGCTGGGTAGCCCAGCCAGGTCACTTAACCTGCCTGAGCAATAGTCATCTGATTTGAAGGTGCTCCTCACAATCTGCTGTCAGTAGATTATTTTACAAAGGAGCAAAAGAGGAAAATGCTTTACAATCTTATACAAATGTAAAGCAGTACTTTTTTTCATTGCTAACTAATGAAACTCACAATGTGATAATGTTTCCATGAAAAGTAGTATCAGCACTGTCATAAGATAGAACAATGTCACCATATATTCGATCCCCCTTACGCTCATCTGCCAGCCCCCCACCCCCCCCCCCGCTTACCCTCTGGTAACCACTAAAATCTATGTAATTTTACAAACAATTGTCACCCCAATAAATTTAATAAAATAAAATTGAAAAAAAAAAAAAAAAAAAAGATAGAACAACGTTAACCTAGTGAGCTAATCCAAGAAAGCCACTCATGAATGCAAAAGACTACATATTAAATTCTGAACCTCTGAAAATGGGTGTCACCTTTTTTCTCTCTCCTCTTTGAGAAGTACTGTCCATATTGGGAAACATTGACTGAGAAGGAAGGAAGGAAGGAAGGAAGGAAGGAAGGAAGGAAGGAAGGAAGGAAAGAAGTTCTGGATTTACTCTACCTCACCTTTAATTGATTTGGTGTCTGTGAGTCCGTCCCAGAATGTACAGGACCCTCTGAGTCATACCCATAAAGCCAAGATGTCAGTAGATTAGCCCTGTGGCTTGTTTTCACTTCCAAGCTTGGATTGAATCCACAATGCTGTCAGGTGATAAACTTGCACAGCAATACCAGATGTCCCACTCATCTTATCACTCTAGTCTTGCAAAATATTTGTATAAAAATGCTAGGAAAATCTTGTTAGGATATTTTGATAAAGGTCCTCTTTGATTCTGCACAAACACAATGATAGTTTCATTAAACTCACAGGTTAAAAAGTTCTTTTGTTTCCTAGACATTTGATAAAGAAGCAACATTCACTAAATATATGGAGAAAAATATAAATATTTAAGGATAATGTTTGAGGCTCTTTCCTTAAACAACATGGGCAGTCTTTCATTCAGGAACCTTGTTGTTTTGTAACATATTAATTTATCTTTCACATGCCAGCTCCATGTGGATTCAAAATGCTCTGTAGGAATTGGGAGTTTTAAATGACAGCCTTAGTCAGGCAAATGATATGTATTTTTCACTTCACCTTCTCTTGACTCTAACATTAGCCACACAAAGGGAACGATAATGCTCACCTCATATGTTTCCTCTAGTTCAGGCAATTTTAATTTATTGAATTTCTAGTAATAATATGTTCGAGATGGGCAGATTTTCACATAAACGTCTTCCCAGGGGCTTCTGCAGCACATGTGGCCAGAACATTTCAGTTTTAAATCTAAACACTTTATAAAGTGAGATAATTATAACCCAAGATAAAAGTGATTATGTTTCCTTGACTGTTTTCATATATGCAAGCTAAACTCAATGTTTCTCCAAGCATGCTCTGTGGACCCCCAGTATCAGAAATTGGAGAAATGGTAGTTAAAAATTCAGATGTCTGGGCTTTGTCTCAGATTCAAAATCAAAATGCCTGAGAATCAGACTAGAAAACAGAATTTTAAACGACTCCCAGATAGCTTATAGACCAATAATATTGCTGAAAGAACCAGGATAAGAAGTAAAGATTATGGGTGGATTGAATATGTGAATGCAAAAAAAAAAAACCCACCAAAATCATGAAAGAGAAAAACCTAGGGAACTTCTGGCCAGCTCCATGGCTACTTCAGAGTGCCTAGCTAACTGCCCTCACCCTCCTCTGTGAAATGGGCAGCTACATCTAGAGATAGGCAATGCTTTTTGCATCTTAAACACTGCCTGAGTGGCTGTCAGGCATTTTCCAGCGTGTTCCAGCTGCTGGTCACCAAGATTCTTATGACTCGCATGTGAAGTGACTATTCCTCTCACTCCTATTTTATAAGCGAGAGAACAGAAGATGAGAGAAGTAAAGTGACTTGCTAAAATTTGCAGCTGTTAGTACCAGAGCAGAAACCAAACCATTGTTCTATGACCAGATTTTGTTTTATAGAATTTGACCATATTTTGGGATTAAATGTAAGACTTAACTGTTTGTGGGGTATCACATATTCAAATTGTATTTTGTTGCAGAATTTTAAATTAGTTTTGTTTATCGATCCCACTCTCCTCCCCAAACATGAGATTTAGGTTTTCAGATTGTTGGTATAGATAGATTTTGGGAGCAAAGGATGATGCTGAGAACTGGGTCCAGCAGCCCAAGTATCCACAGTCTGGTGTCAGAAGGAGGTCTGAATTATATGCTTAGATACAAATGCAATATGACTCTCCAGAAAGTATTTTTATGAGAACTTGATAGAAATGTAAAATCCAGGACTAATAAAGTTCTATGACTTCTGTGCTCATTCTTTTTTTTTTAAATTAAAGTTTATTGGGGAGACAATGGTCAGTAAAATTACATAGGTTTCAAGTGTACAATTCTGTAATGCATCATCTATGTCACGTTGTGTGTTCACCACCCAGAGTCAGTTCTTCTATCACCATACATTTGATCCCGTTTACCCTCATCTACCACCCCTTCCCCCCTTACTCTCTGGTAACCACTAAACTATTGTCTGTGTCTACGAGTTTTTGTTTCTTTATTTATCTTGTTCCTTTGTTGTTTTCAGTTTTATATCCTATATATCAGTGAAATCATATGGTTCTCAACTTTTCTGTCTGACTTATTTCGCTTAGCATAGATGATTGGGTAAAGAAGATGTGGTATACATATACAATGGAATACTACTCTGCCAAAAGATGAATAGTGCCATTTGCAACAACGTGGATGGATCTTGAGATTATTATGCTAAGCGAAGTAAGTCAGACAGAAAAAGTTGTGTGCATTCTTAATTGAAAAAAATGGAGGTAGGCATTTTTATATTTAGGTTGTAAGTGACGGAAACTGAGTTCAAAGAGATGTAACTAAAAAGGCAGTTTCATTAGCTCCAATTACTTAACTGTGTCTGATTAATTGACTTCAGATATGGCTGGTTCCAGGAACTCACAGGCTGGAATCAGAAATCTGTTATATTTCTTTGTTCTAGTTTCCTTTGCTTCATCTCCAGACAGGTTCTCCCTGTAATGTGAGGAAAGGCATGCCAGCAAGTCAGACTGGTAACCTCCCACTTGTCAAGTTGAAGAAAGAGAAAAATTGCTCATGCTCATTATTCCTAGGAAAATCCCCAGGCCTAACTTGCCAGGAGGAAGGTAATATGCAGATTAACCAGGCTTAGATCAGGTGTCCACCCTCACTGTGGTGGGGACATCCTAGATCACCCTCACTGAGAAAGGGACAGAGGAGTGTTTGAGGCTGGAGGGGCAGACATCCCAGATGACCGCTGCCGTCTGCTACCGCCTCTGGCCTGGAGCCAGTACTTGTTCAATATTAACTTACTATCAGTGCCATCTTTAATGTTATCATCATTATTGTACTAAAAACACAACTCCATTAGGATTCTGCTTATGATTTTCTTGTAGAAATATTTTAATAAAAGGGTGGAAAGGAAAGGTGTGATTATTGGTTTATAAATGAGGACTACACTTTGAACATAATAAGATCTGTTATCATTAGACATATATTATTAGGTTTTGAGTCAATTTTGCCTTTTTAAACCTGATTTATCTGTCTAGACAGGGATGAAGGTGACATCTGGGTTCTCTATGTCCTCCCAACCCGTGAAGAGATTCTAAAAAATATTTTCTATAAAATAAATGCTCGTAAATGAAGTATTATGTGTATGCCAGGTTGATGGAGAAATAAGAGAAAATGTGAACGTTTGAAACCTCAATATTAAAGGATTTGCCTTAGATCATTTATTTAGCTATTGTGTGTTGCGCTTATGCTATAGAAGGCAACAGTAAGCTAGGACTGCCCCTGAGACTTTCCACATACACTCATTCCTGCTAAATCACGGAAAACCTAAAGTGAAAATGTGGGCATCCTGACACCCAGACCGCTGTTCCTTTTCCCAGATCACACTGCCACTGAGAACAAAATTTGGAGACTATTCCATGTTAATGGAAATCTCTACATTCCCTCGAGAGGCTAGCTCCGTTTATAGCCCTCTCTGACAGGCTCCCATAGGTACAGTTCCTCTCATAATCTCTTTGAGAAATTAGTTTCAGCTGACTTCTGTGTTTGTTTCTTTCATCAGGGAACTAATACAGAAAATTAGTCAACAAATGTGTTGTTGCTGAGCTATTGATTCTCTGACTGCCAGATGGAGAACATATCAGGCAGTGCACCCAGTAGAAACTGAGTATGAAGGAGGGCAGCTAAAAGGCCTTGATTCTGACAGCAGCGTCTTAAAGAGCATTATCAGTTATTGAAAATTTGTCTGCAAAATAGTACATGCTGTAAAATAATTCATAAGCTGTAAATGTTGCCCTCACGTTATCCTATACTTGGAATATTAATAATATCTCAAGGCATGTACCTGGCTCTGTGCTAAGTGTCTCCCACTTAGCACAGAGTTTCATTTATTTATCCCCACAGCAATCCTATGCACTAGATGCAATATTCATCCTAGGAACTGAACGCCACTTTGCAGATGAGTAAATTCATACACAGAGGGGCTGTGTAATTTATTCAAGATCTCCTTTATAGGTATATAGTGGAATTGGGGATCGAGCCCAGGATGTTTATGTCTATAGCCCGACCTCATAAACCATCCTACAGCCGGCCCCCTTCCAGAAGAAATGGGACGTTTCTGTGTGGCATCAGTTTCTGCAGACTTGGTTGCATGCAATATTTTAAGTTTTCTTATAATGTGTCAAAATGTCTTACACTTACAAAGGCAGAAAAAGGCAAAATGTTGGATACTTTAAATAGACTCATATTTAAAGAAACATATATGGCCATGACAATATTTATTTTCAACAATTGTGTCTTTTCTAGGCTGTTGTAGAAAATTCTGAGCAACTTTGGTTCAGGTTTAATTTAGGAAGAAGGTGGGTGACTTCATAAAACTTCTCAATTGTCTCATTATTTATTCAGCAACTATTTCGAAGCCATCTACTATATTCTATGTAAATCATGGTCATGACAGAAACACAAGAATCAGTAAGTTCAGTGGCTGCCCTTAAGAAACTCAAAGTCAATAAAGAGTGATGTGGGCTGTGTCTGTACCTCTTAAAGATACACACAAGGACACAGTGGACCACGTGTATTCTTCCTGGGCATATCAAAGGGGTCATGTTTGCCAAACCTTGACATCTGAATAGGTTACTCTAAAAGGAAAAAGGAGATTGCTGAGTGAGGGAGAAGTTAATACAGAAGAAGGTGTCAGCGAGTTTTATTTATTCATTTATTTTCGTATGATGGTAATATCAGCAGATGGATGATGGGTGACCATGGGTTTATCTTCCATCAGAGAAAATGAGAAGTGTCTCAGAGGTGTGAAGCAGGAGACACAGATAATGGATTATCTCCCTGCCACCTCCTTTTTTTTTTTCCTTTTTTTCTTTCTTTAGTCTCCTAAAAGCAGACAATAGAGAGTTAGAGACAGGGTTAAATTTGAGGCTAGGAGTTTGTGTTGTCTATTAATACCCCATTCTAGAAAGCTTCTACTGAAAGAAAATAAATTCCTTCCCACCTTGTGGCAGACAAAAACCAGTGAAAATAAGTGTATGTGTAACTAATTTGTAACTAATGTGACAGTACTAAGCAGGAATTCATTTACCTTATTCTTTCCCTGACTAAATACATAAATGTGTTCATATCAGTTGAAGGGTTCTTGGACCTGTCTGTCATATGATGGTATTTGCAACTGGCTACCTGCTCCTTATCTGGTCTCCCATCTTAACCCATCTTAAAAGGCCCCTGGATATGGTAAAAACAGCAAGGAACAGGCTGGTCATTATGTCTTCTTTTTCCTTATTTTACTCCTGCCCTCAATACCTTGACATTCTCCAGAATTCTGCAAAGCTCTTCTGTCTCTATCCTTGTAAATTCATTGCTACTCCTAAAAACCGCTCAACTGATAACTGATGCGTGTAGCTGGAGCCTTTAAAGTCAGCAGCTGACCAGTTGTCTATCCTCTCATCTTACATTTAACATCACCTCTTGGTTCAGGTGATTGTCATTGGAAAGAAATTCATTTTTAGACAGGATGCATTCATGCAAGTATATGGTTTGAGGCTTGTGATATATGACAGGTCTTTGCTGCTGATTCCTGGTATAGATTGTTCAGACCTCTAACTTAGATCACATCGTCTTACTACCAAGACCCATAGCACCTGATAAGCCATTTTCTCAAATAAGATTTCTGATTCCTGCAGCCTGAATTTCTAGACTTTGCTTACAATTACAGTAATCATGCTACTACCATTGATGTTGTTACCAGACTTGACCTCTTCTCTGCTTTGACACAATTACACTGTATAGCTCTATATTCCTGCAACTCAATCTACATCCTTCTTGGAAGTGTTTCATCCAATATGGGATTTTGAATACCTTGGAATGATTCCAAGTGAAAACAATGTGACAGTTTGTTGTAAGTTTGTCACACATAGTGGATGATTAAAAAGTGTTTGTTTAATGAGTGAAAGATTAATAAGTGCATGAGTAAATGGGAGGAACTAGTAGCAAAAAACTGGACTAAATTCAACAACAAAGAACAAATCAAATAAAAAATGTTGAAAAAAGAGAAAAGAAAATGAAAAAAAGCAAACAAAAATGCCATAAAAATTCTGGAGTAAAAAGTAACAGTTATATTGATAAACCTATAATAGTAAATTCATATAGGTGTGAAATGTTGATGTTACATTTTCTAATGTTAGTTAGGCTAATGTTAGATTTGGGGTGATTCTTAAAAACTATTTTCCAGGAGATTCTTACGGTGCAAAAGTTTGAGACTTTTTTGTTGAGGTATAATTGACATATAACATTATATTAGTTTCGGGCATACAAAATGATTTGATATTTGTGTATATGATCACCACTGTAAGTCTAGTTAACATCTGTCAACATATATAGTTACAAATTATTTTTTTCTTTTAGTGAAAATTTTTAAGATCTTTCTTAGCAACTTTCAAATATTCAATATAGTATTATTAACTGTAGTCACCATACTGTACATTATATCCCCATGATTTATTTATTTTATAACTAGAAGATTGTACCTTTTGACCACCTTCACCTATTTTACCCATGCCCCAATCCCTGCCTCTGGAAAGCACCAATCTGTTCTTTGTATCTGGGAGCTTCTTTTATCTTTTATTTATTGATTTATTTAATTTTAGATTCCACATGTAAGTCAGACAATATATAATTTGTCTTTCTCTGATTTATTTCACTTAGCATAACGGCCTCATTGTCTATCCATGCTGTTGCAAATGGCAAGATCTCATTTTTTATGGCTGAATAATATTCCATTGTATTTATATACCACATAATTTCAGTCTAGTCATCCACTGATGGACACTTAATATTGCTTCCATATTGTAAATAATGCTGCAACGAACGTGGAGGTGCATATAGCTTTTCTAGTTAGTGTTTTCATTTTCTTCAGATAAATACCCAGAAGTGGAATTGCTGGATTATATGGTAGTTCTATTTTTAATTTTTTGAGGCCCCTTCACACTGTTTTTCATAGTGGCTGCACCAATTTACAGTACAAAAGTGTTCCCTTTTCTCCACATGCTTGCCAACATTTGTTACCTGTTTTTTTTTGTTTGTTTGTTTTGTTTTTATAAAAACCATTCTAATAGGTGTGAGGAGCTATTCATTTGTGGTTTTGATTGGCATTTCTCTGATGCTTAGTGATATTGAGCATCTTTTCATGTAGCTGTTGGCCATCTGTTTCCTTCTTTGCAAAAACATCTATCCAGATTTCTGCCAATTTTTTAATCAAATTGGTTTTTTGTTGTTGTTATTGAGTTGTATGAGTTCTTTGTTATATTTTGGATATTAATTCTTTATCAGATATAGGATTTACAAATATTTCTTTCCTGTTCAATAGATTGCCTTTTATTTTGTTAATGGTTTCATTTGCTGTGCAGCTTTTTAATTTGATGTAGTCCCTTTTGTGACAGTGTTGATAAATCTGTAATAGTAAATTCAACTGGTTGTGAAAACTTGGTGTTACATTTTCTAATATTATTGTTTGGCTAATTTTAGGTTCTTCGTAATTTTTGTTTTGCTTTGCTAGTGGCTTTCAAAACAGCATACATATATTTATGATGTTTGAAGAGTTGTATATTACAGTGATTTAATGGGAATTTTATAGAGATCTTTAGAGCTGTGTCAATTCTTGGTGATATCATTGAAGTTGTGAAGACTCAGCAAGGAAGCAAATGAAAGGGATAGTAGCTGCCTAAATGCCTCTAGAACAGCAGGAGAGAAGACATAGGATTTGCAATGAGAAAGAAAAAAGAGAAAAATCATTAGGGAATTTACATTTATTTTTCAGCTTCAAAGGAAATTAACATGTGATAATGACAGAAAGTTAAGGATATATGTGGGTGATGTTTACTCCTTGGAAAATGTATTCTACAATTCATTAGTGGATTACACACTAAGGTTGAGATATTGGTGTTTCATATAGCTATTTCCCCATTTGAGATGGTTTACATATATATATATATATATATATATATATATATATATATATATATATATGTAGTGAATATGCATCATATTCACCATATACATAAAATAATCCTACCCAAACATGTATCCTCTAAACTGGGAATCAGGAGTTCTGAGTAATCCTGTCCATCTTCTGCTCTCAACTCAATGAATAATCTTGAGAAAATCAACTCAGTATTGCTTTTCTAGTTAAAATCCAAATTCTTTAACATGATGTATTAGTTGTACATTGTCTGGTCCATCCAGTCATATAGAATTACTAAGTGGTCTCCAGAATGTACCATGTTCTCCTATGCGGCTATGTTTTTGAACATGATGTGTGTGTGTGTGTGTGTGTGTGTGTGTGTGTGTGTGTGTATTTTGGTTTTGTTTGTTTACCTGAAACAGCCTTTACTCATATCCTCATCTACCTCTTTAACTCCTTGTCTTCAAAGGCAACATGGGTATCATCAATTTTTTTGGTGCTGTATTCCTCATCCTGTAGTTGTAGCCTTTCAAGATTCTAGTTCCATTTAGAAAAGATAGAGCTGGTCTCTTGGGAGACTTTATTGATGTTGAGAAGCATCCTTGCCTCATGAAATACAGGTAATATGTTGTCCCAGGCTTCACTCAAATAAAATATTGATAAAGAGATTATACATAATATCTTGCCCATTACTCGTATGTCATGCCCATTCACCTTCCATTACCATGACGACCTGCCTCCCAGAATGAGTAGCTGATATTTGACAAAAGAGACAGAAGGGATGGACTCTGGTAATTGCCTTTTTCTGTTATTTCTGACTGCTAATGAAGTCGTACCCAACAATCTTGGTATTAACTCATTGTCACCACTCACACCAAAAACACTGCAAAGGTTCTACAGGTAAGAGAAGGTTTGATTTTTTGTTTTGTTTTAATCCATTGAGACTGTGAGATTTTATATTACCACAACCTAATCTAGCCTGGGCTAGAATGATACAGCAGAAACTCAAGGGGTGATGTCCATACCTTTGCACTTATAAAAGCTCATAGCAAATTTACAAACAAGACAACTAAGGTTTTCAGAGGCCCAGTGGGTTTCCCACAGATGAATAGCTACCTCATCATGGCATAGAGTGAAGGAAAAAAATTTTCTCTTCATTGTTTACACCCGTATTTGACATTGGAACATAGAAGTCTTAATGAACAGAGCAGTTTTTCTTTATCCAACCAGAGAGACCTGCAAGTTGATGTTTAAAGAATAAGAACTCACCTACCATTTAGGATAAGAGAAAAAGGGATTTAAGAAAACCAGTAGATGTTAACTTTGGTTGCACATTAGAATTATCTGGAAAGTTTTAAAAAATGCTAACGCCCAGATACACATTACCAGCCATTCTAATTGACTTGACCAATGGTATGACGTATTCCACAATTATTGAATGTACTCTGTAGGTCATATAGCAGATTACAGAACCTCTCTGAGCCTTGGTTTCGTAATTGGTAAAATATTGATTCGGTTCAGTACATACTTCAGTTTGGATTTAGTTTCATCAATCAGAGTGAACATTAAGGTTTTGGAGAGCAGGGACAATGGCTTACACAGCACTGTATCTCCAGTACCTAGCCCAGTAAACATGCATCAAACATTCAGTAAACATGCATCAAATGGATGAACCAATGAACCAAGGCATATCTAACATCACTGGACAGTTATTTAAAATAATATCATAATAGAACTATCATATTCACTAGAAAGAAGTGAATGTAATCATCAGAGATAATTGAAACCAATGCATAAAGCTGCCTTCCAGCATCTTGTTGGAGACTTGCTCAAAGATGACACCTGTTTTGCATTTCATGACTTTAGAAAGAAATAGACATTGTAGCAGTATCTCAAGAATGGTCCAAGTGTTTGTTAGCATACATAAACCCTGATAAACTGGATGGTAGACTCCAGAATTAACTGAAAACTGAACTCAAAAGGTGAACAATAGGTATTTTACTTAAAAAAAGATGGGAATAAGAGAGCTAATATTTGAAATGTAGAAATGCCCATAGCGCCAAAGAACTTAAAATTTTTGTAGGCTTTATTCTTTCATAATTTGAGGAAAGTAAACAGGTCAGATAGACAAAGGCCAACCTAGACAAGAATAAGAAACTTACTTGTTCTACTTTAAAAAAGTAGGAAAAACGTTTTTTGACCCACCAGTGTAGAGAACTGATAGTTATGGAATACGACATAGAAAAAAATCCAGAATGTAGAAAATCATTAGGAATAATGTCTCAGATTTGAATTTCTAGAAAAGTTGGGTTTGAATTCTAACCTTATCATTTACTACCAGAATGATAATGCATTTCATTCCTAATTTTTAAAATAAAAAACACAGCAAACATAGATATATATTATCATATTTGATCATCATAGTATGTTAACATGTCTATTTAAGTGCCTTAAATATTCTCAGTTATGAAAACCTTTTAGTTATTTGAAATACATATTTTTTTTCAACCATTGCAAGATTTGCAAGTATATGTTTTTCTCATAAGAAGATAATTTTTGACAATATAAAGAACATTTCAAAGATTAGAGCTGTTCAATAAGTAAAGAGCTATTTTAGGTTATATTAACCTCATACTTCTAATACTGGAAGTATTCAAGCAAAGTTGCAATAAAAAGTATTCTTACATCACTAATGATAAGCCTTATGATACTAGTAATGAAATTTGCAGTACTGATTTACAGACCATGAAATATTTTCCATACTTTTTTTATTACATGCCAAATGGAGTGGAGGGGTCAGTTTAAGTGAATTATGAAATTGTTTCCCGTAATAACAAGTTTGAATATAGGCTCCAACCACACTTAAATTTTTAATAACTAGGTCACATTATACAAGGAACATAAATTAGACTGTCTATAAAACAGAGGCAAGCAAATGTTTTATGTACAGTCATAGTAAATATGACTTTATGGGCCAAAAGTTCGCAAGTACTCAATTCTGCCATGGTAAGGTGCAGGTAGTTATAGCAAATGGTTGTGGCTATGTTTTAATAAAACTTTATTTACAGAAACAGGCAGTCAGCATGATTTGATTGTTGACCGTTACTACAAACCTGTGTGTTCCTGACATCTAACTTAGGGTTTTTGTCAGATATTGAAGCTTAGGGAAAGGAGAGCTGAATTCGGAATTGGAGACCTCATGTCCTGGGCCACCTAGCTAATAGAGCCGGAGACAGAACACTTCTGAGCCTCAGTTTTCTTCATGTTAAAAATTAAAAAAAAAAAAAAAAAATTCTGCCTCAAAGTTGTTGCAGAGATCAAATGGACAGTGCAAATGATAGAGAAAAAGAATTACAAAGGGCAAGGTGCTATATAAATCTATATTTCTTTGGTGGCCAAGGCAGCTATGGTGGTTGTTTTAGGGGAGAAGAAAACATGGCAAAGAACCGCTCTGATCTTTCTTTATGTATAAGGAGAAAAGAGGAGGGAAGAACCTCCTTCTGATCTCACTTACCCCTGTAATGTCTGTCCGTGAGAGAAGGAGGCCTTTGAGGAAAGTGTTTAGCAAAAGAAATCCTTCCTGTAAATAATGTACTTCACATAATTCCTAGATGTGTCAACCCATAAGAGAACTGGAATTAAAAAAAAAAAAAAAGAAAAAGGATGTAGAAATTAGAGAAATCAATAAAAAAAAAATAAAGTTGGCATATCAGAATAGATATTATCTATAATGAAAGCAATCAGTCATTATACTTCAAAACTCAGTTTTACATCCAAAAAACAGACTGGTTGATTAAATTTAAGGGGGAATGTCTGTGTGTCATTAATTCTCTTCAATGTATATTAGTTCGTCTGTTACAACTCTCTTAAAATTTCAATGAGATATTTAGATATACATAGATATAGATATATATTCTGTACTTTGTTTTCTCTTATAAAAGGTACTTTGAAAAATAAAGAGCAACTTTCCAATGACCCAAGGGCCAGTGAATGAGCATATGAGCTTTAAATTAAATCTTACTGAACAAACAACTGAACTTCCTTCTGTTGCTGAAGCCAACTGGGTTAGTTCTATCTGTGGATAGACTGCTTTCATCAGGTATTATGATTGCTGTTTGGCTGAAGAGAAAAGGAGCTAAATATATAACTTATGAGGATATTCTAGGCACAGATGTTGAGATTCAAGCTTGAGAAATGAATAAAGGGCAGACAGCCAACAGAATAGGCCATGGAGTCAAGTGGAATCAAGTATAACAGATAATTCACTATGGAACACTTGAAGAGAAAAACACTCAAAATATTTGTTGTTTCTTAATCAAATCTAATTTAGGTTTGAGTCCCTAACTCCCATAGATGGCACAAGTTTATCAGCAGTTTTTTTTTTTTCAATGTCATTCAGCTGAAATTTATTTAGACCATTATGATATTGTTCCGTGATATTCAAGTATTCATTTTATCAAAGAAAATCGTTAGTAATGAAAAAGAAATATAGCCTCAGTTATAATAAGAAAGCATTATATTCATACATAATTATAATAAGACACCACATAGTGATTAAGAGCTCAGAATTTGATATTTGAATTCCAATCTTCCCCTTGGTACATTTACTAGCTTTGGAATGTTGGAAAGGTTTTTAACTTCCCTAGGACTCTGCTTTTTCTATATATAAATAATATAAATCACAGAAATTTGATGATATATAGTAATTTCTTACAACATATCAGACAGCCTTTCAATTTTTACTTGATCTCCAGGTGACATTTCATCAAAAATTAAAATAGATGTATTTGCATCTATTATTATCTTTAAGAAATCTAAGGAAAGCAAATACATTTATTGTACCTCTGTTCAGACAAATATAAGCAAAAGTAGAACAAGTTTTCTGGTGCTATTGCTTTATTTGGAAAGTGCTAACCCAGCGCAGTGAGAGTGATATAAAAAGGAAAAGAAACCAGAAAAGATGGGTGGCAACACTAAGTAAGGTGTTATTTTCTGGACACTGCATTATAAAAACAACGTAAAGATAATAATGGAGTTCACTGTTCAATTACGCAGGCACAGCTTTACACAGTGTGTCTTTGGGTAAGTGGTAAAAAGAGGCCATACCTAAGAGCAGTCCATTGGAGGAGGGAGAGGAGAAGAAAGGTATCTGGTCGTTCCCCTCATATTTCCTGTCTGAAGTCATGTCTCAAACATTGCATCATGGGGAGGAAACTCCATATCTCAAGGCCAGTCTTTCCTAAACACTCCTCCTCCAAATTATTTTGGTGAAAATTCCAAATATCATCTTCTAGCATCCATAAATATTTCAGTTGTGTATCTAAAAGATAAGGGTTATTTTTGTTTTTTCCCTATTTTTCTAAATGCACTTTTTTTTTTAAAGTTACTTTGGATATTTCCAGTTTTGCCATAAAAATATTTCATAAACAACAACTACAAAATATGCACAAAACATATGAAATAACTATTTAAAAGCGTTAGAAAACAACCAGTGGGAAGGAAAGCACATTTGCTCCAGACATTTTGGTGGGTGTTTTGCATAGTAGAGTAGAATAGCAGAAGCTTCAGTCGTATTGAGTTTGGAGTTCAGGGCTAAGTTGCTGGAAGCAGGGGAAATACTGGAGAGGGAAAAAACAAACAAATGAAAAACATAGAGAAGGAGGACCAAAACCTGTATACAGATTATCATTAAGTCAATATTTTGTTACAAAATTATGTATGTTTGAGAGCAAGACTTTGAGAAATCCAACAGCAATATCAACAAAGACCCAACGTCTCAGAAGCTAAAGTGCTGAGCAGAGCTTGCAGCAGGTGTGCCGTGCTGGGGAAAGAGGTTGGAATTCAAGCCCTACCACAGCACAGAGGCAATGGTAAAAACCCAGGCATTCAGGTCAGATCCTAGACGGGTCACACTCCAAGAGTAGAAACTACAACCTCAGAGGAAGACATCCTATAAGAGCAAAAGTAACAGAATAGAGCTAACAAGCCCAGCACCAAACTTTAGTATGACCAAGATAATCCAATGGCAACCTTTTTTCCTGTCAGAAAAAAAACAAACATAATGACTATAGCTGAAGACAGCATAATCCAGACTTTCTATAATTTTATTTTCTGATGCTCTGCATCCAATATAAATATATGAAGCATGCTAGGAAAAGAATAAACAAATGACTGAAAACTGAGAGAAGAAATACATAACAGAACCATATCTATAGGTAAATCAGATGTTGGTATTAATGGATGAAATAAAAAATGTCTATGATTGATATAACTACGGAAATATAGCAACAAATGAAACAGAGGGGATTTTTATATTAACAAAAGCACATTTTAGAATTAAAAAATACAATATTTGAAATTGAGATCTCAATAGATGGGTTTAGCAGCAGACTGATACCAGCAGAGTATAGGTTTAAGCTGAAAGTGAGGGAGGCAGAAGATATTCAAACTGAAATAAATAGAAAAATGATGGGAAAAAAGAGTGTAAGATGATATCTATATATCTATAGCTATCTCTAGATAAACATATATGTATATATACACACATATATACATATATATGTATACATACATATAAATGAATTTGAATTTACAAAGGAGAGAAGAAAATAGGTTAGAAGCAATATTGAAGAGAGATTAGTAAAAATTTTCCAAAACAGAAACAGATTAAAGACATTCAAAACAGATTAAAGACATCAAATCCATTTCAAGATAATATATGAACTCCAAGCAAATATAAATGTAAAGAAAAGTATACTAAAATCTATACTGGTGCTCAGGAGTAATCTCTCTCTCTCTCTCTCTCTCTGTGTATATATATATATATATATATATACATATATATATATATATATGTATATATATATATATATACACACACACATGTATAACAATGGCACACATGAGGCTTTCAATAAATATTTATTGAGTTAATTGCTAAATTAAATTCTTTTTTTTTAAAATTAAATTTATTGAGGTGACAATTGTTAGTAAAATTACATAGATTTCAGGTGTACAATTCTGTATTACATCATCTATGAATCCCATTGTGTGTTCATCACTCAGAGTCAGTTCTCCTTCCATCACCATATATTCGATCCCCCTTACCCTCATCTCCCACCCCCCACCCCCCACAATTCTTTTTAATTTGTTAAATTGGTAAAAATAGGAGAGAAGAGGAGGGGGATGAGGAAGGAGGGGAAAGAGGAAAAACAGAAGGGGGAGAGTCAGGTCTTTGTGTTCTTCAGCTCTGGAAGTAGAGTAAATCTACTTTGTGATAAAAGTGGAGGTCCGTGGATGCAACGTGGATGGTTTGTCTGAGAAGGGAAGGTAACAGGAGCTATGACTGTAGAGTCAGATAGGCCTCAAGGTGGATCCTTTAAGGCTGGGAGTCCAGATAGAGCTGCTGTCTTGAGAGTAGGGGGGGTCTGTAACCTTCGTATTCATGATGTCCCTTCTTCCCAAGAGCTCCTGCATTTGTCACTGAAGAAGTGAATGCCACTTGCAGAGCTGTCTTGTTTTAAGTATACCGCGATGGTTTGGTCAATGAGTATCTATCTCAATGACTGGTCACAACAGGCCATTAACAAAAGGGATTTCTTTTTCTTTGTTCCTTTGGGCTGCATAAGGGGCACTATTACAATACAAGGGAGGAGAAAGATGCCATCAAAAGTAATGAAAAGTTAAAAAATAAAAAAAAAGTAATGAAAAGCAATAAGGAATCTCCCTTTATGCTACAATGGCATGAACTCCAGAATATTTTGTTAAATTAAAAAAAGTGAAGTTATATGTGTACAGTACAGTACTTTTTATAAAAGTAAGAGGTGATTTAAAGCTTACATTTTATTGGGGGGGTAAACAAATAGACATATAAATATATAATTTATTAGTTGTGTTATGGGAGGGGCTATTCTGAAAAAAATAAAGCAGGGAAGAGGATAGAGGGGTGCTGTGATTTTACATATAGGGACCCAAGAAGCCTCAGAGGAAGAGGCATTTGAGCAGACCCCACAGACTGAGTGAGCCAGGTGGATAACAGGGAGAAAGGTGTTTCTGGATTGGGACCCGCTGTGTATGCTTCGCGGCTTTTAAGGCTGGATAGGAATGAGCAAACAGTGAAGTGAAAGATGAGGTTGGAAGTAGGCATGGATTAGATCCCGTAGGGCCTTGTGGGCCAGGGTGGGCATTTGCATTTTATTCTAAATGTATTGGAATCCTCCATTTGGGAGGGTTTTGAGCAGAGGAAGGACACGTACTGATTTAAGTTATGAAGAGAACCCTGTGGCCTCTGAGTGGAGAAGAGTCCACAAGGCCTGAGGTGCAAGCAGTGTCCAGGCAGGATGCTGCTGCCATTTCCACAGGGGACATGATGCTGGCTCCCTATGTGGGAGGATGTGGTAGGAGTCAAGGTGGAATATGACTGGGTTTTGAAGATGGAGCTGACACATCCGAAATGCAATGAGAGAAAAGATGAGGGATCAAACAGAACTCCATTTTTTTCAGGGGGTCAGATATCTGGGTAAATGCAAATCTCTTTTATTGAGATGGGGGCATGAGCAAAAGCAGCAAGAATGAGGGAATCAGGGATACCAGAACCCATGTTAAGTTTTCAGTACCATGAATATCATTCCCCAGAAAAAAGTCTAAGCTGGGGAGTGTATGGTTTTTGTTGTTTGTTTTCTTTTGAGGTTTTTCTTTTATTGTCTAAAATTACTGCTACAGTAGAACACTTTTTATTGTACTCATGTAACATTTTGAAAATACAGGGCTTCCTCAATTCTACACGATTTTTGAAAATTTGTTAGTTTGCTCATTTTGTTAAAAGGCCTGACAGCCTTTTAAACTTCTCACAATTTCAGTGGTGAGTTTTAAAATAACAAGAAGTCTCTTCAAAAACATTTCAATAAACGTTCAGGGCAGGCTTGTATTTATGGAAAATTTCTGTTCTGGTTTTTTAAAAAAAGAATTAAAGCATGGATTTAGGGTTTTTTTGGTTTTTTTATGTTTCATTCTGGTTTGTTTTTGGATAACATCAGAAATATTGCACATATATACTCAGATAAGCTATTTTTGAGTTCAATTTGATATCCCCAAAACAATTAGGAACATTTACAAAGACACAAACTCAGCTCTTTCCCTGCCTTCTAACATGTACATTAACTGTAAAATCCTCACTGTTCTCCAAAGTAATTTTATTTTGTTTTAACTTGGTTTGAAAACCTATTTTTAAGTCACAGCATTCTAATTCTCAGTTCTCCGTAAAGAATGAAATTAATATTGTATCAGTCAAGGGAGAGGCATGGTTATAGTCTGGTAACAAATGCCACTGAATTGTGTGGCTTATCACGATAGCCTTAATACCCTCCACTAAAAAGCCTGCTGCAGCCCCTAGTATTGTGCTTTTCCAGGATAGTTTTTTTTTTTTTTTTTCTGTTGTTACTTGGGAGTCAAGCGTTTTCTGTGCTTTGTTCCCTACATCTTAGCAAGTCTCCAATCCTTCTTGTCGGGAGAATAGAGACACTGGAATGGCCTATTATACAAGCTATTATTTGCTGTGGTCTGGAACTGACAAGTATTTCTTCTGCATAGAACCCATAGTACACACAAATTTTAGTGGTTTACACAACAGCAACCACTGTTTTGCTCATAATCTTTTATTTGTACAGGAGTTGAAGGAATGACTCCTCTCGTCTCCATGCCACATCAGTCCAAGCTGTCTCGAGTGTAGCTACTTACATGGCTTACAAGCTTGCGTTGGTTCACAGCTGGTGATCGTAGTTTCTCTTCACATGAGTCTTCCCCCATGACTTCTTGGACTTCCTCATAGCATAGCAACTGGGTTCCAAGAGTGAATGTTCCAAAGACAGAAAGTGAATGCCACCAGTATTTTAAGACCTGGGTCCAGAAGCTGTCCCTGCATCACTTCTGTATTCCATTAGTCAAAGCAGTCACACAGACCACCCAGATTCAAGTAAAGAGCATAGAGAGCCCAATTCATGATGAGCAGAACGTCAAATGTGTGGCCACTATAAATATACATTCAAGAACAGTTTTCATGTCTCTAAACACAAGGATAATAAAGGAGTGTTACATGAGATTGCTCTTGTTTGATGTGTATTTTTTCAACAGTATTAATTATAAAACAGTTTAACAAATTGTTGAATAAACAAAAAGATCTATTCAGTCATGAAAATCACACTTTAATAAATATGTTCTGGAAATACTAAACAGAGACAAACTGTTAGTGGAGTTGGGGCAATGAACTAGGTGGTGTCAGACAAGGCTGGAAAAGTGGCATTTAACATAGGCTAAACCAATGTTAGAGATACAAGAAACTACAATCAAGGGGAAAGAATTTCATTTGGCGTGACTAGGTCAATCAAGAAGTTTGAAGAATGCAACATGAGCTTAAGCCACCCAACGGCAAGGAGTCAGATCTGACAATAGTTTAAAGCACAAAGATAATGTTGGAGAGAAAAAATGGTGATGCATTTTGGAGAGCCCTACATACTAGGCTAAAAAGATTATACTCGATGTATTTGGTTGATTTCATCTATGTAAATTTTAGAATAATTTTGAAGATAATCATGGATACAAATGGTAATACCCTTTCTGTGACTAGGACTAATTTCCTCTCATCTCTTTAGCTGTGCATGATGTCACATGGCTAAACTCTGTTTCTGGGTGTTCTACGTCACTTCCTGGTATTCTTATAACTAACTCTTCCTGTTATGATACAAAATTTCAACCCTAATCCCAAAGAAAGAAGTGAAATTTCTACTAAAATATTTAAATAAATCTGTCATTGATTTGATGGAATTGCAAACATGCGTTATAAATGATAATGACTAATCTTACATATAATTTTGTTTGAAGAATTGGCTCAACAGAGTTATTGATAAGATTCACAAATTACATAGGAAAAAACCCCACAAAAAACAAGTGCACTGTTTTTTGGGTCATTCTTTAGTAAGAAGCTGACAAACTATGTACAAGACACACTTATATCATTAGTTTCTGTACCTTGAACTCTAAAGTCACATAATCAGCTGACTAATTCTCATTTTCTCTTGGTCTTCACAAAGGCAGGTTAACATTAACATGTCCAAAATAACACCCAAGATTTTTGACCACATTTTGTTATCTTTCCAATGTAGTGGGTTTTAAATGGCACCTGTTTTGGGCAGCCCAGAAAGACATGCCCATGTGCCAGTCTCCAGAACCTGTGAATGTGAGCTTATTTAGCAAAGGAGTTTTTGCAGATGTAAATAATTTAAGGACCATGAGATGAGATCATCCAGGATTATCTAGATGGGACCTAAAACCAATGACAAGTAACCATGAAAGACAGGATGGAAGACACAGAGAGGATGACCATGGGAAGATGGAGGCAGATATTGGAGTTATGTAATCACAAGCCAAATATCACCTAGAGCCACCAGAAACAAAGAGGCAAAGAAGGATTCTTCCCTAGAGAGTTTGGAAGAAGTTTGGCCCCACTGACACCTTGATTTTGGAATTCTAGCCTTCAGACTATGAAAATTAAATTTCTGTTGTTTTGAGCCACCAGTGTTTGGTCATTTGTTATAGTATCCCTAGGAAATTCATACCTCTGGTCATTCCTATCTCAGTAAATCTCCAGGTAGTCAAAATCTACACACTGCTTACCTTCATTCCACATTCCCTTCTATAATACATCACTAAGCCCTCTTGATTTTAACTTTTCTCTATCTCTTCTGTTCGTGAGCTCTCACCTTACACCTGGAATACTACAGTAGTCTCTTAAGTGATTTCTCAACTCCACTCTCCACCCCTGCCAGGCTTTTCTGTACAGAGCAGACAATATTACTCTTTGAAAGACAGATTTGATCGTGCTGTTCTTACTGGCCCTGTGAAAGCCTTCAATAGTCCATTACATTTTGGAGTAAAACAAAATTCTTTAGTCTACATGATCTGGCATGATCTTGCCTTTAACTGTTTTGCTAGTCTTGTAGCTTTTCATTAATTGCCACTATTTTTAGAGTGGTTTTAGGTTTACAGAAAAATTTAGGGGAAAGTACAGAGAGTTCCAATGGATCCCCCCCTCCTGGATATAGTTTCCTGTTATTAATGTCCTACATGAGTGTGGTACACTTTTCACAATTGAACGAATAATGATACAACTGAAGTCCATAGTTTGCATTAGGGTGTACTTTTTGTCTTATGAAGTTCTATGGATTTTGACAAATGCATAATGTCATGTATCCATAATGGTAGTATCATACAGAATGGTTTCATTGCCCTGAACATGTTCTGTGCCTACCTATTCATCCTCCTTCCTCCCTCTGAATAACCTGGCAACCACTAGTCTCTCTACTGTCCCCAAAGCTTTGCCTTTTCCAGACTATCATGCACTTGGAATCATACAATACACTGTAGCTCTTTTCTATTGGCTTCTTTCGCTTAGCAATATGCATGTAAGTTTCCTCCACGTCTTTTTATAGCTTGATAGCTCATTTCCTTGTATTGCTGAATAATATTCCATTATTTGGATGTACCCAATGGGAAAATAATGAATAAAGCTCTATACATATTTCTGTGCAGGTTTTTGCATTGACCTAGATTTTCAACTTGAGTAAATAAATACCAAGGACCATAACTGCTGTATCATGTGGCAAAACTATGTTTAACTTTGTAAGAGTCTGCCAAACCATCTTCTAAGTGACTGTACCATTTTGCATTCCCACTAGCAATGAATGAGGACTCCTGTTGCTCCACATCATCACCAGCATTTGGTGTTGTCAGTGTTTTGGTTTTCAGCCGTTCAATAGGTATGTGTGGTATCTGTTTTTTTTTTAATTTGCAATTTCCTAGTGACATATGATGCTGACCTTCTTTTCATATGCTTACTTGTCATCTGTTTGTCTTCTTGGGTGAAGTTATCTATTCAGATCTTTTGCACATTTTTGAGCTGGCTTATTTGTTTTTCCATTGTTGAGTTTTAAGAGTCCTTTGTAGATTCTGGATAAAATTCTTTACCAGATATGTGCTCTGCATATATTTTCTTTCAGCTTGTGGTTTGTCTTTTTATTCTCTTAACAGTGTGATTCAGAGCAAATTGTTTTTAAATTTAATAAACCCAAAGTATACATTTTTTTCTTTCATGGGTCATGCTTTTGGTGTTTTATCTAAAAAAATCATCACCAAACCCAAGGTCACCTGAATCTATCATTTGTTACCTTCTAGAAGTTTTATAGTTTTGCATTTTACATTTAGGTCCATGATCTATTTGAGGTGTTTTGTGTGTGTGTGTGTGTGTGTTTGTGTGTGAAAGGTGTAAGGTCTGTGTCTGCGTTAATTTTTTTTTTTTTTTTGTATGTGAATGTTTAGTTATTCCAGCACCATTAGCCATGTTAGAGAAGTTTTCAGTCATCATTTCTTCAAATAGATTTTCAATTCCTTGTTCTCTCTCTTCTCCTTCTGGTATCCCTATTATGCAAATGTTGATACACTTGATATTGTTCCAGACGCCCCTTAAGCTCTCCTCATCTTTTTGGGTTCTTTTTTGTTTTTTTTCCTTTTGCTGTTCTGATTGGGTGTTTTCTGCTACCTTATCTTCTAAATCACTGATTTGATCTTCAGCTTCATCTAATCTACTGATGATTCCCTCTAATGTAGTCTTCATTTTAGTTATTGTAGTCTTTATTTCTAACTGATTCCTTATGTGTTCTATTTCCATGTTTATGTTTTCCTGTCTCTTTGTCAAAATCCTCCCTGAGATCATTGAGCATCCTTATAACCTGTATTTGGAACTCTGCATCTGGTAGATTTGCTTGTCTCCAGTTCTTTTTCTAGAGCTTTTTTCTATCATTTGGAAACTATTTCTTTGTCTCCCCATTTTGGCTGCCTCTGTGTTTGTATCTATGTAGGGCCACGATGCCTCCTGGTCTTAGTAGAGTGGCCTTATATAGTACGTGTCCTGTGGGACCCAGTGGTGCAGTCTCCCTGGTCACCAGAGTTGGGTGCTCTAGCTGTGTCCCTTGTGTGAGTTGTGTGTGTCCATCTGTTGTAGTTGAGACTTGATTGCTGTTTGCACATCCATGAGAGGGATTGACCCTCAGGCTGATTGATTATGAGGACTGGCTATGACTATAGTGGAGGAGCTTTTGTGCAGGGGCTGACCCAACAGAGCAGGTTTGCTTGATCGGGCTCTGGTGCCTGCCCAGTCTACCCTTTGGGTGTGTTGTCCTTGGAGGTGGCCAGGTGATGCTGCAGCCCAGTCCAAAGCTGGCCACTGGGCCTGCCAGCCCTGGGGCCTTCTGGGAGGGGACCTGCTGCAGGCCAAGTTCAGCCACAGTGTGCGTCCTGCCCAGTGCCATGTGGCATGAGCCAAAAAGCAATCCAGAGATGGGCGCTCCCCATGCTGTGCTTGGAGGTGCCTTGAGAGGCCAAGCAGTGGACAAAGACCAGCTGTCACTAGTGTCGGGGTTAGGGCTGATCATCCAGAGGGGCAGGATACGCTGAAGCCAGATGCTGCTTGTTTAGGTTTTGTGAATCTTTGGGAGTTTTAGAAAAGTCCGCAGCATGAGCTAAGACAGGTTGTTTGTACGGAAAAGCCACTGGAAGTGGCTTGAGTGTGATTGAAAGTTGAGTGGGGCGTGGCCTCAGGGTAGCATTAGTTTGGGGCAGATGAAAGGTGTTAGCCAGTGTGATGGAGGCTCAATATGACGTCTGCCTGCGTCGGTACGCAGGGAAGGGGAGGGCTTAACAGAGAAACAACGGCTTCCTCCAGCTTCTCGGACCAGGACAAAGCTGCCCCTCCAGCCCTCACTGTGAAGCGAGACAATTCAGTTCCTCCCTGTATGTCTCTGGCACCTTTCAAGCTGCTGCCCCAGCACTGGAGCTCAGAGCGAGTGAGTCCGTGAATAAATCTGTGCACAGGCCCTTTAGGAGGAGCAC
The DNA here is from genome assembly GCF_036562045.2 of Rhinolophus sinicus. Classification (NCBI taxonomy): domain Eukaryota; kingdom Metazoa; phylum Chordata; class Mammalia; order Chiroptera; family Rhinolophidae; genus Rhinolophus; species Rhinolophus sinicus. The sequence goes on along the minus strand of NC_133759.1, from coordinate 46,384,252 downwards.
CTGGGACTCCAGCTGCCCTCCATCTCACTCAACCACAATCTCTGCTGGTTTTCACAGACATTATGGGGACTTCTCTCCCCAGCACTGAAACCCTGGGTTGGGGAGGGGCTGGGACCCCTCCTTCCTCTGGGGGTGCGGTGGGGGAAACCTTTGCAGCCAAGATATCCTTCCTGATTTTTAATGGTCACACAGAGTATGGGACAAGCCTGTTCCTTGTCTCTGCCACTCCTACCAGTCTGGAGGTGGATTCTTCTGTATGTCTGTAGATGTAGAGCTTTGGGTGCAATTAGACTGCAGATTCTCAGTAATGGTTGTTCTATGGTTCAGTTGTAATTGATGTGGTCCTGAGAGGAGGTGAGCCCAGAGTTTACCTACTCCAACATCTTTCAATATGGCGTTGCCTGATTTGAATCGATTTACACTCAAACTTATGTATTATTAGTAGTAATGTGCCTATTATTAATATTATTAATAATGTGATAATATTAACGTGCCTCAGTTTACCTTTTAACATATGCTTGCCTTATCTCTGTGTTATTTGCCTTTTAGCATTCTTTAAAATTTGTCTTGGAAGTCAGACATGGTGTATTGGGTGGAAGGAATTGAGGTTAATAGACGTTCAGTGTGAGCTTTAAGTTTACCTGGCCTGTATTTAGGTTGCTTACTTTTTGCTATACTAGTAGGTGTTGGAGTATATAATTTCCTCTACATCTTTATTTTGGTCTCCCTCACTGTTTTTGTGTTTCCCTAGATACTTCTTCTAAACTAGAGATGGGTATGCCCAACAGAGTATCTGTCACAGGGTAGGAACAGGATAAATATTTGGTGAATGGGCTCTTTTTTTTTTCTCTTTTCTTCTCTTCTCTTCTCTTCTCTTCTCTTCTCTTCTCTTCTCTTCTCTTCTCTTCTCTTTTCTTTTCTTTCTTTTCTTTCTTCCTTTCTTTCTTCTTTTTTGTTTTTTCAACTTAAAACTATAAATGTCTGGATTTACAGTTACGTAATAGTTAGCATCCTTAGTAACGGTTACTCTAGTTCAGAGCAAGAGAGCTTAATATGTGCACCCAGGGAAGCTCCCATATTGCCAATGACGCCTAACAACTTTGAAATTACAGAGCTCACAAGTGAATCCATCACCTTAGTTTGTGGTGGTCAGTAATTGGAATAATTTCTTTTCCAAGTTGAATATATGTGCAGTGTGACCTCCCTTTTAAAGGTTAATGGAGTTTGTCTTTCTTACTGAACCATCAAAAATGTGGGGTATATTTTATTTGTAGATTTAATGCATTAAAATTATCTTCTTATTTCAACATGAGTAAGTATGTATCTCTACCTGTTTGTGGATTTATTTTTCCTTTGGGCATTTTTTGAGAGCTGTAAACATTCCCTACTCCTGACATAATGAAGCCTTAAATAGCAATGATTTGGAGATTTGTTAAGTAGAAAAAGGATTAACATCAATCAAGCTTAATATGTGCAGTAGAGTTACTCAGTCTCTTTCCTTTAATTAGTAGAGTATAAAGGAAACATTTTCAAAGTGGGGTCGTTAGTATGTACGTAACTTTAGGAGATGTTCTTTTTCATTAGTGTAGAAAAGAGATTTTTCAGCAAAAGTTAGTCATGGGTTTGCTTCCAAGATGCTGACTTTGTTTACCTGTTCATAAATGGTTGGTTTTGCAGTAACAAATGATGTTTCATATTCCATATGAGTCAAATAATTTGTGATATTATCTTTCTTTCTGGGAGGTAGGCAGAGATTTATTTGGTGAGATCAAAATTAAAGACTCGTAATGATCTATGAGCTCAAGTTCCCTTCCTTTATTTTCTCTCTGTCTTACCCTATAAAACATTAGAAATTTATTAATAGGAAATTATAATTAAACTACTTGCTGTTTAGATCTTATGTCTTAACTCACTTTAGGTATTATGTAATCAAGTGATCATACTTGTTATAAAATTTTATGGTGTGAAATGTAGAATGATGTTCTGATGACTAGTGATCAAATGTCATCTTAAATTATATCAGCAAGATGGGGTTAGAAAACAGGTAAGTGTAGATAATTTTTTTCTTAAAACTATTCTATAACTTTTGGAGTTGATTGCCTTTTGACAATATTGCTTATTTCTTATAGTATTGAAGTAAAGTAGAGAAAGTTGAAAATCCGTTGCTTTTTGAAGGGCTTTTAATAGATGATGGCAGTAGGTTGGGTTCTTTCCTAAATTTGTTTGTAATCATACGGGCAAATTACAACTTTGACAAAGGTCTGAAGGTACTTTTAATCTTTTCAACAATATAGAGGTTGTAGAAAAGACATGATGTCTGGTGCTCTTTGCTTTGATCTGAAAACTAAAGTTGGCTTCTTTTTGTGAGTCACTGCAGCTATTCATGCAATTTTATTAACCATAATGACACTTTGTTCTGATACTTTTTCTTTCATCTGAACATCTCAGAAGTTTTACAAACAGAAGAGTTTGAATTTTATACAAAATAACTTTATTATAAAAGTTGTGACTCCCTATTCATTGTATAGTCAGCACTACCGTTGGAGGGGCTCAGGAGGGGAGTTCAGGGGAAGCATCTCTGTGATGCACCCCATAAGGAAATCTCAGACTCTGAGGGTCCTTGCGGTCCCTGTCAATGTCCTTTGCTACTTTCTACTCTTTTCCATATTTTTTCTGTCTTCTTTTATCTTTTTCTTTACTTAAAAATTTGAAACATATATACAAAATAAATGCCAACAAAGATGGAACACATTAAATTCAAATTATCACCACTAATTGAAGGCGATAGACGCTTTTGTTTGGCTGGGACAAATCACTCATGTTGGGGTTAATAACAGAAATATAGAAACTTGGGTCTGTTTGGGTACTTAATTTATTTCTGTATTTTTTCTTGAAAGGTATTAATGCTTGCCTGTGTAGTGTGTTGTATCAACATGAATAACTTTAAGGTTTGTGTTAGCATGTTAGAATATTCACACTCATCTTTAACCCAAACTCTGCCGCTGACCAGTCCTCAAGTGCCACTTTTAAGGTGACAGTTCCATACAGTGGTCCTGTTTAATTGAAGGTATGGTTAATGTTATAGTGCTATTAAAATCCAAATTAAATTGTTATCCAGTTTAATTAATGAGTGAATTAAAGGCAGGACAATTCTTCTTTGTGTGTTTAATACCACACTTTCTATTAATAATCTGTAGTAAGATGATGCAAAGTTGAGAAATGTGAATATGGTACTGACTGATATGGTGCAGGTTGTTAGGTACTTGTATGTCTATACTACTGTGCTTTGATTCAATTTTCCCATCACTTTTTCCTTTTTCAAATTATGGCATAAAGAACATCATACACGTAAATGCAAAGACAGGCCTCAAGGGGCCATGCAGACCAGTGATTAGCAAATTGTTCTGTTAAGGTCCAGATAATAGATATTTTAGGCTTTGAGGCTTATACAGCTCTGTCACAACTATTCAACTTTGTCATGATGGCACAAAAGCAGCCACAGATAGTGTGTGTGTGTGTGTGTGTGTGTGTGTGTGTGTGTATATATATATATATATATATATATATATATATATATATATATATATAAAACTGGCTGTGGATGTGTTCTACCTAAATTTATTGACCCAACTAGACACGTGTTTACTGACATTAAATTGAATCAAATTAATTAATTTAATTAAATCATCAAATTAATTAAAATTAAACTAAGCATACTTATTTTTGTTCCTCTGTGCATTAACCATGTTTGAAATGCTTAAGAATCACATATGGCTACTGGATACCATATTGGAGCGATGCAGGTATAGAATATTTCCATTTTTTTCTATGTCTATCTTTACAGAAAATTCTATTAGACCACACTGATAAAGGATTTCAAACATGGCTGTCTCTAGTTATCATTGAACTGATGACACAAAATATAAGAACATATGTCTAGAACTCATAAACTCCTAAAACGCATTTCCAGCCCTCCCAGAGGTAAACTGACTGATTTAAAAAAATCTTAAATAGTAAAATGGATTAAGAGTTTTGGCTCTAGTAACACATTTTTGATCTTAGGAAAGTCTGTGTCTCTGTCATCTTATCTCTTCTATAGGAAATACAATGCCTACCAAGGTTGCAATAATGTGGTTTTGAAGAGGGATTCATCTCTTAAATGCAACTGGCAAATATTTTGGAATGAAGTAGGAGCACATGGCAGCAAGTGTATCTTTGGGAAAGCAAATCAGTGTGATTACTAAGATTATGGGAAGAGACAGTTGGGAATCCAAATCCTGGTTTTGCCGTTTTCTGTGTGAACTTCAGCCAGATCCTGGATTTCTCAAAGCGGCTCTTTGCCCATCATTAATTCCCTAGGGTTGTAGTGGAGATTAAATAAGGTCGTATGCTTAAAGCTGCTTAATGCAGTGTCTAGTTCACAGTAAGTCCTCAGTAAATGATAGATATTACTGTTGCATTCTGAAGAGGGAAGGAGAAAACATCACAGCACTGGGTATAAAGGCACCCTGCTACAGCAGAAATATCCATGTGTAGAGGCACATTACAAAAAGAAAAGGTAAGAAAGAATGATAGGCTAGACATGAGAGAAAAACAAGTAGGAAAGAAAATAGAATATCAAGTGTACATTGATTGGAGGAACGGAAATTATGCCAACTTAATGAGGAAGGGATAAAGTAGATAAAACTTTAAACTTTTGTAATGCAGAATATGAGAGGGACAGTTAAATGTGACAAAGTTTTTGGAAATGCCTTAAATGTCAGGTGCTATCCAAACATAATTATTACAGCTTTCTTGTCTGACATAGGCTAATATGACACCAGCAGAGCAGGCCTTCTAGAGACCTTCAGATGAAATGCACTAGCTGACTTCCGGGTTATACTGACTCATCCATCCAGGCCCCTCTGTTCTATGAATTGGGCATAATCAGACACTGGAGGGTGAAGTTATAAAATGTAGTAAATCTGTCCGCTAGTCATAGGGGAACCAACTGTTCCAGTTAAATTAGGACTAAGGGGTTTCCTGGGACACAAGATTTTCAGTGCTAAAATAGGGACAATCCTGGGCAAACAGTGATGGATGTTCTCCCTAGTAGCTATCAGGCATCTAGAAGGAAGAATCTTAGCTTAGACACAGGATAAGCTCGGGTGATTAGCATTAATGCTGCCTCCTCCCAATCTATGGTGAGCATACTGGTGAAAATTAGGGGACTGCAAATGCCAGTTAAATAATTCTAACCTTGGAATGAATAAGATGATTGATTCTTTAAACTTCTGCAATCCCTGAAAGTTGAATTTTGAAAAACAATCTTAATAATTTTCTAGTCCTACAATTTTAAAATCTTAAAAAGCAGTGGCATTCTGTCTTAAAACAAAAGCTCAAGTGAGAATATTTTATGAAAAAGATAAAAATGGGTAAAAGTCCCTGGCCCTTCTCTATTCTTGCTTCTCTTGCCTTTTTCATACCCTTCAGAATGTGTTTTCAGAAATCATAGAGGTTCCTAAGAGCACAACTGGAAAACCACTAATCTACTCCAATTTCATCAGGTTAAAGAGGGGAAAACACACTTTAAGATATCACTTTGTACTTAAGGGGGTTTTTGTTTGTTTATTTTATTAGTTTCAAGTGTACAAAACAACATAGTGATTAGACATTTGTACCCCCCACCAAGTGATAACCCCAACAAGTCTCCTACCCATTTGACAATGTACACAGTTATTACAATACCATTGGCTGTATTAACTATGCTGTACTTTACATCATATGTGTATATGTGTGTGTGTGTGTATGTATGTATGTATGTATGTATGTGTTTGTGTGTGTGTGTGTGTATAGTTGACATTCAATATTATTTTATATTAGTCTCAGGTGTATAATTCTGTAGTTAGGCATTTATATAATTAATGAAATGATCTCCTGATGAGTCTAGTATCTATCTAGCACCATACATAGTTTTTACATTACTATCTTCCCCATACTGTATTTCATATCCCCATGCCTGTTTTGCGACTACTAATTTGTACTTCCCAATCCCTTTACCTTTCTCACCACCCTCCAACCCCTCTACCATCTGGCAACCATCAGTTTCTTCTCAGTATCTGTGAGTCTGTTTCTGTTTTGTCTGTTCATTTATTCTGTTCTTGAGATTCCACATGTAAGTGAGATCATGTGGTATTCGTCTTTCTCAGTCTGACTTATTTCACTTAGCGTGATACCCTCTAGGTCCAACCCTGTTGCAAATGGTAAGATTTCATTCTTTTTATGGCGGAGTAATACTCCATTATATAAATGTACCACAATTTCTTTATCCAGTCATCTCTTGAGGGGCACTCCGTTTGTTTCCATGTCTTGGCTGTTGTGAATAGCGCTGCAGTAAACACTGGGGTGCATATATATTTTTTCAAGTTAGTGTTTTGGATTTCTTTGGATAAATACCCAAGAATGGAATTGCTGGGTTTTAAGGTAGTTCTATTTCTAATATTTTGGGAAACTCCATACTGTTTCCCATAATGGCTGCACCAATTTGCAATCCCACCAACAGTGCATGAGGGTTCCCTTTCCTCCACATCCTCACCAACACTATTGTTTATTGATTTAATGGTGGTAGTCTTTTTGACAGGAGGGAGGTTGTATCTCATTGTAGTTTTTATTTGCATTTCTCAGATGACTAGTGACTTTAAGCATCTTTTCATATGTCTGTTGACCATCAATATGGAATCCTCTTTGGAGAAGGTCTTCAGATCTTCTGTCCATTTTTAAATTGAATTTTTTTTTTTTTTTGCTGTTGAGTTGTATGAGTTTTTATAAATTTTGGATATTAACCTCTTATCAGATGTATCATTGGCAAATATCTGCTCCCATTCAGTAGGATGTCTTTTAGCTTTTTTTTTTCTTTTTTGTTGCCTTTGCTGTGAAAAAAAGTTTTAGTTTTATGTAGTACCATCTGTTAATTCTTTCTTTTGTGTCCCTTGCCCGAGGAGATACATCAGTAATAATTTGCTAAGGATAATGTCTCAGAGTTTACTTCCTATATTTTCTTCTAGGAGGTTTATTGTTTTGGGTCTTACATTTAAATCTGTTTTGAGTTTATTCTTGTATATGGCATAAGAAAGTGGTCCATTTTCATATTTTTGCATGTATCTGTCCAGTTTTCTCAGCACCATTTATTAAATAGACTGTTTTTGCCCTACTGTAAATTCTTCTTTGTTTGTTTGTTTGTTGTAGATTAAATGTTTATATAGGCATGGAATTGTTTATGGTCTCTCTATTCTATTCCATTGATCTATGTGTCTGTTTTTATGCCAATACCATGCTGTTTTGCTTACTATGGCCTTGTAGTATAATTTGATACCAGATACCTCCAACTTTGTTTTTCTTTCTCAGGATTGCTGTGGCTATTTGGGGTCTTCCATGGTTCTGTATTTATTTCAGATTTTTCTTGCTTCACTGGGTAGGCCTGCATTGCTATGAATTTTTCTCTTAGGACTGCGTTTGCTGTGTCCCATAGATTTGGGGTCATTGTGATTTCATTTTCATTTGTATCAAGGTATCTTTTAATTTCTTCCTGGATCTCACTGTTGACCCTTTCATTATGTAGTAGCATGTTATTTAGCCTCCATGTGTTTGTGTTTTTCAGTTTTTGCTTGCATTGATTTCTAGCTTCATATCTTTTTATCAGAGATGGCACTTGATATGATTTCAATCTCCTTACATTTATTGAGATTTGTTTTTGTTGCCTAACATGTGGTCTATCTTGGAAAAATGTTCTGTGTGTACTTGAAAAGATCATGTATATATTCTGCTGCTTTGGGGTGAAATGCTTTAAAAGTATTAATTAAATCCATCTGGTCTAGTGTGTGATTTAAGGCCACTGCTTCCATGTTGATTTTCTGTCTGGAATACGTGTCCATTGGTATCAGTGGGGTGTTAAAATCCCCTTCTATGATTGTGCTACTGTTGATCTCTGCCTTTATGTTGGTCAACATTTGTTTCATATATTTAGGTGCCCCTATGTTGGGTGCATAAACATTTACTAGGGCAATGCCCTCTTGTTGGATTGATCCCTTTATTATTATATAATGTATTTCTTTGTCTCATAGTCTTCATTTTAAAGTCTATTTTGTGTGATATAAGTATTGCTACTGCAGGTTTTTAGTTATTTCCATTTGTGTGGAATATCTTTTTCCATTCCTTTACTTTCAGTCTATGTGTATCTTTCAGTCTGAGGTGGGTGTCTTCTAGGCAGCATATTCATAGGTCTTGTTTTCTTCTCCATTCAGCTACTTTATGTCTTCTGATGGTCATTTAATCGATGTACATTTACAGTGATTATCGATAGGCACACAATCATTGCCATTTTATTATTCATATTTTTTATTGTCATTGTTTGTTTTCTCCTTTATTCTGCTTATAGGAATCCTTTCACATTTCTTGTAATACTGGATTGGTGGTAATTAATTCTTTTAACTTTTTCTTGTCTGGGAAGCTCTTTAACTCTCCTTCAATTTTGAGTGTTAGCCTTTCTGTGTAGTCTTAGTTGAAGGCCCTTGTTTTTCATCACTCTGAGTATTTCCTGCCACTCCCTTCTGATCCTCAATGTTCCTGTTGAGAAATCCACTGAAAGTCTTATGGGAGCTCGCTCCCTTATAAGCAACTGGTTGCCTTTCTCTTGCTGCTTTTAGGAGTCCCTCGTTGTCTTTAACCTTTGCTATTTTAATTATGATGTGTCTTGGTGTGGGCGTGTTTGGGTTCATCTTGTTTGGGAATCTCTGTGAAGTCTGGGCTTGTATGTCTATTTCCTTTGCCAGATTAGGGAAGTTTTCGTCATTATTTTTTCAAACAGGTTCTTGATCCCTCCCTTTTTTCTCCTGCTGGTACTCTAATGGTGCTAATTTTGTTATGCTTGATGTTGCCCCAAAGGTCCCTTAAATTGTCTTTTTTTAATTCTTTTTGCTATTCTGATTGGGTGTTTTTTGCTATCTTTTCTTCTAAATTGCTGATTTGATCCTCTGCTTCATCTAGTCTGCTGTTGATTCCTTCTAGTGTATTCTTCATTTCTATTATTGTATTCTTTATTTCTGTCTGGTTCTTTTTTTAATGGTTTCTGTGTCCTTCTTTATGCTTACTATCTCTCTTTATGAAATCCTCACTAAGTTCCTTAAGCATTCTTATAACCAGTGTTTTAAACTCTGTCTCTGGTAGGTTGGTTGCCTCCATTTTGTTTAGTTCCATTTCTGGAAGTTTCAACTGTTCTTTTATTTGGCACATGTTTCTTTGTTTCCTCATTCTGACTGCTGCTCTGTTTGCTTCTATGTATTAGGTAGATCTGTGTCTCCCAGTCTTTCTTGGGTGGCTCTATGTCGTATTTGTCCCATGTGGTCCAATAGTGCAGTCTCCCTGATCTCCTGTGCATATATTCCAGTAGAGTCCCTTGAGTGTGTTGTGTGTGTTCTCCTGTTGTAGTTGAGACTTCATTGCCTTTGACATGTCAGTGGGTAAGAATGACTCCCAGGCTGACTGACTGTGAGGATTGGCTGTCCCCATAGTGTATGAGCTGCTGTGTGGGGGCTGACCTTGTGAGTGGGATTCGTCCCACAGGCTCCTGTATCTGTTGAGTCCACTCTTTGGGTGTGCCACTTGTGAGGCTAACCACGTAGTGTTCTGGTATAGTCTGAAGCTGGCCTCTGGGTATGTTGTCTCTGGTGTCTCTTGGGAGGGGCTCCCATGCAGGCCGATTTCAACCTTGCCTGTGACTAGCCTAGGGCTACCAGGTAGGAGTTACAAAGCAATACGTGGTTAGTTGCTGCCTATACTGGACCTGGAGACATGTGGGGTGGCCTCACGGTGAACAGAGGCTGGCTGCCACCAGTGTTGGCTTGTGGCAGCTTAGCAAAAGATCCAGGGTCCCTTTTGCCTGTTGCCAACTGCTGGCTCCCTGTAGGGCTCAGCCATCTCCTTAGGTTCGTGGGCCAGGTTGGTTGACCAGGTTTTAAGAGTGTCCCTGGCATTGCAGCCCTAGGTGGGTGTAGTGAAGATGAAGATACAGGGTGTGGGCAGTGGTTTTTACAAAGTTAATGCAGTTTCAGTTTTTGCATTGTTGCCGGGCTCATGACCACTTTCCAAAAATGCCCTGAGAACACTGCAGTTAGCTACTGCTCATGTCAAGCCTGCAGGTCTTTGAGAGCAGCCCAAGAGAGGCTGCAGTGTAGGTTGTGGCTTGCTGCTCAACATGAAAAATCCCTGTGTTGCCGCAGGCTGTCTGCTGCTGCAAAAGGCTTCCACAGCTCACGGGGTAGGGCCAGCACTCAGCAGCTGAGCATGCCCTTGGCGACATAGCACTAGCTGTGTGGGGCAGGGACCCAGGGCATCACAAAGATGGGTGCATATGTGGATTGTACCAGACCAATGTGGTCTCAGATTTGGTCCTTTGGGGGAGGGCACAACACAGAAACGATGGCTCCCTCCTGTAGGCTACACATGAGGCAGCCTCCACATGGATAATGGCTGGTCGCTCCAGCCTTTGCCTAAAGCCACACAATTGAATGTTTCCCTGTATGTCTTTCAAGATGCTGTGCCTCCACTGGAGACCGGACGAGTGTTTGCGTGCAAGTGAGTCTGTGGGTTGTCCCTTTAAGAGGACTCTGAGTTTTCAGTTGCCTTCCATCTCACCAGGATGGACAGACAGAGTCCTCGCTGCTCTTCAATGCCAGAGCTTGTGGAAATTCCTCTTCCCAGCACAGGACCGGGCTGGGGAGCGAGGCATAGGGCTGGGACTCCTCCCTCCTTTGGGGTACCTCTGCCAAGAAGGTGTTCCTCCCAGTGCCCAACCTCTGTCTGTGGGTTTGAGGTCAGTCAGTTTTGCGTTTCCACCCTTCCTACCAATCTTGATGTGGCCTATTCCCCAGCTCCTGAGTATAGGGGTTCTGCTTAGCTAGTCTTCAGCTCATGCCTGAGGTTGATTGTTCTATGATTTATTTGTAATTTTGGTGTGATGCTGGGAGGCAGTAGGCACAGAATTGACCTAAGCTGCCATCTTGGACTTTCTCACCATGTGCTCACTTTGTGCTTAAATTTTGAAAGCTGATACATGGCAGAGCAAGAAATCAAGCTCAAGACCTGTTTACTGAGAAAAACAGAATTCAAAAATTGTTTGAAGGCCATTAGTTCTCCAGCTTACTTATATGGTAGAATCATCTGGAATGCTTTAAAAATTCATAGATGCCTGGGTCTTATCGCCAGAGATTTTGAATGACAGCACGTGGTTGTACCCTGGGTGTAGATATTTTGAAAGTCTCCCCAAGTGATTCTAACTCAAGCCAAGTTTGAAAATAATTGGCCTAGGCTGAAGAATTAATACCAAACAAACCAACACACACACATGGACACACACAAACACAAAATGCACACTGGTTTCCCCTCAGGAGACATGGGCTCTATCAATGATGGGACTTCTGACAAATCCTTCACTCAGTGCTTCGTGAAATAATGGTCAGTTGGTTTCAAACATTTCAGACCCATGAAATCCTTCTTAAAGTGAAAATTTTGTGGGAGCTTCATACAACACACAGGTAAAAGCAGACTTGCTTTGATTAAACAGGAAAGGAAGCCAGGAAGCTCAACATGCTGTCTGGATGCTACCAAATGCTACAAAGGCACATTATCAGGATGTTCCATGTTCTGAGGAACCCATGGGCATTAAGATTCCTAGAGGTCTCTTTTGTTTCTAAATTATTATTTGATTGGCTAAAGCTGCATTCTTATCAGGAGGTTTGCTTGTAACTGATTCCATGTGACCCGATCCACAAGTAAGATCTATTTTTATTGTCCAATGAAAAGGGAGTATTGACTAGAAATCAGTTTTACTGGTGAATAAAGTTGTTTTCTTCTCTCCAGGCAAATGCAGTGCTACGATAGAATTTGCTCCAGTGTTCTATGCTTCAAATTATGTTTAATTAAAGGATTCTCAGTCCACTCCCACTAGCCAATTCCATAAATATTTTATAATTTTATATCATACTGGATCTGAAGGGTAGCCTTTGAAACTTTGAAAAATCGGGTCACAATTGGTTTGACCTGAGTAAATTCATGAGAGGCTACATCATCAAGAAATTGTTCTCCTTCATTATTTATAAGAACACAGAAGCAGATGTGCAATTGTTTTCTGTATAATTTTCATACAAAAATATAATGTACATGGAGAACACTGTCAGGTAGCACAATGCACTGCATTTATTTCAAAAATGGGGTCTTTTCTTTGTCGTTGTGTTTAGTAAACACATTTCCATTATGGTGAGTGGATGGCTGTCAGTTCTATGTTGTTCGCAAATATCCAATGGCTTTCAGAGTTTTGCCAAATGTCTTGCTCTATTTTCAGTAAGTTCCTTTCGTATTTATTTATTTATTTTGATGAACTTATCCTTGACATTAGGAAAAAAAAAAATCTTTCATCAGAAACTATTTCTCCTCCTCAGTTTTTCTGAAATCCATCAACCTTATAAGTTCACATTGCTGTGTGTATGCTGAAGGTGTCAAATGGTTCTTCATCCCATCTTCTCACTCACTCTCGTTTGAAAAATGTATCTAAATACTGAGTGTTCATATAAACAGGTTAGTTTTTTTCTCTCACAGTGCTTATCAGTTAAAATATGGAATTTATATCAATGGAGCTTTTTGTCCTTTATGACAGGAGGTAAAGAAATCTGACTCACAAAATCCGATAGAAGTCATGCTCATCACTCAATTTAACCTGGAAACAGTAAAACTTTTAATTGAAAAAAAAAAAAAACCAGTCTCCTATGGTTGAGGACATTGAGAAAAATTTAGAAATGTAGAGATCGACTTTCCTTTGCTGTTCATTTTCATAATTGAAGAGGCACTTTTGCTTTATCTTTTATTTCCTCATGATTAGAGCTTCTGGATAACATTGTCTTTGTTTTTAAGAGACGTCAGGTATGATACATATTATGCATATTATATACATATTATATAATAATATATATAATATATGTGTTTATATTATATATATAATATTATACATATATGTAACATATATGTATAATGTATATTATATATACATCATATGTATGATGTATATGATTTATAAATAATTTCTATATGTGGATTTTATTATTTTTGTAAGCAAAAAATATCAATATAAAGCTTTCTGGAGATTTCTAATATGCTTCCTGTTTTTCCCCAAAATTGCCCATGCAGGACAACTATCTCTCCATTGTGCAACTTTCTGGATTACACTAGAAGAATAATTTGCTTGCTATGCTATACTCCCACAGTATTTTTAAATAAATTTCTTTTCTTATTCTCACAGAATTATTTTTGATTTGCTATATTAAAATGTGGAAAAGTACTAATCTCAATGTATTGATATGGAAACATTTTATAAATCCTGTGTTCATTTAACATGGTAGTGTTTTTTATTATCCCCAAACTTTTATGGAACTGGTGGTCCTTACACTATAGAATATATAATATTCATAATGTTTGTCTTCCCTTAGAGAATATGAGCTTTAAAAAAGAAAACAAAATCTTTTTCTAGCTTCACTGAGATATAATTGACTTTTAACATTGTATTAGTCCAAGGTGTACAACATAATGATTTGATATGTGTATAGAGAATATGAGCCGAGCCACTTGAGGGCAAATGCTATTATTCCAAATGTGTATATTCTTAGCATGTGTTGTAATTCCTGGTTATCAAGTAATTAGCAATAAATAGTTTATGAAATTCTCGACTAAATGCAAACATTGATGCGATATCTTTAGATGAGTCTCATGACTGAGGAGAAATAAATGAATTAGAAAAGACTGCCTCATTTAGTTACAGTAGATGAATACATGGCTAAGATTGTTTTCTTCTGTCCTGGGATCTGCTTTTCGCAGGTGATTCTGGAGGTGCTTCTCTCAAGGTTCTACAGTTCCAAACTGGTCCCATGACCAAACACAGATCTTCTGAAACTCTGTTTCCACTGAAAACAATGTCGGATCCTTCTCAAGCAGGCATAATCAGCATCCGTTCTTTTCAGAATTGATAAATTCTCTCTCTTTCTGAGGCCCAAGCTGCAAGAACCATATAATCTTAGAGCTTGTAGGGAACATGTATTCTACTATGTGTGAGAGACATGGCAGTAAATCAAGTCAAAGAGAAGGTATGGGGGTAGAGAAATGGTGCCAGGAACTGCCAAAGCAGATGGCAGGGGAAAGAGAGAAGGGAGAATTGAGAGCTCCTCAGGACTTTCTTTGAGCATCTGGATACAGCTTTGCCTCTATTCAGACGCACAAACAATCAACAATGTTGTTTGTTTAATTTTATTCATGAATAATTTCTATTCTCTCTTTCGCCCTCTCTTCTCCCGCCGTCTCTTCCTCCTCCTGTTTCTTTTTCTTTTTCTCTCTTCCTATTTTCTTTTTCTTTTAAAGAGAGTAACTTGCATTTCTGGTCCTGCAAGCAAATGAGACTTGATAATGATAAAATATTTAATTATGGAAAAACTCTGAAGAAAATTCAGATGTCCTGTTTTTAAAAATAGATAATAGTATATAGTTGGGAAAATTTTACCTGCAATGATGATAATGATGAAAAAAGTGGTAATTTTTTTAAATACCACTTTCTTTCTGTCCTTGAAAACTGTTTAAATTTTGTTTATCCAGAAATGTAAAGTCATTGGCACAATATATTTGGGCATTATCTGAAGAGCCGAAAAACCAAACAATGACCTTGGCATAGATAGCCATTTCCTCTATGCTTAGAAAGTGCATACATTTTTCTAATTTATTATCTCTCCTTACAATGGTCAATAACTATTTCTCAAACTTCCAGAGTAATTTATCTGTTGAGGTAATTACTCTGAAATTGTAGGATCTGTAGTCTTAATGACTAATTAAAAAAAATAATATATGTGAAGAATATTTCCTTAATTCCACTGTCTTCCCCATGCTACATGATCCATACAAAGCTTTATTTCTGTGGTATCAAGTATTAAATCACAGAAAAAATTACATCTTGGGAAAGAAACCTGGTCAAATAGGTTAAGATAAAGGTGTCTTTTTGGTGTATCCTCATATTTTCTTCACTCCCTTTTGTTTATACTAGTACTCTAACATTTCATTGTTTTTCAAAATAAAATTTAAAAAAAGTGCCTAACACGCAGTAGGAAAGAATAGGTGCTGATCTTTAGCCGGATTGGGAAGTGGACAATGTTGCTTTTGGAATTCTAGTTCCTCCTGCACTGAGCCAGTTCTGAGGATCATTACACTTCCCATCTTGTCCACACTGAGTGATATATTCTCATAACTAATAATTCTCAGTAATCTCATTTTGATGTATCAATCACCTGAGAACTTTTATCATGGGATGCTTCTTTTTCCAAAGGGAAACAGAATAACATAGTGCATAAAATTGTGGACTCTGAAATCAGACAGTTAGAGGTGTGCATTCAGATTTTTTCACTCCCTGATGTGCGATTTTTTAAGAAAACATCTTAATCCTTTCATCTTCAATGTTCATTAAAGTGGTAACAATAATATTTCCTAACATATAAAGTTATTTAAGGCTCTGATGGCAATATTTAAAATTAATTAGGAATAAGATCTGACACAGGATAAGCAATGGATATATTGGGTATAATTATTTAAAATTCTCCCCCTCTTTCTCTTTACCCCCCATTTTTCATTATAATCATGATGTAGTTACTGAAGTACCAATATTAACAAGAGGTATCATCATTTCTCAGGTGAACTGAAGAAGAAAGGACCATTATGATAAACTGAGCCCCATAAAGGAGAGATTTCATTGGTTAAATGTTATCATTTCATAAATTTCTATTTAACAGACGATTTTGAAGATAGTAAAGTCTTAATGCAAAGGGATATGGAACAGAAAGACATGTCTTATTTTCTAAGTCATGGTCCCATTTATTCTCTAGGAAACAATTTCTTGCTCTTCAGCAGGCAAATGCTAGTGGTTCTTCAATTCCCCCTGAATTACCCCTTAGACAGTGATGTAGGGCATAGGAATTGACACACAGAAAAGGAAAACTTAAATTCAACTCCATACATCCTAGAATGCATAAACCTGTCTACCAAAGCATGCAAAAAGATTGGTCCAACTCTTTTGACAAAAGAGCTAACCAACTGGTTCTTTAAGCAGGAGCACTGTGCAATTCACTCAAATTCTATTATATGCTTGAGTGAGCTGTGGAACAATGTTGCTCTACTTTATTCAGAGAGTTATGCATGATCACATGGAGTATAAGCAATAGCCTCCACATAAAGTATGATTGCCCTACTAACATATCTACTGGGCATATGCAAGGCATGAGAGGTTTAGCCCAGAGAGTCTGCTGGGGAGGGAGCTGAGCAATCTGAAAATGTACTTGATATGCAGTCAGAATCTAGCCAGATAAAGACTTCCATTGTATAGCTCACGTATTTGGCTGTAATAGAATAATCATAGGTTTTGAATAGATGGGAAACACCCCTTTTCCCTCTACTGTCGTAGTATCTGGATTTGCATACTATAAAAGGGTTCCCTGGGACAGTTTGGCATAGAGTGATAGACAATAAGAATGCAAACTGTATAGTCTACTGTTTGAAGCTCTCCGTAATATTATCCCAAGCCCTTTTCCAGGCTTATTTCCACTGCACTTTTTCCTAGACCCTACACTCCAGGTATGCTGGACTCTTCCAAGTCCTCTCCACTCAGGCTTTATTCATTCCATTATTTTCCCCTAGAAGTGTCTTCAGCATGCTTTTCCATTTGATGAGATCTTGCATCCTTGAGGACCACTCCAATATCATCTCTTCCTTAAATCATTTTAGTGAAGAGCTTAAAGCTACTTACAAAGCTTAAAGCTATTAAAATAAATTCTCCAGTCCTTATTGGTGATATTTTTATCTTGGTTATATCTTATTTCATCTGTTAATGCATACATCTTTGTCAGGGGAGTTCATGTTGTCTTTATCTGTTTATTTCCCACAATGCCTACCAACTCTAGTTGGTAGTAGTGCTTCTCCAGCCATTATAACAAGAAAAAGACAGACTGCAAATTATGACTTTTTTTGAAAGTATCATTGAATTGAAGTCTCAGGGCATTTAACAGGAAATCTAGAGAGAGACAGGCACCTGCAGGGAAACGTGGGATGGAATGGTTTGTTTACTTATGGCATATAGTCTATACATTTTTGCAGAGTCCATTACCGTTCTTTATAGTGATCAATCAATATTTCTAAAACTTCAGGGATAATTTATCTTTTGAGATAATCACCCTAGGGTTATAGGGTTTGTATTCTTGCTGACCAAATTTTATTTTTTATTAATAGACATGAAGAGAATTTCCATGATTTCACTGTCTTCCCCACAACACATGAAACATGAAGCACTGGCTCTCAGCAACAATTATACTCAGGGCAGAAACTGTTACTTAGTCAAACATGTTAAGGTGAAGATGTCTTTTTGATGTGGCTACATCTTTTCTTTGCTCCTTTTATATACACTAGTGTTCCTCAAATATATCACTCTTCTTCAAAATAAAGTAAAAAGTATATGCCTAACACAGAGAAGAAAAGACCTACAGCCAAGTTGGGAAATGGACATTTTCAGATTCCTAATCTCAGCTCCTATACTCTCAGTCAGTACTGAGGACCATTGCAATCCCCTTCTTTCAATACTGGATAAATTGAGAATAGTTGAGGAATGGGTGGATATAATATATGTAGATCTGTGAATATGTCCAACCCCCAGAGGTGTGTGTGTTGGGGGGGAAGAAGGTCTCATCATGTTGCAGGTACTTGTACACATTGCTTTACCAGTTGCTCACAGGGAAGATTGTGATAGATTCTGAGGAAGCTTCCTTCATGGAGCTCGAATGGGGGAAGGCATGACAGCAGTTGTTAGGGCACAGAACTATCCTGGGGCCCCTTTCCTCATCTCCTAGATGAAACCAAAACAAAACAAAACAACCTTAATCTCACAGGGGAGGATAACAGAAACTGTCACCCTTAGGGTACTGGGGAAAGGAAATTTTTAAAAAAATATGATAAATGGGTAGAGGAACTGAACAGACACTTCTCCCAAGAAGACATACAAATGGCCAACAGACACATGAAAAAAAATGCTCCATTTCACTAGCTATTAGGGAAATGCAAATCAAAACCACAATGAGAAACCACCTTATATCAGTTAGAATGACTATTATCAACAAGACAAGTAATAACACCAGTTGGAGAGGCTGTGGAGAAAATGGAACCCCCGTACACTGCTGGTGGAAATATAAATTGGTACAGTCACTATGGAAAACAGTATGGAGGTTCCTCAAAAAATTAAGAATAGGGGCCGGCCCGGTGGCTCAGGATGCTAGAGCTCCGTGCTCCTAACTCCGAAGGCTGCTGGTTTGATTCCCACATGGGCCAGTGGGCTCTCAACCACAAGGTTGCCAGTTCAATTCCTCGACTCCCGCAAGGGATGGTGGGCTCCGCCCCCTGCAACTAAGATTGAACACTGGCACCTTGAGCTGAGCTGCTGCTGAGCGCCCAGATGGCTCCGTTGGTTTGAATGTGTCCTCTCAACCACAAGGTTGCTGGTTCGAGTCCCGCAAGGGATGGTGGGCTGCACCCCCTGCAATTAGCAATGGCAACTGTACCTGGAGCTGAGCTGTGCCCTCCACAACTGAAAACTGAAAGGACAACCACTTGAACCTGAATGGCACCCTCCACAACTAAGATTGAAAGGACAACTTGATTTGGAAAAAAGTCCTGAAGTACACACTGTTCCCCAATAAAGTTCTGTTAAAAAAAAAAAAAAAATTAAGAATAGAATTACCATATGACCAGCAAACGCTCTTCTGGGTATCTACCCAAAAAATCTTAAAACATTTATCCATAAGGGTATATGTACCCTATGTTCATTGCAGTATTATTCACAGTGGCCAAGACATGGAAACAACCGAAGTGTCCTTCAATAGATAATCGGGTAAAGAATATGTGGTACATATACACAGTAGAATATTAATCAGCCATAAGAAAATGTGAAATACTTCCATTTGCGACAAAATGGATGGATCTTGAGATTATCACGCTAAGCAAAATAAGTCAGAAAAAGTTGAGAACCATGTGACTTCGTTCATATGTATCATATAAAACGGAAAGCAATAAAGGAAAAGATAAATAAACAAACAAACACAAACTCATAGACACAGACAACAGATTAGTGGCTACCAGAAGGGAAGGGGAAGTGGATAGGTAGAAGAGTTGGAAAAAGGGGTCAAATGTATGGTGATGGAAAGAGAACTGACTCTGGGTGGTGAACACATAATGCAACACATAGATGATGTATTACAGAACTGTACACTTGAAACCTATATAATTTTACTAACCAATGTCACCCCCATAAATTTAATAAAAATTATATATATATATATATATATATATATATATATATATATATATATATATATATATATACACCACTTCTATTCCCAGGGGAGAGGCAGGAATATGTGCAGGAAGAAATACAATGGAAGGCAGGGCCAGACCATGATAACAACAGCAATGTGCCTTCCTAAGTCTGCAGATTAACCAGGTCCTCAGGATTCTCTCCTGCTCCCCATCACTAGACTAAGGAGCCCCAATAACAAGCAGCAGTGGGAAATACCGGGAGAGTTGTAAGAGATAGATTCTCACTAAGGCGCAACCTGAAGGGAAGACCTAAAAGTGAAATTCAAGGAGACAGTAATTAAAACTCTGGAAAACCAGAGTTTTCCAGACCCTAAACACCGTAAACACAAGAAGTCTCTAGATGTCTTGAAGGCTGCAGTCTGCTGAGGGTAACCATAACAACAACGAACCTTAAACCCAGACTAAATTTTGACCAGGCATTAACAAAAACAACAACAAAACCAACACTGAAGGCCTAGCAGAAGAAATGGCATGACCCTCCTTTTCCAAGTATAAAAACTACTTCCCTCAGTGTGTACTTACTGCCACAATCTGTCTGACCTGGAACAACAATTGCAAAAAGTATAAGGCAGAACCCCAGACTTGCAGTCTCTGCCTCACAGCTGTCCAACTGCCATTCACCCAAAAGATCCCAACCCACCCCTTTTCCTGAGTTTTCGTTCAGGATTCCATCGAGGGTACCTCATTATATTTAGTCGTCGCATCTCCTTACAGAGTTTGAACTGGGGTGAATTTTCAATCTTCCGTTCAATCCCAGCATGACTTCTGAGATACCCCAGGTAGAAGAGGAGTCTGTAGTGGGCTCACCTCTCAGGGCTCTCTAGGTTTTTCATATAGTCATTATGTATCTTTAAGGCATGTGACATTTATATTTTAATTGAAAACAGGTTAAACATATTTAAAAATAAGTGCTAAAACAACAGTTTTGGAATCTATGAAAAAACATAGAGTTCTAAATAATACAGTCTGAAAACCAATGACTTGGAGAATCTCTGTTATTTCCAGTTCTCACATTCTAGGATTCTAAGACATCTGATAGGTAGGGGAAGTAGGTTTTCTAAACACGTGTTTATATTTATAGCCAATTTTTTAAAATTAAAGTTTATTGGAGTGACAATGCTTAGTAAAGTTACATAGGTTTCAAGTGTACAATTCTGTAATACATCATCTATATATCACATTGTGTGTTCACCACCCAGAGTCAGGTCTCCTTCCATCACCATATATTTGATCCTGTTTACCCTCATGTACTATTTATACCCAGTTTGAGAGAGTAAATCCATTCCAAAAAGCAAAGAAACTCCAAGGAATCCAACTGCAAAGTGTGTGAACAATTAGCCTTCCAAATACTCTGATTTTGAATTTATGGAATGATCCTACCTGTAAGAAAACCCTTCACAGCTACTCTCTCAATTAGTGTTTGCTGCAGTTTCTCCTCAGGTGTTTGTTCTTACCTTTTCTTGTGAAGCCCAAAAGCATTACCCCTACAAATAAGGTAGAAAGTTCTGCTTGTTAGAAGTAGATAAAGAGATTACATGCTTATCTCTATGGTATCTAAGCACCTGACAAACTGGGGAATTGAATACATCCTTGTACAAACACACAGTTTGCTCTACTTACCCAATCCTTCTATTCTGTTCTGAAAAATTAAATTTTGATAGACTTTGTAAAAAACATAATAGTTGCTGAGATCAGTATTTTACTGATTTTTACAGAGTAGATTGTAATCAAGCATGCCCTTCTTTGATTTTTACAAGGAGAGCACAAAAGCCCGTTGAAAGGAAAAATAATCCAAAATTCCCATGTGACTACAAGTAGGGAGTTGGATAGTAATTAATTAACAGCCCTGGAAAATTTTTCTGTGTTGCATTTATATTATTTTTCTCAAACTAACCATACAGTAGTTCACAAAGAAAGAGTGACATATATCTCTGGTGAATTATGAAACCTCAAATATGCCGATTGAGAAAAATTCCCTTAATGATTCCAACATGTATTTAATTATGTATAGTTTTCCTTTTTAAAATTTGATTATTAAGATTCTTGTCTTGTGGAATTACATAACACCTTTTCAGGCAAAACCCTCCAGGTTACCCTACCATATTCTTTTGCCTGTTTGTATTGGAAGTAGAAACTGCAAGGATGATACTTTAGCTAGAACTTGGTACCTGCCCTTTTGAAGTGTACAAAGTGTGGTGTTCTAGGTTATTTATGGCTACTTAACATATTGCCCCAAAACTTAGTGGATTAAAATAATTTATTTTTTCTAATACTTTAGAGGGTCAGGAATCTGGAAAGTTCTGGAAAGGAGTAGTGTTTACTTGGTGTTTCTCATGTGGTTCCAGTCAGATGTTGCCTAAACTTACTGTCAACTGAAGGCTTGACTAGGCTGGAACGATCCAGGTGACTTAGCTCCACAGCCGGCAGCAAATGGCTGGCTCTTGGTTGGAGCATCTGTATGTGACCTCTGCATGGGTCACGGGCATAGCACAGCTTGATGGTTTCATTCTAAGAGATGTGGTCCCCAGGGGGAGCACCTGGGAAGCAAATGTTTAAGGAAACCAAAGGAGAGTCTGCCAGGCTTCCATTCTGAAATCAGAGGCCTTGCATGATGGTTCACATTCAAGGGAAGTGGAAATTGTCTCCCTCTCTCAATGGGAGGAATATAAAAGGATTTTAAGTCATCTTCAGTGCACTACATACGGTGTTCCTTAAGTGACGACTTGGACATGTAGTATTTATCAATTTAGCTGAAAAATTACCAATATACTACCCACATCTTATAGCACTGTCAAAAATCTTTTCAATGTCCACCTCCTTTCCAGTTTCTCAGCTCATTTTATATACTCGAACACACATGTACTTTTAAAATATATATACAAGCAGTAATGCTTATTGTAGAAAATCCAAAAAATGATTGTATCATTTTTCTTCTTTTATCTAATAAAAGTAGGTCAATGTTTTATGCTGCTTGTATTGGTATCATCCATTTTAGCTGTACTAATAAAAGCTAATGGCTGGTTAAGCATTAATGTGGACTGAACCTTAGATAAAGAGTGAAAAGTGAGATAAAATGGTAAATGTACACTTAAAAATCAGACACTAAACCACTGAAATGCTCCAGAAAAATGGCAATAGAAACTACATATTGTCTCTAATCCAGTTATCTAATGATATCCATATTTTGCACTTTTGGTGTACACACTTTATATAATTTTGTAAAATTGTGTGTGTTTTTTATTTAACAGTTAAACATTTTATGACATTAAAATTGTTTCACTTTATTTACATATTTTGAATATTATTATTTTTAAACATTCTATTGTTTTACTAATTTCTTAAACAGGATACAAAGCACAATTTAGCCTGACTCTCTTTAAGGTTTACATCCATTATTGATAGGATATTGAGGTTGATATAGTAGAAATGCAGATAAAGATGGTGGGAAACCAATCATTAAATGAATCAGATTGTCACAAAAATGGTACTGACCATGGTGCAGGGTCAACACCCTTGATTCGGAATTCTAAAATTGGAAAAGAATCTTAAAGCCAATTTTGTTTTGTTTTGTTTTTATAACTTGTCAATAAGAACTGATCTAATCTGATGAGAGACTATAATCTTTACATATACCAATATTATGTATAGTCATACATTTTGCTGCAGAAATACTAATATTTAATTATGAGCTGCTGCCTGAGACTCCCACTGATGACTAACATACTATCTTAATTTTTTTAAATCTGAATTCTGAAAAATATTTGTACTCAATGTTTTCTGAAGAAAATAGCAGCAATTAACATTTATTGAGTTACTGTTGAACACTGTTCTAAGCCATTCATAGGCACTTTTGTTCATTTTATCCCCTAAACAAATAAGTATGGATGATTCTTCATCTCTCAGATGACATTAAATAACTACTAGCAGTGGAAGAACTATATGATTCAACTTAACCCCTTAGTCTCTGTGCTTATCTTTTACATTACTTTGCTTGAATTATTCACTGTCAAACATCTTCCAAACTATACTGAAATGCATTCAGCAGGGCACAATGATGCCTTTAGCATTTTTCTCCTCGCCCTCTTGAGTATTTTCTAAATTTCTATAAATTCTAAACATTTCATCAGAGTCCTGCCCTTTTACCCTCCGAAAATGATTTATCCTCAGTTTCTTTACTGTTTTTTTTTCCCCTCTATTGACAATTTCTTAAATTCTGACCTCTCCTACCAAAGACATTGCTTAAATCTATCTTCTTTACTGTGTTTTTGTTTAACATAAATATGACAGGCCACCTTAAAGTCTTACATCTGAAAATAAATTCAAATGGGAATTTATAAAGCCTTGAAAAATAATGTGAGTATTCACAAAGCCATCTGGAAAAGATACCAAATGAGAAATTGCATCATATAGCACACAAGCTCTTTCTAAAACTACCTTTCTAGAAAACATATCCTTCTCCAATTGTACTTCTCACAGTAATTGCTTACTTCTCACTATTCATTATTTTACCTTCCTTTGTTTATAGTCATCTGGCTCCATCTTTTTTGTCAGCTGCCCAAATCTTCTAACACCTTATTTCCTCTTTTGCATTCTGGACCCATCATTTCCTTCTCCAGATAGCTCCACGGTATTTCTTATGTCAGGTGACTCACTGTCTTTCAAACAAAAATTTTCTTAAAGGGTTGGAGTCTGACATCATTTGAGTTCTGACATCATTTGAAACTCTTTGATCCTAACCTCCTGAAGAAAAATGTGCCAGTGCTTCATTGTTCTTGATTTTGATGAACTAATATTCAAAACAAGGTTTAATTTGTAACATATAGCAATCTTGGGGTAGGATAGGATCAGAATAATGCCAACTGACACACATGTACAGAATCAAGTTTTGAAGGAGGGGGTAGATTATGTGAGATTTTTTTCTACCAAAATCATCTACTTTATAGTTAATGTATTCCTCTTGAATCCATGAGACACTTACAGTTATTTCTGGGAATAATAATAAAGGGGATTTCTCTCTATTCAGGGCCAACTACATAATGTATGAGATCCACTGCAAATAAAAATGTAGACCTTGTTTTAAAGAGCAGGTAAAAAATTGCCACTAAAAAAACAGTAAAATATAAAGATTTCCCCCCCCCCCTTTTTTGTGGTATGTCTTGTCATACTGTGTTTCCCCAAAAATAAGACTTGACCGGAAAGTAAGCCCTAACATGATTTTTTCAGGATGACATCCCCTGAACGTAAGCCCTAATGCATCTTTTGGAGCAAAAAATTAATATAAGACTTGCTCTTATTTCCAAGGAAGCATGGTAGTTATTTGATATTTTAGAGTCTTCCTACATAGAGAATTAAAATTGTGTATTATTAGCATGAGTTTTACCATTCATCTTTATATTGGGCAATGTTAGTTTTAAATGAAAATATAGGAGCATTTAATTTATAGGTAAAATTATCAAAATTACACAATTCCTATTTTCTAGCTCATATATGCATAGGTATTCTATTCTTAACAAAACAATAGAAACACTACACAAACCAACTCAACTGTTTTTACTTCTCTTCTTGATAGGTGCACATTCTACCAACACTATCTTTGGCATAGGGTAAGTAAGGAGGGAGTGAAAAGAAAAGAAACTATAGGTTGCCTTGTGTTTCCCTTTACTTCTGTGTCACCATTTTTGTATAAGTGGTTGGCTGATACAGGGAAGGAAAGAAAGAAAACATATGCTAGAATTCCTTAATTGTTCCTGTTTTTTAGAACGCCGTTGTCTTCTTCCTCCAAAGAGTGTGCTAGTTTGAACAGAAAGTGTAGTCTCTCAAAGTTGTCAGTACCCTGCTTGTTCAGTCATTAAAGGAACATGCTTACCTTGTACTACCTTTGAGTCTTGCTGAACTCCCCTATGTCATGGATCCACCAGAATTTTGTGTTTATGGTGTATCAACACCACTTACACAGGCAGGATGGCAAGGAAGAGTCACAGACATGCATGTTATGTGTATCTCCTTTGCTCACATGCATGTTCCATTAGCCCATCGAGCCTCACTCACAAAACACAAAAGCAAAGATGCAATTATTACTAATTTCAAGATGGAATCAACAGAGCATTAAATCAAGAATGAGGCCCTTCTGAGTGTGACTGCCCAGGTTCCACACTGTGAAGTCACCACTGTCTACATTTCTGGAACAACTGTAACTCAAGAGTGGACAGTGGGGGAAAGAAAGGAAACAACCTGACCCTGGGGCTTAGGTTTCATGCCAGGATTTTTGAATAATGTGGACACATGAGTCCATTGCTGGACTTACATTTCATATTCTACTCGATCCTACTTTAAGGAAAAGCTGTGTTTTCCTGGAGAAGAATTAATGAAATAAACAAACAGACAAACAAATAAATAAATCTACTTGGAAAATACATGGTGCATAAGCAGATGTTGCCTAAGTGGGAAGCTTAAAAATCATCACAAGGCAACAGATGGTTTCTAAATCATAAATTCAAATTTAGATGATGTTTAAACATTTTTATTTTTTCTCTTCTCCCTAGCAAATTCCTAGTTCCTGCAAAAATAATAATCGTGTACCATGAAGCCTGACTCACAAAGCTCCTCCTACCCTTTATATGAATTACATTTTACTTAAGAAGGTACAACCATTGAATGACGGGAGGGGGCAGGGAAGACGTTTAGATTGGTGAATGTCCAGCCAGGTTATGCCTGCTTGTTTGGGGATCGCTGATCCATGATTCTGAAGATGGATAGTAATCCAGAAATGGATTTGTACCTTTTACACCTCATTAGCTTGCATTCTCCCTGCCTGTCAGGCAGGGCAAAGATTTATGATTCAGGAATTCTCTGCTTCACTGCTTCCTTTCCCACCTGGGGATTGCGTATTTATCTTCACCTTCCACCTTTGACCATTGAATGTGACTCAGTGAAGCATCTATGAGAGAATCTTAGTACTAGTGTAGCGCTCCATCTACGATCTTTAAAGGAACAAAGTGGCGATATAAAAATTAAATGGTGTAACACAACCGGTTCAATAAATTGGGGAATTTTCTCATCTTTGGAGATATATCAGTGCATTTTGGAGAATTTATTTTGCCCATGAAATCAAAGATAGTGAAATGCAGGTGACTAGATGGATAATCGTTTGGGTCTTAAATTTCAAACATTCAGGCAATTTTCACATATTTCACTTCAGGGAAGTCAGTTTTCTTAGCTTGCTGAAAATGATAAGCTGTTCTGAATAACTTTACTTCATCAATTTTCAAGTGAAGCTTGAGGTAGGGGAATTTCTATCAAATTTTTGATATGAAATATTTATTAGATGCAGTAAAATTCTTTGTTGCATTTGCAGTAGTTGAATAGGCAAGGGAACTTGAGACCCTGTTTATTGCTGAACACATTTCTTTTACTTTTTTTTTTTAAGCTACAGTGTCATGGCAAAGGAATAGGGTGTGAAGATAGAGACAATGTTTGAGAATGTTTGAGACCCAGAGAGTCATTGTACTGCATCAGTCTTTCCGAGCCTCAGTGGCCTTGTCTATACAATGTTCATAATCATTCAGACCTTCGTTGTGAACATTAAAAAGATTGTTGGACATTGAACGTTGAAAGAGATAAAGGCGCTGGCATTTGTACTCAGCTGTCCTCGTGGACTAGGGTGGTATGTGCAGCAACACATTTGGTCCTCACAACCATCCCATGAGTGTAGTTCAGTGTCTATTGCCTCCATTTGAAAAAGAGACTAAAGTACAGAGACATTTAGTAAATTCCCCAAGTTCACAGAAATAGGAAATGGTGAGAGTGGGATAGAAGGACATTTTGTTTGATCCCAGAGTCTGTCATCATGCCTTTCATAGTACAAAAAATTAAATGCTAAATTTTGTCTTCAAATCTTCAGAAGTGATTTTGAGCTCATTCCAAAGGTTCTGTGTTGCATGGGCATTTGCTAGTCATTTTGTTCAATAAATCATGAGCATAAAAATAATTTATTTGTTGAAAAACCACAAGGGGGAGGCCAGAATAATGCAATAAATTAGGATTCCAAATATAGCAAAATACTAATTACAAAGAAATTGCTAGCTGTTTATCTGTATACAGTTAAGATTCAATATAATTTCAAGAACACAATTTTTGGTTTGTTCATAGATGCAGTGACATTTTAAATTGACTTTCTCACTTTCAAAAACAGCCCTTAAAATAAGCATACAGAATATTACAAAATAAATTTCCCAAATTTAGACCATTTATTCACACAGGTGCAAACTCTTTGATGTCCATATGAAATGAATGTTGGCTGTTTTTTTAGAGCTGGAGTGAAATGGTTATAAAGAACTCATTTGACATGAATACATTTTAAATTCCAATGAACAGGGGTAAAATGTCATTTACCTCAAACTGATGCCAAATGTCCTACATAAGACAGGGTTTGCCTACAGATTTAAATCAAAACCTCCAGGATAACTTTTGAGAAGTATTTCCAGGACATTAAAAGTGTTTATTCATATTTTGGTATATTTATTTTATCACAGAAGAGTGGGCTATAAGAAGCTGTAGAAACAAGAAAGGCCTCTTGAGTTCTGCTGTTCTGTCATTGTCAATGGCAGATCATTCACTTAGCAAATTGCTAAACATTTATTGAGCTGTGGGTGTGCCAGGCACTACACCAGGAAATGGGGGAATAGACATGAACCAAGTACGTGGTCTTAGTCAGTGGGATTCTAAGACGGGACATGAGGGACCCTGGGAGCAGCTCACCCAGGTACAGACAGGCAGTAAGTGAGTACGTTGCATGCAGTGAATTTAAAAACAAGAATAAAACTTAGGATAATCAGTCTGCTTTTCATCATTGCATTCTAGCGGTTCTATACCATGTCAGTGTTAAAATAACCCTCCTTGTTGGGGCAGACTTTTCTATGCACTCTTGCCCCCCACCCCATTTGTAAAAGAAGATTGATAGCTTTATTTAAAAAAAAAAAAGTACCAGCCCAGGTATCAAACAACAGGTGGACAGATAAACTGTGGTATGGACATATAATAAAATACTACTCAGCAACAAAAAGCACAAATTGCTATCACATACAATAATATGGATAAAGCTGAAAAATAATTGAACTAGAAGAAAACTTACCCAGGAATACCTTCTGTATAATTCCATTTACATACACAGCAATAATAAGAAAACTTGTCTATGGTGGAAAATGATTAGAACAGTGGTTTCTTCTGGCACTGGTGGAATTTGACTGGATAGAGATAAGAGAAATCGTTCTTGGATGCTGCTTATGTTCAATATCTTAATAGGGCTTTGTGTTATAGAGATATATACACGAATCAAATATACACTTAAGATTTATGTACTTCATTGTCTGTAAATTTTACATCAAAAGAAGAAAATTATAACCAAATACTTAGTTTAATTATATTAAGTGTATTGTTAATGGTAAAATCCATTGACATCTAAAATTTATTTTGAAATGCATTACAAATAAGATGGATCGATGGATAGATAGAAGAATGGATGGGTGGTAAAATAATAAGATATTAGTGGTAGAATGTAGATGGTAGGTATACCAAGTTCAATGTAAAATTCTTTCAATGGTTTTTGATGTTTGGTAATTTATTAAGACTATATTTAGAAAAAATAGATGATAGTAGATAGATAAAAATTATCTGGGCTTCTAGTTACTATTAAAATTACTGAAAATTACCTGGCCAGTTGAATTTCATATACTAATTGTTTAAGGATCTGAACAAGTTACAATTTCCAAAGGGGATGAGTTACATTGATTGCCCTAGGTCAACTGCAATCCACTCTAGAAACTGAGGTGCTATTCCTCCAATGACCACTGCAATCAATTTCATTTCTGAAAATATTTTTCGTTATCTGTTTATAGAGTGTTTTGCCTGCCTTACTCCCCATTCACATCCAAACATAGGTGACAGAGGATGGTGAGCTTGTTATCTCCATCTGAAAGCTGAGGAGCCCATAGGTCATTAGGCCAGAATCACGCAGTGGGTCCTTTAAAGATTATGGTCCTCCCACTTGCCTTTCAACTCATGAGTCAGGTAACCTCTGGGGATGGCGAAGGAAGATTTTTCTGTGTGTTTTTTTTTCCCTAAGTTGAGAGTACCTTCACAAAGGTACCAGTCACTGATTTTTGATCTTTGCTTCTTTCCCTTTCAGCATTTGTTGTGTATAATTCAAGGTCTGGAATGGAAACGCACCAATCTCCAACTCCCTAATGACCCCGTCCTGGCTTTTGTTAGTTCATAGAAATAAGCCCTGTCATTCAGTATATCCCATCTGGCTGACTGGACCAGGCAGGCTTCAGGATAAATAGATCTATTAGTTTCCTTGAGACATCATTTTGGTAGCACAGACTCTAAAATATATGCCTCGGTACATTTCCAATACCTGTAACCCCAAACTGCCTTTGGCTGGTTCACAACAATATTTTAGAGTCTGCATGACATTTGTTCCATATTTGAAAGCTTTAACTTTACTAAATATAAACTCTTACTGACAATATACTTTTAGTTGGAGAAAAGCTTTGGGAAAATAAAAATAAATAAGTAATAGCTAACTAACTAAATAAGTAATAAAATTTAGCTCTGCCATCCTTTTCTAGTAAGAAAATTTTCTCTTGCATTTGAAGAACAGTTTCCTAATGTAATGCATAGGAGAACATAATGATGCCCCAATCTTTTCAATGGACTATGTAGTTTTGTATGTACCCTAGGATGCTACATTTAGTCAAGTCCTCCAGTGTATAGGGATATGGAAATAAGGACAACTGGAAAGTTCTGTTGTCCTGTTTATTGCACCTATGGAGTTTTTGGGCTTCGGAATTTCATTTTTATTCATTTTTTTTTTTTTTAAATGAGTAAATCCTATGGACATTTGTCAGTTAACTAGAAATCAACTGACCAATCCTATACTAGACTCCATGGGACAGGGGTTAAGAATAGTCATGTGCAATAGCCTATAACAACAAAGGCTTTGACAAAGCAGAAGGATTTTCTGGATATTTTATTAAAAATACAAAAGTTTAGGCCTCACACCCCATAGATTTTGTTTCAGTAGGCCTGGAGATGGGCCATGAATCTGAATTTTTAACAAGTAGCACAGTTGATTCGGCTGCAGGGAATTTCAAGGGATCCCCTTAGAGGAATACTGTTTGGAGTCCAGTTCAAAGTTATAACATAAAAACCTAGGGCAGGACTTTGAGACAGAGAGAACTAAGTCTGTATTCTAACTTTTTTCACTTATTTTTTGAGACACAGTGGCCAAGTTATTAACCCTTCTGAGCCTTAGTTTCTATACCTTTATCAGAGGAAGAATGCTGATATCTGCCTCACAGTCTTCTGAGCTGATTAAATGGAATTAAACACATAAAACACAATGCCAGTAAATGTGTGCTATTATTTTTGTACACAGCAATTTGTTTAAACCAGAAACATTGATCTTTGATTTGTGAAGTTCTACCTCTTCTGAATCTAATCTTGCTAAATTTCTAGAGTTACTAGGTTGTGAACTAACATGGGGCGGGGGGGGGGGGAGGCTACTCATTATTATGCACATCTTTATATTCTAGACATTGTGGTGGACACTCTAAAAGAGACACCTCATTTTATCATCACAATATTATTACTATGTGAGGGACACAAGACACAGAGAAGTTAAGAAACATGCTCAAGTTCTCATGTATAGTAAGTGGCACAGTCTGCTTCACCCTACCTCTGCTTGATTCCTAAATTCTTCAAATAACGAGAAGCGTTTCCTTTTCCAGGCATTTTAGTGATTTTGGAGAGATCATGCTAAGAAAGGAAGCCCTATGAATTTGCGGCAGTGATGCAGTGTAATAGAATAAAGAAGACCCAGGATAGAGAAAGAAGGGTGAAAGAACTATAGTGAAGATCTATGTTGTCTGATGACGTCTCTACAGCAATAATTTGCCCCATCATTTCTTCCTTGGGTGCTGCCCATTTTGTCACGCCCCAATCAGGGAGAGTTGATGTACCAACACACTCTACCACTCATCATGGAATAATTGCAGTGCTTCAAAGGGGCCCTTACCATCTCCCACACCGAATATGAGTCTCCAGTGGAAATCCTGAGGCTACATCTGTCAGGACTTCCATGGAATGGGGTGCCCTTTTAAGTATGTGTCCTCTAAGGTTATTCCCAATTCACATTCCTGGGATTTACCATGGGAGTAGGAGGCCGGGCAGAAATAAGGTGAGGGGTAATTATGATTCATTTGGGAGATAAAAAGTTTAAAATTGTCATGTTTCTATGTTTTCCTCTTGGGCCAAAGCATTTTATTTCCTGGTTATTCCAAGAGGAAGTCCAGGTTCTCTGTGCTAATTTGCTCTTGGCTAAAGCAGATCACATTAGGAAAAAGACCTGGCTGACTATAGTCTGATCATTTACTTATGTGACTCAAGTCACTAAATGAGTTCATTTGTGAGTTGATATCATCTTCTTAGCAGGAAAAAACTGATTATTGTTAAAATGTCTATTTATATCCCAATTTCATGTCTTAACCTTTAGGATTGAAAAAACAGATTGGTCCATGGGACAATCATAGTCCTTTCTGGAATGCCAGTTTTGCATCAATATTTTGGAAGAAATTTATTTTTAGAATCAAACAAGGAGAGATTATTATGGGGTTGAATACAAAATTTACCTGAACTGTAGTAATACAGCAGGCTGACACAGGGTTTTGTACTCAGAAGCTTAGTGCTTGGTTTGTTTATTTTTATAGCAAAGGCTTACTGAGATCACCTCTGTGCCAAGCAAGGTGGCAAGTAGTCTTCCTGCCCCATCTCGTTTTCACTTCATATGACAGTGAAGTAAATATTATTATTATTATTTCACAGATGATGAAACAGATTTACAGGCTAAAAAAATTTTTCTCACAGTTGTGTAGTAAATGTCAAAGCTTGACCTTAGTCTCAGACCTGAGGTTGGTAAAGTCTGTTCTTTTGTGAACGCTGATATTATCAGTTACCCCGCACCAGTAAATAAGCTGCAGTGCACATATTTAAGAATTAGTGACTTAATTAAAGATGAAGGAATAACTAGCTATACAAGAAGTTTCACTTTTGGAAAGCCTATGTGCAACTGATCTTTTAATTTCCAGAGGCTCAATTGATATATTTCTTTGTTTAGGCTTTAGTAAGTTTATTAGAGGAATTAAAGAAAAACAAAGCCTATTTCCTACTCCACCTTAAAAATCAACCACCTGTTCTTTTAGGAAAGACAAACAGTGGTAACCCTTTAGGGTGTTGTCTTCTTTTTCAGAAACTGAGATATGCAGTGGTTTCTGGTTCATAATCAATGTTATTACCTGTGCAAAGATAATTTTATGGTCTTTCTCACAGTGGGGGATTTCAGAGTTAAAATGTGTTTGCTCTTATCAGCAGACAGCTATTATTTCTGTGTTTTTACCAAAGCAATTCTTTGTGCCCCTCTGGTTTCAAATTTTATCCAAAATCAGAAAGTCAAAGACAAGTAGCTAGCTTCTCTGATTTAGAACTAAACATACCCTATAATTTTCCAAATTATACATATGAAATCAAGGTGTGAAAATACAATTGTAATTTAAAAGTGGCTTTAGTCTCAATTATGTCTGGGCAACAGAAACATCTCTTTGAGTCTACCTAGAGTTCTATTATTCATTAAGAGGTTTCAGGTAAATTATCTATCTCATTCAGTACTCACAACAGCCCTGGGAGGTTTGTTATGATTATGCACATTTTATGCATTCAGACAAGTTAACACACGCAGCTAGAAAGTGGAGTGGACAGTCCCAAAAGCATGTCTTCTGGTTCCAAAGCTGATCTTTCTCCTAAATCATTCCTGTCTTCCTTTGCTACTTTCTGCCTCACAGAAGTAGACAGGGTGCATTGTGTGATGAATGCTGTGAGTGATGAAAAGTCTATTTAGCCTAAAGTTCATAAATTGGCTGATATGAGAAAGAGTATGATGGTTGATTTGATGTGTCAACTTGACTGGGCTAAGGGATGCTCAGATAGCTGGTAAAACATTATTTCTGGGTGTGTCTGTGAGGGTGTTTGAGGAAGAGACTGACATTTGCTTCAGTACACTGAGTAGACAGATCTGCTGTCATCACATAGACAGGCTTTATCCAATCTCTTGGGGGCCTGCATAGAACAAAAAAACAAAGACAGGGTGAATTCCCCCTCTCTCTTCTTGATCTGGAATGTCCATATTTTTCTGCTTTTGGATATTTGAGTTTGTGGTTCCTAGTCCTTCAAACTCTGGGACTTAAACCAGAAGCCTTCTGGTTCTCAGGCATTTGGCCTCACAGTGGATTACACCACTGGCTTTCTTGGTTCTCCAGCTTGCAGACAGCAAATTGTGGGACTTATTGGGTACATAACCACGTGAGTCAATTCCTATACTAAAACAATGTGTGCGTGTCCGTGTGTATATGCGTGTGTGTGTACCTCCTATTGGTTCTGTTTTTCAAGAGAACCCTGACTAATATAAAGAATTATCAGTGATTTGTCTTTTTTGGTGTTTTAACTCTCCTCCTCCCTCTTTCACATTTATCCCTGCTCCTGGAATCTCATGCTGGCCTTAGTAGTTCTGGGATTGTAGCTTGTCATCCCTTCCATCCACCATGCTAGAGTGGCAATTATAGAGTGCTATATTTATATTATCTGTCTTACTAAGGTTCTTGTCAACGCCAAGAAATCAGATAAATAATTTTCCAGCAAAGTCTTTGCAACTAATTATATAATCACTATTACCTCTCAGGATTTATTTTAATTTTGATCAGAAGATACCTAGAGACTATAATGATTTGACCCAAACACATGTATCATTATGGCATCTTTTCTTCCTCCCTCCCTTCAGCCTTTCAACCACCCTTTTCCATCCTTCCTTCCATCCTCCCTTCAGTTCTCCCTCATTCCTTCTCTCCCTTCTTCCCTCCCTTTTATCCAGAAATGAATGAGTTTCTAATAATAGCTAAACATCTTAACTGTGCCAGGCAATGTGCCAGGTACTGTGAATAAAAGAGTTAAATGATGCAGTTATTGCCTGGAAATCTGATGGAGAAGGCAGACATTTTTGATAACCGTCATACACATAGGTGTTCCACTGGAGGAACCCCCTATTGATTTTCACTGAAAGACAGTGACACAAGGATCAAAAATGATGGATGAATTCAGATTTTAAAATTTGTAAAAGTAAGTGGAATATAAATAATACATAAATAGCATGAATTAATAAAACACCAAATAAGGCACAAGAGACTTGTGGGGCATATTTTTAATGTTAGGGAACTTTATTTCCTTGAAATAATGCCATGGGCATTGTAGCAAATTGCCCTCAGAGAGATTAGATTTTGGATGGTTACTTATTTATTTTTTTCCTCTCTCTTTATAAAGCAACAACAGTACCAGAAAAATTACCTTGGATTCACTTAGGAGAAGTTTTTCTTAGAAGCATAGATTGTGTATGAATTAAGACAGCGTTCCTTGGAAAAGTGGGACTGTTGTCCGATGAAATGGGTATGACCAGCCCTATTGAGTTTTAAATGTAGAGAAGAAAAATCTGCTTGGCCTCAGAGAGTGAATCTGTAGGGAGGAAATGGAGTTAGGAATTCTGGTCCATGAGGTACAGAATACAAACATCAGTCTTCTTCCTGTCCTGTTTGCTTCCCTGACCTACTGATGTAAATGTTGGAAGAACTAAACAAATTGAGTTCGAACTCCAAGAGTTCTAGTACAGGGCACCTGGGTCTGAGTTTGGCGTTAAAGGAGTGAGATTGTCTTTATGTGGAGAATTAGTGAATGTTTATCTTTGTGGGTTTCAGATCACTGAAGTGTTACCTCAGTAGTGGACCCTCCTGGATAGGGCTGGATAGAGCCCATAGGCAACAGAGGGACTTGGTGGCAGAAAAAAGCAAAGCAACAGAGGACTAAAGATACAGGTGTTTTTTTTTAAATTAAATTTATTGGGGTGACAATTGTTAGTAAAATTACATGGATTTCAGGTGTAGAATTCTGTATTACATCATCTATAAATCCCATTGTGTGTTCATCACCCAGAGTCAGTTCTTCTTCCATCACCATATATTTGATCCCCCTTACCTTCATCTCCCACTCCCCAAGATACAGTTTTTTTTTTTTCCTCATGTGATATAGCAGCCCTTTTGGACACCTGCGCCCATACAAAGCCTATTGGAGATTATGTAATTTTAAAAAGAGAAAAACCCCAAGAGGAATATAATCCACTGATATGGCATGGAGAATTGTAGTTACTAAGATTAATAAAATAATATGATTGGCTTTAAAAAAAACAACCAAAAACACAATTTGTGGAATGGTTTAAACAAGTTGGATAGATTATTTATATCTCCATGCCATAATTTATATCTCCATGGTATCTCCATGTTAATTACCTTCATCATGGTAGTTGGTGACTTCTACCACAGAAGACAATAACTGATCTGGGAGGTTGTGAAATAGATGATAACATCTTCTAACAATATTTTTAAGGGACAAATTACATTTCCTTTTACACAAATTGGCCCTCTGCAAGCCTGGCATGTATCATGCAGTTAAAGTATGAAAAGGGCCTAAGGAGTTAAGAACACCTAATCAACCAATTATGAACTACAGCAATTACTTTTAAATGTTAATTCCTTTATAAGTGGCTCTGACTAGAGATATTCATCTCTGCCATTAGTCTTCATAATATGCAGTAATGAGAAGAAATATGCTGTGGCACATTTCGTTTTCTGACAGGCATTATTTGATTGCCTCATTTCTCTTTCATGGGTTTAGGTCATTCCGTTTCAAGATGGATGGAAATATGCAGGGCCAAAGGGTCCAGGGTGAGACTTGGACTTGTAATATGTAGGAAGGAATTTAGGGGGTCATCATTCATAATAAACACCAAATGTCCTTCGTGGCTGGATATTTTGGATTCACAGAAAGAAAACTGCATGCAAAAACAAAATAAAGCAAAACAAAAAACGCAAAAACTCCTTACCCTATTTTGAACAAACTGAATGTATAATTAGTTATCTTCTCAACTCAAATGTCTCCAAAGAATTTTTCCTGGTGTACGTAGTGTATGGCATTGTATAGTAAAGAACTGTAAAAACAGCAATCGCTGAACTGCTTACGTCTACTCAAGGCTCCTTTAAATAGATGAGTATATCCCACCTAATTCAGGCATGTTCATAAAGAGCATGACAGAAGTGATTAGGGTATGAATTTTTGCTATTCATATCCTCTGTCTCAATCATTAACAAGACTTTTTGCTTTGCTAATGCATTTTCTTCCCCTCACCCATTCTTCACAGATGGCTCTTTCTGGATAGATTTGTTCTTTGGGGTTAATGGAAAATTGAGGATTGTGGGTGGAAAACAGGACCAGATAGGTAATAGAGAAAAGTTTTGGACTTAACAAAATACTGTATTTTGCCGTATATAATGCACACTTTTTTGCCCAAATTTGTGAGGGAAAAATAAGGATGTGCATTATACATGGGTAGTACTAATTCCATATCCATATAAATGTTTTTAATTCTTTTATTTATGCTTATGAGTTAAAAGTATAACTCTAGAAATCAATAATGATGTCCGTGTGCAAAATAATATCTGGAATACGATAATTGGTTTTGTTGAACTTACCTCGAACTTGCAATGACAAAAAATTCTTGGCCTTCTCTATGATGTAAATATTGTAAATTTGTTACTGTTACATAAAATTTCTTGTACTTTGTATCTGTTCTTGTGTTTTGTAATTATTTGTTACATAAAATTTTTTGTACCATAAAATGTTAAAAAATAAATGCTAAAATTCCTTTATAATACAAAAAACAAGTATCTAAATGTAAACAAATAGAAATTTGAGTTAAAAAATTAAAAGGAAAGATTTTTTTCCATGGAAGTTTGAGCCAGAAACGTGGGTGCACATTATACATGGCAAACTATGGAAAGTTTTCAACCTATTTAGAGTAGGAGAAAGTGATAAAGAGCAGTTAAAAGCATGAGGGCAGAAGCTAGAGAAGGGATTTTTCAAGAATTTGAAAACAGAGCAGTGATAAAGCACCTGCAAAGTGAAGACAACGTAAAAAGGAGAGATATCAAAAAAATTGCTGTGACATAAATCTTCCTATTATAGTATAAAAAATGCAAGTTAAAGATTTATTATTTTAAATTTGCTTTTTGGTTTCTGAACTGTCTCATCAATTGCAACATAGCTGCTTCTGAAGGGTTACATATACTTATTTTTCTAGGGGTTGTTTAATTAAGGACAAGCATCTGCAAACTACTGGGCCTGGGCCAAACCCAGTCTACTGTCTGTTTAGATGAATAAAGTTTTATTGAAACACTACCAAGTTCATTAATTTACTTGTCTGTGGTTGTTTTCACACTGCGGGACTTTGGTGAATAGTTGCAACAGAGACTTCCTGGCCTACAAAGCCAAAAATATTTATGGCTTTTTTTCTTTAAATTAAACTCCTTAATTTGAGATAACTTTCAATTCAAATGCCATTAGAAGGAATAACATAGAAATAACTCAGGTAAACTGCACCCCATTTTCCCCACTCATACCATCTTTCAAAAGCATAGTACAGTATCACAACCAGGACCGTGACAATATTATGTTACAAAAAAGTTCCATCACCAAAAGGACCCTTTGTGTTGCCCTTTTATAATCAAATCTACTTCTCTCTCAGTCCCCACCCCAGCCTTTACCTCTGAAAACCACCTTCATTTCTCCTCCATTTCTGTAACTTTGTTATTTTAAGAATGTTATATATGTGGAAACATGAAGGATGTTACCGTTTGGGATTGGCTTATTTCACCTAGTATAATCTCTGGAGATTCATCTAATCTGTTATGTGTATCAAAATTTCATTCCTTTTTATTGCTGAATAGTATACCATTGTAGTATATATACTACAATTTGTTTAACTATTTACCTATTGAAGTATATTTGGGTTGTTCCCAACTTTTGGGTATTAAAAATAAAGCTGCTTTGAACATTTATGTAAAGGTTTTTGTGTAACGTATATCTTCACTGGGGTAAATGTCCAGATGTGCAATTGCTGGGTTATAAGGTAGTTGCGTGTTTAGTTTTTTAAGAAACTACCAAACTCTCTTCCAGACTTGCTGTACCATTTTGCTTTACAATAAGCAATGTATGAATGATTTCATTTTCCTGCATCCTTGACAGCATTTATTGTCGCTATTTTTAATTTTTTAATTTATTTTAGCCATTCTGATAGGTGATTTAGCCATTATGGTGATATATCATTGTAGCTTTAATTTGCATTTCTGTAATGGTTCAATGTGTTTGATTTCTTTTCATACGATTTTTTGATATCGGTATATTCTCTTTTGTGAAATGATTGTTTTTTGCATATTTTCTAATTAGATTGTCTTTTTTTTACTATTGAGTTTTGACAGTTCTTTATTCTAGATATTACTGCATTGCCAGATACATTGTTTGAAAATATTTTCTCCCACTCCATACTTGTCTTTTCATACTCTTAATGGGGTGTGTCCCAGAGCCAAAGTTTCTAATTTTGATGACGTCCATTTCATCAATATTTCTTCTATGGATCATGTTTTTAATGTCAAGTCTATGACCTCTTCATCTAGCCCTAAATCCCAAAGATTTTTCTTATGATATTTGGCTAAAAGTTTTATATTTTACATTTAAGTCTTTTATCCATTTTGAATTAAATTTCATATATGGTGAGAGTTTTGTCAAGGTTCCCGTTTTGTTTTGTTTTTGCTTTTTTTTTTTGTCGATGGATGTCTAATTGCTCTAGAACCATTTGTTAAAAATGACTATCTGACATTTTACAGAAAAAGTTTGCTGACCCTCGATCTAGGATATTATGAAACGTGTTTTAGAAAGTACATTATGGAAAAAGAACCAATTTAATTTATTATACCTTGTTTCCCCAAAAATAAAACCTACCTGGGCAATCAGCTGTCATTCATCTTTTGGAGCAAAGTTATTTTAATACCCGGTATTATTATATTATATTATGTTATATTATAGATCCTTGTATTATAGTAAAATGAGACTGGGTCTTATATTAATTTTTGCTCCAAAAGGCACATGAGAGCAGATTGTTCAGCTAGGTCTTATTTTCGGAGAAACAGGGTATATCAATTTAAGCATAAGTATATTCAACGAATCTTAAAAAGACGTATTATGAAGTTTTCATAAAAACAACTATCCCTTTTCACTAATAAATGAGCTGAAAGAGACATTAAAATCAATAGAATGGTGCCTGATTGTAATCATTCCATATTCCTCTACCTACGTTGTTCTGGTTCAGGTGATCCACTTCTGAGGACTCCATAGGCCTTTCCTTTTGTATTGTGCAGGACTTTGTTGTTTTATAATATCAGGATCATTTTCCAGACTTGAAAACACTTTTTTAAAAAGTTTCTATACTTGTTTGTGTTCAAAGTTTACTTTGATCTCTGAGTTTTTAACTGGGTGCATGAAGCTCTGAAAAACGCTATCTGCCTGCTTCACTTATTTATCCAGGATGGGTTCACCCTTTTCTAATCCGAATATTCTGACATCTTGCATTCTGATCTCCCTATTGCACTGCAGTGAAGGAGAGGCATTTAAAACTTCTTGATAAAATGGATAGTCCTTAGATAAAAACATGGACATCATGGCGCTTTCTGAGTAAACATTATTAATTATTAAGTTCTTCTCATTTCAGGTATAACCCTCCAAAAGATATTCCACATCAACAATTTAATAACCAATTTAATAACTAATATTATGAAGGTTGTAATCTTATTATCAAGTATTCTTTTATCCCAGGAAAAGTGGGCTTTTATGAGTGAGTTTTCCAGATCCCCAAGGCTTTGAACATCACGACTTTCTTTCATTTTAAACATTGATATGAAAATATTTCCTAAAGAAATGTGACTCTTCCCTGTCTTCTTCAACAGAAGATGCTACATGAAGTTTAACCTTCCCTTTAGAACCAGAAATCACTCCTGTATATGTCAGCTATTCTACCAGATGCGAACACAATGATTTTCTCAACAGTCACAGAAGTTTAAACAGAATGTTTACCTGTGTACTAATTATCCCCGAGAGTGCTGGAATTTTGAGATCTTAGGACTGATTTTAGTAGTTTTACTGTTTCCACTTTCATTGACACCTTGTTGCTGTCTTTGCCCTGGTAATCCAATATGTCGCTTCTACAGTGGGGCTTAGAATAATTACAACTAAAATAAAATAAAATGTATCCTGTAAATTTAATGAGATTTAAAAGAAAATCTTGCTGTCATCTTTTGGGGCCACCAAATGAAAAAGGAAAACAGAAACTCACATTCTGTTAAATATTATGGTCATATAAAAATTAGAGTGTACCTACTTTTAAGG
The DNA here is from genome assembly GCF_036562045.2 of Rhinolophus sinicus. Classification (NCBI taxonomy): domain Eukaryota; kingdom Metazoa; phylum Chordata; class Mammalia; order Chiroptera; family Rhinolophidae; genus Rhinolophus; species Rhinolophus sinicus. The sequence continues at coordinate 46,343,362 of NC_133759.1, read as the reverse complement.
AACATGTAATTTAATAAAACAGAAGTATGAACTGCCACTAGTTTTTCTCTTTTCCTTCTTTCTCCACATCAACATATTTTACTCTCATTTTGGGGCTTGCCCCAGCATTATGTGCTAGTGTAAGTTGCACAAGGATAGTTGCACAAGTCCCTTATTAATTCATATCACTTCCTTTTATTGAAGCAGATAATATAAAACAAATATTAGTTGTCAATATATTGATTTCAATGCTGATATAATTTAAATGTTTACATTTAACATATGAACAATTTTAACATATAAATCCAATACTTGATGATGACTATGCAGGTCACAGCTTAGTTCCATAATTCTTAAAAATTATTGCTGGTCTAATGGTGGGGTCAGCTAATGTTACACATGTTTAAATATGTATGATGAACATGTTATCGTTTATTTCTATAAGTGTATCGGTCCTGTAAGTATATCTCCAATTTTGGAGATTATATCAGACTTGTAAATTTGAAACCTCCATGAGTGTGAGGTGGCTGGTGGCTCTCCCTTCACCTGTTAGGTGGGATTCAGTTCAGCCTCTACAGATGAGGGTCCAAGGTAGAGCATAAAATCTATACGCCATTATATCCCAAGAGGCACAAGCATAATCCAGCCCAGTCATAGGTAAATATAAAAACAGAGTTCAAAGTTTCCAGGAAAATAGCTATGGGCCTTTTGAATATATGACTAAAACAGAACAGGAAGAAGACACCTAAGCAGGTGAAGAGATGGGGTACCTTAGATGGGAACCTCCTTGCTGCTGTGCATGGTTCTAGGGACAAGTAGACAAACATCTAGGGCCAATTTAGGCTTTCTGGAGTTGGTACTTAACTAAAGTGACTCCCAGAGGGTAAATCCCGATAGGTACCTTTATGCCAGTTTACTCAGCAAGTGTATATTCAAATGGAAATAGTGCAACTTACTCATTTAGACTATTACATAGTGGTTTGGAGGGTGAGCTTTAGATTCAGATAGATCTGGGTTCGTATTCCAGTTTTGAACTAACTCACAATGGATTTAACATTTTTGAGCAAAAATGTTTCATCATCTGTAAGTTGGGCATGTTAATATTGCAGCCTACTTTATGATGTTTTTGTGTAAATTAAATGAATTAAAAGTGATTCTTCATATAGAGCATTTAGCACTGTGCCTGGCACAAAATAAACTTGTAAGGTATACATTTTTTATGATTATTAGTAGCAAGCCATTTTAATTTGGTATGCGTATCATTTTAATAAGATGTGTGTAACATTTTAATAAGATGGATCTTTGCTAAGACATGGATAGGCATTATAATTTGGTAGAATTTTGTAGTTGATTCATGGGTAGATTTATTTAACAAATACACATTTAACGTTTATTATATTCAGAAACTGTACACATGTGAAAGAATAAGTTCTTTATAAGTACTCACTTTTGTTTTTTCAAGTTTCCTTGCTTTATTCTATGATGTTTATTTTTATATAAATGTGCACCTTTGCATTTCTATTGGGTTAGGAAATGCTCAAGATTTTAAAATAGTTCAATTTTCCCCCCAAATAAGGAAAATCTTATTTTTAGTGTTGAGATAGAAGTATCAGTTGAAGGTAATAAAGCCATTTCCCCATATTGCAATGCTTCAATTATGATAATACAATCATAATACAGGTGCCCAAATCAGATTGTGCCTAGCATATCCTGGGCATCTAGTCAAGCCACAGCTTTGTCTTAAAAACATGTTTTTGCCTCTTAGGAAGCTCTGGTGATATCTTCCAAATTACTCCGATTTTGCTCTAAAAACCCTGTGCAGCTTGGAGCTTGAGTCTCAGTGGAGGAGGTGGAAATCAATGGGGAACTGCCTTTGCCTGATAAAACCTAAAGGAATGGAAATTCAGGAATGCCTCTGCATGGCTTCCAGAATGACAGAACCACAGTGGTGGCAATTTCCAAGATGGGTGCTGGAGAAGAGAAGGAAGCTGGAAGTTTTCCAGTAACTTGTGTGACACACATTTACATGGCAAATTACTTTACTCAGAGCTACTATACAAGCAGGAGCAAATAATCCCCCAAAGGAACTGGAATTTAAGTTTATTTCCTAAGTAGAAAATATCAAAATATAAAATAAATCGCTCAAAATTTGTAACTATAGAATTTTAATGACAAAAAAGATGGTCAGTGTTTTGCCAGGTTGAGCACCAGTTTTAACAAGTTGTAGGAAGACAATGTTTACAAGAGATCTTGAAAAAGAGAAACTGAATGGAAAATTGGAGCAAAAAGGAAGCTAGAGACATAGAGATATAAACACAATGGACATATTCTTAAATTTGACAACGACAAACAACTAAACCTGGTAGAGGTAGCCAGTCTTAAATATTTGAAGAACTTTAGTGAATTGGCAGAATTTTTCAACTTCAGTACTACTGAGAGCTTCCGTGTGTAATGAAGGATATTTCGCAGCCTTTCCAGTCCCTATCTACTAGATGTCAGTAGCAACACTTAACCTCAAAGTATGACAACCAAAAATGTCTCCAGACATTGCCATATTCCCCTGTGGAAAAGCAAAATCATCTTCATAATGATAAACATATTTATAAAATATTGAAAGAAGGCCCATTTTCAAAGCAAACAGCATAGTAATAAATAATTTGGGGTTTACTTACGTTCAAGGCCTGGCTTGGCCTCTATTCAAGATCAGAATCTTTAGTTAAGTTACCTAGAATTTCTAAGATGTAGTATCCTTATATGTATAAGAAGATAATGATACAGCCGTAGTACATGATAAATTGATAAATCAAATGACCCAATATACTACGTAAGAACAATTCCATCTCCATATTCCATATAACCTAGCATATTAATGTTCTCTCTTGCTATGTATGCATATATGTATGTATATATGTATGTTATACACACACACAGACATACATACACACAGTGCCAAAAAAATGTATACACATTTTAAGAAAGAAAAAATCTGTATTAAAATTGTAACACTCAATAAATATGGGTAACAAAAAATGAATACAAGTCACATTTGACTTCTGCAATTGCAAGAGTGCTCAAAGTGGTTACCAGCAACATGATTTTAATACAGTTTTTTTCCATTCTTAAAATGTGTATACATTTTTTGGCACCTTCTGTATATATATAATATATATCTGCAACCCTATAAATTTCACGCATTAATTGTTCTGATTTTGGAACTGCTTAGAACGTCTATTCAGCTCTTCAATAACAGTTATCAGGTTGGTGCAAAAGTAATTGCCGTTTAAAAGGTAAAAAATAACTTCAAAAACCTCCATTACTTTTGCACCAACCTAATGTAATTCTAGAAGACAGTTTTCTGTGTTAATTGTTGCTTTTATTGCACATGTCACAAAACCTTCAATTGCCAAAATTTTATTTTATTTAGTTTCATGCAAATACATAGTTAGATTCCTCTCTTTCTGAAAATGACCCTGAGGTATATATACGGATGTGGCTACTATTACTATTAGTAATAATAGTCATAGTAGTAGAAATAATAATCATTTACTACTTTATTTCAGTGACTTAGAGCAGCACTTTCCATGTATGAATTTCATCTTTCCTCATAGCAGTATTATGATGTAGGTATTCATTATCTCCATTCTGTATTTAATTGGTTATGAAACTGAAGCACAGGTGGTTATAAAACACTTCCGAAATCATGCTTCAAGTAGCCAGAGCCTGGAAAGTACCAGTTCTGTCTGGTGCTGCTGATATTTGCCCTGTTAATCACTCTTACTATCTTGTCCTGTCTGGTCAGCCTCCCTAAAGGAGTGGGTGCTAAAGCCAGAACGAGGACGTCATCATTTCAAGATCTGAAGCAAGAGCTTTCTTGTGCCAGTCACAGGAACAGGATGCATTGTGGGAGAGGAATCCCACCCTGAGACAGTACTAGTCTTCCAAATGGGCTAGATTTTGTCTCAGAAGCAGACATCACAGTGGCTTTCCGTGTTCCTTAGTTGTCTCTTTGAGGATAATTTTGTTTTCTCCTATAGCTTCGTAAAAGTAGTTTTTAAATTAAATGTCAAGGTAGTTGGGATGATGGATAAAAAAGTAAAGGGTGTTGCTGTCATTCATTGGGTTGCTTGGTTTTGGCCTTGGCTAACCTTATCTAAGAATAAAGAGAAGTACTCTAGAGAACCCTGAGAAGGAGCAACCCCCACCCCTAAAGTCAGGGGTGCTTGTGCAGACCTCCCTCAGAGGGAACAATTCTTCCTGTTTTTTGATCCCCAGAGCAGAGCTTCTCAATTTCTGTTGAAAATTCTATTTTTATTATTTTTAAAATTTCCAATTTGTTGCAGACTGATACTTTTATAAGATATGGTAAACATAAAATAATAAAATGATGACATTAAAATATACATAAAACACAAGCCAATGTGTTTGTTATATTACAGAGACATAATTTCACTCTGTCAAATTACTATACATGTTTTTAGACATACTCCGTTTCTCTCCTTATCTTGTAGTAAATACTTTATGCAGCACTTCCTCAGAGGATTTTATTTCAGAGAAAGGCACATAAGCATGTTTGTGTCTAAAAACATCTAGAGAAATAGAGAAAAACACCTGTAAATCGACCCTAGTTTGAAAAATATTAATAGTTTGAAACAAATTTTTATGATATTTTGAAGAAATAAAATATTTTGTGTATAAGGCAAAATAGTTTAAAAGTTCCTTTTCATATTTTTCCTCGTAACTACTGTGCTTAAGTTGAAAAGGTTCGTTCTTGTCTAGATATTAGATTTTACTCCATAAGAGCCTCTCGAAGACCAACAGATGCTACTGTTTTATTGTTTCTAATTATTCTTCAAAAACTGGTGGCATGGTGTATATATCATTATGAAAATTTCCTTTTTAACATTCAATAGTGTGCTTGTGAATCATTCAAGCAGACAAATGTAGGTTGAGTTCCTTTGTGGTTGTTTCTGCATAGTATTCCATTATATGGATATGACACACTTTGGGTGTTTGGTTAGCTTTTTCTCTTAGATGGATATCAATATTTTAAAAATTTCCCTATGATAAATATTGTTGCAAACAATATTTTTGTGTATGTCTTCATATGGACTTTGGAAGGGTTTTTCTGGCACAGATAACAGAGGTCAAACTAGATATTGGCCACATATTTTCTAAAGAATTTATGAAAACGTATATGACCTACATGATCACTATTCCCTCATTTTACCCAACATTTGGTGGTGTCACTTTCCTTACATTCTTCCCAATCTAATGGGGAGAAATGTTATCTTTTGAAAATTTGCCTTTTCCTCATTACCATTGAGACTAATTTCTTTGTAAATTTATTGTCCAAACTGGATTCTTCATCTAAGAATTTCTCGTACATTGTTTGTTCATTTTTCTACTAGAGCATTAGTCTTTTTCAATTAATTTGTATGAATTCTTCAAACATGAGTCATTAATTGTTTGTCTGTGATATGGATTACAAATATCTTCTCCCAGACTGCTGCTTTTTGGGCTTTTGGTAAATGTTGTTCTTTGTTCTAAAGATAAGTATTTAATTTATGTAGTCAAATTTATCAATATTTTTCTTTATATTTGTGCCTTTTATGGATGCTTACAAAATCTTTCCCTATATTAGTGTTTCAAGCATACTATTTTTGTCCTAAGAGTTTTAAAGGAGGTTTCTAAGCATTTCAGTGTATAATCCATCTGGAATTTTTGTTCTCTTCTCTTTTGAATCTTCTATTTTATTTATTGTCTTTTACATTTCCTCAATGCTCTTTCATTTATTCTCTCCTTACTTCTTTATATCCTTCAAAACTTTCTGTCCACCTATTAGGATATTTGTTAAATAATCAAATTTTGTCATGTTTAACTACTTTTAAAATTTTTCTTGAATGTTGTTGTTTATGGTTCCTACTTCAAATATTTTAACTTTCTTCATTATATCTATAGTGCCGGTTTCTTCTTGGCCTTACCAGGCATGGCCAGCACTGTGCAGAGGAGAAATATGAAAGGTGGATAATTGAATGGAAAGTTAGTATTGAAGAAATTTCTCCTTGCTATTTTAATATTAGCTAAGATTACCTTACACAGTATTTTCTTCCATTGGCTGATGAATAAATGAAGTCCTAAATAGACATTTACTGCTCTCTTACTAAGAACTAGGAACTTTAATATAACTTACCTAATTCAATTCTTGAGAAAACTGTTGCAATTCCTATTGTTTAACACACAAACTTCCGGCCCCAATTCCCTATGCACTTGCTATGAACTGTTCCCTTTCTGTCCCACTCAAGAAAGCGAATCGATGAATACGAAAAGTATGAAATACAGTGGATTAGATTAAAAGTGAGTTAGAAAAGAGAATCCTACACTTGCCATTTATAAAGTCTGTGACTTGACAATGCATGGCATTTAAAAATCAAACTTCAAAAGAAAATAATTCCTACAATATTATGCAAAAATATTTCAAAGACTGATTTTGAAACACAACAAGCAGTACAAATTGCTCTAATCCTTAGAAGTTGATTAATAGAAACAAGTATCTGATGAATCAGTAATTTGGTAAGTGCTTCCTCAGTAAATTGATTATATAAGACTAATATTTGGAGAAGTGGTCATTTTATTCATTGCTATTTGCACAAATTGACTTGGGCAATTGCTTCTAATACACTGATTATTTGTTGAACTGGTTGGGTTTCCTCTACGTGAGTATAGCATATTCCAATTTATTCCAGTCTCCACTGAGCTAGCTGTGTTCATTTGTCTTAACCTGCCTTTTCCCTGTCAGCACTGAGCTTGCAATCTTTGTCTTACACTTTTATTTTATTTATTTGTTTTTCAATTACAGCTGACTTACAATATTATATTGGTTTCAGATTTAAAACACAGTGAATTGATGCTTATGTAACTTACAAATTGTACCCATCTAACACCATACATAGTTATTACATACTACTGACTGTATTACCCATGCTATTTCGTACAAGTCCATGACTATTTTGTAACTACCAATTTGTACCTCTTAATCTCCGCCCCCTTCACCCATCCCTCTAATCAACCTCCCGTTTCAGTACCCATCAAAATGCTCTCTGTATCTATGAGCTTGTTTCTGTTTTGTTTGTTCATTTATCCTGTTCTCTAGATTCTACATATAAGTGAAATCATATGACATTTGTTTATCTCTGTCTGATGTACTCCACTCAGTACAATACCCTGTAGGTTCACTCATTTATTATTATTACGTTTTAATTAAAGTTTATTGGGGTGATAATTGTTAGTAAAGTTACATAGGTTTCAAGTGTACAATTCTGTAATACATCACCTATATATCATATTTTGTGTTCATCACCCAGAGTCAGTTCTCCTTCCATCACCATATATTTGATACTGTTTACCCTCATCTACCATCACCCTCCCCCCTTGCCCTCTAGTAACCACTATTGTCTATGTCTATGAGTTTTTGTTTCTTTGTTTGTTTGTCTTGTTCCTTTGTTGCTTTCAGTTTTATATCCCACATATCAGTGAAATCATATGGTTCTCGACTTTTTCTGTCTGACTTATTTCGGATTTCTTACAGATGGCAAGATTTCATTCTCTTTTATGGCTGAATAATATTTAATTGTGTGTATGTACCATGTCTTCTTTATCTATTCATCCATGGATGGACACCCAGGTTGCCTCCATATATTCGCAATTATAAATAATGCTGCAATGAGCATGTGATATATATGTCCCTTCTAAGGAATATTTTGGGTTTCTTTGGATAAATACCCAGAAATGAGATTATTGGGTCCTTCTTTTGTCTCCTGTTATAGCCTTTGCTTTAAAGTCTATTTTGTCTGATATAAGTATCGCTACCCCAACTTTTTGTTTATTTGTTTCCATTTCATGAAATAGCATTTTCTATCCCTTTACTTTCAGTCTGTGTGTCTTTCAATCTGCAGTGAGTCTCTTGTAGGCATCATATGTAGGGGTTTTGTTTTCTTATCTATTCAGCTACCCTGTGTCTTTTGATTGGAGCACATTTAAAGTAATTGTTGATAGATAGGTAGTTATTGAATTTTTTATTTTTCATATTTTTTTATCTTTTTCTTCTTCTTCTTAAAGAAGTCCCTTTAACATTTCTTATAATGCTGGTTTGGTGTTGATTAACTCTTTTAGCTTTTTGCTTATCTGGGAAGCTCTTTATCTGTCTTCCCAGTCTAAAAGATAGCTTTTCTGGGCAGTGTAAACTTGGTTGTAGGTCCTTGCTTTTCATCACTGAACATTTCATGTCATTCCCTCTCGCCTGAAAAGTTTCTGTTGAGAAAGCAGCTGACAGTCTTACAGGAACTTCCTTGTAGATCACTAACTGCTTTTCTCTTGCTGCTTTTAAGATTCTCTGTCTTTAACCTTTTGCATAAGATGTGTCTTGGTGTGGGCTTCCTTGGGTTGACCTTGTTTGGGACTCTCTGCACTTCTGGGGCTTTTATGTCTACTTCCTTCACCAGGTTAAGGAAGTTTTCCATCGTTAATTTTTTTTTAAAGGTTTTTAATTCCTTGCTTTTTCTCTATTCTCTTTCTGGTATCCCTATGATGGGAATGTGGTACCCTTGTTGTTGTCCAGAGGCCCCTTAAATTATCCTCACTTTTTTGGATTCTTTGTTGTTTTTGCTCTTTTGATTGGGTGTTTTCTTCTACCTTGTCTTCCAGATCATTAATTCAATCCTTTGCTTCATCAAAACTACTGTTGATTCCCTATAATGTATTCTTCATTTCTGACTGGTTCTCTTTTTTATGTTTTCTATTTCCATTTTTATATTTCCCATCTCTTTGTTGAAGTTCTTCCTGAGATCACTTAGTATCTTTATAACCAGTGTTTTCAACTCTGCATCTGGTAGATTGCTTGTCTCCACTTTGTTCAGTTCTTTTCTGGAGCTTTGTTCTTTTATTTGGGACATGTTTCTTTGTCTCCCCATTTTGACTGCCTCCCTGTGTTTGTTTCTATGTATTAGGTAGGGCTGCTATATCTTTTGGTCTTAGTAGAGTGGCCTTATGTAGTATTTGTCCTGTGGGGCCCACTGGTGCAGTCTCCCTGGTCACCAGAGCTGGGATCTCCAGGGGTATCCCTTATGTAGGTTGTGTTCCACTATTGTAGTTGAACCTTGGTTGCTGTTTGCACATCAATGGGGGCGATTGACCATTAGGCTGATTGGTTATAAGAACTGGCCATGACTGTAGTGGAGGAGCTGTTGTGCAGGGGCTGACCCTATAAAGCATGATACACTTGAGCAGAGCTCTGGTACCTGCCCAGTCTTCCTTTTGGGAGTGTCTTTTGTGGTACTCTGGTGTGGTCTGAAGTTGGCCACCAGGCATGTTGGTTCTGGTGCCTCTTGGGAGAGGCTCTGTTGCAGGCCAAGGTTAACCACTGCCTGTACCCTGCTCGAGTCCCCTCGGTATGAGCTATGCAGTGATCATGCAGATGGTTTCAATCTGAGCTTGACTTAGAGGTGTCTGGGAGAGGCTAAGCTGTGATCTGAGGCCAGCTAACACTAGTGCTGGGCTTGAGGCTGCTTAGCAAGTGATATGGGACCCTCCGAGAAGGGATGCTGCTTCTTTTCGTTTGGTGAACCTTTGTGAGATTTTAGGAAATTCCGTAACATGAGACAAGTCTGGCTCTTTGTATGGAAAAGCCAATTGAAGCAACTTGGGTGGTCCTGCAAGTTCAGTGGGGCAGGATCTCAGGGAATCACCAGGGCAGGGCGAACCAGTGTTAGCCAGGTTGATGGATACTCAAATATGGCAGCTGCCTGTGTGTGCATGCCCATTGGGTGAGGGCTTAACAAAGGCACAATGGCTTCTTCCAGAACTTCTGTCTGGGAGAAAGCTCCTCCTCCAGCCCTCACCCTGAAGCCAAATAATTCAGTTCTTCCTGGTATGTCCCTGGCACATTTTGAGTTGCTGTCCCAGCAGTATAGCTTAGAGTGAGTGAATCCATCAGTGAGTAAGTGCCTGTGCAGGCTCTTTAAAAGGAACACCTGGGACTCTAGCCAGGCTATTCTCCATCTCATTCAGCTACAATCTCTGCTGGTTTTCATGCCAGATGTTATAGGGACTTCTCTTTCCAGCACTGTAGCGCTGGGCTGCAGAGCCTAGTATGGGGCTGGAACCCCTCACTCTGTTTGGGGGTGGTGTGAGGGAACCTCCACAGATAAGATATCCCTCCCAATTTTTAACCATGTGTTGGTGTGAGACCAGCCTGTTCTGTGTCTCCACTCCTCCTAGTAGTCTCAATGTGGCTTATTCTGTATATCCTTAGTTATATGACTTCTGTTCAGCTAGACATCAATTGATTCTCAATGATGGTTGTTCTGTAGTTAATTGTAATTCTGATGTGGTCATGAGAGGAGGTGAGCACAGTGTTTACCTACTCTACCATGTTGTCCAGATACTGTTTTACGCAATTTTAAACACAATCAACTGATTTAGACTTTTAAAATGTACTTTATTATTGTTGAAGAACTGAATACATCACTTATAATTTCCAATATTTCTATGTTTGCAAGGCATTTAGAGAGCTTACTCTAATTAAACTCATTTTATAGTAATAAAAATCTCAAATTCAGCAACACTATCCTCTTTGAGATGGAAGATACACTGTTCTTTTATTAAGTGAATTTAAGATGCTCTTGGCTTTTAAAATAAAATTGATTTTATTATTGAATAATTTTGAATTTGTGGTCAGTTAAACCCAGGCTTTTTTGTTTGTCTTCTTCAAACAGATTACTACCATACTAAAAGGTATCCTTTGTCCTGCACTTTTTTTTTTTTTTTTTTTATGTATTATAAAATGAAATCTGTTTTGTTCTACTTCGTCCTAACTTAAATCACTGATCTGGTTAAGATTTTCTTCATTTATCAAGGTTATATATGATTCAGTGGAATATAGTACTGGGAATTCATAATGTATAAAATATTTTTTTCTTGTATTCACAAAATAATAGAACATTATAGTTTGAAAGAATCTCTTGAGACCATTTGCTCAAATTCTTTCTACATAAATATTTTCTGTAAATCCCTTTCAAGTGGTCAATATCTTTTTACCTCACTTAATTCCAGCATCTAAGAAGGCAAAGTTTTTGAGAGGAATAATGTGGGTTTGGAAATGAGGTAGCTAGACCTACATTGAATTATTTTTCCATTACTAGTTTCATTACTGGTTCCATTAGTCTCTTGGCCTAGTTTCTTCATATTTTCAAGTTGACATAGTTAAAACCCTGGTGTATTACTGTGTAGATTACACCAGATAAGGATGCAAATGCTGTACATATAATTAGCAAACAATAAATTTTAGACCATACTTTTATTTCTTGACTTCTGAAGTTAGTGTAATACAAAAGATCAGCACATGTAATATTTGGTGAGCCTGTTCAGATGAAAGGATTTCCCTTAAAAACAATGCAAGTGTGAGAACAAGTAATTTCAAATATCAAATGGTACAACAACACAGCTGCATACGAGTTAGATTAGGAATAAATGTGAAAACTGCATACACTTCTTGCCATCCCCAGCCATATTGGCACAGGAGGCTGTCTTTTTAAAGAGTGAATCTACTTTGTCAAGGGGTAATAAGTGACGAGAAGCTGAGCATCAGTGTTGAGAAGCTGTATTTTCTTTGATCAGTGTCTGTAAAGACATACTGACAGCTTGTTCCACTTTACTGTGATAGGAAGAAAGGTGATACAGGCAATGCCCAATGAAGATTGCTCAGGAAATAAATTGAGCATCAAATAGCCTATGGATAGATAATGCTCTGTTGAGCCTCTCTATGCTTGATATATTAAGAAGGTACATTGAATAGGCATTTTCAAATTGTAAAAATGACCATATTGTTCTCTGAAGCCTATCTAATGGGCCCTATTAGCAGAAGCATTCTCTAGTGTGTATTGTTTCTCAAGCCTTCAACAACCAGCCAATTACCTTTGAAATTAAACTGGCAGGAGAAATCTGCCAATGGCAGCACATCAATACTAGATCATACAGTAATGTGTAAACTTTTGTACCTTGTTCCTCCAAGTGTGGTCTGTGGACCAGCAGCACGGCCATCACCTGGAAGCTTTGAGAAAGGAATGATCTCGTAGCCCACCCCAGTCCTCCTGGATTAGAATTCTGCATTTTTAACAAGACCCCCAAATGAATCCTATGCATGTAAAACCCTTACGAAGCCCTACTAAAATAAATTTTTAAAAATGTTAAAAAGGAAAAAAAAAAGCCTTACTGAATACACATGTGCATGGGCATACACACACACACACACACGCAAACAACTTTGATTCAATGATTCTGGCATTGGACTCAGGAATCTGCACTTTTTACAAGTTGTCTTCAGATCACACTTTGAGAGAGTCTGTTCAAAATTCACTCACTCTATGTTTATAGTGTGGGCATTTCCTCTGGGGAAATTTGGAAGACCGGAAATTTAGGGCGTCCACATTTATGGGTCAGCACAATAGTACCATTATGTGCACAGTGAGTAAATGTGTTTTATTATCTAGCTTGAGAGTAACCGTGCTATATGTATTTGTGTATGAGTGTACACACGTGCACATATGTTCACTTTGGTTTTATTTTGTAATTTCTCTAACTCCCTGAAAAGAATACACTAGATTAACAGAAACATGATCTTTTGGAGAAAATAAAGCCCTGTTAAATAAATGGACACATTTCTTTAAATGTCGGAAGCTCCCTCGGGGTCTGTGACTGCCAGTAGAAGTAGTGCTTATCTCTGCAAAGTAAATTGAATGTGTTTAATCAAGTTACTCCAGGGACATTCACCAGCTAGAATGCAGTGGGAGGTGGCCTCATGACAGGGTTTCCATTTGCTTGCTAATGTTTGCTTTTTGTGTGTGCTTTTTTAAAGAGGAGTGGTAGAAAAACAATTGATTTTGGAAGATCAATGCCAATCAACATTCCCAACTATGGAGAGAATTGCCAAATCTGAATGGGAGAAGGAGGAGAATTGCAATAAAAGTGGAAGAAGAAGAAATGTATCACCACAGGGAGAGACCTAGAAGAGTTACACTGAGAAAATGTGCAGAAAGGTAAGTTTACTTGTTGAGAGAAATATTTAATTTTTGCAAAGGACAAATGTGTGTGAAGGATATTTCCTAGTATTCCTATGAAGCAGGAGAAATGTAATTTAGAATTATTGAATGTCAAAGGTGGCAGGGTGTGTAGACAGCATTGGCCACCTTTTTGTTTTAGAAGATAAGGTAACTGGGGCCCAGAGAAAAGCCATCTCACTAAAGATACCTAAGAATTCAAAGAGAGAGCTAGAAATTGAATCTTCATCTCCTGGATTTCTTTAGAAACTTGAGCGTCATCCTTGTTTCCTTTTTTTCCCTCACAACTCTTTAATCCATTGGTAAATCCTGCCACTTGAATTTCCAAATTTACCTGTGGCTGCCTGCTTTCTATGCTGGGACCACCCAAGTTCAATCCACCTGCTTTGTCTCCACTGGAGGCTCCAGCCATACAGACTACCCTTCATTTCCTCAAACCTGCCAGACATTTCTAACCATAGTCCTTTGCATAAACTATTTCCTCTACTTCCTGTCTGCTGGCCACAATTTCCCTGCTGGTTCTTGCTTCCACTTTAGCTTAAATGCCACTGCTTCATGGAGGTTAACACTAAAACATCTTATTAAATGTGTCTTCCCTGTTATTTCTGTTAGTGCATTCTTACCACTTATCACTGCATTTATTACAACTTATACACAATTTTTAGTTTGTTCAGCTACAACAGATTGGTAAATAGCAAAATAAGTAAAGTGACTATATCCTTTATTGTTTAAACGTGGGTACTTTTGAGAGTAAAACGTGTGCTATTAATACTTGTGCTCAGGCAGCAGACTTAAGCCAGAACAAACTGGGACATATAGACAGGACGATAGTCTTAGTGATATTCTCATGAGGAGATAGCATTTGCTCAAATGTGATTTTTTTTCTAGGCAACGAGAGCCAGAATAACTGAAGCGGAGTTTAATACTTTACTAGGAAGGGAAATAAAGCTCTAAGCTTGAGTGCTGCCCAGAAATGTTTCAGCTCTATGTTAAGGCCAAAGGCTCTCTGGCTGAAGGGATTTAAGGAAGATTGGAATGTTTAAAAATAGATGCCTGCACCCAGCCCCCCTCTCCACAGGTGTGCAAACGCCTGGCCTTCCATGGCTTTCTGCAAAAGGCAGGTTCTACTTCCTCTAATGTTCACCGTAACAGCAGCCCTGCTGATGCAAAACTCCACTTCTCTCTGCTTTTGATCAGCATTCCAAGACTATTTTCCAAGCCAGCATTCCAAGACTTTTTTTTGTGTCTGTGTGTGTGTACTTTTCGTTTTTCCAAAGTAGCTTGTCTTGTTGAGACTATCTAAGTTATCAACCAGGATATAAATTATTGTTTTATTTATTGCTCTGATTACAAAATTATTTTATAAGCCACCATTTTTGTGTAGATATATTCCATTGGTTTTCAAGTGCTTTTGACCACAATTCATAGAAAATTGTTTTGTATCATGACCCATTACACATGTATATATGTTCATATGTCATATATAAACATATACATTTATACATATGTATGTATACATAAATATGTGCATATGTTTATATAAATTACACACACATATAAATAGAAATAATTTTACCCCCAAATATACCCTTGCTATGTATGAGGGGTCTCAAGGGAAAAGGGGATGAGCTTTTATTACATATGTTGAGTTTGAAGTTATGGAGGGAATTCCAAATGGAATTTTCTAGCAGGAAATTGACGAAGGATTTGAATTGGGACAATTTGAGGTACAGTTCAACTTGTAAGAATTGATGAGATCTCAGTGGGTGAGAGCAGAGCAAGGAAAGAGTGGAGAAATGGCAACTGAAACTTGAAGAATATATATGTCTAAGGATGGAGGCAGAAACAGGAGCCAGCAAAGGAGCCGAGAGACGTTACTGAAAGGTAGAGCAAGGGAAATTGTAGCCTATAAGGAAATCATTTTAGAGGAAAGGAGGAATTGGCAGGATTGAGTGTTTATTCATTCAATAGGTACTGAGCATATACGTGCCCTGAAAGCAGAGCATTTGTTTTGTTCCCTGTTTAATCACTGGTAGAAAGTATCCAGCACATATTAAAACTCCCTCTCTGTCTCTGTCTGTCAGTTTCTTTCTACACACATACACACAGACACACACATACCTTTTTCTTTTTCTTTTTTGAGTGGAAGAAAAAATTGTGTGCACTTGGATTTCGCACCAAGCTACAGATACTTAGAAGGAGGGCTAAATAAGAAATGTTGCTGGTGTGACGTCTTCTTGATCAAGTGGAAAATGAAAGTGTCAGGGAGGGTGTCTATGTTATTAAGCTGTCGTTTCTCTACTCCAAATTCGTGCTTCCGCACTCTGCTAGCAATGCTGGGCTGGAGGTTTACAAACCACATTTCTGCCTTCCCATGTGGCTCCCTGTTAGGCTCTGACTATTGGGGGTGCTAGCAGGAAAGAAGAGACGTTCCTTCTTTTATGCTTATTGTTGGCTTCCAGCAGGCTTCATGTCTGCTCCCTGCTCCTGAAACATGCTCCTGTCAGCATTGTCCCAGTCTTGCTTCTTCACCCCAGCAGTGTATGTCCACTCCTAGAGCAGCACTTGAGCCCCGTGCACACTTGCTTTTTTTCTTCTTTTTTAATTTATTGGGGTGACAATTGTTAGTAAAATTACATAGATTTCAGGTGTACAATTCTGTATTACATCATCAATAAATCCCATTGTGTGTTCACCATCCAGAGTCAGTTCTCCTTCCATCACCATATACTTGATCCCCCTTACCCTCCTCTCTCACCCCCACCCCCCATACCCTCTGGTAACCACTAAACTATTGTCTGTGTCTATGAGTTTCTGTTTCTCATTTGTTTGTCTTGTTCTTTTGTTGTTTTTGGTTTATATACCACATATCAGTGAAATCACATGGTTCTCTGCTTTTTCTGTCCAACTTATTTCGCTTAGCATTAAACTCTCAAGATCCATCCATGTTGTTACAAATGTTCCTATATCATCTTTTCTTACTGCCGAATAGTATTCCATTGTGTATATATACCACAACTTCTTTATCCATTCATCTATCGAAGGACATTTTGGTTGTTTCCATGTCTTGGCCACCGTAAACAAAGCTGCAATGAACATTGGAGCACACGTGTCTTTATGTATAAATGTTTTCAGATTTTTTGGGTAGATACCCAGGAGAGGGATTGCTGGGTCATATGGCAATTCTATTTGTAATTTTTTGAGGAACCTCCACACTGCCTTCCATAATGGCTGCATCAGTCTGCATTCCCACCAACAGTGTATGAGGGTTCCTTTTTCTCCACAGCCTCTCCAACACTTGTTACTATTTGTCTTGTTGATGATAGCCATTCTGACTGGGGTGAGGTAGTATCTCATTGTGCTTTTTATTTGCATTTATCTGATGATTAGTGATGTTGAGGATTTTTTCATATGTCTATTGGCCATTTGTGTGTCCTCTTTGGAGAAATGTCTCTTCAGGTCCTCTGCCCATTTTTCAATTGGGTTGTTTGTTTTTTTGTTGTTGAGTTGCATGAGTTCCTTGTATATTTTGGATATTAACCCTTTATCGGAGGCACTGTTTGCAAAAATCTTCTCCCATTCAATTGGTGGCCTCTTTATTTTGTCGATGGTTTCTTTTGCTGTGCAGAAGCTTTTAAGTTTCATATAGTCCCATTCGTTTATTTTAGCTTTTACTTCCATTGCCTTTGGAGTCAAATTCATAAAATGCTCTTTGAACCCAAGGTCCGTAAGTTTAATACCTATGTTTTCTTCTATGCACTTTATTGTGTCAGGTCTTATGCTTAAGTCTTTGATCCATTTTGAATTAATTTTGGTACATGGTGACAGATAGTAGTCCAGATTCATTCTTTTGCACGTGGCTATCCAATTCTCCCAGCACCATTTATTGAAGAGGCTGTCTTTCCTCCATTGTATGTTTTTCGCTTCTTTGTCAAAGTTGTCTGTCCATATTTATGTGGTTTTATTTCTGGGTTCTGAATTCTATTCCATTGGTCTATGTGTCTGTTTTTCTGCCAATACCATGCTGTTTTGATTATTGTAGCCCTGTAGTACAAGATGAAGTCAGAGAGTGTGATACCTCCAGTATTGTTCTTTTTTCTTCAGATTGCTTTGGCTATTCAGGGTCTTTTGTGGTTCCAAACAAATCTGATCTTTTTTTGTTCTATTTCTTTAAAAAATGCCATTGTGATTTTGATGGGGATTGCATTAAATCTGTATATTGCTCTGGGTAATATGGCCATTTTAACTATGTTGATTCTTCTAATCCATGAGCACGGAATGTCTTTCCATTTCTTTGTGTCTTCTTCAATTTCTTTCAAAAATGTCTTACAGTTTTCAGCATATAAGTCCTTCACATCCTTGGTTAAGTTTATTCCTAGGTATTTTATTCTTTTTGCTGCAATTGCAAAAGGAATTGTTTTTTGCATTTCTTTTTCTGAGATTTCATTGTTAGTATATAGGATTGCAATGGAATTTTGTACGTTGATTTTGTAGCCAGCAACTTTACTGTACTCGTTGATTGTTTCTAATAGCTTGTTGGTGGAGCCTTTAGGGTTTTCTATATATAGAATCATGTCATCTGCAAAGAGTGATAATTTAACTTCTTCATTCCCAATTTGGATGCCTTTTATTTCTTTCTCTTGCCTGATTGCTCTGGCAAGGACTTCCAATACTATGTTGAAAAGCAGAGGTGATAGGGGACAGCCCTGTCGTGTTCCTGAATGTAGAGCAAAGGGCTTCAGTTTTTCACCATTAATTATGAGATTAGCTGAGGGCTTGCCATATATGGCCTTTATTATTTTAAGGTATTTCCTTCTATACCTATTTTATTAAGTGTTTTAATAATAAATGGATGTTGTATCTTGTCAAATGCTTTTTCTGCATCAATTGATATAATCATATGTTTTTTGTCCTTTATTTTGTTTATGTGATGTATCACATTAATGGATTTGCGGATGTTGAACCATCCTTGTTCCCCTGGGATGAACCGCACTTGGTCGTGACGAATAATCTTTTTAATGCATTGTTGTATTCAATTTGCTAGAATTTTGTTTTGGATTTTTGCATCTGTATTCATCAGAGATATTGGTCTGTAGTTTTCTTTTTTGTGTTGTCCTTACCAGGTTTTGGTATCAGGGTAATGTTGGCCTCATAAAATGAGTTAGGGAGTATTTTCTCTTCTTCAATTTTTTGGGAGAGTTTCAGCAGGATTGGTATTAAATCCTCTTTGAAGGTTTGGTAGAATTCACTAGTGAAGCCATCTGGTCTCGGACTTCTGCTTTTAGGAAGGTTTTGGATGACGGATTCAATTTTGTTACTGGTGATTGGTCTGTTTAGATTTTCCAATTTTTCATGGTTCAGCCTTGGAAGGTTATATGTTTCTAAGAACTTGTCCATTTCTTCTAGGTTATTGAATTTGGTGGCATATAGTCCTTCATAGCATTCTTGGATGATCCTTTGTATTTCTGTGGCATCCTTGATAACGTCCCCTTTTTCATTTCTGATTTTGTTAATTAGTGTCTTCTCTCTTTTTATCTTAGTGAGTCTAACCAAGGGTTTGTCAATTTTGTTAATCTTTTCAAAGAACCAGCTCTTTGTCACATTAATTTTTTCTATTGTCTTTTTGTTCTCTATGTCATTTAGTTCTGCTCTGATTTTTGTTATTTCCTTTCTTCTGCTGCCCTTGGGCTTCACTTATTCTTCTTCATCTAGTTCTCTAAGGTGTAACATGAGGTTATTTATTTGGGATTTTTCTTGTTTCTTGAGATAGGCCTGTAATGATATAACTTTCCTCTTAAAACTGCTTTTGCTGCATCCCAACAATTTTGGTAGGATGTATTTTCATTGTCATTTGTTTCTATGTATCATTTGATCTCTCCTCTAATTTCTTCTTTGACCAAGTCATTCTTTAAAAGTATGTTGTTTAATCTCCACATATTTGTGTTTTTTCCTGCTTTTTTTTGTTGTTGATATCCAATTTCAAAGCCTTGTGATCAGAGAATATGCTTGGTATGATTTCAATCTTCATAAATTTGCTGAGGCTGATTTTATGTCCAAATATATGGCCTATCCTTGAGAATGTTCCATGTACACTAGAAAAGAATGTATAGTTTGATGTTTTAGGATGAAGTACTCTATATATGTCAATTATGTCCATTTCATCTAACGTGTCATTTAGGGCTGGTATTTTGTTATTTATTTTCTGTTTGGATGATCTATCCATAGCTGTCAATGATGTATTTAAGTCCCCTAGTATAATTGTGTTTTGGTCAATTTCTCCCTTTAGTTCTGTTAGTAGTTGCTTGGTATATTTTGGTGCTCCCTGATTGGGGGCATAAATATTGATGACTGTTATGTCTTCTTGTTGTATAGTCCCCTTTACCATTATGAAATGTCCATCTTTGTCTCTTGTTATCTTTTTCACCCTGAAGTCTGTTTCATCTGATATCATTATGGCTACACCTGATTTTCTCTGGGTACCATTTGCTTGGAGTGTCAATTTCCACCCTTTCACTTTGAGTCTATGCTTGTCCTTGTAGCTGAGATGTGTCTGTTGGAGACAGCATATGGTTGGGTTTAGTTTTTTGATCCAATCTGCTACTCTGTGCCTTTTTATTGGTGAGTTCAGTCCATTTACATTTAGGGTGATTATTGATATGTGAGGATTTCCTGTCATTCTATCTTTAGTTTTCTGGTAAGGCTGTGTCTCTATTGTTTCTTTGCCTTTTTGTTGTTGTCTATTATTTCTGTGTGGTGGTGTTCTATGATGTTTCCCTCTGTTTCTTCTTTTATTACTGTATATATTTCAGTTCTGGATTGTTTTTTGAGTGATTACCCGTAAGTTTATGTAAAAGAAAGTTTGATATTTAGAGTATTCCATTTTCTTCAGCATGCTTACTGTCTCCATTCCCATATTCCGGTTCAGGCCTTTACTCTCCCCCTTTTTATGTTTTGGTTGCCACAAATTGTTCCTGTTGATGGTGGTCAAATAGCCTCCTTTAGTATTTCTTGTAGTGCAGGTTGTGTATCAGAAAATTCCCTCAGCTTCTGTATGTCTGGAAATGTCTTTATTCCTCCTTCATATCTAAAGTATATCTTTACTGGATATATTATTCTTGGCTCATGACTTCTCTCTTTCAATAGTTTGAATATTTGGTTCCACTCCCTCCTGGCTTGTAGAGTTTCTGCTGAAAAATCTTATGATAATCTAATGGACTTTCCTTTGTAGGGTACCATCTTCTTTTCCCTGGCTGCCTGGAGGATTCTTTCTTTGTTGTTGATTTTAGAGAGCTACAATATAATGTGCCTTGGAGAAGGCCTGTTGGGATTGAGATAATTAGGTGTTGTATTTGCTTCTTGGATTTGAGGATCCAGTTCTGTCCACAAGTTTGGGATGTTCTCATCAACAATTTGTTTGAATATATTCTCTGTTCCCTTCTCTCTTTCTTCTCCTTCTGGTATGCCCATTATTCTTATATTGCTCTTTCTGTTGGAGTCAGAAAGTTCTTGTAGAGTTCTTTCATTTCTTTTAATTCTCAAGTCTCTTTCTTCTTCCATCTGTGTAATTTCCAGGTTTCTATCTTCGATGTCACTGATTCTTTCCTCCATCTGGTCAACTCTACTACCTAAGCTGGTTATTTCATTCTTAATTTCTTCTATTGAGTTCTTAATCTCCAGAAATTCTATTTGGTTCTTTTTTAAAATTTCAATCTCTTTTGTAAAATGCTCACATTTTTCTTTGATTGAGTTTCTGAGTTCATTAAACTGCCTTTCTGTGTTTTCTTGCATCTCGTTGAGCTTTTTCAGAATGACAATCTTGAATTCTCTGTCATTTAAATCACATATTTCCATATCTTTAAGTTCCTTTTCTGGAGACTTTTCACTTTCTTTCTGAGCTGTCTTGTTGCCTTGGTTATTCATGGTAATTACAGATTTATTATTTCTCTTCCTAGACATTTAGAGGAGTGGCTTCTGCAAAAGGTTGATAGGAAGAGGTCTTTCTTTTGTTTTCCAGTACTGTTGGTAAAATGTTTTATTTTCTCTTAGACTGCAGCCTTTTTTTTCTCTCTCTCACATGGTAGTGCTATGTTTTCTCTGCACCATTCCAGCTTCTCACACAATGGGGGGATTCCCTGGGAGATGGGCTTCTCCTCCGTTAATAGTTTGCCTGGGTCACAGGGTGCAGTGTCCATGTGGGTATGCTGAGAGCTTTTGAAGTTCCAAAGCTCTTCTTTCACCAGATTCAGAGCATTTATGTTTCAGCAGTTCTCTTTACTCCTGCAGGGATCCGCCCAGATAGGTGGGGACAGGGGCGGGGTGAGTTGTGAGAGGTGGCCCAGAGCAATGGCGGTGACCACCACAACAGCTGGTTCTGCTTCCACAGCTCCCTCCCCTTTGCCGGAACTAGTTGGGCTGCATATCTGTGTCTGCAGTCCACAGTTCTCAGATCAGCAAATATTCTGTTCTTTTGGTCTGACACTGCTACTGTTCTGCTTCTAGCACTGGGCAGGTGGGGGTGGGGCGAGCTCTGGGAGGGTAGGGAGGGGGTGGCTAATCTCAGTGCCTAAGACTTCCATTTTCTGCTTGGCAGTGAGGGCTTAAACCACCATTTTTAGACTTCTTCCCTAAGTCTTTTCTCCTAGGTCTCTGCCGTGAGCGTTGGGTTCAGCCATGTTATATGCTGCCCCCTCAGCCCTGTGAGCCATAAGCGGAGCCCTAGCAGTCCGAGTTCTTACCTCTCCCAAAGTTGCGGTAGTTCCAGGGTGTCTGAGTCCTGCGCCCGCGTGGCTACATCTCCGTACTTCTCTTTTCCCTCCTCCCCTGCTCGCGCGATTCGCCCACCTTTAGGTGAATTTAGTAGTGGGCCTCTTCGTCTTGTCTGTCTGCTGTGCAGGGAGTTCTTTGTGGAGTTATTGTTTGATTAGTTGTAAATCCCAGGGGAGCTTTACAGAGGGTCACCTCACGCCGCCATTTTGATGACATCATGTGCACACTTGTTTTTAACACGTGCAGCTTCAGTCTCATTGTGCATCTCTCAGAGGCACCAGCGTTAGCCCATGTTCCATCCTTAGGGAGGTCAGTCCCAGCACCATGGGCGCATCCTCCGAGCTCAGAGGCAGCAATACAAATGGAGTGGTCTGTTCTCTTCACAGGTCTGGATTTCAGCCCCAGCGGCCTCTGCAACAAGCTTCTAAATTTTACAGGTTTCAACCATCTTCTTTGTTTCCCCAGTTCTAAGGATGACAGCTGTTTCCTACAAGTGTTACCTCCAAGATATTTTGGTGTTCTCTTTTTGCCTTCTCAATTACCTGGTAAACAAGCACATACTGAATTATAATTATTTATCTTAAATTATCTCTTTCAAAATAACTAGTGTGCTTTGTGCCGTGATTGGACCTTGACTAACATAGAAATTGGTAACAGGAGTGGTGCTAGGAAATAGGCACTCACTAAAAGAGATATTCCTGGCGAGACAGGAAGTGAGAGATTTCCAAAATCAAATGTAATATTTATAAGAAGGAAAGGGGCAGTGAGTTTTGAGTTTCTGGATGTATCTTTTTAATGTATGTCTGCAAAGGCAGTGTTAATGTTCGGTGCTACCGAGGATATACTGAAGAACAAATTAATCCTGAGACAATCAAAGTGACATGATTGTATTATTAGCAATAAGTAATACCTATCAGATGAGTTTTTGACTAATGAATACATGATACAATTTCCACTGCCTAAGTAGAATCTAATTGTTGGGTTTAATTAAAATGTAACTATTGTTCATTTTTGTAATATTATTTATAACACTGTCTAATTATTTTCAGCACTATTATATTCAGAATCATTATTTTAGAGTAAGAATTGCATAATTATTTACACAATTGAGCTGTGTGTGTGACATGAAATGATCTGACACAGAAAGTGATTAATGATCACCCTAGGAATAGGAAATTGGAATTTATCCCTCTGCTTAAACATCCATTCCTCTCAAATCTCTCTTCACTTATCAACTCTCTTAATGAGAGTTTCTTTATCTTCTCAATTATATATTAAGGGAATGAACGTTTTTTTGTGTGTGGATTTTACCTATATATTTTCAGCTACTCATCAGTGTTTTATAGTATCTGTATATTGAGCATTCTATTCTGGCTTTTGCTACAGATGCCCAGCACACATGATTGATATCTGTTTTGTTCCTTTTGCTCTTTATCTAATGATAAAGAAAATAGTATTATTCCACTGTTAGATTATAGAGGCAAGAACTTTGTAATCAGGACATTTTCTGTTCTCTCTTGTTTTTACCCCTGAATGGCTTGGACATATAATTTAACCTGCCATTCTCAATATTGTTATTATTTTTAATGCAAATATTAACATTACCTCATAGTTTTTTATTAATTTATTTCCAATTACAGTTGACATGCAGTATGTATGTTTCAGGTATACAACATAGTGATTAGACATTCATATACCGTACAAAGTGATCACCCAGATAAGTCTAGTACCCATCTGACACCCTACATAGTTATTACAATATTATTGACTATGTTCCCTGTGCTGTACTTTGCATCCCTGTGGCTATTTATGTAACTGGCAATTTGGACTTCTTAACCCCTTCCCCCTTTTCTTGAAGGATTCATTCAGAAGATGCATGTGAATACTATGCACAAAGCCTGACATGGAATAGGTGCCCAATTATTATGGGATAATATATTATTTTGGCATTAAAATCATTAGGAGTTTATTTTCTTATAACAACCAAGATTAGCCAGTAACTAAAGGCTTAGCTTATATGACAGAAAACCACTGCATTTCATGTATTCACACATTTATTTTTGTATTCAACATGATCCTTAATACTTAAGAAACTTAAAATGTACTGAGTTGAATGTACCCAAAGAGATGATAAAAAGAAATTGATAGCCTATATGCTCTAAGATGTTAGAGGAAGGATAGTTTTACAGCGGTGATCAAGACATTTTTGATGAAACAAGTAGCATGTGAGTTGAATCCTGAAGGATGGATACAATTCTATTAGATAATTACGATAAATCACAAAGAATTATTTGATCAAAGCAAATTTACAGGAAGTGGCACATAAATTGCTCTTTTGTAATTTGAAGGGTACTATGAGAGGTTGTATAAGATCTTGAGCACTTTTTTTTAATGGAGTATTTTATATTCTGGTTTATTGCATATCTATTAAAAGTCCAACCAGATAGGACAGTGACAATGTGAACTCACTTCTGAAACAAGCATAGGAGTATCAAAAGTGTTTTAAACATCAGTTTCTATCTCAATCTTATTAACATTCCTTTCAACAAGGATACTTATTTAATAACTATTCCACCTTATGAGCAATTCCAATGGATTGGCAGGAACTAGATATGGAACTGTTTTGATATGGATTCTGGGGATCAATAGGGAAGAGTATTAAAAAAATAACAGTAACACCAGCCATGTGCACAAAAGTGGGGCACTTGTCTGTAAGCCCAGAAATCTGAGTCCAGTTGTATAGCTCTACTAGACTCAATGAAATGATAGCTGCATTGGTCAAGCCACTAATCAACTGAGTGATATTGGTGGAATTATTTCTCCTGAATATCCACGTCATATGGATCTGAGAGAAACTATACCCATTGTACCCTGTCTGATCTCCTGACCCACAAAATCATGAGTAAATAAAATTAAGCCAAAAAGTTTTGGGGGTAGTTAGTTATACAACATATAACTGAAATCAAAATCGGAACCTACTAGTAGCATACTGTGGTAACAACCTAAAACATGTGGTGTTGGCTTCTGACTAAGTAGCAAATAGAGGCCTAGAGGACCCCAAGGAGACTATTATTGGAAATAGCAAGGTAATATGATTGTTGCTATAGGAGTTATAAAAAAAGAGGAATTAGGGAGGGGATGTACTAGAAGAACAACTGGTAAATCAGAATCAGTTGAAAGTATCAACATCCTTATCTTAGTGGTCTGTGATAATGTATGACTAACATATGTCAGAAGAGAGATGAGCTAAATTTCAAGTACAATTTAGAAGAAAAAAAACAGGACTTGATGGATTTTAAAATAAAACTGTCTCATCCTCAATTTTGTCAAAAAAGACTCCAAAATCAAAAAGTATTCAATGCAAATATCAAATACAGAATGTTGCCAATAAAAAAATGTGTGTTTAAGGTAGATCTCAACATTGTTACTTATATGTCTCTTTGTTGAAAGCACAGAAAGCCTTCCTAGCTAGACAAAAGAGCTTTTAAGAATCTGAAAGGTATACTTTGAAGACACACTGGGAAAATAGCACTTCTGATAGTCTTAAGAACATTTTCCCACAGCACCCTGACTCAGAGCCAAAAGTAGAAGGAGGGCTATTATCACGAGATCGCGTGACTTTGTGCTAATGGCATGTATTATAATTTAATACAGAAAACATTTTAAAAATAAGTTATATCAGCTTGGACTTAAAACAAAAACAGAAACAATACAAATTAGAACAGGCTGTTAGCTTACAATATATGGAGAGGAAACAAACTGAGAAAGTAGCTCAATATAAATAAGGGCCATTGTATGTAGTAAGGTTGGTAATTCAATTTCTTTAATGAACATAGGACTATTCAGATTTTTATTTCATTTTGTATCAGTTTTAATGAGGGTTTTTTTTTCCCAAGAAATTTGACCAATTTCATCAAGTTGTGAAATCATCACCAAAAAGTTATTCAAAATATTACTTATTGTCCTTTTACTATACCTAATATCAGAATTTATATATTAAGGTTTTTCATTTCTGATGTTGGGCATTTTGTTTTCTTTCTTTTTTGTTCTTCCTTAGTATTTATAGAAATTTATCTATTTTCAAAAACCTAATCTTTGACTTGGTGATTTTTTCTGTTGGTCTAGTTCATATATTTTTGACAGATACCACTTCACTTAATGAACTAATTATACTGTAGTTAAAACTAACCAATACACATATTTGAATTTATTTGCATTCACATTTGTCATCATTTAAGCATGTAGAAAACATGGACTATTGAGGGAAAATTCAAGATGGTGGATTAGGTAAATGCTATGTCCGTTACCTTCTAGGATCACATCATAATTACAACTAAATTACAGAACAATCAAACTCAAGAATCATCTGAAAACTAACTGAACAGAACTCCTATAAATAAGATATAAAGAAGAAGCCACATCGAGACTGGGAGGAAGAGGGGGACATGACCCCAAACCCGCAGATAGTTGTTGAACACTGGAAGGGAAACATTGGTGGCAGAGGTGTCCCCCGAAGAAGGAGGGGTCCTTGCCCCACACTGGGCTCCCCAGCTCAGTAGTCCTGTAGCAGAAGAAGAGTCCCCACAACATCTGTCAGTGAAAATCAAAGAGGACACTGTCTGTTAATCCTGGTGAGACAGAAGGCTGCTGGTAAAAATTAAGCCAAAAGCCAGATGTCCCCTTAAAGAGCTCACAAACAGACTCACTCGCTTGCAAACATTCACCTGGGTTCTGGTGGAGGGGTGACAACTTGAGAGGTGCCAGAGACATACAGAGAAAGATTAAGCTGTGTGGAATCAGGGTAAGGGATGGAGGGACAGCCGCCCCTGTCCCTGTGGGAAGCCTGCCTCACCTGTAACCTACAAGATGGCACCATCTTTTCTATGTTAAACCCTCTCATAAAGGGCCAAATATGAGACCACATTGGTCTGGTGAAATCCATGTGTACGCACTACGTTGGTGACACCCTGGGTGCCCACCCTGCCCAGCTAGTGCTGCATTTCCGGGACACTTGGCAACTGGGTGACTGGCCCCGCACAACAAGATGCAGAAGACTTTCACAGCAGCATAAAGCCAACAGCAGTCTGGGGGAGTTTCAGTGGTGGAGAGTCAGCCATAACTTGTGCTGCAGCCTCTCTTGGCAGCTTTTAGGATCTGAGGGCATGAGATGAGCAGTGACTGGCTACTGTGTTCTCAGGGTGTTTTCCAGAGTAGTCACAGGCCTGGCACTGGTGCAAAAACTGAATTTCCATTAACTTTTTAAAAACTACCAGCCATGCCTCGTGACTCCCTAGGACCCTACCTTGTCCAGCTAGTGCTGCATCGCCTAAAAGACTCTCAACACCAGGTCTACCAGCCTGGTGCATGTACCTAAGGAGGCTCGTTCAGTGGCTGAGCCTTGTGAGTATGTGGCAGATGGCAACAGGTCTGGAGGGGCCTTGGGCCTTTTGCTAAGCTGCCCCAGGCAAAATACTGATGGCAGTTAGTCTCAGTTCACAGCAAAGCCACTGCCACATACATCCAGGTCCAGCACAGGCAGCAACCAACCACATATAGCTTTGTGGCTTCTACCAGGTAGCCCAAGACCAGTCATAACCAAGGCTGAAATTGGCCTGTACAGAAGCCCCTCCCAAAAGACACCAGGAACAACACACCCAGAAGCCAGCTTCAGACCACTGAATACAAACTGCAGTCACAGTAAGTAAAATCAAATCAAAAGCAATTAAGGTGTAATCACAATAGGAGAATACACACAACACACAAAAGTGACACTCCCAGAATACACACAAAGGAGATCAGGGAGCTGGCACCATTGGACCACACAGGACACATACTCCATAAGGCCACCTGGCAAAGACTTAGACACATAGGAGATCTACCTAAGACATAGAGGCAAACACAGAGAGGCAGCCAGAATGAAGAAGCAAAGAAACATGTCCCAAATAAAAGAACAGAAGAAACCTCCAGTAAAAGAACTAAAAGAAATGGAGGCAACCAACTAACCAGAGACACAGTTTAAAACACTTGTTAAAAGATGCTTAAGGAACTTAGTAAGAACTTCAACAAAGACATAAGCATAAAGAAGGACATAGAAACAATAAAAAAAAGCCAAGATAGTAGAAAACACCCAATCAGAACAACAAAAAGAAAAGAGAATAACGGAAAAACACAGATAGTTTAAGGGACATTTGGGACAACATAAAGCATAATAACATTCTCATCATAGGTATACTGGAAGGAGAATAGAGGGAGCAAGGGATCGAAAACCTATTTGAAAAAATAATAACTGAAAACATCTCTAACCTGGTGAAGGAAATAGACATATAAGCCCAGGAAGTACTGAGTCCCAGAGAAAATGAACCCAAACATGCCCACACCAAGGCACATTATAATCAATATGGCATATACTAAAGACAAAGAGAGAATCCTAAAAGCAACAAGAGAAAGACAACCAGTTACTTACAAGGGTGCTCCCTTAAGACTATCAGCTGATTTCTCAACAGAAACTTTACAGTCCAGAAGGAATTGGCAGGAAATGTTCAAAGCAATGAAAAATAAGGACCGATAACCAAGACTACTCTAAATGGTAAGGCTATCATTTGAAATTACAGGAGAGACGAAGAGCTTCCCAGAAAAGAAAAACCTTAAGGAATTCATTACCACCAAGCCAGTATTACAAGAAATGTTAAAATGGCTTCTTTAAGAAGAAGTGGGAAAACAAACAAAGAACATCAAAAATATAAATAATAAAATGGCAATAACTGTAGACCTCTAACAGGTATTATTTCTAAGTACCAGTTAACCTTTAGGAAGAAATTACTGTTTGTATATGAGTTACGTTAAATGTTAGGTACGAATATTACTCAGTGTTTCCAGTTATTTGTAGTCAGATTTCAAGATCAAATCTTTCAAGTGAACTGAAAATTCTTCATACCAATATCACTTTAACTCATTTTAGAAAAGAAATGCGATGTGATCAACACATTAAATACCCTTTCAGAGTCACATAATATAATGTGGCTTCCTTATTGTAGCCCTTTATTGTGATATCAATCTTGTTATGGCAAAATTATTTGTTTATATTACCACTGTCATCATAAATATAAACTTATAATTTTCCTGTATATTAGCTCTTAAAATGATGTATTTCATTAATATTGAACATTATGAGTTTAAGAAATATCTCTTTTGGATAATTATATTTCAAAACTTGAAAGTAACAAAATATTTTCCAGCCTCATAAGTAGGCCCAGATGGCTTTACTGGTAAATTTTACCAAATATTTAAATAATAATTAATGCCCATCACTGTCAAACTATTTCAAAAAATTGAAAAGGAGGAAACACTCCAAACTCATGTTATGATGCCAGCATCACCCTGATATCAAATCCACCAAAGGACTCTACCAGAAAATAAAGCTATAGACCAATATCCTTAATGGATATAGATGCAAAAATTCTCAATAAAATACTAACAAGTTTCAGTAAAACATCAAAAACATCATTCATCATGATCAAGTGGGATGTAAACCTGGGATGCAAATATGGCTCAACATATGCAAATCAATTAATGTGATACATTATACAATAGAATGATAGAAAAAATTATATGATCATCTCAATAGACACATAAAAATACATTTAACAAAATTCAACATCCATTCAAGATAAAAACTGTTAACACATTATGTATAAAAGAAACATATCTTAACATAATAAGGGTCATATATAATAAACTCAGCTAATATCGTACTCAATGGTGAAAAGTTGAAAACTTTTCCTCTAAGACCAAGAACAAGAAAAGGATGCCTGCTCTCACTACTGCTAGTGAACATAGTAATGGAAGTCCTTGTTGGGGTGGGGATGGGGAAATAAGGAAAGAAGGAAGGAATGAAGGGAGGGACAGCATCAGAATTTGAAAATTGTCTTTATTTGCAGATTACATGTTTTTATATATAGAAAAATACTAAATACTCCACTGAAATATAGTTAGATCTAATTAACATTTTCACTAAAGTTACAGAATACAAAATTAAAATGTAAAAATCAGTAGAATTTCTATACACTAAAAATGAGTTATCTGAAATAGAATTAAAGAAAATAATCACACTTATAATAGCATCAAAAACAAACCAATACTTAGCAGTAAACTTAACCGTGGGGGTCAAAGATCTCTACTCTGAAAACGACAAAACGTTAATGAGAGAAATGGGGGGGGGGGGAGAAGTAAAGAAATGGAAACGTTCCCTGTGTTCATGGATTGAAAGAACTAATATTGTTAAAATGACCATACTACCAAATCTGTAGATTCAATGCAATTTGTATCAAGAGTCCAGTGGCATTTTTTACAGAAGTTGAAAAAAACAATTGTAAAATTTATATGGAACCCCAAATAGCCAAAGCAATCCTGAGAAAGAAGAAAGGAGAACAAAGTGAGAGGTGTCACACTTTCTTGATTTCAAACTATGTTATAAAGCTAAAGTAATCAAAACTGTATAGTATTGGCATAAAACAACACATATAGATCCATGTAACAGAATTGAGAGCCCAGAAACAATCCCAAGAATATGTGGAAAACTAATGTTTGATAAGGGAGCCAAGGATACTTAATGGAGAAAAGACAGTCTTTCAATAAGTGGTACTGAGATAACTGGATATTCACATGTAAAAGAATGAAACTAGAGCACTATGTTCAGTTATAAAAATTAACTCAAAATGGATTAGAGACTTAAATGTAAGACCTGAAACTATAGAAGTCCTAGAAGATAACATAGGAAAAAACCTCCTTGATCTGGTCCTAGCAATGATTATTTTGGATATGATACCTAAAGCGTAAGCAACAAAATCAAATATAAGCAAGTGGAAGGAACTACATCAAACTGAAAATCTTCTGGAGAGAGAGAGAGAGAGAGAGAGAGAGAGAGAGAGAGAATGAAAAGAAGACAACCTATAGAAAAATATCTGCAAACCATATCTATATATATGAATATATCTGATAAGGGGTTAACATCCAAAAAATATAAGGAACACCTACAACTCAATAGCAAACAAAACAAAACAAAACCCCAAATAATCCAATTAACAAATGGACAAAAGTCCTGAGTCGATATTTCTCCAGCTAGATATATAAAATGCCAACGAGCACATGAAAAGATACTCAACATCACTTATCATTAGGGAAATGCAAATCAGAACCACAGTGAGATATCACCGTATGCCTGTTAGACTGGTCATCATCAAAAAGACAAGAGATAACAAATGCTGGTGAGGATGTGGAATAAAGGGAACCCTTGTACACTATTGGTGGGAAAGTAAATTGGTACAGGCACTATGGAAAACAATATAGAGAATCTTCAAAATATTAAAAATAGGACTGTCATATGAGCTAGCAATTCCACTTCTGGGAGTATATACAAAGGAAACAAAAACACTAACTAGAAAAGGTATCTGAAAGGAAGCCCACGTTACCCTGACACCAAAACTAGGTAAAAACATTACAAAAAGAGTAAATTACAAGCCAATCTCCTTGATGAACATAGATGCAAACATTCTCAACAAAATAAACCAGATTCAACAATACATTAAATGACCAAGTGCAATTCATCCCAGGGATGTAAGGATGGTTCAATATCTGTAAATCAATCAATTTGATACATCAAAATAAATGATACTAACAAAATAAAAGATAAAAACCATTTGATCATCTCAATAGATGCAGAAAAAGCATTTGACAAAATTCAACATTCTTTATTGATAAAAACTGTTAACAAAATGGGCATAGAAGGAACATATATCAACATAATAAAGGCAATATATGACAAACCTACAGCAAATATGATACTCAATGATGAAAAGCTGAAAGCCTTTCCTCTAAGGTCTGGAGCAAGACAAAGATGCCGACTATCACCACTTCTAGTCAAGGTAGTACTGGAAGTCCTAGCCACAGCAATCAGACAAGACAAAGAAATAAAAGTCATCCAAATTGGAAAGGAAGAAGTAAAACTCTCATTATTTGCAGACGACATGATACTGGATAGAGAAAACCCTACAGACTCCAACAAAAAACTTAGCACTAATAAATGACTTCAGTAAAGCTGCAGGATACAGGATTAATGTCTGGAAATCTGTTGCGTTTCTGTACATCAATAACGAACAATGAGAAAAGAAATTAAGAAAGCAACCTCATTTATAATTGGATCAAACAGTAAAACATACCTTGGAATAAATTTAACCAAAGAGAGAAAAGGTATACTCTAAAAACTATAAGATATTGAAGGAAGAAATTGAACAAGATATACATAAATAGAAGGATATATTTTGCTTGTGGAGCAGAAAGGTTAATATTGTTAAAATGTTCTTACTACCTAAAGTAATATACTGATGCAGTGCAATCTCTATTAAAATATCAATGTCATTCTTCTCAGAATTAGAAAAATAGTGCTCAAATTTATAAGAAACCACAAAAGACCCTGAAGAGCCAAATAAAATTTGAGAAAGAATAAAGTGGGAGGTATCACGTTCCTAGATAACAAACTATACTACAAAGCCAACATAATCAAAACTGTGTGGTAACTGACACAAAAACAGACATGTGGATCAATGGAATAGAACTGCTAGCCCCAAAATAAACTCTTGCTTATACAGTCAATTAATCTATGACAAAGAAGGCAAGGATATACAACGGGGTAAAGACAGTCTCTTCAACAAGTGGTGTTGGCAAGACTGGACAGATACATGCACACACACACAAAAGGATGATATTGCACCATTTTTTTACACCATATACAAAATAAATTTAAAATGGATTAAAGATTTAAATGTTAGACCTGAAACTATAAAAATCCTAGAAGAAAATATAGGCAGTAAACTCTATGAAATCATTCTTATGAGAATCTTTATGGCTATATCTCCTCATGCAGGGAAATAAAAGAAAAAAATAAACAAATAGGACTACATCAAACTAAAAAGTTTTCGCCCAACAAAGGAAACCATCAACAAAAGAAAAAGACAACCAATGGAATGGAATAAGCTATTTGCAAATGATACATCTGAAAAGGGATTAATACCAAAATGTAAAAAGAACTCATACAACTTAACATCAAAGAAACAATCCAATTAAAAAATTGGGCAGAGGACATGAATAGACATTTCTCCAAAGAGGACAAACAGATGGCCAATAAAAATATGAAAAGATATTCAACATCACTAATCATCAGAGAAATGCAAATTAAAACCACAATGAGATATCACCTCCCTCCTGTTAGAATGGCTATCTATCATCAATAAATCAACAAACAAGTGTTGGTGAGGATGTGGAGCAAAGGGAACCCTCATGCACAGTCGGTGGGATTGTAAATTATGCCACCACTATGGAAAATTGTATCGAGAGTAGTCAAAAAATTTAAAAATGGAACTGCCGCACGATCCAGCATTCCACTTCTGAATATTTATCCAAAGAAAATAAAAACACTAATTTGAAAAGATATATGCACCCCTATGTTCACTGCAACATTATTAATAATAGCCAAGATATGGAAGGAACCTAGATGTCCATCAAGAGATGAATGGGTAAAGATGTGATACACACACACACACACACACACACACACACACACACACAGACACATGAGGTTGGACAATTAAGTTCACAAACTCATCCTAGAAAAAGTGTTACATACCTCATTTCTGAATATCACTGTGGTTACCTTTGAAGTACTCCCCTTGGGAAGCTATGCCCTGATGCCACCACCTAGTCCACTCTTCAAAGCAATTTTGGAACTCTTTGTCTGGAGTGGCCATCAGAGCTGTGATCATATTACCCTTGATGTCCTGAATGTCATCAAAATGTCTTCCTTTCAATATTTCATTTTTCTTCGGATCAAGAAAGAAGTCATCGGGGGCCAGACCAAATGAGTAGGGATGGTGTTCCAATACAGTTTTTTGTGTGCTGACTAAAAACTCCCTCACAGATGGTGCCATGTGAGCTGGTGCATTGTCATGATGCAAAAGCCATGAATTGTTGGAGAAAAGCTCAGGTCGTCTAACTTTTTCACGCAGCCTTTTCAGCACTTTCAAATAGTAAGCTTGTTTAACTGTTTGTCCAGTTGGTACAAATTCATAATGAATAATCCCTCTGATGTCAAAAAAGGTTAGCAATATCATTGCAACATGTTTGCAAACTTAATTGTCAGACCTCGTGTATATACACACTCACATATG
Organism: Rhinolophus sinicus; assembly: GCF_036562045.2. Classification (NCBI taxonomy): domain Eukaryota; kingdom Metazoa; phylum Chordata; class Mammalia; order Chiroptera; family Rhinolophidae; genus Rhinolophus; species Rhinolophus sinicus. The sequence goes on along the minus strand of NC_133759.1, from coordinate 46,309,290 downwards.
CAATGGGATATTATTCAGCAGTAAAAAAGAATGAATCTTGACATTTGCGACAACATGGATGGGCCTGGAGAGTATTATGCTAAGTGAAATAAGTCAGACAGAAAAACAAATACCATATAATCACACTTATATGTGGAATCTAAAAACAAAGAAAACAGCAACAGATTCATTGATACAGAGAACAAACTGATGGTTGCCAAAGGGGAGAGTGCAGGGGAATAGGAATATAAATACATTTTTGAAAAATGGGCAAAGGATATGAATGCAAAAAAATCTGCACCCCCATGTATATAGCAACATTATACACAATAGCCAAGAAACAGAAACATTATAAATGTCCACTGATGGATGAATGCATAAGGAGCTTGTGGTATATATGCAATGGAAGGCTACTCAGCCATAAAAAGAAGGAAATCTTGCCATTTGCAACAATATGGATGGACCTAGATGATAGTAAGTGAAGTAAGTCAAACAGAGAAAGATAAATACCGTATATCATTTATATGTAAAACCTAAAAACCAAAATCAAATATAGAAAAAGGGATTAGATTTGTGGTTACCTAGACACAGAGGATAAGGAAAGGGAGAACAGGAGATAGGTAGTGAAAAGGTACAAACTTCCATTTAGAAGAAAAATGAGTACTAGGCAGGTGATATGCTGTGTGATGATTGTAGTTAACACTATGTGAAAGTATGTATGATATATAGAAAGTTGTTATAAGAGTAAATCCTAAGCCTTCTCATCACAAGGGCACAATTTTTTACTTTCTCTTTTTATTGTATCTGTATGAGACAAAAGATGCTAAATTATAGCAAAAATAATTTCACAATATATGTAAGTCAAATCATTATGCTGTACAACTGAAACTTATACAGCTATGGATGTCAATTATGCCTGAATAAACCTGAAAAAGTAAAAATTAAAAACATGCAAGTTTTAAAAATCAGTATCTTTGAAGAAGCAATAACATTGCATTCTTAAAAACTATGAATGAGTCTAATAGCAACCCTTTCCAATGTGCATTGTATTATCATTTTGGCAAGATCCTAAACTTTTTTTTGTCTTCTGAATATTATCATCCTTATGCAATATTTCTTAATGTCTACTATATATCTTCTGCATTATTGGGCCATAAACTTTACATTCATTGAACTCAGTGAGCTAAATGCAGACAGAGCTTATATGGCTACCATTTGTACTGCATTTTCCAGGACACATGCACTTTTCTGAATATAGAACTAACTTAGATTTAATTTTTATAACATCTGAAGCTCTTTCAGGTAAATACCTGACAAATTAGAGAAAAACTGTGTGTGTATGTGTATATTCTAAACTACACATCCTAATTTTTCGTTTAAAATATATAATCACTGCAAGAATCTCTCGTGTTATTGAGACTTCAATTTCAGTTAAAATTCTTACATTCCACGGCATTTTTTTTGTCCCTTTGTATATAGTAAATTTTCTTGTACTTTTCATATTATGGAAATATTCATTTGCCTTGTAGAAAGCTTAGAAAATACAGATAAGCTCCCTATACAAGGAAAATGATAATCACATATACTTTCAGCAGCCACAGCATATTTTAGGCTTGGTTTAGTTTTTTTTTTAACATCTTAAGCACTTAATTTTGACATGCTTCTCATTTCCTCTGTACCTGTGTTTTACATTGCCTCCATCCTACTACTCTTATCATACAATGTGATTTTGTCTCTCAGCTCTATTTCTTCTATTCTTCTTGTTTTTACCTCCTTGAGCTGGTCTTTAAAAAGCAACGTAGGCTTCATTATTTTCCAGAAAGACTGGAGTTTTCCACTTTTCTGAGCCTGTTTCCTACAATAAGCAGAGCAACCTTGTCTGAAAGCCAATTTCAGTAAATTTTCCATGAAGCCATTCTGGTCACAACTCCACTTGGGTAGAAATGATACTCATGGAACTAGAGGTAGAGACTCTCATTTCACTCTCAATGTTCAACTTGGCTTTGATTGTAGAGACTTGGCCTCCACTTGAGGCCAAATACTTCTCACTGCCACACACATTAAGTGATTTTTCACTCCTCCCTGAGATGAAGCTCAGCATTATTTTGGCAAGTTGTAGTGCTGTTCTTTGGTCTCTGAAGCACTTCTCCTTAACGGGCCCATGCTGGTTCCCTGCATGAACTTTCTGGCTCAAAGCATGGTGTTATTGATTAGTTTGTACAACCCAAAGTTTTACATGGTGTGTGTTTTATAACTCATGTTGGAAAGAAAGAACACAAAATCAGACAGAAAACTTACAAGCTGTCCAAAGCATAAAGAAACACAGCCTCACTTATTTATTCCAGAAGCTTATAATGGCTATTATTATGTGAGTATTTTTGTTTGTTTGTGTGTATTTACTTTAAAACATGTAAAATACCTGTTAAGCCATTTTTTTTTTCATTGGAAAGTTCATGGTAGAAGCCTGAAGTTAAGAACAGGTAGTATACTTTATCTCAATTTCTAAAGTGTTAAAATCATTGTACTATTTAGGTCTGCAAAACGTTGTGTAAGGCATTGTCTTTCTTTTTTAATGCTTCAGGTATCTATTGGTTTCTTTGATTAAGCCAATTTGGGAAACCATGGGTACAAAACAGAACAACAGTTCCAACCAGGCTCTTGGAAGTCACTATGGTATTGTCATTCAGTGTTTTGACTTCAGAAAGAACTAAATAAGCAAAGGATTAGGGGAGCTTTTGTGATAGATTTCTGCCCTGCTTCTAGTACTAATAGCCTCAAAAACTTTGGTCAGATGTTAACATGTCTGTGCCTTTGTTACTCCAATCATGCAATGAGGGAGGTTAACCAAGTGATCTTTAAATTCCCTTCCACCCTTAGGATCCTATGAGTCTGTATTCTGTTCCTATTATCCAGCAAACAAAACAAACAAGCAATCAATTATGGCAAACTTTGATTTCAAGTTTGGGAAAAAGAGGTTTTATGGGGTAGGATAGTCTTGTGTCTTACAGTAACTCTGTGGCCCTGGACAAAGCAATTAAGATCATTTCTTCAAATGTCAGTGTCTTCACAGATGAAATGGGAATAATTCCATGGATTCTTCCAACCTCAAGAGTGGGCTTATGATGTTCCAGTGAGCAAAAATAGGTGTAAACACTTAAGTTTCAGTGCAAACATGATATTATAGATATGTCTATCTATATACATATCTGTATTTCATGTCAGGTGTGTATCAAGTATGTACACAGTAATACTTAATATTTTTGCCTTAGCTGGCAATGTACTTGCTGGTTAGGTGAATGATTGCTACATTCTACCTCAGTTACCTAATGGTTGAAGTGAATGGAGTACATCAAATAGAGGCTGACTGTGCCATATAGAGGTCTAGATAGAAAGTAAAATAAAGTTAGTACCTATATAAATAAAATATTTTTTTTTTCCTTTGAAGGCATGACTCAAACACTGGATTGTTTCCTCATATAAAAAAATGGAGTAGACTTCACTATATCAAGAATTGGTAAACAATGGCCCAGGGCCAAATGCAGGTGCTGTTTGTTTTTGTAAATGAAGTTTTATTGGAACATAGCAATGTCCATTTGTTTATGTATTATTTATGGCTGCTTTTGAAGTACAACGCAGAATAGAGTGGGTGTGATAGAGACCATATCACCTATAAAAACTAAAATATTTATTATCTGGCCTTTTAATGAAAAAGTTTGCCCACCTTGGACAATATGGTCATTCTCCTTTCTTCTAGCGCTGTATTTTAGGAAAAAAGTTACCTCACACATGTGTGAATGGACCATTTAGAAATGGTTGACAACCATATGTCAAACAATATATTCTCTTATGGTGAGAGTCCACCAGTTAGAGACCAGCCTTCCATGCAGCGAGGTGTGCTACATGGCCACCTCCTGTCCAATGGCATGTGTCACTCAACATGAGTGAAGTGGTGTGCAACTTTTGAATGGAGTTCATAAAAAGTTGCTACTTGTCTCTCTTTCCTTCTTCTGTTTTCTGCAAAATTATTATAAATGGATGAGCCCTTAGACTTACAGAGATAAAAGAATACAGGACTGTTCTGCATCCTTCAAGGTCTCACCTCTAGAACATTATGTGAGAGAAATAAACTTCTGTGTTACTTAAGCCTCTGTATTTTGGAATATCTTTGTTAGAGCAGCTTAGCATCACACTAATATAGTGCCTGCTGTCTCAGATTAATTATTCATAGCACCCCCTTTCAAAATGGATTGGATGACAAATGTCATATTCACCCTAGCTCAAATCACACAGACATTATAATTATAGCTTGAGTTCATTCTCCCAGCTCAGGAAATATTTTGCCCCAATAATCTTTATCATCCAAGTACACTGTTTGTTATAAAAAAAAATAAAAATAAAAAAATAAAGTATTATCACCTTTGAACAACCTGAAGGGCAGAGATTGATGCTTTTTTTATGTTTTAAAATGAAACAGGACAAATTCTATAAAGCCTTTGAAGCGAAAGGCACAGGACTAAAAAGCAGCTCAGCACAATCCTTATTCTTGAAAACCATAGCTTTCAGAACTGTATTGTCATTGCAGAGTTTCAGTGGCTTTCAACTTGAAGATCATCTGCCTATCAAAAAAACAAGAAAAGCTAACAACTCCTCGGGGACAACAAAGTTATGGCCAAGAGTTAACCAAAAAGAGTGAGAGAGGAGACCAGCCCTGGTTTGGAAGGAGGGGAGGACTTTTAACTATTAGATCCCTTTTGAGGATTGAAGCTAAACAATTCTTCACATTTTAACATTTCTCAAAGATTTTGAGCAGAAGGCAAAACTGTAAACCAGAACTGGGAACTAAATGTTGCGCGAGACTGAGGAGCAGAGTCCCACCCTTGTTTAAGGATTTCAGGGCAATACCAACATTTCTCCTCCCTCTCCAGCAAGTATCACCTCACCACCATCTGCCTTGGGCATTAGGACTAATCTCATTGTGCCTTTTATTCTTGTTTTTGCCTGTTACTAGGAATCCCACATAATCCTGAAGTTTCATTTCCAATTTCTCTCTCTGTATCTCCTTTTCTGTGTCTTCCTGCCAGACTCCAACTCCCTAAATCGTTCTCCAGTGTGTCCTGGACCTGAGGGTCAGATAGGAGCAAAGCTTCCTATATTATCAACCTATTAACCTCACCTTTTTGTTCTGCGACCTGGTTCTCCTATGAGGATATTGTTTTCCTAGAGCTTTCTCAGTGATGGCTTTTTTCTTCCCTCCATATGCCTTTTTCTACCTGGAAGTGTGTGAGGCCCTCCTTCTCTTCATTATTGTTTTCAGACATCTCCCTCCTTTTTCCCTAAGAACATTCACAGATTTGAAGCTTCTTCCATCAGACTACACCACCCATTACCCATCCTTTTCTTGGTCATTCCATAATATCAATCCTTGGAGATTTCATCACCTGATTTATTGTTGCTATCTAAAATTACCCTCTCATTTTTTTGTGAATTAAGTATGGCTGTGAATGATTCTTCTAATTCCCTGGGCTCTGAGTTCCTTGATTTTCTTTACTGCAGAGATTCTGTTGGTTCCAAACATAGTCCTTTACTCTCACTGATGTTTCTTGAGCCTTGTTCAGATTAGCAACTGTGTTCCCTCAATAACGTCAATTTAATCACCTCATTCGCTGACTAACACCTATTTCCCCCCAGATATATTGACATAGAATTGACATATAACAATGTGCAAGTTTAACGTGTACGATGTGTTGATGTGATGCACTTAGATTCCAAAATGACTATCACTGTAGTGTTACCTAACACCTCCATCACATCACATAATTACTATTTCTCTTTGGTGGTGAGAACATATCCTATCTTTTCAAATTTATTCCTTCTAATATGCTTATTCCAACATTTCTGCAACTACAATCACAATTCTTTAAGTCTACCAATTTTTAATATTTCTCACCCTCCCATCTTTTACTCATCTTTAATTAGCCTAGTTAAATATCACTGTTGATTATCATAAAAGTTCCTTTGCATATGTGCTCTATTCCCTTTTACCTCACTCCATCTTTTTACTCTTACGTTGCAAAACCTCAACATTGGTTAAGCAGATTTTCCATTTACTCAGCACAGAAAAATTGGTTGAAGAAAACTACACAATGTGTTAAATGGCCTTATTTTATCATGACCACTAATCTCAGATGGTCCCTTAATGATTTCCCAAAGTAAGCACATTGTCCCAACAGCCAAATCCAGCCTAATGTTTGTTTTCACAAATAAAGTTATATTGGAACATAACCACACCCGTTTGTTTATGGATTGTCTATGCCCGCTTTTACTATAAGGCAGAGTTGAGAAATTGTGAGAGTCTTGATGGTGCAGAGCTTAAAATATTTACAATCTGATCCTTCATAGGAAAAGTTTCTAACCTCTTCTCTCATTCATTCACTCTCCTGTTCTTCGAGAAGATAATTTTTAATCTTCTTTTCAACTTTTCAACAATACCTCCTTGATCCTCATTTACAGTTGAAGCCCTTGTTACCTATTTTATTTAGAAAAAGAATCAATAAGCATGGAAGATCCACATGTTACCACCACTGCACTTTCTATCTACTATGCGGACATATTCAACAATTTCAATTCTCATGGCTAATTTTCCTTTTGTTACCACAGATAAATATGTCCTCTTATTTGCTCTAGGTCTTCTTTCCTACCATTCACTCAAGAGTGTCACTCTAGCAGCTATCACTTTCTTTACTAAGTTATCCATTCTCCCCTCTTTACAGGATCATTCTCATTAGCATACAAACACGCTGTAAAATTCTTCCATCTTCAGAATTTCTTCCTTTGGCTCCCACATCTTCTTTCAGCTATTGTTTCACTTTTAAGTTCTTTACAGAAAACCTCAAAAGAGATGTCACCATCCTTAGTTCTCTCCTGAATTCACTCCAAATGGACTTTTTTTCCTAGGACTTAATTGAAATTTCTCTTGTCAGCATAACAAAGCAACTCCTTCCTGCTAAATTCAATAGTCAATTTTCAGCTTTTGTTTTTCTTTTCATACCCGATCTGTTAGCAGCGCTTAGAGTGAATTCCTTCCATTCTCCAAACTCTTTCTTTGACAAGCTTCTAGGACACCATACTCTTTGCTGATTGTCTTCCTACTTTATAGGCTACTCCTCTTCCTCTCCCTGACCTATAAACTTTAGTGTGCCTCAGGCTTACTTCATGGATCTCTCTCTGTCTCTGTCTCTCTGTCTCTGTCTCTGTCTCTGTCTCTCTCTCTCTCTCTCTCTCTCTCTCTCTCTCTCTCTCTCTCTCTCCTCATTCACTCTCCTTACTTTCAGTACTATCTCTATCCTATGATCCCCAGACCTCTCCTCTAAGTTCCAGATTCATACAAGTAAGTGTTCACAGGCTTCTCAAAATATCGTATGTCCAAAATTAAACTCCTGACTCATCTTCCTCCAAAACATGATCCTTCCAATAATGTACCCCATCCCAGAAGTAGCAACTCTCTCCATCTGGTTGCTTTGGCCAAAAATGTTTAATTCAGCTTGACCTTCTTTCCTCATAACTTCTTATCTCAGAAGCTGAGTCATTATAGTGGCCTGTAATGCTCTCTACGATACGGTTTACAATGCCTCTGTGGTTCACCTCTAACTGTTCTCATTTTTCAATCTGTTCCAGCTGTTCTTGGTTTGAACTTCTAAATATGTTTGAAACTCAAACATATAGGGCCATTACAGGTATACCCTCTCTCTAGTGTTTAGCACTGTATGATGTACTTTATTTTTTTATTTATTAAATTTATTGGGGTGATACTGGTTAGTAAAATGATTTAGGTTTCAGATGTACAGTACTATAATGCATTATCGATATTGCATTTTGTGTTCATTATCCAGAGTCAGTTCTCCTTCCATCACCATATATTTGACTCCCTTTTCTCTCTTCTACCACCCCCCCCTCCTTACCCTCTGGAAACCACTAAAATGTCTGTCTATGAAGTTTTGTTTCTTTGCTTATTTGTCTTGTTCCTTTGTTGCTTTCAGTTTTATATTGCACAGATGAGTGAAGTCACATGATTCTTGTCTTTTTCTGTCTGACATATTTTGTTTAGCATAATAATCTCAAGATCCATCCGTGTTGCCGCAAATGACAGTATTTTATCTTTTCTTATGGCCAAGTTTGTCACCCTCCAACCACTATAATGTAAATTCCATTAAACAATTTTTTCAAGGTTTTTATTAAAATATAGCTAACATACAATATTATATTAGTTTCAGATTTGCACTATAGTTATTCAATGTTTATATACCTAAAGAAGTGATCACCATGATAAATCCAGCAACCATCTGACACCGTACCACGCTATCACAGTATTATTGACTATTTTCCCTATGCTGTAAATCACATCCCCATGACTTACTTGTTTTCTACCTGGAAATTTAAATCTATTATTCCCCTTCACCCCCCTCCCCTTTAAAAATTTTAAATTACAGTTGACATTCAATATTATTTTAATTAATTTCAGGTATACTGCATAGTGGTTGATATTTATATAATTTAAAAATGATCCCCTGACTAGTCTAATACCCACCTGGCACTATCCATAGTTATTATCATATTATTGACTATATTCCCTGTGCTTCACTTTACATCCTCATGACTATTTCTAACTACCAATTTGTACTTATTAATGCCTTCACCTTTTACACCCTGCCTCCTAACCCACTCCCATCTATCACCCTGATAAATCTAGTACCCATCTAACACTACATAGCTATTACAATATTATTGACTATATTATTTATACTATACCATACATCCCCATAACTACTTTGTAAAAACCAATTTCTGCTTCTTAATCCCATCCCCTTTTAAACCCATTCCCAAACCGTTTCCCAGCTGGCAACCATCAAAATGTTCTCTGTATCTATGAGTTTGTTTATACTTCATTTGTTTGTTGACTTTGTTCTTTAGATTCCACATATAAGTGAAATCACATTATGTCTGTTTTTATCTGACATACTTCACTCAGCACAATACCCTCCAGGTCTGTCCTTTCTGCCTTATATGGCAAAAACCCATTTCCTTTCATGGCCAAACAATATTCCATTAGATATATGTACCAACTCCTCTTTATCCATTCATCCATCCATGGGCACCCAGGCTGCCTCCACATCTCTGCAGTTGTGATAATGCTCCAATGAATACATGGATGCACACGTCCCCTCGAGGTAGCATTTTGGGTTTCTTTTGGTAGATACCCAGAAGTGGGATTACTGGGTCCTGTTTTGTATCTTTTTGTAAGCTTTGTTTTAAAGTCTATTTTGTCTGGTATAAGGATTGCTATCTTAGCTTTTTTGTTTTGTTTTGTTTCCATTTTCCTGAAATACTTTTTCCCATCCCTTTTTTTCAGACTGTGTGTGTCTTTTGATCTGAAATTAATCTCTTATAGGCAACATGCGTAAGGGTTTTGTTTTCTTATCCATTCAGCCACCCTATCTTTTGATTACAGCATTTAATTCATTTACATTTAAAGTAATTGTTGATGGATATGTAGTTATTGCCATTTTATCATTCATGTTTTTTTTTTTTAATTATTTTTTCTTCTTTTTCTTATAATAGTCCTTCTAAGATTCCTTGGAATACTGGTTTGATGGTGATGAACTCCTTTAGCTTTTTCTTCTGGGAAGCTCTTTGTATGTCCTTCGATTCTAAATCATAGCTTTGCTGGGTAGAGTAATCTTCATTGTAAGTCCTTGCTTTTTATCACTTTGAATATTTTCTGCCAATCCCTTTTGGCCTTCAAAGTTTCCGATGCAAAATCAGCTGATAATCTTATGGGAGCTCCCTTGTAGGTAAGTAACTGCTTTTCTTTTGCTGCTTTTTAGATTTCTTTTTTTTGTCTTTAACCTTTGGCATTTTAATTATGATGTCTCCTGGTGTGGGCCCCTTTGGGTTCATCTTGATTGGGACTGTCTGTTCTTCCTGGACTTGTATATCTATTTCCTTCTCCAGGTTAGGGAAGTTTTCCATCATTATTTCTTCAAAAACATTTTAAATTCCTTGCTCTCTCTCTTCTCTTTCTGCTACCCCTATTGTCTGCATGGTGGTATGTTTCATGTTGTCACAGAGGCCCCTTAAACTGTCCTCCTTTTTTGGATTCTTTGTTTTTTCTGCTTCTCTGATTGGGTGTTTTCTGCTACCTTATCTTCTAAATCATTGATTCGATCCTCTGCTTCATTTAATGTACTGTTGATTCCGTTTGTTGAATTCTTCATCCAGTTATTATATTTTTCATTTCTGACTGATTCTTTTTTATGTTTTCTATCTCAATTTTTATGTCTCCTATCTTTTTGTTGAAGTTCTCCTTGAGATCATTGAGTATCCTTATAACCAGTGTTTTGAAATCTTCCTCTGGTAGCTTGTTTGTCTCCATTTTGTTTAGTTCTTTCTCTGGAGCTTTATTCTGTTCTTTTATTTGGGACATGTTCTTTGTCTTCCCATTTTGACTGCCTCCCTGTGTTTGTTTCTATGTATTAGGTGAGCTGCTATGTCTCTTGGTCTTAGTAGAATGGCCTTGTGTAGTAGATTTGCTATGGAGCTCAGTGGCACAGTCTTCCTGGTAACCTGAGCTGGGTACTCCAGGTGTGTCCCTTTTGGGGATTGTGTGTGCCCTCCTATTGTAATTGAGCCTTTGTTGCTATTTGCCTATCAATGGGAGTGATTGATACATGGGCTGATTGGTTGTGAGTACTGGCCATGAGTATAGTAGAGGACTTGTTCTGCAAAGGCTGACCCTATGGAACAGGTTTTGCTTTAGCAGGGCTCTGGTGTCTTCCCAGTTTGCCCTTGGGGTATGTCATCCCCGGAGGTGGCCAGGTGATGTTCTGGCTGGATTCAAAGCTGGCTACTGGATGTGCCAGCCCTAGGGTCCCTCGGGATGGCCCCACTGCCGGTGAAATTCAGCTGCAGCCTGTGCCATGCCCAGGGTCACCTGGTATGACCCATGAAGTAATCCACAGATGATGCCGCCAACACTGATCTTGGAGGCCAAACCACAAACCACGGTCAGCTTTTGCTAATGCTGGGCTTGACACTAGCAAAGTACAGGACATACAAAAACACAGTGCTGCTTCTTTGGGTTTTGTGGACATTTGAGAGATTTTAGGAAAGTCCTTAGCATGAGCCAAGACAAACTGTCTATAGAGAAAAGCCATTGGAAGCAGCTTGGGTGGGCAAATGAATGAATTGTATTAGCCAGGTGGATGGAGAGTCAGATATAGGGGCTGCCTGCATCTGCATGCCAGGACCAGGGAGGGCTCAACAAAGAAATAGTGGCTTCCACAAGCTTCTCCATCTGGGAGAAAGCCCCTCCACCCTCACCCTGAAGTTAGACAATTCATTTCCTCCCCATATGTCCCTAGTGCTTTTCGAGCTGTTGTCCCAGCGCTGGAGCTCAGACGGAGTGTGTCCATCAGCAAGTAAATCTGTGCATGGGCCCTTTAAGAGGAACACCTGGGACTGCAGCTCACTCAGCCAAAATCTCCACTGGTTTTCACAACCAAAATTTATTGGGCCTTCTCTCCCCAGCACTTAAACCCTGGCCTGGTGTGGGGCTGGGTCCTCGCGCTCCTCTTGCAGGGTCCTCTGCAGCCCTTCTGGGTTTTAATGGTCATACACATGTGTGGAACCGGCCCATTCCATGTCTCTGCCCCTTTTACCAGTCTCAACATGGCTTTTTCTATGTGTCCTATATTGTAGTGCTTCAGTTCAGCTAGACTTCAGGCAATTCTCGATGATGATAGTTCTGTTTAGTTGTAATTTTGATATGGTAGAGAGAAAATGTAAGCACATTGTTTGCCTACACCTCCATCTTGACCAGATCTCAGCAGGAATTTTTATGTAATTTTTTTCTTCAGTGCAGTATCCCCAGCATCTGGAAAAGCTCTTGGCTCATAATAGCTTTTTAAACATATTTCTTGAATTTAAAAATACATTAACATTCTTTAAAGAATGCAAAAGTAAGCAGACATATAAAAATTGCTGGATCAAAAAGAATAAGTAGGTTTTCTCACAGAGCCATTCTCTCTTGTCTGACCCTGAAATGCTAGTAAATACAATTAGTCATAAGATTGTGTGTTTATTAATTTATATTCTGTTTAATAAAGTATAAGCTGTCAATTCTGAAAGCTTTCATTATGGGGCTTGAACTAGAAAATTTGTTTCATTGAATATTTTCCTTCTTGTGAATTGACTTTGGGAAGAATCCGTTACGATTGCACTAAATATGTTCTATCCGAGCAACAGCTTACAGACTAGTGTGCATCCTTCTATCCCCTGTTCACTAGTTCCAATCCAACAGCTTTATAAGCTATGAAGTGTTCCATTTTCCCCAGGTAACATAGATTATCAATCATATGTCTATGGGGATGGTCATTGTCTCCTTCAAAAACGTCAAGCCAGTAAAGCCTATCACAGGAGTAAAATGATATAAGGGTTGTCAAATGATCCCAGACAACATTTTCTGTTACTCTGTGGTATGAAGTTGTTCATTGAAATAATCTAATCATCTCTGAGTACAGACTTGCAGTTTGACTAAGAGATATATCTGAAGAGGTTTGGAGATTACCATTTAGTTCAATTCATCTGTTCATTAAATTAACTTCAATTTAATTTTTCAACAAATATTTATTATGCATCTACTATGTACCATGCACTGTAATTTGCATTGAGGATGTGGTAATAAATAGAACTGTAAGTGGTCAATATTATTGTGGGGTTTAAATTCTGTTAGACAAAAAACTAACAGAAACAGGAAGATAAACATCAGGTGGGTATTATAATTATGATGTACATAATATATGGTGATGTGATAGAAATTGGAGAACTACTATAGTGTGGCCAAGGAGGGCTCATGTGGATGATTTCTAACGACGAGATGAGACATAAACTATGAGAAGTGAACCATGAGAGGATATTGGGAAAGATCATTCCTAGCAAAGGGATCAGTTAATTCTGCTACAAAGACCACTAGGCAGGAATAAATAAATATGGTTTGTGCCTTAAATATAGTAAATACACTTTATGGCTAAGTCACAAAGTGACCAGTTCAGACCTGCTTATTCAGTAAAAACAAAGTTCATTGAATATTTAATAATAAAGTTAGTAGGCAGCTATTATAGAAATGTGAATAAAATTCGTATATATTTCCACCAACAAAAGATAAGTTATAATTTTTTTTAATGCATGGGTAATGTGTTTTTATTTTTCTTTCCTTAATATAACAGTGAAAATGCTTCATTATATATATTCACAAGAGGAAAACTTCCATAAACCGACTCTAAGTTTGGTATTCATGATTATGACAGATTTATCTAGTAATTTTGGAATTCTGGCAGGAGGTCTATTAATTCTCATGATACAATCATGACAATTTTTTCCATTCTGATTTAATTGTATTTTTGTATATATTAACACTTAGAAAGAATTAGCTTTTATTTTAAAAAATAATTCAGCAGAAATGCACATCCCAAACAGACATACATCTGCCTGCCTAAGTACGAAACACAAATTCTTAGACATACATCAGCCTGACTAAGTAGGAAACACAAATTCCTCTTGGTGTGCCTGAGGCTGCAATTTTACAGATACTGGACAAAGAAAGCATTAAAGAACCCCTGCATGATTCAAATATTACACCAAGTTTGATGTTAGCTATTGAGCTACATAAGGAACATACTACTTATGAGTGAACTTTGTGAAATTAAAGACTATTCTGGATAAAAGAGTCCAATCTCTAAGTGGATAGTCCAAGTGGATCAACATATTCTCTTGATTCTGTTGTTATCTAGCTAACAAGTGGGAAGAATTCCTGGCTAAGATCTGAGAGATCTGGGGTTAATACCAGCTTTACCACACTGGATGACATTGAGGAAGTCATTCAATTTCTATGACAGAAATCTGTCATTTGTAAGAAAGGACTAATGATTCCCATCTTTCAGCTCCCAGGGGTGTTATGAAGATTAAGTGCAAAGTTTATCTGAATGCATCAAATATAGTAGGTTAATTATTATACTATGTGATTTAACTGGTTTATTATATATGATAATACATGTAAAAAAGTAAAATATTCTGTACAAGTTTAAGATATAGCATCCCTATTTTTATATTGGTAGTGCACAAAGCGATAAAATGCACACAAAGTGATTACCAAAGCCTTCTGAATAGTGTTGTCCATCCATTTGAAACTTTCATTTTCCATCAAAATTTTAAAGCTATTCTAAGGTAAAGTTTTAGGTCATCTGGAGACTATACAAGGAACAGGGGTGCATATTCATCTGTGGTTTCCCTTCACAACTTTATGATTTCAGGGAGAAAGCAAAAGAAACTTGCTTGAACTGCTTTGTTGTTTGTTTAATGAAAATTCTTTGGCGAAAGATTTAATCAGTTGTTTGCACTGATTGGCCAATTAGAATGCATTTAACCAAGTGCAAAACATCTGGTCAATTTGATTGAGCCCATTATTTAAGGTGCCAATTTTATTTTAAAGAGCACTGATAACCACACTTGAATCATTATAGTGAGCCCCAAATTTCTAAATAGCCTGAATTACTTCCTCCCTTATCTTTTTTGGTGAGAGTATTTGGCAAACCGAGAACCAGCATAAAATATTCAAGTCCAAATTATCTAGGTAGTACCTAAATCTTTGTATATCAAACTAAAACAAAGCCACTGGAACAAGCAAATATGTTGCTAAAAACCACTGACTCTCTTCTGGTCACTTTTGTGGATAGGCTGGACTATGGCAAGAGCAAACCAAGCATCGGGCTTTCGTGATTGCTTTAACCCCAGGCTAACTCACCCACCACCCCAGAAGAATGAGCCTCTTCCTACTTAGCCCATCTCACTCACACAGTGATTCTGGCTAATGGACAGTGAACAATGTAGATAGGCAACTGTAAATTATTAACACCAGGGATATAATTAGCGTCAGTGGGAGAAGTTCCTGAGATATTCTCAAATGCATGCTGAATTTATATATCAAAAATCTCTTTCATTTGTTATTGTCGATTAAGATAAAGTTTAAACTTGAATGTACAAATATGTTCTTGTTAATTTTATACATCACCATTTCACTCTCAACAATAATAGTAATAACTACAAGTAACATGTATTGAATGTTCACATGGTTTATCTGATCTTTTATGCCCATTTTATAGGTGATGGTACCAAGGCTCAGAGGAGGCTGAAGTAACTTGCCCAAGTCCAGAGAGCTATTAATTGGTGGAAGTGGATTCAAACCCATGCCATCCAACTCCTGAGCAGGTAAGATTAGCTTATACATTACGATGAGAATAGAGATTTGAAAACACCAATGACAAAATCAAGAACAATTTATGACTGTGCTTAAGAATGAACTTTTTACAATTAGATCCATCGTGATATGCCATTATCAGTTATCAAATAAAATTCTGAAGTCCACTCTATAATATTTTGAACTGTTTTTGATATTCCTGTTTTCCTCTATGTTGATAGGCTTCTTGCACATGCTTCCAATAGCAAGGCAAGGTCATGATTTGCTGCTGTTCCTCCTTCTAGATCTTAGGCTCTCCAAGGACAGAGAGAATTCTTTATTCTTCTTGTGTATCCAGTAACTAGCAGCCTTGAAAGCATAGCCTTAGAGGCATAGTCTTAGAAGCACTGAGTAACTGACTGTTGAATAAATTTCGCTGCTAATCCTCAGGAGAATAAGCAAGATGATCTTTTGAGTATCTTCCAACTTCTTTGTTCCTTAGCACGGGTCTTCATAGAGAATGTACTCCTCCTGACAGCTATTTAAAACACTGAAACATTTCACTGGAGTAATACGATTCAAAACTTTAGGAAAGTTTATTATTTAGCTTTAATTTAACTGAAAACATGACCATTTCTTAGCATGATGCATAGTAATTTCTGTATTTTGGTATAGCAATGAGCTTGAAAAGTTAAATACATACACTAACTTCCTAACAATAAGATTACTATTTTTATGCAAATAACAGGGCCTATCAATGTTCAAATCCCATTAGGGTCTTGAAAACAATTGGTTAATAAAATGTGGCAAATGAGGCCTTCACATGATATATATCTGAGAAAACAACATACTGGTAGCTGCTGAAAAAATACTTTTTGAGTTTGAAAGCTAGGACTAGGACCACCAATTTCTAGATCTGGAATCTTGGGCAAGTGATATCAACCATTTGCCTTAGTTTCTCTTCATCTTTAAAATTGGGGATAACAAAGGGGTCTTTTAAGACTTTTGTGAAGATCAAATGCTATAAGCCACATAAAGCACTTACAATAAAATCTGGCAAACAATTCTTATTACCGTTTGTTTAACTTTATCTGGTTTATTTATTTAGAACACCAATAATAATGGTGCATTCTCTCCCTACATTTGCTTTGGAACTATTAAAAGTAAAGACAACTAGCACAATGACACTTTTGCCTCAAAATATGTTTTCTGAGTACAGTTTTATGTCTGCTTTCAATGAAAAAGAAGGCTAAGAGGTCTGCCATCTATCAGGCAGTGTGTCTGTTTATGTTAACTTATCCAACCCTCAAATCATCTTAATAAATGAAACTTCTAGAAATTACTTAACTTCTTCAGAGTCATGCTACCTATTAGTGGCTGATTTCAGTTCCAAACTCCGTTGTTTCTGATTCAGAAAACTGTACTCTAGAGCAATATTTTCTGTTCTATGTGGTAGAAAGATTTGGAGATTTTGGAGTTATTTTCAAAGATACTTTAATCTATATGTGCAGCAGATACTATCTGTAAACCGAAATGTTACTGTGTCTCATAAAGATTTGAAGCAGAATTTTAGTATGCTGTTAAGAATAAACACAAAGTTAACATTTTAATAAACCCACAATATCTTGTTATTATATAGTTTCTCAACCAACAGATCATAAAAATACAACTGAAATTATGTCATTGAAGGGGGTCATATACTGTAGCTCTACTATAGATCTTCGTCTATGGCATTGAGGAGAGCACAACCAGAGGGGAAAAAGTCTTGTTATAAACTCTGTGGAGTCTTCTTATAACAATGGGCCTAGGGGAAAAGTGAAGCCACATATAATGAATGTCTGCTCCCCTGAATGATTACTGAATGAGGCATTAATGAATGAATGAATAGATCGATCGATCGATCGATCGATCGATCGATAGATAGATAGATAGATAGATACAAACAGAAAGGAACTGTTTATAGACCAGAAAGCCAATTAAGAATGCTTAAGAGCACTTCATTAGCAAGGGAACTGTAATTCTCCTTCTCCTCTGCACATGAGAACATCTAGAATGTCTTTTCCCATAAATGTTAATTCCAGAAATGTGTGAATTTGTATTTTTTTTTAATGAAAAGTTTTGTGTGGTCAAGTAAATTTGGTAAATACTATACGACTGCCTCTTAGAGATTAATCAGGTGCATAGGAAAATTATAGGCTCTGAGAACTATTATGGCAAGAAAACCCAGAAATTTCCTAAGCTACTTGATCACAGAAGCCTGTTGTCTAATAACAGCCATTAGCCTTAGACAGCACTTGCTATCTAAGGCACATAATTTGGGAAACAATCTTCTGCATTACTCTGATCCATCCAAGCGTCTGCCAGTTCCCTTTTGATATTTCATGTGATTAAGTTGTTAAAAGTTCTTTTTATTATTTGAAATATAAGGGGATAGTTAAGGTCTTTTATAAAAGGAAAAACACAATTTCTGAAATGGGTCTTTAAACCCCAGAAGCCACAAAGGTAAGGCCCTTGCCCTCTGTAGTGCCCCCTTATAGGTATCCAGGCACTTCATCACCCTAACAGCCCTTTCCGTGCACATTCAGTTGTGCGCTGGAAAGTGGTCCCAGAGGGAGAAATGTCTCTGGGGATTGTTAACAGGTCCCACAGATGAGTCAACTGCAAAGCTGCTAGGAGGCAAGTAATGCCTTTGCAGGGTGGGGGTAAAAAACAACAACAAAATAGGCACTCCTGTGAAAGCCTATGGTTCAGCACAGTCACTAGCAGGCAGGCTGCAAGCTTCCCACCGTGGGGCCTTTCTCCATAGCTGTCAGTCTCCGAAAACTCTACAGCTGATGCCATTGAAGAGGGGCAGGGAAACTTTGAGGGCTTGCCAGGATATACCGGAATGGTGAGAGCAAGGGTGTCTGTCCCTGGAGGGTGATCAGTGTGATACCTTCCAAATCCCTTTTAAGAAGACGTGATATCCAGGCACATGGCCTGGTCCTGGGATTCCTTAGGAACATAAAAAGCTGAGTGATGGTCTCTGATCTTATCCACAAACCATCACACTTTTGCTCATTGGACACTATATTCTGGGGACTGTTCTAGGCCCTTTAGGAGATGGAAAATGAGGAACATCGTGCTCTCTCCTTTGCTCCTCAAAGGGTTTACAAACTAATTTGATAAGATAACATGTATGCATTTAAAAAATATAAATATGATTAGCAATTGACAATTAACATCACATGAATGGAATAGGTTGCATTTGCTGGAGGATGACAATCTAGGTAAAGAGAATGACTTTGAGCAAAAACTGGGAGACAAAATTCACCGGCTCAGTGAAGGAAGGAGGAGAGTTTGGCTAAAGAAAAATTTGAGGTTTAATAAGAAAATGAATCTTAGATGCCAGGCTAAAGAGTACGATTAACACATTAGTATATTTTGGGAAAAGGAAAGTGAGCTAATTAGACTCACATATCTCTAAGGCTGCATCCCTCCCCTTCCCTCTAAACATAGTCCCATTTCTTCAGTTATATCCGACTATTTGCTATTATCCACATGCAACATGTTCTTTCATGCTTTTCAATGGCAGTGGCATTCTCACTTTTTGGAATGATTTCTTCAATTTTGTGGCCTGCTGACTTGATCCTATGGTTTATGTAATTCAAGTATTCCGGCCAACCTGTCATTGAGTACAAATGTGGCATCAATATAATATGTAGCATCAAAGCTCAAACTACCAGCACTTAACCCCATCTATGGGACTATTAGATATCAGCTCCCTCTCAATATCTTTTCAACCATTTTTGAAGGGAGGGTTATCATGAGAAATGTTTACATTAAATTTCTTTGATTTTGATCTGTTGCCCACAGAACAGTTGCTTTTGGGAGGTTTATCCCTTCCAGTGCTGCTCTAAGCTGTGGTTTTCAGTCATTCAGTGGTGGCCATGCTGAGTTCTCCAAGGGCCAGAGCTCTGTAGTGTATCACACACTAGGAATGGTGTGGTTGGCTAAGTGGCGATATGAAATGACAGGTCTTTTCACTGATTCTGCATTGAACTTCCTCACCTAAGTTTTCTTTGAGAAACCTAACTCAACATTATGAAGCCATACAAATAATCCCCTGGCTTTCATATCTGAAAAGTTCATTCAGACATGGCTAGGTCCCAGAGCTTGCGTGATGTCACCAGGACTTGATCTTGCTCACTCATTCCATAGCTTCGCTTTGCTTTGCTTTTGTCTGCTTTAGGCTCAGGGATATGTAGAGTTTGCGTCACTGGCCGCAGAAGAGTGATTTTGTAACAGGCACTCCAAAACTGTACCTGTTGGTCTCTGTTTTACCTGCTTTGTGTCACACAATCATCCATGAACCAAGGATAGTAGAGATAGACTATATCATCTAAATAGGCCTGTATCATGTTCTACCGATGGATCTACGGGTAGATGAGTCCCCTTCCTGAAGACTTTGGCCAAAGACTAGAAGAGAGTTGCTTCCTGATAGTAAAAGGAAAACTGGGAATATATTACCAGAAAATTAGTAAATGGATGTTCGAGAGGCAGAAATAATAACTGTTCACTACTGCTTCAAAGCAACACAGTTTGTGCTCAGGTTCTCTCAAAGCCTTTTATCTTACAAGCTCGCCTTCTATAGACCCTATATACCCTACACTTCTGTAGACCTTAAACTACTTTTCCAAAAAATTAATCTAAAGCAACCCAACAGTCTATAAGACAAAATGAAGAACAAATGCTATGCCATGCTATTGATGATCCCTGTCTCTCTGTTCTCATCCCACCAAAAACAGTAATGCCCTCCAAACACCATCCCCACTTCCTCTCCCCATTTAAACTCATTCATTCCTACTTCAGACAGTAAACAAAAATGCCAAGGAGAGCCACTATGAAAATACATGCTCACAAGATTTGTTGACCTAAAATCAACCTGCCTTGGCCTCATCTAAAATACTCAGCTATGTTTAAGTTGCAACTCAATCATTGACTCCCTGTTTTGGGAGTCTTCTCAGGTACAGCTCGTCATAGTTAAGGCCCCTTCTTGCCAGTTTTTCAAAATCCTTGTTTATTTCTTTAATTCTTTGCTATTCCATATTTCTTGCCTCCCTTCAAGTGAGGGTCTGAATATCAGGGGCTATGTCATTTTTCACTGAATCGAAATACTTATTTCAGTATCTTTCATCACGGAACCTCTTATACCTAGAATGGTGACTAATAGAAACTAAGTCCTCAGAAATATTTGTTGAATGAAAAATTCAATAAATAATGAAATAATAAATAATGAAAGTGTTGGTTTAGAAACTTTAATCCATTGGCAGGGTAGAGGTGGTTCAAAGGGGAGAGAAGTGATAAGAAAAGGTTAATTTTAATTCAAATTTTTTTTTTTTTACATCCCAGAAGCCATTAAAATTTTCATGAAGTTCAGTGTATAACAGAATTGCAAGGAAATCTACAAAACAAGTTGATTCACATGTTCTCTGCTCTCTGGGAATTCTAAATCTATTGTAGACAAAGCTGGCAAGAAACAGAGGTAAACAAATAAATATAGAAACCAATGATATAAATTCGGATTGTTCACAAGCCCTGGGTAAATATGTAATATAGGCTTACAGGTAGTTAAAGAGTTTAAGGGGTGACAGTGGAAGGATAGAAATAAATAAAAATTGTATTTCTAAACAAGGTAGGTTTTAACAAAACTCAAAGGCCTAATTTACACCAAACTGCTGATTCATTTAAGGAAAGTGAAATGATACAAAGCTTTTTCATTAAACAAAACCTAAGACAAAGTAATGGGCAAATTCTTACCCGTGAGACTGAGAAAAGCAATCAGAAGGAAGCAGAGGTTCTAAATCCACTCCTCTCTCCCTTGAGAAACTCAGTGTTATTCAACAGTGTTATTAAAGGAAGAAGAGCAGTTTCTATGTCTGTCTCTAAGGTTCATTTGAAAATTGGAATGTCTCTTCAATTCACAGATAGCAAAGTGGAAGAGAGGGATGTTCTGCAAGTTTATAAAACTAACTGAAAAGCTGAATGGGAGAAATTGTCCAAGGTGGAACTACTGGGAGACCCAAAGGCATAGAGCATCAGTGGTCTATAATGATATCATTAGGCCTATAGTGAGTTTGCAAGGGGGCTTGGCAGTGAAAGAGAATTTCATTATATCTTCCACACCATCCTTTCCTCCCAGGTGAAGCCATTTTTTATACAAATATATATATATATATATATATATATATATATATATATATATATATATATATATCCATTTGCTCAATATGCATTCATTGATGTCTTATTAATCAAGAAGTACCTTTTTAGCACTGGAGAATTGGAGATGAAGAAAATTTAGCCTCTGCTTCTGCTAATGGCAATGTATTTTATGTTAGAACCATTATACTGCAGTTAACAATGATAAGCTTTGGACAAAATATAAAATAGAACTTTTTGAAGTGAGCAAAAAGGAGGCAGGGATTGGAGGGTATTCAAAAAGTGAAGACAACTGCGAGAGATCCACCTGTATAGGCGTTTCCCCTGAAAGAAACTCCAGTGTTCATAGCAAAGACCAGCTTAATCTTAAGCAAAATTATGGTCTTAATTTCCTTGGGATATCAGAGCATGGAGTTTGTGCTGCCAAAGTGGCTGAATATTGGTAGGAAGAAAGACTGAAAAGAATAAAATATAGTTGAGGAGAGTCCAAAATATAAGTGTGATCTCCCGTTAACTTCATGACTGACCTTGAACTGTTCAGTTATAGGCAATACTGCAAAATGCTCAATGGGAAATAACAGATGGAAGGCTGAATAAACAGAACAAAGATTTCAGCAGCTACCATCCACTGAAGAAAGTACAGAGTTTGAATTCTGCCAAATTATATTGGTTTGGTAAACACATCTTGAATTTTATTCCCTAACAAAATGTTAATTTTGGGATGTAAATTTTGTTCTCCTAACTGTTCAACTTTCTTTTTTTTTTCCTATCTTCTTTTGAATTATTATTTTTATGATTCTATTTTATCTCCATGATTGGATTACTAATTATATTACTTTGGGTTTTTTTAGGGTTTGTAGTGTTCATTAACTTATCAAACTTCATATTCATATATTATTGTATAGCTTCGTGTTTATTGTAAAAGTGTTTCAACTGTATACTTCCATTTCCTCCCTCCCACATCTTGTGCTATTGTTGTCATGTATTTTAATTCATATAACTTATTTTAATGTTATAAACATCATAATAAATTGTTTGAAAACTTTTAATAAAATGTATCATTATTGTTTAAACCAGTTAAAAATGGGGGTAAATGTATTCTGTATTTACCCACATAATTACCGTTTGGGGAATTTTTCACTCCTTTGTGTAGATCCAAATTTTCATCTTGTTTAATTTCCTCCTGCTTAAATAATTTTCTTTAAAGTTCTTATAGTACAAGTCTTATCACAATTAATTAACCTAGCTTTTATTTGCCTTAAAAACTCTTCATTTTGGGTTAGAGAATTCCAAATTGACTTTTTTTTTTCATTCAGTGCTTTAAACATTTAACTGCATTTTTCTATAGGCTGCATAGATTCACATTAGAAGTCCATAATCAGTCTTATGTTTATTCATCTGTGCATAATGTGTCCTTTCACTTGGTCATCTTCTTAAGATATTCTATTTATCACTGATTTGTAGTATTTTCAATGTTTTGTGACTTTGTCTTCTACTTGAGGTTCATTGAGCTTCTTAAACATGTGAGTTTATAGTTTTCATCAATTTTGCAAAGAATGTTAGCTATTATTTCTTCAAATATATTTTTTCTGTTACTCCTCAATTGTTTCACTTTTATGTGGAATCTGAAGAACAAAATAAACCAAACAACAATAAAAAGAATAGATTGACAAATTAAAAATGACATAAAATCCAAACTTTGATTCACATGAATATGGAAATTTAGTGCATAATAAGGGGAACATCTCAAATCACTAGAAAAAAATGGATTTTTCAAATAATCACTCAGCAGCTATATAGGCATAAGAAAAACTAGTTCCATTACATACACTGAAATGAATTCCAAATAGATCAGAGATATTAATGTAAAATATTAACCCCTAAGAGTATGACTCAAAATCCAGGTGCATTATAAAAATTGAAGGCAAATAGAAAACTGGGAAATGTACTGATATCTAATATCACAAATGCTAATATCCTTTGTGAAGAATTTAGTCCTAAAATGAGAAGAATAGGACCAACAACAAAAGAGAACATGGGCAAAAGATATGAACAGTTAATAGGAAAATATCCGCAAATGTCCTGTACTGAGTTGAATAGTATTCCCCAAAATTCATATCCACCTGGAACCTCATGGACATAGCACATGGACATTTATTACTCACTATATGCGATTTTATTTGGAAATATAATTTTTGCAGAAGTAATTAGTTAAGATGAGGTAATAATGGATTAGGGTATGCTTAAACCCAATGACTGGTGTCCTTAGAAGCTCATGTGAAGACAGAGAGACTTACAGGAAAGAAGGCCATGTGACGAAGGAGATAGAGATTGCAGTATAGGAGCTACAAACCAAGGGTCACCAAGAGTTGCTGGGAAAGAGGCATGGGATGATCTTGCCCTCATCGCCTCCAGAGGGAACCAATCCTGCTGATGCCATGATTTCAAACCTCTTGCCTCCAGAACTGTAAGAGAACAAATTTATTTTGTTTTAAGCCACCAAATTTGAGGTAGTTAGTTTGGCAACTCTAAGAAACTAATACCTGGATGAAAAATTGTCATTCAGAGAATGGTGAAAATTGAAAACCCCTAGAAAAAGATCATTTTGCATTTGCACCTAACAAAATTTAAAAATTCATGCAGTACAATATGTTGGCAAGTGGTGAGACCTTTATCTACTGCAGTCCAATAGCGTAAGTTGAAGAAGTATTTGAAAGACATTCTGAACATATTCACACCCTACACTTCCACTTCTAAGTATTTTCCCTAGCGCAGAGCTTCCTATATATAGTGTGCCTTAGGTGACAGGTCTGTCTGAAATTGTTGCCCTTAGCCCTTGGAATGTCTGAGAGGGCTGGGCAATTGCCTTTGACGAAACCAACCCCTCTGCTTGTCCCAGTGAATCATAGACTGAATATTAGTTCTTATGAGCGATGACCTGGGAAGAATTTTAGAAAAATTCTTTTATTTGTGCTTTAGGAGATAGGCAAAAGAATGTTTAGAAGAGAATAGGCATTAGCAATAAACAAAGAAACAAACAAAAACAGTAAAAACAACTCAAATGTCCATCAATGGGCAACTGAAAGAATATGCTGTGATACATTAATGTAATAGAACACTATATAGTTGTGACATGGCTTAATCTCAAAATGGAATGTTGAGTGAAAAAAGAAAAGCTGCGACAGAATATGTACTGTATAATTCTATTTTTTAAGTTCACAAATATACAATATTTAATAAACATTTTCAGGAATATGTGCATATTACAGAGTGGGTAATATATGTCCATGTGCTATAAGTATAATAAAAAGCAAGAACATAATACACACAAATCTCAGAGTAGTCGATACCCTTCTGTGGCATATGGGTCAAGGGAAAGGCATCTGTAAGATTTGTTTCTTAAGCTGCACAGTGGACACTTGCAAGTTTGCCTTATCATTGTTTTGGGGGGAGGAATATGTGTAAATAGTTTAGTATTTTAAGAACAGAAGGAAAAGGCATTAATATACATTTTCCCTAGAAGCTAATATTATTTTAATTCTATTCTAATCGTGTCATCTTACCAAGTAAATATAATTATTTGTACAAACAATGGCACCCACATTTCATTTTTCAAAGAAGCACTGTGGAGAGGAAAACCAGGCTGGCATTCTCTTCAGACATCCACACTCTCCTATAGGTTGTTTGGGCTGTGGTGCCACAACCAAGCTACCATTACCCACCTGCTGCAATCAAACTCTAAATTATAGGCAACATTTCTAGAATAAAATAGCTTCATTAGGGTTGTCTGTTGTGGATTTGAGACCATTAAATTTTTAAAAAAGCATGTGAGAACATCTAAAATGTTCATGCGGGGATAGAAAAATTGGTTTTTTGTTTCCTGGTAAATGACTGAAGTAAGGATTCTAATTGTGTACTACTAGGGAAACAGCACATCCTTGAATTCTGTGATTGGAAAACAAAAATCCACTGCTTTTCCCAATGCGTTATTGTTTCTCAGTAATAAAAATGTCAGTGGTCCTCTTTTATAAATTACTTTCAGATGTACAAAACAAGATGTGATTAGATGTTTTTCACACACCTCACAAAGTGATAACCCCACCAAGTCTCCTATCCCTCTGACACTGTAATAGCTATTACTGTACCATTGACTATATACCCTATGCTCTACTTTACATCCCATGACTGTATATTTTATATTAGTTTCAGGTGTACAGCATAGCGGTTAGGCATTTGTATAATTTATAAAGTGATTTCCCCAATCAGTCTAGTACCCATCTGAAACTTTACATAGTTTTTATAATATTACTGACTATATACTGAATTTAACATTCCCATGACCTATTTTCTGACTACCAATTTGTACTTTCTAATCCCTTCACCTTTCTTACCATCCCCCCAAACCCCTTTCCATCTAGCAACCATCAGTTTCTTCTCTGTATCTGTAAGTCTATTTCTGTTTTGTTTGCTCGTTTATTCTGTTCTTTAGATTCCACATATAAGTGAGATCATATGGTATTTGTCTTTCTGACTTATTTCACTTAGCATAATACTCTCTAGGTCCATCTATGTTGTCGCAAATAGTAAGATTTCATTCTTTTTTTTTTTATGGCAGAATAATACTGCATTGTATATATACATCTTCTTTATCCAGTCATCTATTGATGGACATTTTGGTTGTTTCCATATGCTGGCTATTGTGAATAGCACTGCAGTGAACATAGGGGTGCATATATCTTTTCGAATTAGTGTTTTGGATAAATACCTAAGAGTGGAATTGCTGGGTCATAAGGTAGTTTTATTTTCAATTTTTTGAGGAATCTCCATGCTCTTTTCCATATTGGCTGCACCAATTTTCAGTCCCACCAACAGTGCACGAGGATTTCCTTTTTTCCTTATTCTTGCCATACTTGTTGTTTGTTGATTTATTGATGACAGCCATCTGACAGGAGTAAAGTGGTATCTCATTGTGGTTTTAATTTGCATTTCTCTGATGATTAGTGATGTAGAAACATCTTTTCCTATGTCTATTGGCCATATGTATGTCTTCTTTGGAGAAATGTTTATTCAGGTCCTCTGCTAATTTTTTTAATTGTAATGTTTGGTTTTGTTGGTGTTGAGTTGTATGAGTTTTTCATATATTTTGGATATTAACCCTATTATCAGATGTATCATTAGCAAATATCTTCTCCCAATCAGTAGGCTGTCTTTTCATTTTGTAGGGGGTTTCCTTTGATGGCAAAGACTTTTTAGTTTGATGTAGCCACATTTGTTTATTTTTTTCTTTCATTTCCCTTTTCCAAGGAGGTATATTAGTGAAAATATTACTAATATCTGAGAGTTTACTTCCTGTATTTTCCTCTAGCAGTATTATGTTTTCAGGTCTTACATTTAAGTCTTTAGTCCACTTTGAGGTTTTTCTTTCTTTCCTTCCTTCTTTCTTCTTCTTCTTTTTCTTTTGTATGTGGCGTAAAAAGGTGGTTCAGTTTTGGGTTTTTTGTTTGTTTGTTTGTTTTTTACATGTATCCAGTTTTCTCAGCACCATTTATTGAATAGGCTGTCTTTATCCCAATGTATATTCTTGCTTCCTTTGTCATAGACTAAATGACCATATAGTCATGGATTTATTTCTGGTCTCTATTCTGTTCCATTGTTCTGTATGTCTGTTTTTATGCTAATAACATGCTGGGGTTTTTTTGCTTTCTTTTTTAAAATTTTGTTATTTTTTAAATTAGTTTCAGGTGTGCAAAACAATGTAATAGTTAGACATTTACACGCCTCACAAAATGATAACCCCCCACCCCCAATTTACTACCCCTCTGACCATACTGTTTTAATTACTATGGTCTTGTAATATAGTTTGATATCAGGTAGTGTGATACATCCAGCTTTGTTCTTCTTTCTCAGGATTGCTGTGGCTATTCCATGTCTTTTGTGGTTTCCTATAAATTTTAGGATTGTTTGCTCTAGTTCTGTAAAAAATGCCATTGGTATTTTCATATATACCATTGAATTTATAGATTGCATTGAATCTATAAATTGCTTTGGGTAGTATGGACATTTTATCCATATTGATTCCTCCCATCCATGAACATGATATATGTTTCCATTTATTTGTATCTTTAATTTCTTTCTTCAATGTTTTATAATTTTCTGAGTACAGGTCTTTCACTTCTTTGGTTATATTTATTCCTAAGCATTTTTTTTTTATTCAATTGTAAATGGGATTGTTTTCTTAATTTCTCTTTCTGATAGTTCAGTATACTGGTGTATAAATGCAACTGATTCCTGCATATTAATTCTGTATCCCACTACTTTACTAAATTCATTTATAGTTTTTTGGTGGAATCTTTGGGGTTCTCTATATTTAGTATCATGTTACAGTTTTACTTCTTCCTTTCTAATGTGCATGTCTTTTGTTTCTTTTTTTTTGGTCTGGTTTTTGTGGTAGAATTTCCAATGCTATGTTGAGTAAA
Source organism: Rhinolophus sinicus (assembly GCF_036562045.2). NCBI lineage: Eukaryota > Metazoa > Chordata > Mammalia > Chiroptera > Rhinolophidae > Rhinolophus > Rhinolophus sinicus. Next base: position 46,281,348 of record NC_133759.1, on the reverse strand, counting down.
AGTGATGAAAGTGGACATCTTTGTCTTATTACTCATCTTAAGGAGAATACTTTTAGCTTTTCCCCATTGAGTATGATATTAGCTGTGGGTTTGTCATGTATGGCCTTTCTTATGTTGAGATATGGTCCCTCTATTCTCACTTTCCTGAAAGCTTTTATCATAAATGGATGCAAGATTTTATTAAATGCTTTTCCTCATCTATTAATATGATCATATGAGTTTCATCTTTCATTTTGTTTATGTGGTGTATCACATTAATTGATTTTTGAATATTGAACCAAACTTGCATAGGATGAATGAATCCCACTTAATTGTGGTGTATAATTTTTAACGTATTGCTGAACATGGTTTGCTAATATTTTGTTGAGGATTTTTGCATCTGTGTTCATTAGGGATATTGGCCAATATTTTCCTTTTATTGTAAAGTCTTTGTCTGGTTTTGGAATCAAGGTAATGTGGTGTTGTAAAATGAGCTTGGGAGCCTTCCTTCCTCTTGGATTTTTTAGAATAGTTTGAGGAGAATAGTTTGGTTAAATTCACCTGTGAAGACATCTTGTTTTTTGGGAATTTGTTGATTACTGATTCAATTTTGTAATCAATTTGTTCATATTTTCTGTTTCTTTTTTATTCAGCCTTAGAAGATTGTATGCATCTAGGAATTTATCCATTTCTTCCAGATTGTCAAATTTGTTGGTGTATAGTTGTTTGTAGTTTTTGTTTATTTGCTTGTTTGTTTTAATGTTTTGTATTTCTGTGGTGTCCATGTCACTTTTCTTTCATTTCTGATTTTATTTATTTGGATTGTCTCTCATTTTTTCTTGAATCTGATTAAAAGTTTGTCAGTTTTGTTTATCTTTTCAAAAAAAACACCTCTTGGTTTTATTGAATCTTTTGCATTTTTTTTTTTTGCCTCTATTTCATTTATTTCCATTCTGATCTTTATTAATTCCTTCCTTGTAATCAATTTGGGCTAGGTTTGCTCTTCTTTTTCCAGTTTCCATAGGTGTAACATTAGAATGTTTATTTGAGATTTCTCTTGGTACTTGAGATAAGCCTGCATTGCTATGAATTTCCCTCTTATGACTGCTTTCACTGTGTCTCATAGATTTTGGGCTATTGTGTTTTCATTTTCATTTGTCTCAAGGTATCTTTGGATTTTTTTCCTTGATCTCATTTTGATCCATTCATTATTTAGTAGCATGTTATTTAGCCCACATGTGTTTGTGTGTTTTTCAGTTTTTTTCTTGTAATTGATTTCTAGTTTCATACCATTATGGTCAGAGAAGACGTTTGGTATGATTTCAATCTTCTTAAATTTATTGAGACTTATTTTTTTTTATGTTTTTATTATTTTGTGGCCTAACATGTGGTCTATCTTTGAAAATGTTCCATGTGCACTTGAAAAGAATGTATGTTCTGCTGCGTTGGGGTGAAATTCTCTAAAAATATCAATTAAATCCATCTGCTCTTGTAGGTCATTTAAGGCTGCTGTTTCCTTATTGATCTTCTGTCTACAAGAGGTGTACGTTGGTGTCAATGTGGTGTTAAAGTCCTCTACTATGATTGTGTTAATGTTGATCCCTGCCTTTATGTCAGTCAATATTTGCTTTATATATTTAGGTGCTCCTATGTTGGATGCACAGATGTTTACTAGGGTTATGTCCTCTTGTTGGATTGATCTCTTTATCATTATGAGATGTTCTTCTTTATCTCTTAGTATAGTCTTCATTGTAAAGTCTGTCTTGTCTGATATAAGCATTGCTACTCCAAATTTTTTCTCATTCCCATTTGCATGAAATACTGTTTTTCATCCTTTTTCTTTCAGTCTATGTTTGTTTTTCAGTCTGAGGTGGGTCTCTTATAGACAGCATATGCATGGGTCTTGTTTCTTTATCCACTCAACTACCCTATGTTTTTTGATTGAAGCATTTAATCCATTTACATAGAAAGTAATTACTGATAGGTACATACTTATTGCCATTTTAGTATTCATATTTTTGATCTTCATTGGTTTGCTTGTTTTCTCCTTTCTTCTTCTGCTTAAATGAGTCATTTTAACATTTCTTGTATTACTGGCTTGGGGGTAATATGAATTCCTTTAGTGTTTTTTGTTTGTTTGTTTGTTTGTCTGAGAAACTCTTTATTTGTCCTTCAATTTTAAATGATAGCCTTGCTAGGTAGAGTAGTCTTGCTTGTAGGTCCTTGTTTTTCGTCACTCTGAATATTTCCTGCCTCTCCTCTTTGGCCTGCAAATTTCTGTTGAGAAATCATCTGATAAGTCTTATTGGAGCTCCCTTATAAGTTACTAGTTGTCTTTTTTGTTGCTGTTGTTGCTTTTATGATTCTCTTTGTCTTTAACATTAGCCATGTTAATTATGATGTGTCTTGGTTCAGCTTATTTGGGACTCTGTGTACTTCTGGGACTTGTATGTCTATTTCCTTTGTCAGGTTAGGAAAACTTTCAGTCATTATTTATTTAAACAGGTTTTTGATCCTTTGCTTCCTCTCTTCTTTGTCTGATACTCCAATGATGTTAAAGTTGTTACTCTGTTGTTGTCCAATAGTCCCTTGAACTATCTTTTTGTTTTGTTTTGTTTTGTTGTTGTTATTGTTCCAATTGGGTGTTTTATACTACCTTGTCTTTTAAATCATTGATTCAGTCCTCTGCTTTATGTAATCTGCTGTTGATTCCTTCTAGTGTAGTCTTCATTTCAGTTATTGTAGTCTTTATTTCTGACAGGTTATTTTTTATAGTTTCTATGTTCTCTTTTATAATTACTATCTCTTTGTTGAAGTTCTCAGTAAGTTCCTTACGCATTCTTATAACCAGTATTTTAAACTTTGGCAGGTTGGTTGCCTCAATTTCATTTAGTTCTATTTCTGGAAATTTCTTTTACTTTTTTATTTGGGACGTGTTCCTTTGCTTCCTTATCCTGCCTGCCTCTCTGTGTTTACTTCTATGTATTTGGTAGATGTCTTATGTCTCTCAGTGTTTGCTGAGTGGCCTGTGTAGTAAGTGTCCTGTGTTGTCCAGTGGCACAGTTTTCCTGAGCACCTGTGTTTGTATTCCAGGAGTGTCCCTGTGTGTATTCTCCTGTTGTAGCTGACCCTTGATTGCTGTTGGTGCATCAGTGGGGATTGAATCCTGGCCTGACTGACTGTAGGGACTGGCTTTCCTTACAGTGTATGAGCTGCTGTGTGGGGGCTGACCCCTCAAAAGAGAATTCACCTCAGTGGGCTCACATGCCTATTGAGACCACTGTTTCTTTGTGCGAGTTGTGGTGCCAACCAGTTAGTACTCTAGTGTGGTCTGATATCAGCCTCTGGGTGTGTTGTTTTTGGTATCTCTTGGGAGGGGCTTCCATGCAGGCCAATTTCTGCCTTGTCTATGACAAGCTGGGGGCTACCTGGTAGGAGCTACAAAATTATGTATGGTTGGCTGCTGCCTCTGCTGGACCTGGAGACATGTGGGGGTGGCCTCGCTGTGAATGAAAGCTGGTGCCACGGTATTGGGCCTGGGGCAGCTTAGCAAAAGGCTCAGGACCCCCCTAGGCCTGTTGCCACCTGCCATCTGCCCGTAAGTCTCAGCTGTTGAAATAGCCTCCTTAAATGCATGGAGTGGGCTATCTGAACAGTGTTCAGATGTCTCCTGTAATGTGGCAACTAGCTGGGGCGGGGAGGAGGGTCCCTGGGAGTTATGGGTGTGGGCTGTGGTTTATACAGTGTTAATGCAGATTTGATTCTTGCACCAGTGCCAGGCCAGTGACCACTTCACAAAATGCCCTGAGAACACCAGGGCTAACCACTGCTTGCCTCAGGCTTGCAGGTCCCTGAAAGCACCCAAGAGAGGGTGCAGAGAAAATTGTGGCTGACTGCTCATCACCAAAAGTTCTCCAGGACACCATGAGGCTTCTGCTGCTATAAAAGGCTTCCACAGTTTGTGGGGTGGGTCTGCACCCAGGAGCCCAGAGTGTGTTGGGTGATGCAGCACTAGCTGGCTGTGATGGGGACCCAGGGCATCACCAACATGATGCACATGCACAGATTTTATCAGACCAACGTGGTCTCAGATTTGGCCCTTTGTGGGAGTCTTCAACATAGAAAAGATGGAGCCATCCTCTAGGTTATACGTGAAGCAGGTTTCACACAGGGATAATGGTGGCTGTCCCACCAGCTCGCACCTCAAAGACACACAACCCAGTATTTCCCCATATGTCTGTGGTACTTCTCGAGCTACCACCTTTCCACCGGAGCCCAGGTGAGTATTTGCAAGTGAATGAGTCTTTGTTCAGGCCCTTTAAGAAAATGTTTTTCCAGCTGCCTTCTGTCTCACTGATAGGGATGGACAGAGTTATTGCTGTTTTTCACTGCCAGATGTCATGGGGACTCCTCTCTCTGGCACAGGACCGCTGCACTGGGGAGCCCAATAAGGGGCTGGAACCCCTCCTTCTTCAGGAGGGACCTCTGCCACTGTGGTTTCCCTCCAGGTGTTCAATTACTACGTATGAGTTTGGGGTCATCCTGTTTTGTATCTTTGCCCCTCCTACCAGTCTCGAAGTGGCTTTTTCTTTATATCCTTAGTTATAAGAGTTCTGTTCAGCTAGACTTCAGATGATTCTTGAAGTTAATTGTTCTATAATTTAGTTATAATTTTGATGTGATCCTGGGAGGCAGGAGGCAGAGATTTACCTAGTCCATCATCTTGAACCTTCCTCAGGATAGTAATGTTTTTAATATTGCCCTCTATTTGAAGACTTATTGCAATTTTTGCATGTAGACTAACATAGCAAATGCTTTTTCCTTTTATTGCCTTTTTTTTTTTTTCATTGCCTTTTAAAATCACAGCTCAGTCTCTAGAAAGAGTAATAAGGGAGTTAGACAGCTTATTTAACACACTTGGTAACGTTAGACAAGTAAGAGACTGTCAAGTAAAAGAGGGTGCTTTATTTTTCAAGAGTAATTTTTTGCTAAAAGAAAGACTATTAAGTAAGTTTCTTCCCCTTCCCAATCAATTTTTTCCAATTGTTGTCTGTTTTTTCTGTGGATGATGTTTATTTTTACCTGATTAATTTCAAGCAATTTTCTTGACCTTGCTTTTCTATAGGTGTTCTTATCTGGCAATGCTGGCCATCCACATAAAAGATACTCATGGGCTACACATACATTTAGTCTTCATCTTGGCTGTGTTTTAGTACAATGATTTGTTCAAGAAATTCTGTTTTTAATGCTGGTTTCTTATATAATAAAATTACAAAAAAATTACTCTCTCCAAGAAATAGCATTTTCTTAAACTGAGCAGAAAAAACATCTTTGCACACATTTTTGATGTTTTCATGCAGTTTTTTCAAGGGGAACTAATATTGATGACTTCCAGTGTTCCAGCACTTAACTGCTTCTGTTGCTTTAGACATTGTAGTTTAAAATATATATATGTTATTTTTTTACCCATGTTGTGGCATATAGTTGAACAGATTTTCCATTTAATTTGTAAGGCTGCAGACATAGCGTTTGTTCTTGCATGGTGTTCAGAAAAACTCTTTGCAGCCCTTGAGATGTTCATTTGAACCAGTTTCAGTTCTAGCAGCATGTTTTCTTTCTTCCTTTCCTAATCTGCTAATTAATATTTATTCATTAGTACATGCTAGCTGCTTTACATCATGAAAGGGATGTAGAATATAGTCCATTTCCTTAGAAATGCACAATTCATTTGAGAAGATAAGGTGCCATCTTGTCTAAAGGAATTTTTGGCAAAAATATCAGAGAAGACTTCCTTCTCCTTGCCAGACTCCACATCCAATATGTCCCATAGATAAATCAGTGGGTGGTAGTTAATAATGTAAGGTTTTCAGAAAATCTTTGCCAAATCACTCAATAATAAGACATTGTTGTTATTATTCAATCAATAATAAGACATTGTTCTTTACTTATAAGATCTCTGTCTCCTTCAAGTGTTGAAGTATATAATCCACAGAAGGGATCCTTTCCATTCCCACTCTAGATAAAAACGAACAAATAGTATATGAGCCTAACTTTGTTTTATCTATTTGTAGGTGTGATGGTTAATTTTATGTCAGTTTGACTGGGCCATGGGTGCCTAGATACATGGCTAAACACTGTTTCTGTGGGAGTGTTTACAGATAAGGTTAGTATTTGAATTGGTGAACTGAGGAGAACAGATTGCCCTTCCAATTGGGAGTGGGCCTCAGCCTATCTGTTGTGAGCTTGATAGAACAAAAAAGCAGAAAAAGGGAGAATTTACTCTCTCTACTTGACTGTTTGAGTTAAGACATTCAGCTTCTGCCCTCAGACTAGAACTTACACCATCAGCTCTCCTGGTTCTCAGGCGTTTGGACTTGGAGTGGAACTATACCACTGGCTTTCCTGGGTCGCCAACTCATAAGGCAGATTGTGGTACTTCTCAACCTCCATAATGATGTGAACCAAATTTTTAATAATAAATCTCTTTAAAGATATTTATATATTTGTATATATGTATACACATGTATACATATACACACATATATATGTATGTATGTATGTATGTTTGTGTGTCTATATATACAGAGGATGCCGAAAAACGTATACACATTTTAAGAAAGGAAAACTGTATTACAGTTGTAATACTCAATATATACCAATAACAAAAGATGAATACAAGTCACGTTTGACTTCTGCAATTACAAGAGGTGCTCAAAGTGGTTACCATCTGTGTCCAGACACTTTGATTATGACAAACTACTGCTTGAGCAATGTTAACCAAAGTGTCCACTTATATACATTTTTTGGCACCCCCAGTATATGTGTGTGTGTGTGTGTGTGTGTATATATATATATATATATATTCTACATATATTCTGTTGGTTCTGTTTATCTGGAGAACTCTGAATAATACAGTAGAGATACAAAATATATCATTTTTACATTTATGTGGAGAATACACATGCATATAATTCCTCAAAGTTTATGTACATATCAAATATATATAAACATTTTATTTTTATTTATAGACTAATATAGTCATTCTATGGTAATATACAGAGTATATGAGTATAAATTCCATATTTACATATATCTAATTATTAATATTATTTCTTTATAGTTATTGGATGTAGAAATATTCTAATTTTGTTCATAGACTATGTGAATATCATATATCTGTGTAATATTATATATTATATATATAACACATACAAAAATACTCTAAAACTAGCAGTTTTCAATATTTTCTGAAGATAAAAATTACTTAAAACAATTGTTAAAAGCATGAAACACATTCTCAGGATCCAATCCAGACCCACTGATGCACAATTTAAAAAAAAAAAAAAAGTCTGGTTATCCACCTATTTAATAATTACCCCAGATGATTTTTCTCAGGAAGACTGACAGCCAATGCATTCTAGTCAACACAACTTGCATACTATTTATGGGCTTTACAAGATGGCTATCACCCAGCATTCCAAGTTTTTTTTCCTGTGACTCCCCAAATTTTTGTTGTAACCGAATTGCAAAAGACCCCCGTGGTGTCCATGCTTTCCACTTGATATTTCCTCCTCTCAGAATGGCCTCCTTTTCTTTCTTTACTAATCAACTTCCTCACAATCTCTAAATCCCACCAGAATATCAGCCCCCTCTGAGAGACTTCGCTGAGTCTATAATACAGAGTTCATATTACTAATAATATCCAATAACCTTTTAAGTTGTCATGGACTACATACCTTGCTAAGTACTTTACTAATTTCCTCATTAAACTGTCTGTAATGACCCTCTCTGCTTAGATATTTGTGTCTCCATTTTGCAAAGGAGGATACTGAGGCTTGGAGTAAGTAGTTAGTTTACCAAGTTCACAGACCTGTAATAATAGACAAAGAATTTAAACTCAGGTCTACCAGACTCAGGAGTGTGTGCTCTTAACTCTGCACTTTGGAATATTGTAAAACAACAACTCAAATTTGGAAGAATGAGAGACACTCATATTGATGTCATTATTGACCAAGCCTCACTCGCTCAATATCTGATAAAACTTAGGTAATTGAAAAATACTGTTCTATCTGATATCAATATACTCTTCCCAAATTATCTAGAAAGAAACTGAATGTCTTTGTTCTGTTCTTGCTCTGATACTATACTGTGATGTGCTAATGAGAATTTGAGGTGGAAACTGTCTCATAGTTTATATGTTGAGCACATGATGTTGCTCTTGCTGCTGTAGTGTTAAGATTATTCATTGTGACGTCAGTGCAACCTAGGTCTAAATTCTATGCGTGTCACTCAGGGCTTATTTTTGACTTTCACTAAGACATTTAAAGTCAGTTTTCTTATCAGTTAATAATGGGGTTAGTAATTTGTAAGTAAGTTTACCAATTTTTTATAATGTAATTTTGAAAAATTTTAAACATATACAAAAGAGAAATGTCTAACACGTTTACCTGCCCATCAGCCAGTTTAAACAATTATCAACTCATTCTCAATTTTGTTTCTCTATATCCTCAAAATTATGGTTGTTTGAAGATTAAATAAATCTCTGAAAGTTATTTAAAACAGGACCTGCCACGTGGTAGATACTCAATTCAGGTTGAATTAATTTTATTTTACAGGAATGAGCGTTGCATAGTATTTCATGGCCCATTTTTCAAACCTGTTTTCTGTTTCTAATCAAAAAAAATTTATTGTGGAAACTGAAGGGAGAGAACATACAAAGTAAATGTCTGGGTGTCTTTTGCTTTTTAAAATCCCTTTTAGTCAGAGACCAGAGTGAAACACAAGCTCAGGAATCCCATGTAAAACTGTCTTAAGCTAAACAAAGACCATTTCTCGGAACTACAAGATTTTTCATATGGGTTTCCTAGGTTTCTTCCTCACATGTGCTCCTGAATTTCATCCTTAGTTTCTCTGCAAGGAGTCTTAGCTTCCCATATTTGGCTACATTGCCTTCTCTTCACATTCCTGGCACGACCCCTAGCTCTTTCTACTATTCTTCAGGACCTCTCAGTGCTGTTGGTTTCCTTTTTATTATTTCTGTACTTACATTGTACCCTAGACTACAATGTCCTGGCATCCTACGGTGTTCTTTCTTACTTTCTCATTATAAATGAGGCCCAAATCTCCAACAAAAACACTAACCATTTTTAATTTTCTCATCTACTTCCCTGGCAACCAGTACTAAGAGCTCTACATGAGAAACACTGTCTCTCTTCTTTTCTTAAACAAAATTCTCTTTTGTCTTCTAAATATACTGTTCATGTTCATAATACACCAAATGTTATAAAGAACCAAACAGACGGGAGAAGACTGTTTTGTGACGGGATGCCAGAAACATTTTGCTTGTACATGCATAATGGATGTCCAAAAAGCGTGCCAGGAGTTACTGAATCAAGACACGCAATTACTAAAAGGGAAAAAAGTAATGTGACTGCACTTAACATTCTTTCCTGCATTATTATTTTGCTCTAGTTCATAAAGGTTTGATATACATTGGATATGTCCACTCTGAGTATTGAAAAAGTCTCAAGGCTGTATTTCGCACAATAGCCTGATGATATTTTGTCCTCTTTATATTCACATTTCTTACGTAGTTGGTGTCCATTTCAACTGTTCATATAATGAGATCAGAAATCTGAATGAACACTAAGCAAACTTTTGCAAAAAGATTTTATTCTATTCTCAACCTCTAACCACTGCTAATTCCTCTACACTTCTGGTTTTACTCCATTTGAGACACCAACTGAGTATTCATAGGGCCCTCCATATAGTTGAGTTATTTACCTCCTTACCCACAACCCATTAAAAGCTGAAATCAGAACGGAGCTGGTATAAGAGCGATAGCCTTGGAATCAGATACTTCTGGTTTCAACACCAACCCTAACAATTGCTATGACCTACGGTAACCATCGCCCACCATTTAACTTATTTAATATCCCTTATCATTTTATTTTTCTTTATAAATGGGAACAATAATTGACCTAGTTCTCAAAAACCATTGTAAGGATTGCATGAGATATGAAATGCAGGGTGCCAGATACTGCTGTGATTTCGTGGTGTTGGGGGAGGTTTGATTCTAAGGCAGAATCTTTCTTCTCTCAAACATACAGTGGGTGCCAAATAAATGTATACACATTTTAAGAAAGGAAAACTGTTATTAAAATTGTAATACTCAATGTATACCAATAACAAAAGATGAATACAAGTCACATTTGACTTCTGCAATTACAAGAGGTACTCAAATCAAAGTGGTTACCATCAGCATCCAGACACTTCTGATTATGGCAAACTACTGCTTGAGCAACGTTGACCAAAATGTCCACTTATACATTTTTTTGGCACCCTCAGTATATATATTTGCCTATAAGTATATATAGTATTATAGTATGCAGTCAAGAAATCAAGAGAAGGTTGAGACTCAGAAGGGCAGTAATGGAGAATTAGGAAAGATAACCAAGAGCAAAGATGTGTCCTTAGAGAGCAAAGCTAAGATCATTCACACCCTGGTATTCCCAATTACTATTGTATGGATGTGAGAGTTGGGCACTGAAGAAGGTAGATAGGAAAAAATGTGATTCATTTGAAATGTGGTGTTGGAGGAGAGCACTACCAATCCTGGACCACCAGAAAGACAAACAAATGGGTCCTAGAGCAAATTAAGCATGGAGCATCACTGGACGCAAAAAAGACAAAACTGAACCTGTCCTTCTTTAGGCACATCATGAGAAGGCAGGGTTCTTTGGAAAAAACAATAATTCTGGGAAAAATAGAAGGCAGCAGGAAAATAGGAAGACCAAATATGAGATGTACTGACTCCATAAAAGAAGCCATAGTCGTGAGTCTACGGGAGCTGAGCAGGGCTGTTGAGGACAGGACACTCATTCACAGAGTCACTAGGAGTCTGAACTGACTCAACAGCATGTAAAACACACATAATATGTATATAGTATATGGTATGTGTGTGTCTATATGTGTGTGTATGTAGATATATATATATGCATGCATGTGCATATATGTGTATATGCCTATATGTATATCCACATGTGTGTATACATATGTATGTAGTATGTATATTGTATGTGTATAGTATATAGTATGTGTTATATATATGTGTATGTGTATGTGTATATATATATATATATATATATACACACACACATATGCATGCATATATACATTTATAAATGTGTATGTGTGAGTGTACGTGTGTGTATGTGAATAGGCCCCCCTCCCCACACACGCACAGATACATACGCTTGCTGTTGTTAAAATAAAAGGGTTTGGCATTTTCCCTCTCAAAGATATTGATGGGTCATTATGTGGATGGAACTTTTTTGATACTGTTTTTGGAAAAGATTAGTTCTGTTTCTTATATCCCCAAAAGCACATCTCATAAAGCTTTACTCATTTCTCCCATAAAAGAAGTTGTCTCTATTGTGTTGTTGTCACACTTAATTTGTATCTTCAAAGTAAAAATGGTGTTTCAGTAATGAGTGAGAAAAATTACTACCTTTAGAAAGAAAATCATGGAATGGGGAAAAAAAGCATTTAAAAACAGATGTATGGAAATATTTCCATCACTATGTGAGATTGTTTTTTTAAATATTAAGTGTATCACTTATAACACATCTCATATCTGGATGCCTTGTCTCCAAAATGGGTTTTTGAGATTTTTTAAAGCTTTTCCAATATCCTTTACATCAGACATTATAATGGATTTTGATCACTTTTATCAAACTGGAAAAATACATATTCAAACTGATTTGAAAACACAATTGATACACAGCAAGGGAGGGATGTCATTCTCCAGCCTATTTTTAATCAAAATCTTACAGTATTAATTGGTGATTGAGGTTGGAAAATAAGTTCCATGGTTCCATGTTATAGTAAAAATAGTCAACAAAGACCCTTTAAACAATGAGCCTATGTATCTCCATGAGGTAACTTTTATGGTTCTAATAGTCATTAAGACCAACTATTTGAGCACTGTAATTTGAACCAGGGCTTTTCAAAGCTTTATGATAAAGTTTTAAAGCAAGATTTAAAAAAAAATTATAAAACACATATAATCTGACTGCTCTCACTAAAAATGTTACTAATAGTATTTCATATAATATGTTCAGTGAGGAAAATGGCTTTATTTATCATTAATAAATATTGTTTTGTTCATCTTTATTTTGTCCACTGATTACTATTTTTATTTCATTATAATAGCTAACAAATGTTAGTATATTATACATTTATTTATTACATACATAGCTGAATAAACATAGATGGCAGGTATCTACTCAAACATTTTTATGCTACTTAGCTTAGAGCACCAAACATGTTCCAAAATAACCTGTAGACATCGACACTACTAATGTTGTCAAGGTGACACCGAGACAACTTATGAATTCCTTTGCAGGAGAAATAGATTAATAGTCAAGTAAAGGAGCATGCATTTGCATTTTTATGGCTACAGCTTGAGTCTGTCCTCCATCCCTTCCATCTCTCCATTTCCCTCTGTTATTAGTTTCCTAGGGCTTCCATATCAAAGTACCACAGAGCACAGAGAAGGCAGCTTAAAACAACAGAAATGTATTCTTCGACAGTTATGGAGACCAGAAGTCTAAAATCCAGGTGCCAATAGGGCCATGTTCCCTGTGAAGGCTCTAGGGAAGTGTCCTTCCTTGCTTCTTCTTAGATTCTGGTGGCTTGTGGCATTCCTTGGCTTGCAACTGCAACACTCCAATCTCTGCCTCCTTTGTCACACAGTCTTCTTCCCGGTATGTCCCTATATCCAAGCCCTTATCCAGTATGACCTCATCTTATTTTAATTACATCTGCAAAGACCATATTGCCAAATAAGGTCACGTTCACAGGCACTGGGGTTAAGATTTGAACATATATTTACACACTCTCTCTTTCAATCCTTCCCTTTCTCCCTGTTCTGCCCCATCATTGCTTTACTTTTATCTTAGAAACAACCGGGACCCCTGAGTTTTCTGGGAGTTTTCTATAGGCAGAGAGCCCTTGTGAAGCACCAAAAGGTCATGGACCAAGTCGGACATGAGGCTCTCATGTGAGGAATGGATTGGGCTAGAGCAGGTCATAGGAGCATTATGTGGCATAATTCAGGGATCACGATTTGCTCATTCATCTTCTGCAGTTCTCTGCTCTAGAACCTAATGGCAGCAATTGAATGCGTCCTCTCTTACTCCATTGTGGCTGCCCCTAAAAGCATCAGAAGTTGTGCCATAGCACACGACACTGACCAGATGTGAGATGCTTGAGATTCAACCCCAAAGGGGAACCACTCATTCCTTCTGGATCTGTGCACAGGGGAATTGAATTGACTGCATCAGACATAATCACAAGCATCCTTTAATCTAGCGTCTTAAAAATCCTATCATCCATCCTAGCCTATGAAATAGAAGTGTTCCCATTTCCCTGGTCGTCTGAAGACATGTTTTTCTTCAGTTTAGTAACATTTCCATGTGCTATAGTCACCCAATACTTATTGTGCAATTATAAATACAGGCTAAATATAGATACTGCTTAGAAATATATGCCTTAATTATTATAGTCAAGATGATAAGTTTTATTTCTCAACTTCTATAGCTCCGTGCTATATTCTTTAACTTTCCTAGCTCTTTCCTCTCTATCATGACTAGATTCTTGATACTCATTCAGGCACTATATCAGATTTCCCTGTCTCATGATTGCTATGCCTTCCCCTCTATCAAACAGAAGTCCTACTGCCCCGCACACCCCTGCTTTGTTTCTCATCTCTCTGATTCATGTTTCTCCATTATATGGGATCTATCTAGCCTAGTACCATGTCAGTTTATCTCATTTACTTTTTTTCTTTTTCCCTCCATTGATGCCCTGTCATTCCATGTTTTATGCTTTGTTTCAACTGATACATTGGACTTGAGCATTTCAGCAATGCCAAATTCACTTGTAGATTATCTTTCCAGAGTAGGCCCAGGAGAAATTGTTTCTTTGTCCTCCTTATCTTTGAGACTGTGTCACTATTAACGATATGCTTAATAACTGAGCCTACTGGCCCAAAGAGATAATTTGAGAGAACCAATAGGACCAGACATTTGGTTTTCTGAAAGGCAGAAATTGTTTCCCAGGGAGAACACAGAGTTCTTTCGGTAGAAAATAGAATGCGATTTTACTTTTCAAACACGGAAGGACATGTGTGTTATTCAGACTGATTGTCATTCATGCTGTGACAGATTCTGCCTCCTATACTGTAATAATAGTTAAGTTTTTCACAATACTCTTGATCCCTCACACACTGTTTTTTATGTGAGCTCTTTCATGAGACATGTATATGTTTTTAAGATTAGTATTCTTAAGATAAATTTCTTGGAGGCATCTTAAATATATTTCTTTATATATTTAACCTTTGAACCAGAAGCATCAATAATGAGCCGTTATTTTGCTGGCCTCTACCTTCTTTACATTTTTCCCACTTGATCCAGGAAGGGGTTACTACCTTTGTTCTTAAAAAGTCTCAATTCCCTATTTTACCTTGACTTCTTCTAACGAATGATCCGGTAGCTAAAATACTTACTTTTGCAACTATTACCAGTGTCTTATTCCGTGGCTTACATGTTGCTTATAGCCCTCTTCTGCTTTCTTCAGTTTCTTTTATAATCCTCATAGTTTTTTTTGTCTCCCTCCTTTACACTTGGCATATTTCTTTGGAGTGTAACAAGAAAGAGTGTGCTTTGTTTTTGTTTAAACCATCACTCTATTTGCCACATGTAGTCATTTTTTTAGTGACTGTCATATAGCAAATCTCTGAAAAGGATTTATAGTTTGAATTCAGCAGCAGGAATATTTTCTAGTACCTGGTGTTTCCCAAGTCCTGATATAGTTGATGGGCTTTGTCTCAATGACCTTGCTGTTTCCCTTGTCTTCAAAATTGCCTGCTATGAGCTTGCTTAAACACTACAAACTCTGTATGACATATGGTGGTCAGCACATTTTTTTTCACTGGTTCTGCCTTGCCTGAAAAGCCTGATTATTATTTTTTCCTTCTCTTCAAAAGGTGTGCTTTCATTTGCTTGGAGTTACCACTAGTCAGTAGCATTATAACAATAAGGAAATGGGGTACTGAGGTCTTTGGTGTCTGACCTCTACTGTGAGCCCTCGCTTTGCCACTGATTGGTTGGGTCGACTTCAGGAGTTAATTAAATGTTCTTATCTTTCAATACTTCACCTGTGAAATGGAAATGATAATAGTCTCAATCACAGCGTTAGCGGGAGGACTTTATGTGACTGTGTTTGTGACTATGCCAGACACATGAGGAGTGTGCCACAAATTGTTGCCTATTATTTTTTATAAGTAAATCTGGAGCTTTCTCCAGTATCTCACAGTTTCTATTTCTCTACGCAAATGAAACATGAGCTCATATTGTATCAATGTTTTATATTGTCCTATCGTAACTTATCTATTTAGGCTTGGTAATTTGTTCTTACCTAAGTGTATGTCTATTTCTCCTCTTTATAAGTAGATCTTTATATAATGATTTAATCATTATTTTTTAAATAAAATCTTTGAAAAATACAGAAAAACAAGACAATTCAAATCACCCATAGGGTGCCGGCCTGGTGGCTCAGGTGGTTGGAGTGCCGTGCTCCTAATGCCGAGGTGGCCGGTTTGATTCCCACATGCGGCAGTGAACTGCACCCTCTACAGCTAAAATTGTGAACAGCTCTCCCTGGAGCTGGGCTGCTGTGAGCAGCTGGAGGTTGGTGTGAGCTGCTGTAAGCTGCCGTGAGCAGATGACTGGCGACCAACTGGCGACCGGCAACCAACTGCCTCAGCTGAGGAGAGCACAAGGCTCATAATACCAGCATGGGCCAGGGAGCTGTATCGTATACAACTAGACTGAAAAACAACAGCTTGAACGGGAGTGTGGGGGGTGGGGGAGGAAAAAAAAGGGGAAAAAATATCACCCATAATTTTATCATGTATCTGTATCAATATAAGGCTTATATGCATGCATGTTTGTGTGTGAACATATTTCTTTATAGATAATTATATTATATTTACATTAATGTAAAAGTATCATCCTACAACTATTATCCCTCCAATGTCATCATCAAGAGAAAACATTTTTTTTTTTGTAATTTGATGTGAACCTGGCCATTTTGCTATGCTTATAGGTATATATTGTTTTTACTGTACTTTTGTTTAAAAACATATTTATAATATTCATCATTTACATAAATAATTAATGCCTGTGTCTTAGACCGTTTTCCCTTTCTTTTTTGCTTTACATTGAGATTACTTTCCTGTAGCCCTTAAATAATTAATTACTAATACTAAAATTAAACATAAAAGGCATATATGTTTCACTTTAGAATTTCTAAAATGTTTTTTCCATATGTCAGCTTACATAGTGTCCATTGCCGTGCAGTGAAATGGTTGAAAATATCCCTGTTTAACAGATGAAGGTATTGCAAGTCACAGGAGTTAAGTAGTGAGGAAACTATGCCCCTATGCAAGGCTGTGGCCTTGAGACCTCAAATCCCAGGCACCCTCCTGAGGCATGTGCAGAGCTGTACCAAAGCATCTCCTACAGCCTGCCATGAGATTGACACACCATCCTTTATTCACCTTTATCAATTTATATTGAAAGGTGTGCTTGTTTAATTTGCAAGTCTTTCCAAAACTTCTGTTTTCTGGAAATTGATTTTCTACCATACCAAGAAGGAGTCTAAAATGAGTGTATTCCTTCATGTCTTACATCCAAAAGTAGCTGTATTTTTCTCTAAACAGAGCTCATTAACATTATTTGCATTTTTTCATATGTAATATAGAAATCTAGAAGTAGGCAGTAAAATAGTGTAGCAGTTAAAATGACAAGCTCTGGAACTCCACTGTTGAGTTCACGTCCCAATTCTGAGACTTCTTAACTGTGTGACTTTGCTCTGATCCTCGTTTTTCCTGTATGTAAAATGGAAATGATAATACTACATCCCAGGACTATAGAAATAATTAAAGACTCAAGGTTTAAAAACATTTAACAGGTTTAAATATTATTATTAAAATACTACTGGCCCACAATGAGTGCTAAGAAAATGTTGACCAAGATTACATTTATGATAAAAATAGGGTACACGATAATTAGATAGCTTTCTCAGGTAGTATAAAGATAGCCATAAAGATCATTTCCTGCCCAAACCGATGTACTTTTCACTGAATAGTTTTGTATGAACTGTCTTATATTGACCAATTGTAGTTCTGCATAGAGTGAAAGTCAACACTTTTGCTGTATTTTTCAAGTATTCCTATAACTGTAAGTGAATTAGTAAGTCTGCATGCAGGTATTTGAATATAGTGAATCATAGTTACATTGATATTGTCAATGCACAGCCTAATATGTAGCCAATATAGTATTTATGAATTAACACATTTGTTTTTATGATTGTTACATTCTTTAGAATGTCTGATAAAGCAAATTTTGATAGACAAGTTGTACTACCATGTTTCCCTGAAAATAAGACCTAGCTAGAGAATCAGCTCTAATGCGTCTTCTGGAGCAAAAATTAATATAAGACCCAGTATTTGTTATGTTATGTTATGTTATGTTATGTTATGTTATGTTATGTTATATTATATTATACCCATTTTTTATAGTAAAATAAGATTGTGTCTTACATTAATTTTTGCTCCAAAAGACTCATTAGAGCTAATTGGCTAGGTCTTATTTTTGAGGAAACATGGTATGATGCTGTAATGTAGACTTTTTAAAGAAAAGTGAAAACATATAGAGTGGCGTGGGTTTATGATAGGAGCAGGAGGCTGCTAGATGCTGGGGTGCTAGTTCTATCTGCCCTTAAAAGTGTGGTGTATTTGATGCATATGTTAATATATTTAGATCTATTTTTTGCCTCTTAACATGGAAGGGTTGGGGTAGGTCATCTCCAAAGTTACTGTCAGCTGTGACATTTTAGATTCTGTCTGAATAATTTAGAACCACATAATTATGATTATTGATAAGTGTGATATGGATAGTGGAGTGTTGTCTTAAAATTCTGACCCTGAATGGCAGAGGGTCTAGAAGAGTTCCCCTTCTTGGGAAGATATCTGTCTACTTGATTTGACACACTAGCATCTAGCAATTACCACCACTCACACTACACTTAAAACTCTGCAGTAACTCTCCACTGTCCTTAGGACTAAAACCCAAGTCTTAAAATAACTGCTAGGCAACATAAGCTGGCTCAGCTTGATCTCCAGTCTTATCTCTGTCAGTGTGATATATTATACCCTTGAATACAGAGAGCCCCTTTTCTATTCTGGGCTCTCGTGAATACTGCTCGAATTCTCCTCTCCTCATCGGACCCACTCCTGCCCCTAACTAAACTTACACTTTTAGCATCAGCTTAAGTATAGGTTACAAATTTATGTGTTCAACCACAGTATTTTATGCATTAGAGACGCGATTACACTTAAGGATCCAGTTTTAGGTATCTCTTTTAAAATGAAGAACTGGCAACGTTTGGGTCCATGTTCGTACATGGCAGCTGGAACCATTAGCTGATGAATAACCTTTCAGATAGGTCCTGAAGCTTTAGAATGCACATAAATATATTAATATGCATTTGAAACCCAGATTCACTCACGTATATTATTCATTTCTTCAGTTAGGGTTATCTGGTGACAACCTCTAGCTAAAATTTTCCTTCTTTAAATGTGTCTTTCCTCGAACCCTTGTAATAGGTATGTCTCTAATATAACTTGCACAACACCCTATAAACATTCTTCAACATATTTAGCATAATTACAAATGAGTTCTTTCTTTCAGGAATATAATTGTAATATGTACTGCCACTAGACTATATGTTTTCTCAGGGCCAAGAATTTGTCTGTCTTGTCCATCTCTCTATAATTATATCAAACACTCTGCCTGGTCTGTGCTACATTCTTACCAACAATGTTTGAGTCTCCAATATATGCCAGACAGCGATATAGTGTCTCAGTAGCTAGTTAATGAATGATTGAATAAATTGAAAATCCAACACAGAACCCTTCGATGGCAGCCCTAAGAGTAAAGAGGCAAATCAGTAGTGTAAAACTATGCCATACCAAAGAAGGAATGATTAATTTCACTAACAAGTGCAGTTTATTCATTGGATGACACATTTCCTTGCTGTCTGGTCTTATTAGAGATCTATTGTATTGCTGAATAATGTTTTGTTTATGTCAGTAGGATATAGGAATTATAATAACTGGTCACCTATGCAATCTGACATTAACCACAGATTTTTTTCTAGTTTAAAATTAGAGCATTTGCATTAAGGGACTACAGTATAGGTATGTTAACAGAGATTTCCAGAGAAGCATCCCACCTCTCTTGCATCATATTTCTGTTTTTTAGTAGCCTGCACACCTAGCTCATTCTAAACAACCTAATAAAATAACCTGATAAAAACAACCTAATAAAATAACTAGAGAAAAACTAGAGGATAATTAGGTACAATACAGAGGTTCCTTAATACCTTCTTTTGGGATAAAATATAAGAAAGAAAAAAGAAAAGGAGGTGATGCTCAGATGTATATGGCAAATACTCATGATTTGTCTTTTGGATTATGGACAAGTAAAGCGTGATCATTGGAATTCACAGGTTTAAGGTTAAAATACACTTTAGCTATTCACATACTTGTCACTCCACACTTGTTACTAAAATAACTTTAGTAACACTAAAGTTATTTATTGGATGCACTAAAATAACTTTTTTGAGTGTCATTGGCTTTCCTTAGTAATAATTAGTTTCACTTATTGGATGTTTCCAATGCGCCAGAGGTAACACTCAGTGTAGTAATTGCATTATCAGTATTTAACTGTAGACTATGCTGCAATGGACATCACCATGCCCATTTTACAGATGAAGCAACAAAGGCCCAGATAACAGCCACCAGTAGAGGAAATGACGTTTGATCCCAAGTCATTCTCAAAACTAATGCAGGTCCTTTTATCACTATTCTGTACAGTCTCCAAAATTCACTTTGATGGAGGTAGTTGAAGTAAAATGAAAAAGAGTAAGAAGATAAATCCATGATTTACATTTCACTCAATGTAAAATTAACTCTGTCCCTATACCCTTCTTATTTACTTTTAGAATATAATTTTTTTAGCTCCTTTAATCTGCATTAGCACAGATTTAAACAATATTAAAGCTTCTAGATTTATCAAATACACTTTTTTGACAAACATGATAATATTTCATGTAGATAGAATTTTTATTTTATTTTTTAAATATTTATTTTTTAGTTACAGTTGACATGAGAAATAAATTACATCTCCTAAGGTTATTTATAAAATATTTAAAAAATTTGTATGCCTGAAACTAATTTAAAAAATTAAAAATTGTAAAATTTGCTTACATTAGCTCAAAAAGAAATATAATTTAAAGTTTATTAACTTAGAAAATTAGTAATTCTCATCCAAGGTAAATAAATTGGCAGAAAGCTTTTTTTTTTTTCCAAGTTGAACACAGCATACATTTTTTTTAAAAGTCTATTCTTAGAGATACGGGACTCAGAGTTAGAATGTTAAAAATCATCTTGCACAAATTTTCTCCTTATGTTAGAATCACATTTCTTATTTCCCTACACATTCTCATCATTGACAACAAGCAACCTTAATAAAAAGAATAGGTTCAGGAGCCAATTTTTTTTTTTTTCTTTTTAGTTAAAATCCTGGCTTCACAACCTACTAACTCTGTAACCGTGGGTAAATTACATGATATCTTTGTGTCTTGGATTTTTCATCTATCTAATGGTAATAACAGCATGTATCTCAGAGAATTTGGATTAAATAAGATAATATACGTAAAGAGCTTACAATAGTACTTACCGTAAAGTGAATGCTCATTGAAGGTTAGTTGTAATCTGTTGTTACACATAACAAGTCATCCCATGTAAGTAGATTGATATAATCACTTCTGATATTCTGTGCTCAATAGAAAAGGCTAACACTCAATAGTAGGTCTGAGATACAGCCTCCTAAATTATTTATGTACTTCCTCTTTTGTCCCCTTTCCTACACAGAGCCAATGGTCATCATTACAAAATTCAACCAGGTGAGGTTATTTCTCTACTTAAAAAATTCAAATATAATTTGTCAACAAATTATTATTTGAGTGAAATCCAAATGCCTTACCATTCTGTATCCATACAAGCCTGAACATACCCATTCTTGTCTGATTTCAAATGCCTTACCAGGTCCTACCACAGCCTGAACGATATGACCTCTGTCTAATTCTCCAAACTTGCCCCCTACTCCATTGTGAATGGCAATCCACTCACTCTGGCATTTCCTTTTCTCTGATAAGTGTCAAGCAAGGGACATCTGCTGCATATTAGTAGGAGTAGAAGTCTGAGCACTTCTATCCACTACATTTTGGTATCGTAACGATCAGGTGAAACACAACACAGTCAAATACTGGATGAAACAACTCTTTACTCACACAGAGAAGAAACAGAACAAGATCAGCTTTAGTAGTGGGCAATGGTCCCTCATGACCAGTAGGTCCTCCCTAGCAGGGTCATTGGCCTGCACAATCTCCCTTGTGTCACAGAACAAAGGACCATGTGCCCTTCCCACAGGAGACAGATCTAGTAGTGGGATTGTCCAGGTATCGTATCACACATATACTTAAGTAGAACAAAGATACACATTGAGTCTGAAACAGCAAAAGGTATTTCCACACAAGGCGACAAACCCAGCACAGGCTGTGAGGTCTCTTTCTCTTCTTAAGGAAATGTTCCCAGCCCAAGGCCCATTCTTAGGGGATCAAAGACTGCATACACGAGACTTTTCCCTACAATAGCCCTTTTTCACTTGCTGTTTCTTAAGCCTGAGAGTATTATCTATATCCACAATTTATAAGAATTGCTGGCATGTACTAGATAATCAGTGGATATAGATGGGATGAAAGGATTCCATTTCTAACCTCTATTCTTGGTGGTAAGGTCTACAGCATATAAACCTGTTGGCCTTTCTCTGGAAACGGTTCTTATAACCCCTTCATGTATTGGTTTTCCTAAGTGAGCTATATCTTTTATTCAATGGATCCAAGAAAGTAAAATGCTTTCTTATTTATCAAGTGAAAAGAGTAAGGCTCTGTAGAAAAGCAATCTTATATTTCTTCTTTATTCTCATCACATAAGATCTATTTGATGTTAGATAAAATCATTTAATGCCTCAATTTTTGACCTATTAATCTGCTAAATGAGTATAATAATATCTGCCACCTGAGTTGTTTATATATACACAGTAGATATCAATATGTTACTGCTATCGTTATAACTTATTATTCACAAATTTGTGAGGTAGTTCTTATTCCAATTCTACACAGGAGGAAACTGAGGCTCAAAGATATAAAGTAACTTCACCCAGGTCTCCTAGATGATAGATGACACATATAAATGTCCCTGTTATGTTTCCAAATTGAGTACTATGAAAGCAGGATATTTGTTTCCACTTATTTGGTTCATTTACTGTAACAACACCTACAAAATATTTGACTACCATGTTGCACCAGCTCTCATTTAGCAAACAGCATATTATTAAACTGCAATCTAATGTACGGATGCCCAAAAGGACTTCTGATCAGGACTTCTGGTAGGTGCCCTCAAGATCAGTTTAAAATGTGACAAACCTTATGCTTTATATAGATATTATTTAAATCCTAGTTCCCTTAAAGAAATTATTCTGGGGCACCTGAGTCAATGTTGAGGACTTTTTGAAAAGAAACGTTGAAAGGCTTCTGTTTCCAGGAAGATGGAGTAGATGTTTTTTCCACATTTCTACCACTACATGTATGTTATTAAAAAGCAACATGCATGATCCTTGTGATGACAGAAATATTCCGTATCTTGCCTGTATCAATGTTAATATGCTGGTTGTCATATTTTACTATAGTTTTGCAAGATGTTACCACTTGGGAAACTAGGTGAAAGATACATGAGAACTCTCTAAATTGTTTTTTACAAGGTCATGTAATTCTACAATTATCTCAAAATGAAAAGTTTAATTAAAAAATTGGTTTATGTATACAATAATATAGTATTAGTATAGACAATGAATTAAACTGCTTAATATGCAGATAGCTGAAATAAATTAATGAGAAAACTATCAGCACCCCATTATGAAATTGGAGCATAGATGTCTGGGCAATGGAGCTGACTACACTATTAACTTTCTGTCACAGGACAGAGTACTCAATCTCTACAAGCCTTGGACCCCTGTATCAAATGTAAACCATAATGTTTGCTTTATGGAGTCAATGTGAGGACAAAAGAGACAACACATCCTCTAAAACACACTGTCTGGTTTCCTCAGTTAATAATGGTTGTACTTACTCTTCTCAAAAGAAGGTTATACGTGCACACACACACACACACACACACACACAAGGTATATTTTACTGATACAACTTGCAAATTTTCAAGGATTCTGATCACAACATTAAGCAAAATAACAAAAAACTTCATAAATGCACAGCAAATAAGAGAATTGTGGGATTCTATATGTTGGCCATTTTATGACAGTATTTTAAATGATTTTAGAATGCAGAAAAACATTTGATGATATGAAAAATACTCACCATATAGTGACTAAAAAGTTTATGAAATAATATGTGCAGTATTATTGTAGACATGGATATGGATACCAAGACTGAAATAAAGTGCAAACAAACAAATAAGAAATACGTCCTAATTTTGATAGCACAATAGTACATTAGGCTCTTCAAAACTGTGGAAAGAATAACTATCATTTTGTGTTTGAAGGAATAAAAATATAAATTCTAGTGAATAGCAGCTATATGGAAATAATAAATGGCACCACTGCTGTGCTATATTAGACAAAGAAGAAAACAGGAATGTTAAGAGGATTACATAGAAAATCATGTTTGAATTGTGAAGTGGAACTATGTGGGAAATAATGCCAATGGGAACATATTCTGTGCATTAGCTGGCATTTTTATGGTATATTAAGCAAGGTGATATTATATTACCTCATTGCCTGAAAATCTCTGGGTACTCTATTCACTCACTGTGAATTATAAATACTGTTTTTACTTCTAAGTATTTATTTTCTTCCCTGGAAGGTTTTTTTTTTTTTCTTGTTTGGTTGTTTAGTTGGTTGGTTGCTTGCTCACTTTTTAGTACAATTGTGTAAAGGGTTAGTTTTCCAGAGTGGTACTGAACTTGGCCAAGAACAGTAGCAAAAGAGAGCAGCTCTGTCAGAGAAAAGAACATAATAATTTCACTCCAGTTCACTGATGCTTGTGGAGATCATTTGTATAATTATGGGTATTGGTTGAAGAAGGATTCTTATTCCTTTCCTTTTTGTTCATAGAAAAAGAGCTTTGTTCCTTATTGGTTGGGAAAATAATGTAGAGAATTGTGTATTTCATCCTCAAGTCAGTTTAAGCTGTAAAAAAAAAAAAAAATCGAGTAGTCAAGTAAATCAAGTGAGAAAAAAATCCCCATAAAATAATTTTGAAGACCAAGAAATATTAACCATTAACTGGCAGAAAAATATGTTAATTACCAGAAACATTAATCAGCATAACTAACATTACTAGCAGAAAAATATGTATCTCTGAATGTAACATAGCCACTATAATATCATTTTATTGAAATCCTTCACAATAGAATATTCAATGGATATAAAGTTGTCAAATGTTTTTAGAGGAAAAGAACATTCATTTACTAAAATATCTATTATATACAAATCCTCCCTTCACAATTCAATGGATTATAAAACATTTTGTTTTCTTCAGTTACATATATGTATGTGAAGAAATATTTTGCAAACTAGTGATAAGATGAGAACTAGTTATACCCTTTATAATGAAGACTCACAATTTTGTCCATCCTTTGAAGAAATTGGTAAGACATATAATAGAACCATATATTTTTAATCCACATTGTAGAAATCCCTAAACATTACTTAAATCAGTTTGTACCAATCAAAATTATTTTCCTAGACAGGGAAATAGAGAAAAAAAAGAGAAGATAGAGTGAGAAATGGTCTTAATCAGTGCTTACCAAGAGGGAAGAAGTAAAAGTTTGTGAACCAGCAACTTCCTCCTACCCTCTCCCATCTGCTCAGCAACTTCCAGAAGTATCTCAGTAATCTCTGAATTCATACCTCTGGGAATGGGTAAAAATGTTATTTCCATAAGTTTTGATATATAATATAATCATTTGGATTAAACAGAAAGTATCTTAAACAATTGAAATAGTTTTCTCCCCCCAATAAAGTGTGCATGCTTTTACATACGGAAAATAAAAGTGAATTCATTTTCAATTCATTACATATTAAGTATCAGTAATTTTAAGTCAGTATTTTATTTGCTTAGTATTGTTGAGCCTCCATGGACAATTTCAAATATGTATCAGTATTTATCACTGTTGAGCACAGTGGCATATAATTTTTTTCTGTGCTAGCTTGACTTTCTCTTTTTTGCATCAACTGCACAAGACAAACTTCTTTTGATCCTCTGAAAGTTGCTTGTTTCCAAGAAACAAAGAACATAGCTTACACTACAACCTATCAATAGAAATGAAACAAAATGATTTCTTTTGTGTTCATCTGTATATGAAAGTAAAGAACAAATGAAACTAAAATGCTTTGGGCAGACCAATTATCTCTTTTGTCTCAAGCATGCCCAAAGTGCCTTCAAAAACACAGAGTTTACATTGTTTGAGTCAATAAATTATTCAGTACAAGTGCCTTGCTCTGCTCTTCACACAATATAATTAACAAACTAAACAGAGTATGTAGTGGATCCAGGTGTAGAAATGATGTTTAATTAAAAATGGGACTAGTTCCAATAATTTGGTTTGTTTTGAGTTGTAATTTTGAGCCTTTGCAGTGTTGAACACTAATCTCGAGTTCCAGAGTGGAATTATTTTAGGAGGGGTTAATTTTGCTTCTCTGAAGGTGAATCACTTTAATGTTGTTCCCAATGAATGGTCTGTATTTTCTTTTAAAAAAAATATATGTGGACATGCACACACACACATACACACACAAGCACATGTGTGTTTCCCATACATATGTGTGTGTGTGTAGCATGATTTCCTGTCACACTTCCATTTTATTTGGATATATGTAATATTTCTGTAGGTCATGCCTTCATTAAATAATTTATTACTACATGTTAAACACCGGGCTAGATGTGGGAGACATAGTGGTAAGGAGGATATGTGTGGTATCTTTCCTCATGAAGCTTATATTGAAGTAAGGGTGGCTGAAATGACATAAATAAAAGTATAATTAAATACAAAACCAATTTGTGATAATTAATAATTGGAGGCAGTCACTTTAAATAGAGTAGTTAGAGAAAACATCTTTGGGGGGCGTTAAGCTGATCCTGGGTGTTGACTATAAATGACTTAGTCATGCAAAAATGGGGGTGGGAGGTTTTACTGGGACAAGGGTGAGTGTTTTGAACCGGGAGAAGGTTTGGCATGGTCTATTAGTTTCCAAAGAACATTGTGGGTAGAGGATAGTGAATATAAAGAGAATTGTCCTGTTTTAAGTTGATGATGTAGATATTAGTTAAATCGCCAGAAACATTATAGATCATGGTTAAAAATTTGGATTTTATTGTAAGGGCAATAAGAGGCATGACATTTTGTTTTTAACTGTGGAGGGGCATGCATTAAGTTAAGGCTATGCATGGAAAATGTACTAGTGATCGTTTAGGAGAAGTTTGGCAGTGACTTGAACAGAGATAGTGATTATAAAAATGAAGAGAACTGAATACATTTGAGCTGTGTTACCATGGAAATAATTTCAACTAAACTTGACCCTATTTGAAAATAGAATATCCAACATATAGCTATTACTCTACAGTAGAGTTTCTCAACAGCAGCAGTATTGACATTTTGTGTCTGACACTTCATTGGTATTGGGGGTTTGTCCTGTGCTTTGTAGTATTCTTGGTCTTTACGCACTAGATGCTAGCAACACACACACACACACACACACACACACACACACACACACACACACACACACACACCCGTCTTGCCAAATATCCTTTTTGGGGCAATATCTCCCTCAGTTGAGACTCTCGTCTCCACAGTGATAGGTTTAGTGTCTGACTTATTTAGTGTCTGGAAACAGAAGAAAAATAAATGTTAAGTTTCACTCCATGGAAGAAACAGAGAAAGTTTTAGAACCACAGAGAGCACCAATGATACCACAGGCTGAGAAACAAAGTAAGGATATTCTTCTGCTTCCGTGACATCTGTTATGACATGAGTACCATACATTTCTGGTGTTGAAACCCCTATCTATCTCTATCTCTATCTTTATCTCTATCTCTCTATCTCTCTCTCTCTATCTCTCTATATCTCTATCTCTATCTCTATCTCTATCTCTATCTCTATCTCTATCTCTATCTCTATCTCTATCTCTATACGGCAGTGTTTTCCATTAAGGTTGAAGTGTCAGTTGGATTGAGGTATTGTTCCCAAACTATGTTGCACCTCAGAATTTCAGTTCTTGGCAGTTTCTTTCATTCTTTCATTTATTCAACAAATATTTATCAAGTGCTCACTCTATATGAAGCATGATTTAGACATTGAGGAAAGAGTAGAAATCAGAGAAAAAAAATCTCCTCTAGAAACTATCCCTAGTGGGGAAAGCTTAATAGAATTATAAATTTTCAGGCCCCAGCCAGAAATTCTCTTTTTATCAGACTAGGGTGGAGCACAGAAATTTGAATTTTTATAAAGCATCTAAGCCTTAAATGTTGGTTTTTTTATTATACTTTGAGAAAAATTGAATTTCAGTCTAAATAGAAATCTTTCTGAGGTGTCAGAAGAGATTCATAAATCATTTATTCTCAAATAAATATTTATACATGCACATGCATATTCATTTATATGTATATATGCATATGCTTATACATTTATATATACATACATACAAATATCTGTACATCTATATGTATACATATACATATGCATAGATGTTTATATATGTCTATCTAAAATGCCTATGGTAAGCCAAACAATTTGCTAGGTACTTTGGTTGATGTAAGGGTTTATAAGATACTATACCTATTCCTCAAAATCTAATCATTTAGTTCATAGAAACATGTAAGCATTTGTATGTGTATGCACATCTACACATACCACTATATAAAATAATTTTGTTTCTGTCGATAATCTTTAGTTAAAATTTGGGAAAGATTTTCACCAAATATAGATAGAGTACATGCTTAAGACAGTCTGAATTATTATATAATAGACATAATATATGAAATTCAATTTGCAGAGTCTCAGGCAGCTATCTTTTAGAATAGTTTCAGAAACTACAACAAAGAATAGCTCCTAAGACTGACACACATAGTCCTTTGGAGAGAGAAAAGCAAAAAGAAAAACACGGAGTATGTTGAAATAAGAATCCCATATCAATAATCTCATAAATAGGTGTTTCTAATTTTAGGTGTTTCAGTTTTAAGTTGTTTCTTTCAGACAAAATTCTAAGGGTTATGGCGGTGGTTCTCAAACATACAAGCTAAGAAAGAATTTAGAGGCTCAGATGTGTGGAAGTGGCTTGACCTCAGTAATTTTAACAGTTCTCCAGTGATGCTCATACTCACCAATGTGTGAGCACATCTGAACTGCAGGCAGAGAAGCAGCTGAAATTATTTGTTTAACTATGGTTAGTGATACTCCCAAGTCACATAAGATGCTATTGAAAAATAGAGTACTAGTGTACTGTAGATATTTATTAAAAGTCCTGTGTAATTAGAAGATCTTGTCAATTTTTGTCTATTTGATAGATATTAAATAGTATCTCAATGTATTTTTAATTTTCATTTCTTCCATTATAAGTGGATTTGAGCATCTTTTGATATGTTTAAAGGTCAGTTGTATGTCTTTCTGTGTGATTGTATGTTTATGTATTTTTTGCACTTTTCCAACTTTTACGAGTTTTGTAGATGGTAGAAATATCAGCCTCTTATTTCACTTTAAGTAGAAAAGACTGCAAAGACTATTCTCAGTTGCAGAACCTCCATAAGAAAAGATAAAAGGGATGTAGAATAGCAAATACTCTGATGTTGGACTATAGCGGTGATTCCCAAATGTGGGATTTGCCTTGGGAAGTATGAGTGATGGTTTAGATAATATGTGGATAAAATGCTAAATTAATTTGAACTCTCTAAGTTATCCTTATCATTTTCTCAAAAAGTCTATATGGTAGTATTTAGTAATCTCATCTTTTTTGAAAGAAGTAAAGGCCTTATGCTCAGAGACATATATGCAGGAAATAATATCTATAATTCAATAACATTATTTTATAGTATTTATTTTACTGTTACCTTCTGCTTATGGTAAGATTTTCTACTTATAGAAAAGAAATACAATATCATCAAAAACCCACTTATTCCAAGAAAAATGGTATCAAGTCAAAGAGAGAAAAACTAATAATATAGATGATACCTGGATATGGTCAAATTATGTACATGTAGGTGGTTCAGAAATAAATTTTAGGGTTCAGAAATAAAATTTAGGCTTAGATTTACTTTTTATAAGTATGCAGTGAGTAACGATGAGCATTTGTAAATTTTTATTTTGTTTTTCTGGTTAAGTAGTGTTACTTGAGATACTCTGGCTCAGATGAATGGGGGTACATCAAAATGAGGTGTTCTTTTAGCTCTTGGGTCAGGTTTATCTCAACATGCTTAGCATTTCAAGAAGAGGGATGAGAAAGAGGTTGAAATAGAGGAGGAGAGGGAGAAGAGAAAGAAATCTTTTCTTTTTTTTATAGGTAGATTTGGCATATGCCTTACAGATGAATAAGATAGCAAACATTTATGATAAAAGTGGATGATAATTCAAGTCTCTCATTCTTAGTAACTGGTTGCAAGTTTTCACCTCAGTAGGCCTTTACATAATCCCTGTAAGGGGTCCATAACTTCCTTCAGTTTTGAACAGCACTTCTTGAAAAGTGTTACTTACTAAACATTCTATATTAATTCTCCCAATTTATCCTCATTAAAAGTAACTTTTTAAACAATTTTTACAACTGAGATCACATAAAGAATACTAAGGAAAACATACCCAGAAATGTTATAGAATTTTGCATGAGTTGCTTGAATTTTTTAAATAACATTTTTGATATAAAGGTAAATTTCTTTTAACAACTCCCCTGTTCCTTTTCTAACACTCTCCTCAAAGGCAAAAATTTTCATAAATTT
Source organism: Rhinolophus sinicus (assembly GCF_036562045.2). Lineage (NCBI taxonomy): Eukaryota > Metazoa > Chordata > Mammalia > Chiroptera > Rhinolophidae > Rhinolophus > Rhinolophus sinicus. The sequence goes on along the minus strand of NC_133759.1, from coordinate 46,251,117 downwards.
TAAAACTTTAAAATGTGTTCCGATACTTTTAAAACATCCACTTTGTAATACATATAAAACATTTATGCAGCTGTAAATAGTGTATGTTTCATGGATTTCATATATAAATTACATCAAACCATATGCTCTAGTTTGTGTCTTGAATTTATCATTCAATATTGTTTTGAGATATAACCATAATGAGGATATATAAGAATACCTGTACATAATATACGTAAGATTACGACATACTCTATGCTATATAGAAATATATAAGAATATATATGTATGTGTACGTGTGTGTGTGTGTTTAGTCATTTAGTTAGTTAATGCCTTGCTTTTAACTGCTGAGTAATATTCCATTTCACAAATTAACTACATTTAATTTTTCATTCCTCTTTTGGTAGATAGTCAACTCCTTGATTTATTCCTGTTTTGTAGTTAAGGAAGCTAAGGCTCTGTAAGGTGGTGAAGCTAGGACTTAATTCCAAATCTGTCTGACTCCTAAGTATCAGGAAGTTTGCCTTACAACTACACCACACTCCCTTTATTTCCTGTGTCATCTTAAGTCATACATTCAAAGAGACAATAATGTAGATACATGCTAGGAATTTTAAAGTGAACTATGTCTATCCAGAGTATATTATATCTCTCGTACTTTGAAAGTCAGAGAGTAAATGAGGATGAGAGGACATAAAACCTATTTTATAAGACAAAGTCATATGTGGAAGGTTTTATAAGTGGCCAAGAATGTTTAACATTCTGTCAAAAATATATTTTGTTACATATTTTAAAGAAGTAACATTGTTTCCAAACTATTAAGTACTAGATACCATGCTAAGTACATTGTAAACACTGCTAAATATCACAACAACCCCAAATGAGAAATACAGATGCTTGCCATTTTATACATGAGAAACTAAAGCTGAGGTCTAAATCATTTTCTCAGAACCACACACTGAGTAAGTGGAACTAGGGTTCTTATACAGTACTGTCCTAAACTCTTGTTGTTAACCTCATACCATGCTCAGAAATAAGGGATCAGAATTTGAGTTGCTAAATCAGACTTCTGGCACTCTTGCTTCTTTCACAGCCTCATGACAAATAATATTAGATGGGTAGTATCAATGCAGAAAAGGCTGTTTTGTTTAGATGAAATCATTCATCTCTCCTAAAATACTTTAATCACATCTTTTTTTGTCTCATGTTTTTGCTAACAAAAGAATTAAAGTTCTTACTTTAAAAATCCAAACATCATCATCATAGTGCACTAGATTTTTGTGTCGGTCAAATCTCATGGACTTGTATTTCATCCTTAACCTGCAAATCATGATGCAGAACTAACATTTATTAGATTTAACCTCAAAATAAAGAGAGAAAAAAAACCACAAAAAAACAGTGCCAAGCACAAAGTAACTATTTAATGAATGGTTTTGAAATGGATTTAACTGGAATAAAGTTATTACATTTTCATTTATGGCGTTAAGGAACAGTTCTACATAAACACCTGAAAAATCCCAAACTACAGGCTTCAATAAAATATCCAACCAATAAAAGTCAATTATTGGACTGAAATAGTCAGTGTTTTGTGTTTAGCCCTTCATTTTATTGTGACTTTAGCACCTAAGTTAAGAGGTGACTGATGATCTTCCATTAGCAATGGGTGATGTGTAGATCTGTTGAAGTCCCTTGGGGATACTAGGAAAGTCTCTGAGGGCTGCTGTCTAATGACCTGGAAAATTAGAAAGGGATGGATATGCTGGCATCTTGAGACTAAAAGAGCTGCAGGCCAGAAAAGCAGAGAAGCTGAAGCTCTGATGGATCAATTAAGAAGACCTGAGCTGGCATCCTGGAGTCATTTCCTAGACCTTCAAATAAGACACACAATTTAAATAAATAAATAAATAAGTAAATAAAATAAAATAAAAACTAAAAGATCTTTTCTGGCTTTTTTATTCTATAATATTACATTCAATTTTATCTCTGAAACTTCAAAATAGCAATAAAGACTTAAAATAGAGGTGTTAGAATGAAGGGAATCAGAGATTAGAAACTGTCACCAGAAAATCTCACTCTGTCTAGCAAATCCCACTAGTCCATGAGTCACAAATCAAGCTATGTGCTGATCACACAATTTAGCTTGTCCCTATTTGGAAAAATGTATCTGGTTCTTCTCTAGAAATTCATGTACTTATTTATTAGTCATTAATTGGGACTTGCCTATCCTTAACACTGTGCTAGATTCTGTGGTGGCCAGGGGTGATGGCTTGATACAATAAAACATAATGCATAGCTGGGACAATAAAGAATGAAAGTTAGGAAATACTTTGCTTTGCAGGTGCTCAAAATGCAGAGTCAAATTCTCAAATTCAACTAAGAGGAAACTGATGGAACTACTTTGGCTTCACTCCATCCAGAGCAACGCTGAGCAGTATAGCGATAACCAGGAACAAGGATGAAGACTAGTGGCTACCAGTATCAGCTATGCTGCAGGAGTGACCACAGTTCCTAGTGGCCTGCTCTGAAGATAACCCTACACAGCTTTTGACACTGAAGAAACTAATAGCCAGCACAGCCACCAAGGACACACTGCAGATTTTACTGGGTTTTGCCCCACAGTTATTTGCATTTGAAGATGCCAGATACCTTAGCCTCCTCTCACTCCCTCCTCATCCTTGCCCCTACCAGAGCCCAAGATCTTCATAAGAAGCCAGCTCAGAACTCTTGAAAGTGCAAGACATCAACTTAGACTTCCCCAGTTGACCCCCATTGCTATGCACACACTCAGCGCGAGTTCTCCAGCTGTGCACTTGCTTACTGGATTCTCATCACCATCCTCTAAAACCACATGACAGTCAAGGCCCCCACCGCTGTTTGAAGGCCCAGATTCAGCTGTATCTCCAGCCTCTGGCCTGCGTCACAGGGCTCACTGGCAGATAAATTCCCCTAGTTATACACAGGCACACCCCCAGGCCAAATCTTATCATTGGCCTTCAGTGCTGTACACACACTGGTGAGGTGATCCTATAGCCACGGGAGTGCATACTGACAGTCAGGGTCCCAACAGCTGCTAATGGGACTAGATATGGACCTGTCTCCTGACAGTGGTCTGCACCACAGGACTTACCTGCAGCTAGCCTCTCCAGCTGTGCACCAGAACACCCTTGGCCTGACCCCTCTCACCAGAAAAATTTCCATGCATCCGTGGAGACCCTGTAGTCACAGGAGTGCAACCAATAGCCAGGGACCCTGCGAGAGATGACTGCAGCAAATGCGCAGACACCTACACAAGGCTACAGGAATCATAAAAAATCAAGAAAACATGATACCACAAAAGGAACATAGTAAACTTCCCATAAAAAATATAAGAACAAAATGAAGAGTTGAACAATGAGATAGAAAATATAAAAAGAACCAAGCAGAAATTTTGGAGCTGAAGAATACAATTACTAACTGAAAAATTTCAATAAAGAGTTACAATAACTGACTGGACCAAGCAAAAGAAAGAATCAATAACTTCTATGGCAGATCATTTGAAATTATTCAGTCAGAGGAGCAAAAAGAAAATAAATAAATAAATAAAAAAAGAATGAAGAAAGCCTATGAGACTTATGGACCATTATGAAGAGAAATGAGCTATACATTATTAGAGTCTTAGAAAGAGAAGAGAAGAGAAGGAGAAAGAGGAAGCAAGCTTATTTAAAGAAATAATGACTGAGAAATTCCCAAACCTGGGCAGAGATTTGGACATTCACATTCATGAAGGTGATGGGTCGTGTCAAAATTTTTACCCAAAATGGTCTTCTCCAAGATAAATAATTATAAGACTGTCTAAAATTTTAAAAGAGAGAATTTTAAAAGCAGCAATAGAAAAAAAAAAGATTCATACAATAGAAATTGTAAGGGGAAGGTGAGAGGTTTTGGGAACGTACAGAGAGATAGTGGATGGGGGGAGGGGGGTTCACACAGTGTGAGGGATATAAATGATAAATGTCTAAGTTTTGCTTTGTCTTGTGCACCTGAAACTAATTAAATAAAAAAATAAAAAAATAAAAAATTATGAAAAACAGAAAAAAAAAAAAAAAAAAAAAAAGCAATAGAAATTGGCATGACTATTAGCAAATTTCTCAGCAAAAACCTTGCAAGTTAGGAGACAGTGAGATGATATATTCAAAGTAATGAAATTAAAAAACAAACAAACAAACAAACAAAAAAACCCAACTACCAACTGAAAATATTTTATCAAGTAAAGTTGTCCTCAGAAATGAAGGTGATATAAACTTCCAATTAAACAAAAGCTGAGGAAGTTTATCAGCACTAGACATGCCTTACAAGAAAGTCTGAAAGGTTTTCTTCAAACTTAAACAAAAGGACACTTATTAGAAACACGAAAACATGTGAAAATATACAACACTCTGGTAAACGTTAAGTAGACAGTCATAATTAGAATACCCTAATAATGTAATATGATTGTGTGTTAACTTCTTAAGTCTAGTACAGATGTTGAAGGACAAAAGTATTTAAATATATATAGCTAAAATTATTAATGGATACAAAATACAAAAAGATAAAATTATGACATCAAAAACATAAAATGTTTTGGGGGGGGATAAAAGTGTACAGTTTTGTATGCAACCAAAGTAAGTTGTTATCAGCTTAAAATAGACTTATATCCATAAGCTATTTCAAGTAAGTCTTAGGATAACCACAAAAGTCTTTGTTAGGGTAACCACAAAACAAAAATTCTTTGTTAGGGTAACCACAAAACAAAAACATATAGTAGATACACACAAGATAATAGAAGAGAATCAAAATATACTACTATGGAAAATCACCCATTCATAACGGAAGGCAGTAAGAGAGGGAAAAAGAAACAAATGACATACAAAACAGCCAGACACAATTAACTATATGGCAATAGTCAGTTTTTACCTATTGATGATTACTTACAAGGTAGGTAGATTAAATTCTACAGTCCTTATGGGATGTAGCAAAAGCAGTGCTGAGGGTAGTTTTTAATGACAAATGTGTACATTTACAAAAAAAAAGAACTGTCTCAGGTAAACAACCTAACTTTACACCTATGGAACTAGAACAAACTAAGCCGAAAGCAGAAAAGAAGGATACCAAAGATTAGACCAGAAATAATTCAAATAGAGAAGAGCAAAACAATATTTTTTAAAAAATTAACAAACCTAATAATTGTTTTTTCGAAAATGTAAACAAAAATTAAAAACTTTTAATTAGACTTACCAAGAAAAAAAGAGGAAGACACAAATATAAAATTAAAATGAAAGAGGAGACATTACAACTGATATCACAGAAATACAAAGGATTATGAGTGTTATGAACAACTATATGGCAACAAATTGAAAAACCTAGAAGAAATGGAAAAATTCCTAGAAACATGCAACCTACCAAGTCTGAATTGGAAAAAATAGACAATCTCAGCAGACAAATAACAAATAAAGGTATTGATTCAGCAATCAAAAACCTCCTCACAAAGAAAAGTCCAGGACCAGGTAACTTTATGGTTGACTTCTACCACATCCAAAGAACTGAACTCAGTCCTTCTTAAACTCTTCCAAAAAAAAAAAAAAGAAAAGAAAAGAAAAGAAAAAAAAAAAAATTAGAGAACACTCTCCAGCTCATTTTATGAGGCCAGAACTACCCTGATTCCAAGCCAAATATGGATACTAAAGAAAAAGAAAACTATAGACCAGTGTCCCTGATGACTATAGATGCAAAAATTCTCAACAAAATACCAGCAAATCAAATGAAAAAGCATGTTAAAAAGATCACATACCATGATTAAATGGGATTCATCCCTGAAATTCAAAGATGGTTCAACATATGCAATCAATAAATGTGATATACCACATTAATAGAATGAAAAAAAAAAAATGATAACAAAAATCATGTCATCATCCCAGTAAATGCAGAATAAGCATTTGACAAAATACAGCATCTTTTCCTGATAAAAACTCTTAACAAATTGAGTGTAGAAAGAATATGTCTCAACATTATAATGGCCATATATAACTAACCCACAGATAAATACTCAAGGGTGAAAGTTTGAAAGCTTTTTCTCTAAGATCATGAACAAAACAAGGGTGCCTTTTATCACTTCTACTATTTAGCATAGTTCTGGAAGTCCTAGCTATGTCAAATGGGCAAGAAAAAGAAGTTAAGGTATCCAACATATCAGAAAAGAAAAAGTAAAATTGTCTCTGTTTGCTGATGATATGATCTTGTACATAGAAAATACTCCAACAATACAATACAAAGAACTCCATCAAATATAAAAGACTCCACCACAAAATTGTTGAAACTAATGAATGAATCCAGTGAAGTTGCAGGATATTAAGTTAACATGCAGAAATCAGTTGCTTTTCTATAAACTAAAAATGAACTATTTGAAAAAGAAAGAAACAACCCCTTTTAAAATAGTATTAAAACAGTAAAATACTTAAGAATAAATTTAACCAAGGAGGTAAAAATATATACACTATATACATATACTTATATACACTATATATATACAAATATATATACTTATATACACTATAAGACATTGATGAAATAAATTGAAGGAAAAAAACACAGAAATAAATGGAAAGATCCTATGTTTATGGATTGGAATAGTTAATATTGTTAAAATGTTCATACTACCCAAAATAATCTATAGATTCAAGTGAATCTCCCTTTCAAAATTCCCATAGCATTTTTTCATATAAATAGTAAAAAACACACACACACACACAAAAACAATTCTAAAATTCAGACAGAACCACAAAATACCCTGAATACCCAAGGCAATTCTGAGAGAGGGAACAAAGCTATAGGCGTCACTCTTCCTGATTTCAAATTATGTTATAAAGGTAGAACAATCAAAACAGTATGGTACTGGTATAAATTAGACATATAGATCAAAGGAAGAATGAAGAACCCAGAAAATACCCTCACATACGTGGTCAACTAATACTTGAAAAGAGCCATGGACACTAATTGGAGGAAAGGATATTCTTTCCAATAAATGGTGCTGGGAAATCTGGGTAGTACATGAAGAAGAATGAAATTGGACCCCTATCTTACACCACTCTCAAAAATTAACTCAAAATACATTGAAGATTTTAAATGTAAAACTTGACACTGTAAAATTCCTAGAAGAAAACAGGCGAAAATCTCCTTGACATTGATTCTTGGCAATGATTTTTTAAATATGACATCAAATAACACAAGCAACAAAAACAAAAATTAACATATAACGTCAAACTAAAACCCTCTGCATAGCAAAAGAAAAACAAAATGAAAAGGCAAGTTACAAAATAGGAGAAAACATTTGCAAGCTATAGATTTGATAAGAGGTTAATACTCCAAAAATATGAGGAACTCATACAACTCAATAGCAAAATATAAGCAATTTTAAAAATGGGTAGAAGAATTGAATAGACATTTTCCAAAGAAGACATCCAAATAGACAATAGGTACATGAAAAGATGCTCAACATCACTAATCATCAGGGAAGTGAAAATAAAAACCACAATGAGACATCACCTCATGCCTGTTAGCAAGCATTTTATCAAAAAGACAAGAGGTAACAAATACAAGTGAGGAATTGGAGAAAAAGGAACACTCCAACCACTGTTGGAAGAAGGTAAATTGGTAAAGTCACTATGAAAAGCAATGCAAAGTTTCCTCAAAAAATTAAAAATAAGACAACCGTATAATCCAGCAATCCCACTTCTGGTAATCTGGTAATAGGAAATGAAATCAGGATCTCAAAGAGATAGTTACACCCCCATGTTCACTGCAGCATTATTCACAATAGCCAAACCATGGGAACAACCTAAGTGTCCATCTATAGATGAATGGATAAAGAAGATGTGACATATATGTGTGTGTGTGTGTGTGTGTGTGTGTGTGTGCATGTGCATATATATATGCAACATATATATGCAAATCAATAAATGCAACATAGTAAATATTATTCAGTGATATAGTAAATATAGTAATATTATTCGGCCATAAGAAAGAAGAAAACCCTGCCATTTGGAAAATTATGCTAAGTGAATTAATTCGGAGGAAGACAAATGCTGTATGATATCACCTATATGGAATCCAAAAACATCAAACTGATAAAAATGGAGAGTAGAATGGTGGTTGCCAGGGGCTGAGGACTAGGGAAAATGGGGAGATGTTCATGAAAAGGTACAAACTTTCAGCTGTAAGTGAAATAAGTTCTGGGAATCTAAGGTACCGCATGGTGACTACAAGTAGCAACACTGTATTGTAAACTTGAAAGTTGCTGTGAGAGTAGAGCTTCATTGTTCTCACCATGGCAACAACAAAATGGTAACTGTGAGGTGAAGGATGTGGTAACCAGCCTTATTGTGGTAAACATTTTGCAATTTACATGTATCAAATCATCATATAGTACACCTTAAGCTTACACAGTACTAAAGGTCACTTGTATCACAATAAATTAGGGAAAAAACAGTTTGTTACAGGTACTCGAGATGTATAGTCACATTGTGAAGTTCAGCCAAAAATGTTATCCTTAATAAAATGACAGCATACCCAGTCAAACTGCCAAATGTTTGCTACAAAGTCTAAGTGGTCATTTGTTTTGGGAGAGAGCTCACATGAAGATTTTGTAGAGTAACTGAGTTGTCACAAAGGGTAGGGAAAGGGTGGTCACCACCAAGGTCAAGATGAGACCCACCCTCTGGCTTTAGAGTTTACTAAGTGTCTGAAAAAGGCTTCATTCCTGTAAATATGCCATGCTTCTCTTGGTAGCTGATAGTTACATGGTAACAGCTGCCTTCCTCTCAAGATCACAGTTGCTCTGTCCAATTTCTGGAAACCTCTGCTTGCAAATTCCCACAGCTGAAGCCACTTAACCTCTGTATCCTTGCCCACGTTGGACCAATCCCTGTTCTACTGTCCAACTGCCAGTACTCTGATGTCTCAGTGTAAGGTCATGTTTATTCTATATTCCTTTCCTGGGGTTTCCTTTTCCTTGAACCTATATGTTAGTAACTGGACTTTTAAAAATTTCATCTAGAGTATTCCTGATAATTATATTGCAGTACTAGGTCTCTCCTTTGTTTCTTTGAGCTAGAAATGTTCCAAGAAGAATCAAGCTCCATCCTGACTCTAAAATGCAGGATTCGATATTGAACCTCAACCAGCCTCGTCAAACATTCTTAACACCCATCAGCAGCCTTCTTAGACCTCAGGTAGTCTCCCTTGATGTATACTCTATTCCTACATGCCAGGTACAGTTCTAAGGTTAGCACAAACTATGTGGTTTCATCCATACAATAGCCCTATGAAATATGTACTCTTATTATCAACATCTCAATGTTTTTGTTTGTTTGTTTGTTTTTTAACCTGGAGGTATTGAGGCATGTAGAGGTTAGGTAACCTGCAAAATAACTTAGCTAGCAATGCTGGTAAGTGGCAGAGCCGGTAGTCCAAGCAGTTTGGTTTAACAGACCAGGATCCTGCCACTCTACTGCCTCACTCCTGTTTTCGCTGAGCGGAAGCTACTGAAACTTCCTCTGGTGTCTTTGTTGCAGAGGACCCCACAGTGGCAGCCTGGTTTCCAGTCCTCAGGAGGCACTGCATGTGTATTTTGCTTCCTTCTGCCCTCTCTTTCTGCTCCTTTTCTGATTTCCTACCTGTCTTAATACAAGGTTGGGTTTTTTAAAAATTTGTTTTTGCTGTGGCTCCATATGATCTCCCCCAGGTCTCCTCCCATATGTTCTGTGGCTTGGTTTAAGAGCCATACTCTTTTTTCCACCTATCACAGCACCAAATGGACCAAATTATACTTTATGTAAAACATGAATTGCTTAAACTCTCTTTTCTGAACCTTTTCACTTGATCATGTATCTTGAAATCACATGTATCTACCGACCATATTATTTGTAGCAGCCACTGATGACCTAATATATATTATATAAAGTCATATATGTTGTGAGGAGCTTCAACGCTTGTGGAGAACATATATAGGCAGAGCAAACAAAAAGAATAAAACACTACATGTGCAATGCCAATTAATTTATTTTTAACTTTTAAAATTATGCCATTGAGAGTGTTAAGGCATTTAAGAAGTCAGAAATTGGTCAAATTAAAATTGATTAATGTCATCAGGGAAAATTTCAGTAAGGATGTGGTATATTTGGTATTATTGGTTTTTAAACATCCAATGGTCTAATTTCTGGATTTAGACCTCCATGCCGGTAGCAGCCACAATTCCCATTCTCTCCTGCCAAACACTTGGCATTTGTCAGTTGTAGCATGCTTTATATCGATCGAATCATTCCAGAATGTGTTCAGACCTTGGGATGCCTCCTAGACAATAGTTTATTATCTCAAGTTGCCCCAATGAAAATATATCACTATTTATTTTCACTTTATGTGGAAGCTAAGTGACCTTTTACAATTTACAATTTATATTTAGAAGGCATGTTTCTTGGGAGGAAAAGTAAAGTTGGGTGATTTTTTTCTTTTCATTGAAATGATTTTTAATAGCACTTTCACTGTCTAAAATTATTATTGATTACTTTACATTGTTACTGATGAGTCTATACTCATTTTTCAGCTATTTCTGTTTGCTAGGATGTAAGCTTAAAGAACATCTAGGTTATTTCTAACTATCCTCAGAACTTGAAAAATGGATAAGAGACACAATAAGTATTTATTGAATTAAAAAAAAACCACACACACACTGAAAAACCTAAATTAGCGAGCCTGTTTGATTTTTTTTTTAAGTGGGGATTTCTTTCTTTGTGTTTAATATACTTTAGAATAACTGACATTGGAAATGTTTATTCTAAGAACTGCAAAAATATTTCCCATCTTTTCTAAGATATAGAGAGTGTTGCCTAAAACTGTCTTTCTCAGTTTAATACTAAGCACGCCCCCCATAAAAAAAATAAAAGTCTGAATATAAAGGACACATTACAGCAACAAATTATTATATCTGGCTGTGAGGTTTATTAATGCTAAATTCAAATCAACCCTCAGGAATAATGCGAGAATGAAATTCACATTAAGAAATGGGTGACTGATAGTTGAAAGGAAACAAACTGTAATGAAGCCTTTGTTCTCTCCTAATCTACACCACAGTCTATGCAGCACAGGCCTGGGCTTCATTACAAAGCGCCTTAACTCAAGTCTGACATAATTCATCCCATTTCTTTCAAGAAAATATCTTTTTATTCTGTGCTTTGCCAAAGCCCCATAGGGGCTGAGACGAAGAAGAGTGCAGCTAGAGGACTCCGATTGCTTGGAAAACTATGTTGTCACCCACGCCTGTCTCCTTTGCACACATCTTCTGCCACTGCTTCTGGGCGCTGGTTTTCCATAGGGAAGATAATGTCACTTTGTTCGCCTTGGGTGGCAGCTTAAACAAATGCCTCCCATCACTCTTTACCAACAAAACCCAATTTCCTTTACATTCAGATTTTTAGACACCTGTAGGGGGAAAAATTCTTATAATAGAAGACGTTGCTCATTTGTTATGTGTGGCTTTCTTCCCATGAATTTGTGCCTTGTTGTTAACCATCATTTTCTGCCATTCTTGTGGCTTAAAATATTGAGGACTGGGACATCCACAACTTGATCCTATACTTTCCAGCTCTAGGAAGCTTGGAATGGGAAAGGAGCGGTGTTTTACTGCCATGACCATTTCCAGGGGATGTATGCAGGAGAGGAATTTTCCTACCACTGAACAAAACTGCTGACACCTTCTGCAGGCTTGCTTCTTCAATTCTTTCCTCTAAGTTTTGGACTGGAAAAGTCATGGTGTTGAAAGTGATCTGAATCAGATGTAGTAGAACATGACGGGTAAAGAACATGGAGTTCATATGACTGGGTTCAAATTCTGACTCCACCATGTACTGACATACCCTTGAGCAAACGGCCTAAACTCTCTGTGCCTCATTTTGTTAATCTGCAAAATGGGGAATAATAATGTCTGCCTCACAGGATTTCTATAAGAAATAAATGAGGTAATACCACCAAGGATTTTAGAATAATAACAGACATATTGTCTTTAGTCTTTAGTGTTAGGTATTTTTCTTTTTATTAATAGCAGATAAAATTTATGCAGAAAATTACAAACAGAATAAAAAAACTACTTTGATGCTCTTAAGCACTAAATCCCAATTCTACCTTTAATCCTAATGATGACCTTTCTTTAATCCAACCTTTAATATGGGATGCAGGCAGTTTTTCTCTTGGGTAGAAGAGAAAGGGAGAGGAGCAGAAGGTTTAGATATTGTACGTAAGCAAACCATGCAATGACTTTTATATGTGAGTACTGTTTCAGGTGGAATTTTTACCATAATTACTTCAAAATAATGTTTGATGTGCAACCAGTATTTAAGAATTGATTTGTGTTTTGTTTTCATCCAGAAAAGATTTATGATGGCTAAAGTGAAACAATTGTTTCCTTTCCTATAAAATGTCTGTGTTTTATATTTTTAAAATTTAAAATGTGTGCACACAGATGAAACACTATGTGAGGATGTAGCAGGAAAGCAACTACACAAGCCAAGGAATGAGGCCTCAGAAGAAATTGAACTTGCTGACACTTTGATCCTGGATTTCCAGCTTCCAGAACTGTAAGAAAATAAATTTCTGTGGTTAAGCAGAAAAAAAAAAAAAAAAAAATTTGAAGCATTCTTCCCCAATCAATAATCGTAAATACATCCACCATTGAATGAGGTAGATGTATTTTTCTTTGATCCAAGTCTCTTTTTATTTATTAAGCCTTCTTCACTTGTAATCTCTTCAGATCTTATTTATCCCCAGTAAACACAATTTTTTTTAGTAATGCAAGCAAATATAATTAGATGATAAGACCTAATGAGACTATCGAATGTGGCTAAAATATCTACTCTTTCTGATTTAATAAGGAATTAAAGCTTGGATGTTTTCAGACTGCATTTTATTAAACAATGTTTCCAGACACCTCTGGAAAAACAAGCTCTTTTATGAATCAGCAGCCCTTGACCTTATTTCCATGTCTTAATTTTGTTACCATCATTAATACAGTGGGCATCTGGAAAAATGAGAGAAAAAAAAGAAAAAGAATAGACGGAAGTGGGTCTTATGTAGAAAGGCCACTAAACTGAGTCAAAAACTCTAGATTTTTGTCTTAACAATCCAATAATACCAGTTAACATTTGAGTGTACAGTATGGGCCAGGTGAGCCCTATCTCTCATTATCTCATTTCACTGAAGCCATTGACTCAAAAGCAAGCCCTCAGGCTACCTGACTAGTTAACCTTTGACAATGGATAACTAGTCCCAACTGTCCCAACTTTGTTTATGTGGTGAAATTAAGATCCAACAATGTCTATCAAATGATTATTTTAATGATTAAAAGAGATAATGTACAAGTATGTAAAACTTCTTTAAAAGCCACCATGATCATTATTGATACTTAGTAGACTTCTTCTGTGCCAGGCAAAATGCTGTTCCCCTTCATCTCGTAACCCTCCCCCAAACCCAGTGAGGTACTTATTTTAATACCCCCATTTTACAGATCAGGAATCAGATTCAAAGCAGTAAGACACTTGCCCATGGCACTGGGCTGCAGTGACAGTGGAGAAATCAAGGAGACCCCGATGTGTCTGACTTGATCCAAACCCTTAATCCCTCCCCTTATTGTCTTTTAAAGCTGATAACATTGTAGGAAAAGTTAGTTATCTATACAGCCAATTCTTTGAGGATTTATCTTGTTATATGTTTAATGAGGCTCCAAGGTTCAGAAGAAAAGAGAACCTATGTCCTTAAATATTTAAGTGCCTATCATGTGCTGGGCACTCTGTGTTATGGCTGCCAAAATACCTCGTCCCTTCAATCTAAATAGGAAAGATGGGCCTATAAGTAAAAATAAGAATAATAACCGATCAGCTAAGTGTACACACACACATATTTATACTTTATATTTATATAAATAATGATTTATGTAATTATATACACACATTATATATATGTATAGTTTTGATAATTAGTTTAGTTATTAGTTTGTGTATCAGCTATATGTTAATGCATTGCAATTACCCCCAAATTTTGCAGCTTAAAACAATGTACATTTACCACCTCATAGTCTCTATGGGTCAGGAATCCGGTAGCTGATTAATTGGGTCTTCTGGCTCAAGGTCCCTCACAAAGCTGCAATCAAGGTGTGACCTAGGCCACTGTCCTCATTAAGCTCTGCTGGGGTGGACCCGTTTCTAGGTTCACTCACACGGTTGTTAGCAGAAACAATTCCTAGCAGGCTTAGCCCTAAGTTCCTTACCATATGGGCCTTTCCAAGGGGGCAGTTCACAGCATGGCAGCTGGATTCCATAAAAGTGTGTAAATGGGAGAGCTAGAGTGGGTGAGCAAATCAGAAGTCACAGTCTTTTGTAAGCTGATCTCAGAAGTAACAGCTTGTCACTTAAAAAAAAAAAAAAGAGATGTAATTGACATGTAACATTGTGAAAGTTTAAGAGGTATAGCACATTGATTTGATATATTTATATTGCAATATGATTGCCACTGTACTGTTACCTAACTGTATATACTTGCATATAGTACATATATGTCTTGGACATATAATGCAAAGTACAGTGATTATAAACATCTTGTCACTTTTGCTGCTTTCTATTCATTAGGAGTGAATCACTAGGTCCATCCCACACTGAAGCAGAGTCAGGAATACCTGGAACTGGGGATCACTAGGGGCCATCTTAGCAAGCAGCCCACAACCAAGAGTCAGTCAGGGCTTTTTCACTGAGATTGTTGGGAGAGAAGTGGGAGAAGGCTTCAGCTGGAGGTGCGCGCTGAGTATTCCTGGCACAACTCAGTCTCCTAGAGCTACTGTGGTTCCCCGAAAACTAGACCCAGCCAGACCATCAGCTCTAATGCATCTTTTGGAGCAAAAATTAATACGAGACCTGGTATTATATTATATTATGTTACATTACATTATATTATATTAGACCTGGTCTTATATTATATTAAAATATTATATTAAAATATGACCAGCTCTTATATTAAGTTTTGCTCCAAAAGATGCATTAGAGCTGATGGTCCGGCTAGGTCTTATTTTTGGGGAAACACAGTAGTAAGGATTCTATGAAGGATCTATCCCCCAAATAAATTAAATCCTGAGTGTCTATTCAGGTTGGCTCAGCCTAGACCATTAACTTATCAAATGACTTCTATGCATAGTATCTGGAATTCTGAGGGATCTGGCGAGGGTTCTGAGCATTAGCTTAGTATGAGGACATCCATACTATGTCATTGAATATAGTCACTCTAGTTTTGCATAGAAACTTCCAAACTTGCAAAAGTAGAAAAAATTATTAATTCCTTTTAAATAAATACATGTGCAAGGAAGGGATGAATGCGTGAAAGGGCAAAGAACAAAAATTCCTCACTCACAAAATGTCACTCACGCTTCACTGTCTAGATTGAAACCTCAATGTAAATTGGTTGAATGATAAATCATAAATAATAACAATATGTATGTTTATATTACAATGCATGTCTCTAAAATGATTACTGAACTAGAATTAAGTTTTGTGGTGACAACTTTGGGGGTACAATAAGGAAATATGAACTAGTGGAAATTCTATTCTGAGAATAGTTGACCTTCAACTGCAGTAAGGGGGAGTGAAGGAATATATGAACAGATAAACTCATATACTATCTTTTTTAATGACACTGAATGGATTTAAGATTGACTTATTTGCCTCCAATATTAAGGGAAAAAAAGAGAAAAAAATGGAGTTCAGAGTTTTAAGAACACTCAATACAATAACATATTAGTTGAAAATGCATGCTCTCTCTCTCTCTCTCTCTCTCTCTCTCTCTCTCTCTCTCTCTCCCTCCCTCCCTCCGTCCGCTCTCCTTCTGTTCTTACTCTCCCTGCCTCCCTCGCTATCTCCCTTTCTCACTCCTTCTTTTCCTCCCTCCCTTGCTCTCTATCTATATCTATCTTGTTGTGAGTGGTAGAAGAAACTTTAGAAGTTAGAAGAAAGTGTTGCAGATTTGTTAGGGGGTGGGAGCAGTGTCAGCTGCCTCCTTGTTCCCTTTCCCTGCTCTCTCCTCCTTGGCTAATTTCTCCACCCTCACAGTACTGACTACTGTCTTGGATTTCACAGTTATGCAGAACTCCCTCACCCTTATTCGACTGAGGGCTATGGTACCCACAGGAGAAACTGCTGGTAGAGGGAAGGACATTTTTATGGTAGGCTGTGCATAGGAAGGATAAGCCAAAGGGATGCTCTCATATTACAACAGACAGGGTATCTGTTGATCACTACGTTGTTGCAAACTATTGGTGCCTTTGATTCTTAATCTTTTAAATAGCTTTTTTTTTTGACAAATGTACCTTTTTTTTTTCTTTTTCTTTTTTTTTTTTTTTTTGCACACCCCAATGGTTCTTAAACCATTATTAGGCTTCCAGAAATTAAGAGTTGTTGTCCACATAACATTAGAACTAAGGAAAGGTACCACATTCTGAGACAGAATTTGCAGGGTGCAAGTAAAGTGCGAGATAATGTGTATGAATTCTTGCCCTTCATGCACTGAAGTTTGTAACTTCAATCTTGCTTCTCAAAAGGTCTGATCAAACAGCATAATCAGACATGGTTTAAAATTTAAACAATAGCTTCTCTGCCATGCCAACTTTAAGGTTAGACTCTGTCTTTCTTGAGTGAAAGAACTGTATGCAATGTTTTATGTTTAATCCACGTTTGCACAAGAAGGGAAACAATCATAGTAGATTTCAAAAATGTTTTTATTTGCCTGATTAATCAGCTACAACTATTTTATTCAAATAAATAAATAAATAAATAAATAATATGCATTCAAATAAAATGCAGTTTATCAAGAATAATGCTGGAAGGAGAATATTATTTTTTTTATAATAATAGGAAAAAATACTAGGAAGGTGGTATTCAAAACAAGCCTTATAACTCAAAAGTTTATATATTGATAGTTTCCAAAGTATATCTCATGGAACATGATCAAGATGTTCAACATATTTTTTCGTGAGATGTTTTGAAAATCTTAAGAAAAAGAAAATGTATCATTTCCCTTAATGAGAAATGACAGCACATACTGTATGATACAGATGCTGGCATTACTTTTTGCCTTCCTTTTCCTGTAGATTTTCTCCTCAGGCTGGCCCCTTTTGTGTTTGCAAGATGGCTACAATAATGAAAGGCATCCCATCTAAACATGACAAAGTCTTTAAGAATAGAGTCCAATGCATATTTGTCATTATCTGTAAGATTGAAGAAAATTTCCCAGAAACCCTAGCCAACATTCACTCTGTATAGAGCATATAAACTGTATTATATATGTTGGATTGAGGTTTGCAGAATAAATTGTTTACTAGTAGGGACAGGACTATGGCCACACATGTGTGAGACTGAGAAGAATAAGGTGAAAAACATGTTTTTGTGTGAAACTGAGCATAACAAAATTGAGTGATAAACACCTTTACCAAAACAACTTCTGGTTATCACTTAAGAGGTAAAAAACTCCTGGCAAACAACTTCTGGTTATCACCTAAAAAATAAACAAGTCCAAGAAAAAAGGATAAAAGCAGAACTCCAGAGCAATGCTATGAGAATTCTGATTGGGCGCTCAAGCTATGATCCTCTGCAAAGTGCAAGCCACCATACTCCCAGACTCTCTGAATCTCTTCCTTGCAAGACTCATCGTGGGCCCAGTGGCCTCTCCCAGACCTGGAACCTTCTCCATCCGGATTGACTCTGGGACTTGGTTCGTTATTAAATTCTATTCTATTCTGTATAACCTTTTGTGCTTATTAGAGTATTGGCCTCTGGAGGGACATTTGTTCCCAAATAAAGCTGTGTTACTCTACCTGAACCTGCACATCAGTACTTTGTTTTCCACTCATGTCACGAGTACCACGCAGGGACATAGGGCCCTGCCGGGGGGTTAATGTCCCCTTCATTTTCAAGAGGAGACTGAAATGTGGTGACTGCCCTTCCAGGCGCTTGTAACACACTCACATCTCATTGGATGGAAATACATCACATGTCCATGATTAGCTTACTAGTCAAGTAGTACATTTGCTTGGGCCTGGGATGAAGTCGGCCTTACTTGAACAAGGTCATGAGAAAGATGGTAGATACATGGACAGAATTAAGGTTAGGAAGAAAGATGAAGAGGGTGGAAATAGGTGTTAGATATACACATAACAGTGTCTACCATAATATGTGTGTGTGTGTGTGTGTGTGTGTGTGTGTGTGTGTTATATATGTTATGGTAGACACTGTTATGTGTATATCTAACATCTATTTCCACCCTCATCATCCTTCTTTCCAACCTTACTTCCATCCATATATCCACCATCTTTCTCATGATGGTGAGATATGCTATATATATGTATATATATCCCACCCCCCCAAAGTCAAGTAAGTTTTGAAAATTCTGGGCTTAATTGTATTTCAAATTTTCTTCACTGTGGAAATTTTAGAGTACTTTTATGCTTGTGTGCATTATGAATCTTCAAGCTGGATATAAAATGTAGCATTTCCCTATCTATTTATTTATTTATTTTTTCTACTTGCTTTGTTGTTTTGTTATAACCACATGTGTAAGCTTATTGCATTGTTACGAACTTATCATTCCATGATTTCTGAAATAATACTGTAGAGCTATAGGGTACAAGTGTGTTCATTTTGGCCTCCCAGGATTTGAATTTTCTTCTATATATGAGAAATTCTTCAGTTTACGGGCTCAGTGAGGAGAAAAGTTTGGTTGTGACAATAGGAGTAGAGAATGCTTTGTACCTCCTTTCCCAGCCTTAAAACTAAGTCATAGACATTAGTTTTGACATGGAAGATGGTGACCTAAGAAGAAGGTGATGCGGGAAATCTCTCTCCTTCTCCTCTTTCCCTTCCCATTCCTTAGTCGCTCGGATAACAGCAGTTTTCTTTTCTCACCAGATTCGATCTGGAATACTTTTATGGCTACTTAACCTTAAACATAGTTCCCCTTCCCTCCTAATATTTCTGTGAGATGCCCAGTGACTTTTTAATAAATTGCTTTTCAGCTCATTTTAGGCAGAGCCACCTTCTGTTAATTGCAACTGATAACCAGGACTAATACAAGTATTGAAGCAGAGAATTGTGGCCAATAAGTAGTAAAAATAACTTTTTAAAAATAAGAATAAATATATTCATAAATATGACACATGAGGTTTAGTGACCATAGAAGGTGATGATTTATTCCAAAGAATTTGGCTAGCAGAGACGATGGATTAGTTCTGAATTGTCAAGAAAGTATTCATATGTATAGAAGTGTTCATGATTTCCAGTTTACATATATGCATAAAACAGCTTAAGCAAACATTGCCGGTGAATAACAGAATACAGGGGAAAAATATTTTCAACCAAAATGTTGAGAACCCCCACTAAAGATAGATAATTTCAAATGAAACTAGAATAGCTCTAATGTGATTATGTAAGTCACTGGGAAAATAAGATTTGATAAATAAAAGTCTATTTAGGAATGCGTAAATTTTACAAATCATGGAAATCGAAATGGTTACATTTAAAGGAACATACTCAGGAGTATCAGAATTGTAATAAGTCTCCAGTATAAATTATTTTTGTATTTCTTTTTTTTTTCCCAAGAGCTTCATATAATTTAAACTTGCTATTGTGTTTGGAAAGTTAAAAAACATCCTTCTCTTTGTAGAAAATATTGTTAACTATCATCACACCTGTTTAAATTAAACTCAGGAAGTTTTATTCATTTTTCTAAGACAAAAATTATTTTGAAAGAAATTAAAAAAAAGTGTGCTCACAGCTTCGGTATTTTACCTCCTAGCTAAATATTTACCACATTAGTCTGTACATCAGAATTAACAAGTTTATAGAAAGTAGCAAATAATTCTTAGCATGGAGCATAATCTGTCATGGTTGGGTTAATTTCTAATAGTGAAATAACACTAAATCAAATACACAAATTTCTATCTATTTTACTAAGATTAACCTTATAAAAACAAAGTTATAATGTTTCTCTAAGTGCTTTTCATTGGACAAAAATGAATTTCCTCTCCAGTTCCTCATTAGGCAAAATGAAAAATATTCATCTAAACATGGGCTTGTGTGTGATTATCCAACCAAATAAAATTATTACTGGCAGGCAGGAAATAATGACTTAGAGATAATAGCTGTACAGAATCAGATGACTTATGCAAATCTTTTCTCATTGGAAACCATTTGAGTCCTCTTCTGATTCTTTTTCCTTTCCAGCACTGCATTAATAAAAGGAACTCATTTCTCAGAGGCCAGATTAGGTTTTTATTTACAAAGCTTGAAGCCCCAATCTTAACTGATTACTTAGAAATGTATACCGAGAAATTGTGTAGCTACATCAGATTTTGACACAAAATCACATCAATTTCAATTGGAGTCTTTTTATGGTTTATTGATTTTCTATCAACATTCATAGATTTTTAAAAACTAAGTTCTTTAATATGTATGTATGCATATTCTCAGTTAGATGTAATTTGCTCCCTCCTGCAGTACCTTTTTTATGTCATTTTTCAGTTTTGACTTTTTAATGTTCTTATCTCTATATATCTTAATTTCCCTACTCCAGTGAAATCTCCATTTTTCATTTATCACTTCACCCTTCTCCTAACGCATAATTGGCTATTGATAAAACATGCTGCCTGGCACATAGTAGGTGTTCAATAAATCTTTATTGGACAAATAGCTCAATAAATAATAAAATAAAATACCTTACTGGTTTATGTTTTCTTTTATATCCCAAGGAAATAATCCTAAGAATAGAAGTATTCCCATGGGTTTTTCTCATTGCATTAAATCTTACTTTTTCATGGTAAACTGTTTCAATAATTCTAATTAAAAATATCAATGCATATTTCTCATTTGATCTTAGCATGAAATACTGGATTCCATTTTGTTTCTCAAGTGTGGGTCTAAGGGAGCAGGGATTGACCTGTTATTGCCATCTGTCTTCTTTTGAGTCTGGGATATTTTTGAAGGTTGAATTGGCCCCAGTTCCTCCACCTCCCCACTTTGACTGATGTGCTTTGCAATATAACTTTTCAGTCCTTCCCACAAAAGGCAGAGCTATACTTCCCTGTCCCATGTCTTTAGATAGGCTATATAGCTTGCTTTAGCCAATGGTATATTAGTAGGTCATGCTGCAAACGGATGTTTGAAATATGTTTGCATAGTTGAGCATATTCTTTTTTCTGTTTTCTCAGCTGCCATGAGAAGAACATGTTCAGCTGACCTGGAGGGAGGACGAGAGATCTCTGGAGCAGAGCCGTCAAGCCAACTGGACTGTAAATCACAGCCATCCCAGCTCCCAAGGTATGTAACAGAAACACCCCATCCAGCTTGCATTTGTGAACAAGAAATACAAGCAGAGAGTTGTATGCCAAGGAGATTTTGTAGTTGCTTGTTTTGCAGTAACAATGACTAATAGAGAAATGATTGAAGAGTACTGAGTCACAATATTACTAGCTCCAACTGTTCCTGAGAAAATTGGTAATAAAGACAATAATAATAAGAATTACCACTTATTAGTGCCTATCAAATGCCAGCAATAACTAGATGCTTTGCACATTGTAATCCCATTTCATGCTAGGAAAACAGCAACTCTGTGAAGTGGGTAATATTATTTCTATTTCATTACCAGAAAATTAGGACTCAGAAATGTCTATAACTTGCCAGAAGTCACAAGGGTAAGAAGTGACAATTTCAAACTTAAAGTCAATGACTTGAGACTGAAAAATTTCTTTTATTTGTTGCCAAGGTGGCAGGGTTTGCCTCCAGTATTTTCAGCATTACCTTTTGTTACCCCATTCTCCCTTTTCCATTTCTATCTCCCATTTCTCAGCTCTTAACATTTCCTGTGGAGATCAGGACCTTCATGCTATTTAACTCAAGACTTTACGAGCTCCACATTTAGGGTGGAGCTCATGGTGTCCTAACTTTGGTGGTGGGGAATGGGTATGGAAAGATGAGGTAAGAAAATGCTTTCATATATATGTGGAGTGCTTATGGCCAAACAAAACAAACAAACAAAAAAACCCCAAAATTAAAATAACAAAGCTATTATCTGAATAGATTATTCTGTCACATAAAAATTTAAGAGAATCACCCAGCTTTATTGGATTGGATTTGTATACAAGACAATTGGAAGTAAAATCGAGGGTTGCATAATAAACACAAATGTAGCAACAATGGAGATGTCTATTTCCAACCTCAGCATTGCAGGATTCTGATGTTGCCTGATTAAGAGAACACAGCAGGAAGAGCAGTCCAGGTGATTAATTTTAAAAGGCAAATATAATGATGTGACTTTCATTTTAGTAAAGTAGAGACAGACAGTAATCCAAAAATGAAAAACAAAAAAGTCTTAGGAAGGGATACATGCTTTGGGGTGGAATATAAAGTATAGCAAGGTAAAGGAGATCAAATGTTCTGCTTATAATCTTTGGAGGGGCTCTGATTAGGACACATAGAGAAAGTGCCATTGAAAGGAATTAGCCAGGTAGACAGACGGGAGTAGAGCATTCTAGACATAGGGGCATCCAGTCTGTAAGATGAGAGTGCCTATAATATGTTCCAGAATCTAAGAAGGTCAGTATACCTGAAAAGAGGGAGTGGAAAGAGATGAAATCAGAACGGTAAGCAACAGTCTGATCACTAAGGACTTATAGGGTAGTGTAAGGACTTAGGCTTTACTCTGGGTGAAATGGGGATCTGTTGAAGGTTTATAGATGAGAATAAACTGGGGGAAGGGAACGCAAATAGAAGCAGGGAGACAAGTTACAAGAGTCTTATATGATACCAGGTAAGAGATGGTGATGGCTCAGACCAGGGATTGGGCAGAAGAAGTGGTTAGGAGGTAGTTGGAGTTCTGATATATTCTGAAGAGATCACTTTACATGATTTCCAGATAAATTAACAATGGGGATAAGAAAAAGAGAGTTGAGAATAACAGCAAAGTTTTTAGCCTGGACGATTTGAAGGATGGAGTTACCCTTAACTATGATGAGGAAGGCTGCAGGTGGGCCAGGTCCTGAAGGGGGAATATTAAAAGATCAGTTTGGGAAGTGTTTATTTTACAATAAGTAGAGATTCAAGGAGGAAGATGAATTTACTAATCTGGAATTGGAGAGAGATAAGATTAGGACTAAAGATATGGATGTGAGAGTCATTTGCATACTGGTATTTTAAGCCTGGAGACACCTAAAGGACAAAACAGAGAGAGCAAATAAAACAGCCAAGGAATAAGGCCCAGGCTTTCCAACAGTAACATATATGGGAAACGAGAGGGAAGCCAGATTAGACTGAGGATAAATGACCAGTGAGTTAATAGGAAAATCTGACTTTGGTGTCCTGAAACGAAGTGAAGAAAGTGTATGAAAGAGTAGGAATTGATGAACTCTCTGTTGATAGGTTGAGTGAGGGTAGGATTGAGAACTGCCCATTGCATTTAGGAACATGGAGGTCATTAGTACCTTGTTAAGAGAAGTTGTAGTAGAATGAAAGCTGCAGGAGAGGAGAGGAATTGAGACCTTGGGTTTAAATGGCTCTCCCAGGAGATCTGTTGTGCAAGGTAGCAAAGGAATGGAACAGTCGGGGAAGTAGGATCAAAAAATATATAATAGATGAAGGAACAGTCAATTATATGCAGATGGGAATGCTCTGTAAGGAGGAAAACAAATGATGATAAAAGAGAGAAAGGTGGAACATTTCTGCAGTGATATTCTCACTGCAGGAGTTGCTAGTGATGTTCTGAACTCAGCAAGAGGAGGTGGAAGCTCATGCAGAAGCGTGGAATTTGGCTCTAGAGAGAAACATAGAACATTTTGGTAACTGGCTTGTCAATTGGTTAATGCATGTCTCACCCACAAGCTATAATGTCCTTGACCATGTTTGTCTTATCAACCATTGTATGCCCACTGCGTGCCCATTGCTTGGCCACAGTAGGAACCCAACATGTAGCTGTTGAAAAGAAATGGACAGGTCAATGAATATATGAATGGATGGTCATCTCTCAGTAATTCTTCTTCCCTTTTCTGTGTGAAAGATCCAGGTTCAGAGTTTACTTGCATTCTATACGTGGGTTAGTAACATGTTCTGAGCCTTTAGAAATATTACATAAAACAAAATGTAACCAACCAATTATCTGACTATAACCAATGATAAAGAAAAGCAACAACATGGTCCCATACTCTCAGTTTGATAAAGAACAATACTGAAGTAGCTCATATCCTCTTAGATGACAATAATCATTTCTGATTTTTGAGTAAAGAATGGCCCTGACTATTGTGTGTATTCATTCAAACGTTTCATGGAGTCCCTTGAAGAAATATAAGCTAACTAGGAAACAGACCCTTCACGTACCCTAGAGTTGTTCATTTGTTATTTTAAAACTGCTATACACGTAACTGCTTTTGTATCTTTCAGTGCAACCAGCATTCTTTAAGCATGGTTGTTTTAAAAATAAGTAAAATGCTCAGCAATTATTAGGTATAACAAAGGAAACTTAGATTCTTATTGGTCATGAATAAGATTAGAAAAACATGAATCCCTACTGAAATACCAATAATTTTCTCTTAGCAAGAAAACAAATGAAGTTCAAGAAAAGTGCACAATGAAGTGCAAATTTCACCCAGGTGACCTTTTAATCCAAAACTTTTTGTGGCATTTTTTTCAGATGTTGACTGAAATTGTAATTAAAACATATATATATATACACACACACAAACATAAATACATATACACACACACCAAGCAAGCATACGCCCGTATTCATGTATGACAAGTTTTGTTCTTCATATCCAGAGCTTTAATAAATCTCTATGAACAGTGTGTAGCAAAGTTAGGGGAAAATGGAAGATGAGAAATTTAGCAAATCAAGTTAATTAGCAGAGAGAGCCCCGAAAACTTCTTCTTATTAAGGAAAAAAAAAACTGAAGTTCTTCCCTGGTAAAAGAATTATCTGGTTAACTGTTCAAACAAGTCTCTACTTTTATTTGCTTTTGTAGATACAGTTTGATTTAAATACTTCTGGGCATAAAAATGAAAAACCAACACAAAGGATGCAATATATATTCTTTCCCTCTTACACCCTTCATAATTTTTCATATGATACTGAAAATCGTATATTATTGTAAATATATGGGTTTGCATATTGGCTCATAGGAATTCAAAGTAGAGAGGATAGCATTTGTTAAAGATGGAAATTTATTATGCTGTAAAACTTATATCACACTAAACTCAATTAGCCTCTTTAACAGGATGGTTTTCTGTGTTACTCATCAGGCATACTATAAATTGGTCAATAGCTCTCGTTTTGTTTGTCAGATAAATATTTGCAAATACCTATAAGGAAAAAAGATATTTTTTTCCAGATGTTTTTCCTAGTTGTATTTTCTTAAATAAACATGGTACTATTAGAATGCTTGCAGGTCTATTATAAGGGAAATAGAATTTGTTTATTGTAAAAAATATTTTTTTAGGGCTTGCTGAACATTTGCTTGAAAGTGAAAATTTTCACTAAATTTGTTAGGTAGTGCATTGGTCTGACAATTCATATTCTCCCGATTCCACATCACCTTGGATAATCAATACTGGCTTAAATTCCCTTAATAAATGTTTTTTGAATGACTCAGCTTTAATCTGGGCAAGCATATCATCAATACTAACATTTTAACAGTGTCCAAGAGGCTGAGGGACAGATTTATGCCTCTTTCTGATAGGGACCAGCCACAGAAATCAAGGACATGTGTCTAAAGTGTATGATATATATATGGCAGAAAAAACCTTATTGACTCACTCATTTTAGACAGGAGCAAAGTACTAGAAAGCTCTCTGAAGTCTCTGTAACCACAGTTCAAGTCTATAAAGGACTGTTTAAATCAATTAAAAATATTTACATAAAAATATAAAAAAGAATATTATGGAATAATATATTGTGCTGTATTGAAATTCAAGACAGGTCCTATATACAAAGAGTTGTTCTGCATTTTTTTCTCTAATATGCTCTTTATACTTCTGATAATTTTGAAACAAGATTTTGAGTCAAGAGCAAAATTTACCTTTATCCCAAATACAGTTTGATTTGAGTAGACTAGTTTTTGTTTTTTTTTCTTAATTTTAATGTCTAAGTTTTAAAAATAGGATTCCAATGAAAGGAATTGCTGGACATTCTACTTAAAGGATTCAATAAAACTTGGGTATCATATCAGATATTGATTAGTCTATTAAAGTCAGTATAACAATGTAACATTTAGAAATATCAGAATACTTTTAATTCTGAAGATATAAAGATACCAAAGAAGAGTTTTAGGCTTATAGTTTTCATCTAGTCCCTTTCTTTCATTACCAGCTGATAATGTTGAGAAATACCAATGATTCAGTGTTAGAGCATAAGCCTTTTAGAGCTTTGAAAGATATTAAGTTCAGAAGGATATTGATTGGATTTTGGTGAATCTGTATGACTGTCTAGGTTGTGTTCCTAGTCAGAAAAATTTGGTTTGTCCCAGTGTTATATGTGACTCTGCTGACGCCTATCAAAGGAAATTGCTCATTTCCTTAGCTTTATTTTCATTGCTTCATTGGCTTTGTTGAGTGTCCAGTTGAGAAAGAATAACCTAAAATAATGTGTAAGACATGGCACCTCTATCATGATGTACAGCAAAGTCACTCACTTTTCTGTGCCCTTGGCAAATCATGATTGCTGTTCTGCTCAAAGAATGCAGGTCACTGGCCTTTCTGCAAACTCTCTTCATCAGCAGTCTCAATGCTTCCTTTTGAACAGAAAAAAAAACAGCAAGAGACTATGTGTAAGTTTGGTTTATAAACTGGCAGGTTATTTATTCTGACAATTGTGGAAAAGGAAATTTTGATAAGAGAAAACAGCTTGAAGGAAAAGGGAGTTGCTTCAGGGTGAAAACCTCTGTGTAATGAGTTAATGATGAGGTCAGAAACTGTAATGAAAGGGCAATGAGTGTCAGATACCTTTGTGGTCTTCATACAATTGGGACTTGAAATAGACACTGAAGTAAAGGTATGTAGGCTCTAGCTTGAGCTTATAGATCTCAGCCCATATCTTCCTGTATCCCCAAAACCTTCTCTTTCAAACCAACAGAGGCATCTTCCATCTCTGTTCTCCTTCAGCACCTAGCATAGAAACACACACACACACACACACATATTATTAAATCCTTGAGTACATGGACCCTTGAATTATATGTATCTAGTACAGTATAAGGCAGGAGGTTGGACTGTCACATAAGGAACATGTGATTAAAGTCAGATTGTTGCATTTGCTAACTTAGTGTTCATGGGTCAATTATTAAAGACCTGCTGAGAC
This sequence comes from Rhinolophus sinicus, assembly GCF_036562045.2. NCBI lineage: Eukaryota > Metazoa > Chordata > Mammalia > Chiroptera > Rhinolophidae > Rhinolophus > Rhinolophus sinicus. The sequence continues at coordinate 46,223,712 of NC_133759.1, read as the reverse complement.
TTTATTTCTTCTCAGATGTAAATAAGAATTCCCACTTCATGTCATTGTGAGGTCTGATTTGTATGTGAAATGATGAGCACACGCCAGACTCTCTGCTGGCTTCCTAGCGTAACATCATGCTTTGTGCACTGAAAGTGCTCAATAAATTTATTTTGTTGTTGATGTTGGAGAGATGGCATATTCTCTCCTTTCGTATTGATACTAATTCATGAAATAAATATTTCACTTCTTCTTCTATTGTTTTATTCCTGGGAAAGACACTCCTGGCAAAGGAGTTACAACTTTCTCTCCCCTCTCTCTGATGTTTCCCCATGCAAGATAATTGTTCTGCTTAGGAATTCAGTGCCAGTCTGCCATCAATTAAAGTTAACATTTCTCTATTGGGTGTGGTTAGTGTATCAATGCCTAATACGTACCTACATATGTCCTGACTGACCATGGCTGTCTCTCAGATTGCCTACCTCTGGGCTATAAGAATTTTATTCCTGATTCCGTCTTCCTTCCTTGTGATAAACTCTGGATACTCTCTGTCCTTTTAAGAGTCGTAGAGAGGAAGGGGGATTCTACTACAGAGTTTTCCAGCTTCTCTGACTAGGATTGAGGGGTAAGTTTAATTCAGAGGAAAGCACATGTATCAGCTCTCACTGCATGTCCAAGCCTAGAGTCATTGTGGGTGGTTACTGCCAAAGGACAGAGATTCCGGGAGGCATGATAAACCGGGTGCATTAAGTTAATGGGCATTAGGTTCATTGATTAACAACAATTACACTTTGGTAACAGGTTTAAGCCATGTTTTCCCAACTAACTTCATATGCATCAAGGCCCGCATTTGCCTCTGTCTCTAGTATCTTTTTCCCAACTGATTCAAAACCCTCACTCTAACAGATGATAAGCAAAAGGAAGATTTCCATAACAAGACAAACAAATGCTTTATGTTTTTGTTGTTGTTGGTTGGTTACACTTGTTGGTTGTGAACCAGGTTTGGTTATCTGGCCAAAGGAGTCGCGCTGGCACAAGTTACAGGGACAGATGTCAATCTATCCAGACTATTTTTATTATATTGGTTAAAATCCAAGAAACCTGAAGATTTCAAAAAGTTTTAAAAAAGCAGAATTTTACAGGCGCATCTTTTCACTAGTATGAAATTCTGAGGAGAAAAAAAAGTTTAAATTATTAAATTAATGATTTAAGACCAACTGAAAGCACACGAAGAAAGAAAATCTTTGTTGGAAACTAATTAGGCTACTTTGATGCATTTTGTAAGTCCCATCTCTCACCTCCGCTTTCTAATTAGGAAAATTACAACAGAAAACTATTTTAGAGGTATTGCTTGAGGACCTCTGTTCCTGAAGATGCTTTGTAAACTTAAAAATGTATAAAACAAAGCAGTACGCCCTCCAAACACACTGCAATTTTATTAGTGTCATAGAATTTTATTATATAAGGAACTTTAGGGACAGTGTTTTAGTAATTAGCTCTGTGCATGGAACACAAGGTTCTAAGACAATTAATTCTTAATTTGGCTAATTAATGCACCACATTTCCCTGAAAATAAGACCTAGCTGGACAATAATGCGTCTTTTGGAGCAAAAATTAATATAAGCCCCGATCTTATTTTACTATATAAGACTAGGTTAATATGATATAATATAATATTATGTAATATAATATAATAATATAATATAATATAATATAATATAATTCCGATCTTATATTAATTTTTGCTCCAAAAGACGCATTAGAGCTGATTGTCCGGCTAGGTCTTATTTTCGGGGAAACATGGTATATGATCTTTCAGTCACTTTTTCAATACCAAGATAGCTATTATTTTTATTTCCTTGAAAACAATTTAGAGTATAAGATGTTTTGCTGAAGATCCAGAGACTTTTCTGTACATATAAGTCATATTCTAAAGAAGAAAATAAAAGAACAAATTATTAATAAACAATAAACTATTTTCCACTGGTCAGTGGTACTAAATAAAGTTCCATTTGGGCCTCTGAGCTAAGGTAGACAAACCCAGATTTTAATTAAAATTGTTAGGTGCAAAGTGGGACTAGGGTGTGAGAAGTGAGAGGCCAGGGAGTAATATTTAAGGAAGTGCTCATTCTCAGAGTTAGACCCTGTACTTGCACTGAGTGAGTGCCTCCTTAAATTTTGCACCCTAAGGGTTTTACTTTTCTTGCCCTAGTCAGGCCAGGTTAGGATACACTATTCCACAGAATTTTAAATCAAGGAGCAGGTAAGCACACCAAATGTTTCCAAAAAGGAGTGATTCCTTTTATACATTTACATTCAGAGATATCTAATCTAGGCTTCATTAGAGTTCTTGGTCATGCCGTTTTTATTTTTAGAGTCATCTAAGACGTTTGAAAAATAAAAGGGAATCTTAGCACAGCAATCTTCCTGAGGGTACTAGATAAGAGACCATAACCAGTTTGACCTTGGTTAAGAGCAGTTTCAGAGTTTATTTACATGGCTTTGCATCTCATCTCCACCCCTCTGTTGTCTACAAGACCTTGGACCAGGTATTTAGCTTCCTCATCTGACAAATGAGGATAATTTTAATAGCACTTATCTCCTATGAATGTGTGTCTAAGAGAGAATTAAATGCAATAACTTACACAAAACTTTTAACACAGTACTGGTTCTTGTAGAAAGAACTCAATAGATGATAGATATTATTGATATCATTTTTGTTATTATTGTCATTAATTATGGGGCAAAGACTTGCCAAATAATCTCTGGCACTATAAATACACTCAAAATATATGCTTGAAATGGATTTGAAGGTTGTCTCCCTTTTTCTATATCATTTATGATGATTCTTGTGAGAAGTTAAATGGAAGCTTTGGGGACATGGAAGAGAAGAAGGAAGGAAGGAGGAAGCAGAGAATATAGGAATCAGAAGAATTACGAGGCCTAGGATGAAATTTAACACAATTTGGATTTGTAACTTCTTGAAGAAAAGTTTTCTAGAGGGATTAATAATTATTTATTTCTGAATATAGACTTTATCAAGCTGTTTTCTACCTCTGAAAATCCCATTCTTTCAAGACTTGTAAATGGAATGCAACCCTCTGGCACTAGGGAATGTTTCCTCTAAACTTTAAAATGTATTTTAGGATGTATTTTGTGTTCTTGCCTCAAAAAGTTTACTTTACAAATTATCTTCCCTAAGTCAATATTTTCAGAATAAGGGTTTTCCCTCTAATGGAGATATAAAAAATTAAATATAGATTCATAGACTAGAAAGGACCTCTAAGCCTTAAGTTAATATTTTGAAATACATGGTTGGAAGGTCTAACATTATTATAGGAAATTATGAAAATGGTCCAAAGCCACAGTGGTAATCACTATGAAAATAGATGACAATAGAAAATATTAGGTCTGGAAAAAATAAACTAATTAATATGCATAATATATATAAAAGATGAGATAGAAATATTTTTATTTGAGGAGTTTGATCTTCTTAAGTAAAACTTAATTTATCTATTTGTTTATACATTTATAGTATACACTGGTTGTGAGGGAGCCACATTATCAATTCACTAATTTTGGTCCCAATCCCTTAACACACAAGACATACAAAAATAAACAGTACATCTTCCTATTGTATTTTTTGAAAATGTGGAAATATGGAGCTAAAGTATTTCAACATGAATAATTTAGAAAATTGCTAATAGGATGGATCACGAATTATTTTAACGCTGCTAAGAATTAGGTGGTAATGTTGATAGGGTGCAGGGCTTTGTGTGGTTTGTCTGTGGCACCTCACAGTCAGAATTGCACATCTAGGTTGCCATTTTGGTGTAATTCTTCAGATCTTCAATCTCACCCGTTTCCTAATTCTCATTTGTATCAAGGGATCTCAAGGTGAGTTTCTTTAAATTTTATGCATACCAATATGTTGAAAGGAATTATAACAAAGTCTAAAAGAGTAAAATTCTATTCCAACAGGTAGGAGTTGAGTCCAGTTTCACCAATTATTAGTTATTTTGTGCTGGGAAGTTTCAAATTCTCTGAACTTAAGTTTTCCCTTCTAAAGAACAAAGGATAATATTTACTTCTTAAAACTCATTTGAAGATGGAATTAGAAAAAAATAATATAAAATATTAGGCAAAGTACTGGCACAAACTAAGAGCTCAATTTGTAGTAGTTATTGCATTCATTCTTATGTTACTATTTAATTAATAATAAGAAACCTGTTCTCCGTTGGGCATTAGGTGAAGCCCTAAACCACTAAGATAAATAAGGCAGGATTCCTACCCTCAGGGAGCTGTCAGTGGAATAATGAGAAGGTGGAAGAGATAGATGAATATACATGAGTGTCTGGGGAGAACAGAGAAGAAATACCAGTCTAGATCCTGGGTTCTCAGGGAAAGCCCCATCTAAGCTGAATCCTGAAGAATGAGCAAATATTACTCTGCAGAAGGAAACGGGAAACATATTGAGGTTTCCAGGGGAAATAACATTTGTAATGTACCTGCTGGTTGTAGAGCAGTTTGGCTGGAGCAGGTGAAAAATGAGAGATGCAGGAGAGGAGACTAGAAGATAAAGAGATTAGTTTTCACAAAAGATTTTAAAGTCAGGCCAGGGAGTTTGACCTATATCCCAAGGGGAACAAAAAGAGCCGTTGAAAGATTTTAAGGTGGAAAGTGGGACAATCAGATTTTCACGTTAGTATGGTTACTAGAAATTGGAGAGTTTAGAGCACTCAGGAGATGATAATGTTTGTCCTAGTTATGGCATGAAACTATCCTGGAATGGGGCATTAACTGTGGCCAAAGAAGTGGATGTATTTCAAGAATGTTGAAAAAAGACGCCTTGTTAAAACTTAATTAATGAATGTGAAATACAATGCACCAAGATGATAAGCTGATAACTGTGATAAAACCACCCTACCAATTGGGTGGCTGAAACTACCTATTTTGACCTTTGATCCTGAATATATCTTTTTGTCAATCAGAAGTTAAAAGGAAATAAATTAATCCTCTCAGTCTTTCTGTTCTTTGAATTTCCACATGAAATAAATTTTGAATTTGCTTTCTATGTAATTTTCACCATTTTCTTATAGTTAATTTACATGGATAAGCAAAGTAATTCTATCTCATTCCTTCATGTCAACCATATTGGCCTGGTTCACAGTAATTGTACGGAGTCATCCTTGCGATACAACATCACTGTGAATATTGGACGTGTAAATGTTAGCATGCTGACTATTCAGCAGGAGGACACAATTTTTTAAAACTATGTTTTCAATCTTGAAGAACTCTCATTGACCAAATTTGATCGTCATGTTTCCCACTTTCATGTGTAATTTTATTATGTGTCCCATGACATCCAACAAGCATCATTATGAGTGGATAACTGATTAGTTGGTACCATTTGAACTGAATTTTAGCATAATTTCACTTTTCTTAGATCCTGAGTCATTCAAGATCTCTGTTTACCTCTCAGCTTCCCTGTTGACACTCTACTCAATTCCCTTTCCTTTGGTCCAATCCATGTTTTCCATTCTCCAAATTCCCACTCACTTCCAGTCTCTGTGTATTATCTAATGTTTTTTCTGCCAATGACATCTCCCCTTCCACCCTATCCTCATTTAGTTAATTATTAGATATTCTTATCTCTCCTTAAGCATCTATTCAGAAAGGCTTCATGGACACACATGGCTGTTATTTATGGAAGACATACTTTATACAGGCATATAAAGGATACAAAGTTGAGCAAAACAAATTTGGCTGTGACCATAAACTAAAAGTATAGTTGGGAAGATGAATATTAATATACACACATACACACACAGATACATGCATATAGATATGTTTGCATATATGCAGAGGACATACAGGAAGAAGTAGAAAAGTATTGTCCCTAGAGTAAGGAAATTGTATTAGGGTGATAGAGATAAGAAGAAGACTTTTGGAGAAGAAATTTTTTTGAATTATTTAAATATGTATCAGATTCCAATAGTTCCAGAATCAATTAATTAAAAATTTGAAAAATGTAGTAAGTACTATAAAGGAATAGTACATAGTGCCATTAGAGAAGAAACCAGGAAAATCCAATTTAATTGGGGGAATTAATTTGAGTCTTCTCTGAAAGAGTGGCCTTTTATGGAATGGGACAGAATGTTCCAAATAGAGCAATCAGTCTAAGGAAAGGCCTATGTCAAAGAAAAGACTGCCCATGGGAGACAAGAAAGAGGAATGAAGGGATGGCATGTTGAAGAGGAAGGAAAAGTTGGTGAGAGGTAAGACTGGAGGAGATGGGAGATGCCACAACATGCAGGAGCTTTTAGATCATGTGGATTTCACATTTTAAATGCAAATGGGGGTGGCAATATAAATATTTTGAGCAGAGAAAGGACACGATCTGTTTTTCATTTTTGAGTAATTGTTTTATATGCTCAGTAGAGAATGTATTACATAGAGCCAAGTGTAAGTTAGGGAGACTTTCAAGCCTATTGGAACAATATTGTATTAGTACCAATGAGATGTACAGTGGTTTGGACTATGGTAGAAAATGGCATAAGCAAAGAGGTTCAATAAATACTGTGGAGGTGTCCTAGATAGGACTAGTACTACATGGTTATGTGGCTATTGAGGGAGAGGGACAGCTAAGTATGATTTGCAACTTTCTCTCCCCAGCACTTGGGAGGAAAGAGAATTTACCTACTCAAGCGGGGATTAGTCTAAAAAGGCTACATATTGTATGATTCCAACAATATGACATTCTGGAAAAGGCAAAACTGTGGAGGCAGTAAAAATATCAGCGGTTTCCAGAAATTCAGGGAGCGGGAGGAATAAATAGGTAAATCACAGAAGAATAACAGCAGGTGTCTCTCTCGTCATACACAGTGAAAACAAGAAGACAATGGAGTAACATCTTTAATTTACTCAAAGAAAGCACTAACAACAACAACAACAACAAAATAATCTAGAATTCTACATCCAGCCAAATATGTTTTAGAAATAAAGGTGAAATAAACTTTTTCAGAAACTCAGAAGTTGAAATAATTCATCATTAGAATTCCTGAACTCATAGACACAGACAATAGTTTAGTGGTTACCAGAGGGTAAGGGGGTTGGAGGTGGGAGATGAGGGTAAGGGGGATCAAATATATGGTGATGGAAGGAGAACTGACTTTGGGTGGTGAACACACAATGGGATTTATAGATGATGTAATACAGAATTGTACACCTGAAATCTATGTAATTTTACTAACAAGTGTCACCCCAATAAATTAAAAAAAAAAGAATTCCTGAACTATAAAAAGTACATATTAAAAGGAATCCTTTAGGCAGAAGGAAAACAATAGCCAATGGGAATGTGGATCCACACAAAGAAAGGAAGAGCACGAGAAATGGTGACTGCCTGAATAAATACAAAAGGCTTTTCCTTATTTCAATTTCCTTAAAATTTATTTTTGAAAGCAAAAATGATAACATTGTATTGTGAAGTTGTGATATACATAGAAGTAAAATAGAAAAACAACAACAAAAAGGCTAGGAAGGAAGAAAGGGAATTATGCTGTTGTAAGTTATTTATAATATTCATGAAGTGACATCACATCAATTAAAAATATACTATGAGGACATTTTTAGCGCAGTGAAACTACTCTGTATGATATTAGAATGGTAGATACACGACATTTATGCATTTTGAAGTGTGTGTATATGTGTGTATTTGTGGATTGTGTGTATATGTGTGAGAGGGTGTGTGTGTGTTTGTATGGAGAAAGAAAAAAGGGAAAGAGAGAGAGAGAGAGAGAGAGAGAGAGAGAGAGAGAGATCTGGGTTAAAATATAGGACATGTAATACAGTGACAATTAAAGTCTGATTTGTGGACAATAACTAGCAAGCAAACTGTTACTGGCCCATGATCAGGTAAATGCAAAAATTTAAACTAATTTCATATCAGTGTGTCCTTATTGCAATACTCAAGTACATGATTAATTGACTACAATCACTGAAAACAGTATATAGACCAGTATGCATGAGTCTTGCGTGGTATGAGCTGGGTTATCATCACATACAGTAGACCACATATTGGTCTGTGATAGACTGAAAACAAGAAAAAGTAATTCTTGATCATAGATGGTGTGAGAGATACTGATATAACTTATAAAAGTCACTTTGTGGAGTCCTGGGGATAAGAGTATTGAAAAAGATACATAGTCATCTCCATGGAAACTGAAGTTGAAACACAGCTAAGGGTCTATGTGACCGTTAAAAAGGAACAGTAGCATCACAAGAACATGTTACAAATAGAATAAAGCAATTGTGGTTTCAAATATAGGCCTCAAATTCAAATTACAGAGGTAAACACTTGAATTCAGGTGCTGATTTCTTATTAAGCTGTTTCATACATGGGCGACTCTAGGCGTGAAGTTCCAGGGTGAGAGGAACATCAGGCAACATTAATGCTGCAGAGGCCAGTCTGTACGTGTGTCTCTATTCCTTATTTCGCGTTCTTATGTATTCACCTTCCATGATCATCCTAGGACTCCATTGTGGAATTATACTCTTGGTTGACAAATGTCGCTAGTTTGGCAACATGAATTTGTTTAGGATTCTGTCCTTATGTCACTACCCTGAAAACGAAATTACCTTCTTATATTTTGCTTCTTTACACTTTTTACCAAAAATAAGACACAGAAGTTCTGAAAAGGAAGAGAGAGAGAGAGAAAGAGAGAGAGAGAGAGAGAGAGAGAGAGAGAGAGGAAGAAGAAGAAGGAGGGAGGGAGGGAGGAAGGAAGGAAGGAAGGAAGGAAGGAAGGAAGGAAGGAAGGAAGGAAGGAAGGAAGGAAGGGAAGGAAGGAGGGAAGGAAGGAGAGGAAGGAAGGAAGGAAGGAAGGAAACAGATTAAGTGCTTCCGATGCTGTTCACCACAGTAATGAGTTACTAAACTTGAACAGGCAGAATGGTGGCAGCCTGGAACTATCATCACTATTTTTAATTCTCTTCCACAGTTATATATTTTTTCACAGTAGGATAAGAGAAAACTCTCCCTGCTGAGACCTCCATTTCAGATACCACAATACTCACTGCTGTGTGATTGTACCAGGTCGACTGAATGCAGTGGAAGGACGAGGGACACAGTGATGGAATCGATAATGCTGGTTATCCCTTGTTGGCCAGTGAAATAATTTTATCATTTTGTTATTGGATAGTTATTTTATTGTACCCCAAATCAATTTAAATGCAATTGGAGTGTGGATTGTATGTTTTCTTTAGAAACCAAATTAATCCAGCTGTAATTGTGGCACTCTCTTGAGAATGAGCACAGATGAGCACTTTTATTCTCTTTATCCATTTATTTTTCGAATCGGTGTGAGAGAGGTAATGGCTTGTGAATTTAAGGTGGCATTCTCTTAACTTTTATTTCTCTTGTTTCTTCCCCTTTTATTGGATTATCAGAAGTGCTCCAATGGATAGAATCTCTCTTTAAATATTTACAGTGTGAAACACACCAGAAAAGCTGGCAATGCTCCAGTTTTGGCTGTCCTTTTGAAGGACTAGGCATTTTGGTAAAGAATACCTCATATTGTCCACCCTTCATTGTTTATAATGGTTTAATATGAGATCTGTTTTCTGTAACAGTTAGGCAGTGTGAATGAATAAAATTAAAAATTTTTGGTTTCATTCCATGTGACCTCAAAAGCACAGTTGGAGAGTGAGGTAGGTTGAGCTGCAGTGAGTCTTCCTTTGAGCACATTCTCAAACAGAAAATTTTAAAAATACTTTTTAAAAGTAATATGCTAATATAATAATTTAAGAACTATAATGAAAATACATTTGATGAGCTAGCAAATATTTGTTGTATATTGTATATTTGGCTGAATGGTTGGCCTCTGAACATATCTCTAAGAAACACATTTCTAAGAAATTCACAGCTAATACTGAACAGTCAAGTAATTGTCTGTACAGGAAGGCAGTTTTTTCCTTCAGTGATGAAATTCTTGAGGAGGATAACCTTCAGTTTTGTAGGTGATCTGGTTAAATGAGGTTAGACAAAGCAAATTATGCAGTAATTATTTTCTGTATCTGGAAATAAAATGACATTTTGTCACCTTAAATTTTGTACTCACTGCTTTCTAAAGATAATTGGTTCTCCACTGTAGGGTGTAACTGGATATTAGATTTATGTTAAGAGTAAACATTAATTACCCATACAATATCTAGGAAAGATGATGCATTTAAAAGGTTTGAAAGAGAACAAAATGTACTAATGAGATACAAAGAGAATTCTTAGATATGTCAAGCCTAGGCAGGTTCTTGATAATAATTTAGGTACATTTACTCCTTCAACCATTAGGAGTCCGTTCAGTGCTTCACAACTGCACATAAGTGGCGAAGGTGTTTCATTAAGTGCTAGTCCCATTATTTGAGAAAATAGGAACATGAATGGAAATTGTAGGTTTTCTAATGCAATGTTACTTACCTCTTACAAAAATGTTCTCAGTGAACAGAGGTTTGTTTGAGGAGCTGGGTTCATGAGTCACTACTGAGACTGTGGTGAGTTGTGTGGATGTTAAGACCTACAAGGTCAGCTACAGTTTCCTTAGAATTCTCTCTTTTCATTTTTAGGTATTTAAGGGTTAGTTGTTTGAAGCATTGTTTTCTTATTAATGATTAGCTTTTCTTTACCTTTCTTCAAAAGGAGGAAGTCAATTCTAGAGTAATTCAAACCGGCAGATTTTGTAGCTCGTAAAAATTTTACTCTCAGAGGAATAATTTGTATATCCTGACCATGATCTATCTGAAATACTGGGAGTTCAAAAATAATGTAAATTTAAAATAGAAGGTGTTTAAATGGACCCTCCTGGCCCTCTGTGTAGGCAGCTCCCTCTCTATAAACCACCTCCATCCCATGTAGAGCATGAGTGTCAACTCTGTAGAGCTGACAGTTTGCCAATTAAGATAGTATCTCTTTAATTTCATGGTAATCTCTGACCATCAAAACATTTCTGGTATTCCAGGAACCTGAAATATTTCTTCCCTTTTATCAGCGTTCCAATATGAAAAAGGCTGTTTAGTTATTTTGTTAAAGGAACACACAAATTCCCTTCTGAGTCTGTGAATAGGACCAGGAAGGAATTAATAATTGATGGACTTAATGATTAGTACTGGGTAAAAGAAAAAATGAATCGGAACAGTGACAAGTATATCAATGATAAAAATAAGTAAATAAAAATTAAAAAAACCTGGTAAGCAGAGCTTCTCAACCTTGGCACTACTGACATTTGGAGATCATTGTTTGTTTGGGGATCTATCCTGTGCGTTGCAGGAGATTTAGCAGCATCGCTGGCCTCTACCCAGTAGCATGGTCCCCTCTAGTTGTAACAACCAACAATTTCTCCAGACATTCCCTAATGCCCTCTTTTGCCCCTTTGCCCCCATTGTGAACCACTGAAGTAAATAAAAACCAACAGGAATCATAAAAATTTCCTCCTAAAGTAGGTCAGTTTCAAATGAGAGTAGACCACCTATTTATGGGTAAGTTTAATGGATTTAAGTCCACTATATTTTCCCAAGCGTTCCTCTCTTAAGTACTGCCCTACTTTTTCCAGGTGTATTAAAGATTATTCAGCATGTGTAGAAGAAACATATTATGCAAACCTATGCTGTGGAATGGAACTGATGTTAAGTTTATGGATTGGGATTGTAAAATCCTTAGTACTTCACTAACGGAGGGGTTTAATGGTTCTATAAGGATTTGAACAGCCCATGAACTGCTGCACACCTTACGTCTTGACAGAAAATAGGACCTACTGGGTATGTAGCATCATCCAGCTGTCTGTGATGATCCTAGGATGGTCAATGTCATATAGAACAGATTCTAATAGTATTACCCCCTACCCTTTCGTTTCCTTACTCAACTGCTGGGGAAGGAGGCAGAAGCCTCAGAATAAAGAGGCTAGAAGGCTCTAGGATAAAATCTGGGGGAAGTTCTTAGAGATAGCTGTGGATAGTAGCTGCTTTTGCCTCCTGTGCTTCCTGTATACACAAAGAACACCTCTCTTTTTCTAATAAATTACCCCATTAATCTCATTCAGCATGTTAAAAGCAAATCCTTGTCCCATCAGTTTCCAAAGTACACAGAGCAAAGTCCATTAGAATATATGAAATCTCCCTGGCTACCGAGATTGGTACAGATACAGGCTCATGACTCAAGGAATGTAAAATGAGAATCAACCTCATATATTTTGTGGGACCATTTGAAAGCAGAAACTATCTCTTCAGCGGGATTGGGAGAAGCCAAGGACAATACTTGGAGGTACTAAGAAACCAAGTAAGAGAGATGAAGTGATTGTTCATGAAATTATTCAAAGCTCTAGAGTCAACTGAGTCTGAAAATAGTTGGACCCTTGGAATTCTCTGTTTATGAAGTGATTGATTCCCTTCTGTAACTCAAGCAATGTAGGTTTGATTTACTATGTCATTTGAAACCCAGTGTCCTCACTAATAAAAATATATCTATTCACATCCCCATGAACCCATTTTACAGATGGTGTGACTGAGTTCTAATGAGTGTAAATGATTTTCCCAAGACTTCATACTTCTCTAATCACAATGTTCCGTAACTTAAGCTAAATCTATGCTTTAGTTTGGTTTGCTTCTTCAGTGGTCATCTGTAAAGTAAACCAGCTTATTCTTTGGTTTATATAATACCCAATAAGTAGTGTTAATTACTTATCGTTTTCTGATTATCAAAATTGGTCAGATGTATAAACCCTCTTGAAACTTTGGCTTGCATTATTTGTCCATCACTTTATCCAGAATTAAATTTTTATGTTCCCACATAAATATGCAGAATAGAGGCACATTTACAGTATAAATTATTTGTCCCAGGTTTTCTCATTGACACATGATCTTAAATTGAATGCTGATTATCCTATTTATTGAGCTATTATAGTTCTAAAATTTTGTCAAGAAGAGAAAGTTATAGTCACGTTTTTCTTGAATAATTCACGTGCAAATCTGTGATTGAAATTTTTAAGTAAATTGCCTTTTTAAATTTTTCCATGAACATTATAAATCATAGAGTTTACAAGACAGTTGCACCATTTTCCTTATGCTAAATACAAAGCACAATTATAATCAGAATATAATAGCATCAATATGTTTATACAGATGTTAAAGTAAATTCATCAACATTCATTCCGTATGTCTGTAATCTAGCTTTCTCTTCTATTGTCAAACCAAAGAATTTTAAATTAGGATTTTTTTTACCCGTATCTTTTATACTTTTATATAGGAGTTAAGTTCGCGAACTTGTTGCAACCATCTTGCTAAACTTTTTTTATATCAGAGGGATTGTTCATTATGAATTTGTACCAACTGGACAAACAGTTAACCAAATTTACTATTTGAAAGTGCTGAAAAGGCTGCACAAAAAGTTAGATGACCTGAACTTTTCGCCAACAATTCATGGCTCTTGCATCACGACAATGCATCAGCTCACATGGCACTGTCAGTGAGGGAGTTTTTCGCCAGTAAACAAATAACTGTATTAGAACACCCTCCCTACTCGCCTGATCTGGAAAGTGACTTCTTTCTTTACCTGAACATAAAATAAATATTGAAAGAAAGACATTTTGATGACATTCAGGAATCTAGGGTAATATGATGATGGCTCTGATGGCCATTCCAGAAAAAGAGTTCCAAAATTGCTTTGTAGGGTGGACTAGGCACTGGCATCAGTGCATAGCTTCCCAAGGGGAGTACTTCGAAGGTGACCATAGTGATATTCAGCAATGAGATATGTAGCACTTTTTCTAGGATGAGTTCATGAACTTAATTGTCAGACCTCATATGCTGATACGTAAGACAGTGATGTATCTTGTCATTGGGATTGATGGTTATACGGTTAGACGGTTATACGGTTACTGTGGGTTGCTAGAGATGACAGAAATTTAGAACACAATATGAATTGTCTTACTTTAGAACTTGTCAAAAGCAAAAATTGTAGTGAACAATAATGTGAATGATTTTATGTGATTCTACTGTGTTTGTGTGAACTTCTAATCCAAAACATTCATCACTCGAGCTAGAGGAATCCTTTTGGGAAACACTGACACCTAAAACCAACAGAGAACATTCATGTTCACGCCTTACACTGTTCTGATGGCCTGAAAAATGAGTAAATTAGAAAGAAAATAGTTTTACTACATGAGGAGAGTGGGACAGAAGAGCTTTGGGGAACTTTAAGGTTTGACTTACAGTAATACTCCTTTGGGTGACGCCCAAAGTCAATGGTTCTATGAATTATTGGGTCCCTGATGGCAAGATGAGTTTCATACCATGACACAAAAGCATCTTTTGGCCTTTGGAAATAACAAACATATCAGAAATCCTGAATATCATCCCAGGTTATCTTTGTTAGCTCTGTTTTTCAAGATTTCCTTGGCTATTTTGGTATACTTTTAATTTCTGTATAAATGTAAAAATCATCTCTGAATTTCTTTTTAAAAATCCCATAATCCAAAAATTAATCAACAGAGGCTATTCTTCTAGTTATTGTAGAGAAGGTTGATAGAGACCTTTAACCTTCACCTTCCTGAAACCTGAAATTCCTGGATGAAGCAAAAACCATACATTTGTTTAAAGACAATAAAGAGCTGTGTGCTCAAATAAACCTAAAATAATTAAAACCCAGGAAGACAAAGCATTTCTAAGTGAGCAAGGGGGAAAGGGAGCTGTGGTACATTCAGACTGTGAGGCAGAGCAAACAGGAGAGGAATCCTGTCAGAGAAGGACAGCCAAACATACAAGTGAAACCAGTAAAGCTTTCGATGAACTTGTGGGCTGGTATGTAGATTTGAGCATGAAAGAGCCTTAAATATAAAGATAATCATCACTGTAAAGCCATTGTCCCCTGAGAATTTTTCTGAGTAAGAAGAGGCTCAGTGTGGGCCCATCTGTTTCAATGTTAAGGCCATCCTCAGTCACTTCCCCAATACTGGAGATCTCTGTGGGTCAGATCACTCCGATTAAGGCTTGAGCTCTGCTGTTCAATATGGTTCACCATGACCTCCTTCTCTTGGGAAGCTAAGTGTCACCATTTGGACCATGCCACCCTCTCTTCCCCTTGAAATTATGGCAGCGGCTACTGCTGTATCTGGCCTACAGGAAATAGCCACCACAGGATGCTCGTCAATGTAAATCTCAATTCCTAGGTAAACGGAACATTCTGCATCCTCTTGAGGGACAAAATTAGAGGCTGGCTGAGCAAGTCTTGCTCAACAAATCCTTAGCGTTTCAATCTCTGTACGTCTTTGGGTACTAAAGGTGTTCTAGTATTTCCATTTCATTCCATGTAGGCCACCGGTAGACACTTCAGACAGAGCCATTCCCAGCCACCCATAGTGACAGATCACATTGAATACAAAATCTCCTCCTAGTGCACTGTTACTAATACATATATTCTAGTCAAGCATTATATCCCTTCCTCCCTAACGTAACTTCCTTAGATGTCATTCCCATACGTATTCTCCAGATTTATGTTGTGATAAATTGGCAGAATATTGCAATTCTTTTGGGACATGTGGCACCTACATAAGGGTCACAATTTGTTGTTGATCCCTGGGGTCTTCTGGGAGTTGAGTGTAATTATACTAATAGGTCCTGACTCAATGAGAGGTGGTATGTATTCGGGGCGAGAGGAGTAAAACTTGAAAAGGATCAGCCGTCCCGTGCAGGGCAGCTACCTATCTTGGGAGTCCACTACACATCCTCAGGCAAAGAGAAACTAACCTCAGACAGCAGTGGGAGGGCTTCTTCCGCTGGCAATAAAAGAGATCAAATTTAGGGGTTCAAGGACCTCAGCTTCATCAGAATCAGCCCGAAGTCCCCATCCCAATATTTATTTTTCACTTTATTTATTTATTTAGACCTTCAATATTATTTCACATTAATTTCAGGTGTACACTCATCCCAATTTTCAAGTCTGTCCTCTTTTCTTTTTCATTTTCCTAACTTTCACATAAGAGAGACCCTGTGAGGTTGTGAATTCAAGGTGCACTATCATTTAACTATCTGTAAGGTTAGAATTTGTTTTGGCTTTCAGAAATGTCCCCAAAGCTACAGTAAATAAGTACTATTTTAAGGTAATCATAGATGCATTTTTCTCCCTTTCAGACCCCTGAGCTGGGGATATAAAGTTCTAAGCTTATCATTCCCCTTCCCCCTGTGAAATACTTAGAAACATATAATCAAGCCCCTTATAATTCCTGTTTTCAATAAAATTTTTTATGGCAACAAGTAATTTGCCTTTTTAAAGCAGTTGATTTTAGGTGATAATATAAATAATCGTTTTGTCACTTCATGCCATGATGTAACAGTATCCCCTTTTCCATGCCTTGAAATCTTTAATCAAATAAGTAATTCCCGGTTCCCATCCTTTAAGCTTGTTGGCCATAGAACATCTTTTTGTACCAACGCATGAACTGGTTACTTTTCAGTCAGAAAAGCAAAACTATAATGAGTGTTATGGAATAAAAATCTTATTAGAAAACTGACCTTATGTAATTGTTGGAGGTTCAAAGGCCCAAAAGCAGGAGTTGAAGGATCTGAAATAAATCACTGTGCAGCCTTGGCGCACCTGGGCAAATCAGAGCTGGCAGGAAAACTTGGAAGCTATGCACATCCACCTGTTGGAGAAAGACCATGAAAAAGGATTTTTTAAGAAGTTTATGAAATGCTGCTGATGTTTTGTGGGTATAGACTCTCCAATGGGGCGCAGGATCAGCAGTAGCAAGGGGAGGCATATGGAGAATGGGGAAGGACTCGTTAGAACCTGCCGGCAATTGTGCAGGTCTCTTACATCCTCTAATCAAGGAAAATCTTCAGTGTAATTTAATCCTGTGCACCTTCACTTTTGGCGCTAACTTGAAACCATACTGGAGAAGGTAACCCCAGGAAATGTAGTTCCCAATGTAACCAAGTTGGACGATACCACAATCTGGCGTGCAAATCTAATGCTTTCCTTTTGTAAGGAAAGCAGCTGAGTATGATGATTAAGGAAGTGGTCTTTTGAAGACTACATAGGATTGAATACTAAGTCCTTCACTTAGTAAGTATACATCTTGGGCAAACTTGAACACCTCTGCTGCTGTTTCCTTACCCGAATGTCAGGGATAAAAACAGAATCTACCAAAACTTGCATTTTCAGCTCCAAGATATAAAGCAGTCAGAAATCATCACTTCCACCCTTGCAGCAAGTAAAAAGCTAAATAAACTGAAAAATCAATGACTTTTCTTAGATCTCTCTGAGAATTGAGGTCACAGGGCAAACCACCATCACAATATCTGGACAGACAGGGGCATACAGAAAATCACAGCCAAAATAAGCTTATGTTAGGAAAAAACATTGGAATGAGGAGTTGGTAAGAACACAAAAATGGTAATTAACAATTGCTAGAGTCTGAGTATACACTACATTGAGAGATTAAAACTCCTGGGGGCCCAGTTTTGGAGTGGGGGCACACTTTCATGGAACTACACCGCCTTATCACAGTGAAGATTGGAGAGGGAAACAAAACAAAACAAAACGCTGTTGTTTTGAACAATGGACAAATAACCATTTTGAAATACTACATGGTGGACTCTATGACAAAAGGCTGTTCTCCAAGGAAAACCACTTTACCCCAGCCCCCTCTGTCCTTCCTGTTTCATTTAACAGGAGAAATATAAAGGCTAATGCTTCTGAAGATCACAGGTCAAGATGTACTAAAACCCAGAAATTAATCAGATTATAGAATGCTTCCCTTCCCAATTCCCTTATCATCACCATACTAATAGGGCATCAGCACAAATGACAGTGAATTTTAACCGAAAGAGCTACAAGATATAGACTTTATTTAAAAAGAAGCTTTTTGGACACTCACAAAAAAACAGAGAAGGAAAGATTAAGAAAATTAGAGAAAGCTAAAACCTATGTTGCCTACAGCTATAGCAAACTTTAAACACAGCCCAATTCATGTTAGCCAGGTTTGAATAATAATAGTAGTGAATGATATTTTAACAGGGCTGTGTTCTCTGCAAAATATATATTTTTTTAATGTATTTTTAAATTCAGAAATTGACAAATGGATATAAAATAAGAAGATGTCATTGCTTACCCTGAAGAAAAATGTTTTCCTGTACAATTAAATAAAATGGGAAGATTGCTTTCATGTTCTGATAACTAAACTGACAATTTCTATGAAATTTTATTGTAGCAATTACTTTGTAGTTCAACCACAAAGAATTATTTATTCAAAAATCATAGTTTTATGTACTACATTATTACATTTGCTCGTAAACTAAAAAATCAACACAACTAAAACATATTTCTATGAGGGGCTTTTGTAAAAGATATTTCCTATTAAAACATTTTCCCCATATGGATTGAAAAAAAAGTCTCAAAGATGAAGGATTCTTTTTCTCCTTCACTTCTAATAAAAACACTGAAGAAGCAACTCTCTGTTATTCATAAATCATCTTAGCTTGTTTAGTTTTCTGAGCCTAAAATATGTGTGGAATATCTTCATACCGAGTGGTGCTTTGAGAGATATGAAAGATATGTCACTGATTAAATGACAATAGAACTTACAAAATAATCAAGTTTAGAGAATATTAAATGATTCTGGACTTTGCTCTCTCCTTTTTCTGTTTTACATTTCTGGAAAGTATTTATTTTAAAGTGAAGAATCCATAATTTAGGTAGTAGTCACTTCTATGCCAAG
This sequence comes from Rhinolophus sinicus, assembly GCF_036562045.2. NCBI lineage: Eukaryota > Metazoa > Chordata > Mammalia > Chiroptera > Rhinolophidae > Rhinolophus > Rhinolophus sinicus. The sequence continues at coordinate 46,204,975 of NC_133759.1, read as the reverse complement.
AAAGTTTGTTTGCAACATAAATATAAGAGTTTAATTCGAGCAATTTATTAACTAATTATTTTAACAAAAACAAATCCATTTGATGGGTGGTAGGTCAAATTTTCCATTGGGTCATTGATCCTTTCATTATTGTTCATCCTACATAAACTCTTTGTCTTTGACAAGAAAAAATATTAATTTTGAAAATTTATTTACTGCAGTGGAAAAGAATAACTTACTTTTTAACATTTTATAACTTTTTATAGTAAAGACACTCAAAATAATACATCATTTGTCAACATACTCAGGAATTCCTCCTTGAATAATATCTGTCGTATATAATGGTGGTTGCAAAGATGGCTGTCATTTTATAATATAAGCTAAAATAATTTGGTTATGTCCATAGAGAGGAAGAAGCATGCACGATATGCAAGTTTTGGAAATCATTGGTTTAGTTGATACTTTTGCTTTTTTCTCTCTAATTTTCACAATTCTTTGTCCCAAACCATTTAGTTAATCAAAAATTCATAAAATGGTTAGCAAAATTCAACAGAAGACATCCCGATAGAGAAGCGAAAATCATCCCAGTCATATGTAACTCAATGATGCCAAAGTATAGAGCATTGAAAATATTTTCTAGGTTTAATTTTGATGAATAGACTTACTCCTCTTATAACTTTCAGAAAAATAAAGTATTTTCTGAAGGTTTCAGATTTATTCCTCTGGTGACATGATCTATGTGAGCTTCCATCCAAATAGCTAGCTTGTCTTTTATAGAATCCTGGGGATTTTAGTGTAGAAAAGAATGGCTACAAATTGGTGAATTGCAGCCTGAATCATATAGATTTCATTTTGCTAAAATGAAGGTTTTTCTTTTTTTATATAAAAACGATTTATGAACTATTGTGAAGCTCTGAAAACACTGAGCTGAAACAAAATAGGACTCTGATCTTATATAGGGACATGGGATTTCCATGCTTTCCCAATCCCAGTCAGGTGTCCTTCATGTTTATGACCTTTCTGGATTGAGACACATTGTCTAAATCAATCCTCCTCATTTTATTATATGTATTTATTCTATTTATTGTGATATAACTGCTATATAACATTGTGTAAGTTTAAGGTATACAACATGATGGTTTGATACACGTATATATTGTGAAAAAATTACCACAACAAGGATATTGTGTGTGTGTGTGTGTGTGTGTGTGTGTGTGTGTGTGTGTTGAGATCTACTCTTTTAGGAACTTTCAGGTATAAAATACACTATTGTAAACAATAGTCACCACACTGTACCTTAGATCCCCAGAACTTACTCAACTTATAACTAAAAGTTTGTACCTTGACCACTTTCACACATCCCTCCATCCCCCAGTCCCATCCCCGGTAACCACAACTCTACTCTGTTTCTACGAGTTTGATGTTTTTAGATTCCACATATAGGTAATATCATCCAGTGTTTGTCTTCTACTGTTGGACTTCTTTCACTTAGTATAATGCCCTTAAGGTCCATCATGTTGTTACAAACGGGAGAATTTCCTTCTTTCTCATGGCTGAATTATGTTCCTGTGTGTGTGTGTGTGTGTGTGTGATAACATCTTTATCCATTCATTCATTGACAGGTTGTTTCTATGTCTTGCTACTGTGAATAATGCTCCAATGAACATGAAGGTGCAAAGAGCTCTTTGAGATAGTGATTTTGTCTTCTTTGGATGCACTCAGAAGAGGGATTGCTATCTCATATAGTAGTTCTACTTTTAATTTTTTGAGGAGTCTCCATACTATTTTCCATAGTGGCTACACCAATTTACATTCCCACCAACTGTGCACAAGGGTTCCCTTTTCTTTAGTTCTCATCAGCACTTATCTCTCATCTTTTTGATAATAGCCCTTCTAATAGGTGTGAGGTAATATGGGTTTGATGATTAATGATGTTGAACATCGTTTCTTGTACCTGTTGGCCATTTGTATGTCTTCTTTGGAAAAGTGTCTTTTCAGGTCTTTTTCTCATTTTTTAATTCAATTATTTTTACTATTGAGATATATGATATATATATATATATATATATATATATATATATATATATATATATATATATATATATATACACACACGTATATATATGTATTCAAACCCCTTACAGATATATACATTGCAAATATTTTCTCCTATTCTGTATGTTGTCTTTTCATTTTGTTGATTGTTTCTTTTGCCATTCAGAAGCTTTTTAGTTTGATGTAATCCTACTTATTTATTCTTTCTTTTGTTCCTAGTGCTTTTGGTGTTATATCCAAAAAAATCATTGCAAAACCAATGTCAAGAAGGTTTTCTCTTGTGTTTTGTTAGGTTAATCTTTATGAATGGTATAAGATGGCAGTCCAATTTTTTTGTTTTGCATATGAATATCCAGTTTACCCAACACAATTTTTTGAAAATACTATCATTTACCCGTGGAGTATTTTTGGCTCCCTAGTCACATATTGGTTTACTATTTGAGCACGGGCTTATCTTTGGGCTCTGAATTCTGTTCCAGTGGTCTTTGTGCCTGTTTTTATGCTGCTTTGATTACTAAAGTTTTGTTATAGCTTGAAATCAGGAAATGTGATGTCTCCATGTTTGTTCTTTCTCAAGATTACTTTGGCTACTCAAGGTTTCTTTTGTAGTTTTATATGAATTTGGGCATTGTTCTTTCTATTTCTGTGAAAAATACCATTGGAATTTTGATAGGGATCACTTGAGTCTACAGATTGGGTACTATAAACATTTTAACAATATTAATTCTTCCAACCCATGAGCATTTATTTGTGTCTTTGTCAATTTCTTTCCTCAATATCTTATAGTTTTTTGGTGTATAAATCTTTCACCTCTTTGACTAAATTTATTCTTAAGTAGATGCTATTGTGAATGGGTTTTATTTATTTATTTATTTATTTATTCATTTATTTATTTTTCAGATCGTTTGTTGTTCATGTATAGAAATGCATCTCATGTCTGTATACTGATTTTGTATCCTGCCACTTGACTGAATACACTGATTAGTTCTAACAGTTTTTCCCCCTTTTGGTGAAGTCTTTAAGATTTTTGGTGTAGTCATTAAGTTTTTCTTTCTACATAAGATGATGTCATCTACAAACAGAGACAATTTTACTTCTCTTTTCAATTTGAATGCCTTTTATTTATTTTTCTCGTCTGAATGCTCTGACTGGTACATCCAGTATTATGTTCAATAGGGGTGGTGAGAGTGGGCACCTTTGTCTTGTTTGTGATCTTAGAGGAAAAGCTTTCAAACTTTCACCATTGAGTTTTATTAGCTATGGATTTGTCATATATGGCCTTTATTATGCTGAATTATGTTCCTTCTATACTTTACTTGCTGAGTTTTTATCATAAAAGAATGTTGACTTTTATCAAACGCTTTTTCTGCATCTATTGAGATAATCATATGATTTTTGTCTTTTATTCTATTAATATGATATTGATACAAGATAGTTAGCATGCCCCTAGGTAGACAGAAAGGTCCCTGGTGGAATAAACAAGACAGACATATCCTAAAACTCCAGGTTTTGAAATCACTCCTTTGCTCCAGGACATAATGTAACAAGGTTTTAAGATTAATCATAAAATTCATTTTGGCCTGACAAATGGAGCAGATCTAATAGATAAGAGTGGGTTACTTCGCTAATTCCTTTAGGATGGGCAAGCAAAACCTGGTAGACAAATTTCATTAGAAGGCGCTAGTTCCCTTCTTCAAACAGCTCCCCTTCCCCAATCAGGCAAGGGAAGGTATAAAAGTAGGAGCTTGTGTCTCAGTCACAGTACACTCCCATTTGGGACCCCCTCCCACTAGGGAGCTGTAACCCTTTGCTTTCAATAAACCATCCTCTTTTTAAAACTCTTTGCCTCTCCTGAGTTCATGTTTCCATTCTTTGGTCTCACGAGACACAATCCCAGCCTATACCCAGAAACTGCCGGCAGATCCCTAGCCTGGTAGGAGGTAGGATTTGATTCATGACTGTGTGACCTCTGCAGTTATACTTTCAGGAGAGGTGGGACTGGAGGCTATGCTCAGCGATTGGGTAGGACTGTGAATTTGTTCAACTACTTGGGAGGATGGGGAGGGATTCCATGGCTGGTAGGTACCTACCAGTCTGTTGACTGGAGATCCAAATCAGAAAGAACTGTCAACAGAGCTCCCTGGCCAGATGGGGCCATCAACTGAGCCCTACAGATGTACAGAGCTGCTAATTGGGATCTCTCCTCAAGCTCCACTGCCAGCAGGATCAAGTCCACCAAGATCTGAGTACTGGTTGTTGTAAGCCCCATCGCTCTTCTCCATCTCTGTCTGAATCTCAGTGGTGGACCTCTGCAGATTACTCCAGTGATCCCTGTGATATGAAACCTAAATGGGCCTTTTGAGGAGTACCCTTCAATTCTTAGGAAGTTGGATGTCCACCTTGGCTTCTCTTTTTCCCACAGAAGAAACTATAGGCTTTGGGAAGACCTCCTGGTGTAGCAATGTCCCAGCGTGGAGGAGGGGCAATGGGTTCAAAATGTAGCCCCTCCTCTTACCCTTCCAATGCAGTCCTTCTTAGTCTCTTTAGTCCAGGGTGGTTCTTCAATCTCATCCTCAGGTTTCTCAGGGATTTTACAGTGTTGTCTATAGTAGTTGCGAATTAGCCTTTTTGTGAAAGGGACTGAAATCAGGAATGACCTGTGCTGCCATCATGATGACATCCAATCCTCTTCATTTGAGAGATGAATAAACTGAGACCAAGACACCTGTTTTATTGAGAGCCAAGCTGATATTAAGTGATAAATTAAGACTAAACTCCAAAGATAACTTACAATTAATAAACACTTATGATTATAAAAATCTAAAATCATTACTATCCTTGTGGGAACCCCAGTTCTCCCTAGTCTCTTCAGCTTTAGTGGAATAATGAGAGCTATGAGGACTTTACAGTCCTTTGGGATTGGGTATGTGCTGGGAGGCAGCACAAGGTAAGAAAGAAACTGTGGAGTCTGAGAGATTTGTGTTTTCAAATCTTGGCTCTGCTACTCCCTGGTTGTGTGTATTTGATAAGTTTCTTAGCCATAAAGCTTTAATTTACACATATACAGAATGGGATTGTATTAATCTGGTTTTTCCAGAGAAACAGAAGAGGGTGTGTGTGTGTGTGTGTGTGTGTGTGTGTGTGTGTGAGAGAGAGAGAGAGAGAGAGAGAGAGAGAGAGAGAGAGAGAGACAGAGAGAGAAAGAGAGAGAGATTGACTTTACAAAATTGACTCTCATAATTGTGGGGACTTGCAAGTTTAAAATTTGCAGGGCAGTCTAATAGGCTGGAGACCCAGGAAAGAGTTGGTGCTGCAGCTCCAGTCTGAAGGCAGTCTAGGAACAGAATCCCCTCTTTTTCAGGGTTCTCAGTTATTTTTCTCTTAAGGACTTCTGCTTGTTGGATATGCCCACTCACATCACTGAGACTTACCTGCTTTACTCAGAGTCTACTGATTTAAATGTTAATCACATCTAAACAACACTTTGGCAGCAAGATCTAGTTTGGTGTTTGATCCACATCTGGGCAACACAACCTAGCCTGGCTGACATATAAAATTAACCATCACAGAGGTGATGGTATTAACCTCACCACACTCAGAGCCTTAGATGAGGTAATGACTTAAGTAATTAGCATAGTGTTTGGGAAAGAGTAGCTACTCAGTAACTGGCAGTTACTGTTGTTACTACTATTAGGTATCTCCATGCAATCTATGAGTTTATGGTTTTCCTTATGTGTAAGTGTCAAGAGAAATTCTTAGTTTATGGTGGTATTTTGAACAAATGTTAATTTTTGCTTCAATAAAAATCCTGTCTGTTATATAGCTTTACAAAATCTTTTGACAAACATGTCAAAGAAAAAAAATGACTTTATATGTACTTAGAGCATAATAAATTTCAGAAGTCTGAAAAAAATATGAGCGATACTGTAAAACAATGAATGCCCAATAAAATTTTAAAGGGAGAAAGACATATTTCTGTTCTGTAACTAATGCAAATATCATGAGAAATTGTCAAGTTCTGATTATTAAAAACTATATAAGTGAAAAGTGCTTTTGAAGATGAATGTAGGATATTATGAAATTTCATTATCCCCGAGGCCATACATTAAAATTTCAAGATACCACTGGGATAATGTGGTAAATAGCGAGTTCACACTGCTCCTTTCGTGGGAGAAAAAAGAAAACCAAATCTTTGTTGAGAAAGATAGAGGAAAATATAAGTGAAGACTAACATTATTTGGTTGTAAAATATTGAACACAAATGATTTAACAGTGTAGGGTCATTATTCTAACCCCTTTCTCAATAGGTCAGAAGTTGGTTGGACCAGAAGGTAGTGGGGCCTATGGTAGTTACCATCCAAACTTTTGGAGTATAATGTCCCAGACCACTTTCTAATATATAGTAATTATATATATATATATATATATATATATATATATATATATATATATACCTTTCGATTATAATTATTCATTTTAAAAGAAAATTTTCATTAATTATTATAAAAATTAGTTTTCTATAAGCAGAATATACAATTTTGTTTTCTGATAGCTCTAACATGGTAGGCAAGTAGATTCACACACTACTTGCCATAATTCCATCAGCCACCAAGAGTTTGTGGCTCAGAGGTTGGGAGTCACTGGTGCAGGGGAAAGACCAGGTAATTTAGTGGGAAAAACACTGGGTGGTTTTAATCCAGGATCATCTACCACACTGAACAAGTGATTTAGGTTGAAATTGTAGAGTTTAGCTTTTACCATTCATATGTTTTTTCAGTAATTTTCTGGAATGCTCCTCCAATCCAGCAGAGTAGAACTCTTTGAAAAAGGAAACTATGACCTTGGTGTAAGAGTGAATCATAATCTAAAAGGAGGTATTATATAAATTAGAATATTAACTATACAGGGTAAAGATCTCTCTCTCTCTCTCTCTCTCTCTCTCTCTCTCTCTCTCTCTTTCTCTCCCTCTCTCTTTTTTCTCTCTCTCATTCTCTCTGGAATTCTGGGGTTAAATATATGGTTTATCAACTCGTGGAGTATGTGTGACAAGAAATAAATAAGTTGCTAATTTATTTAACCTATAAAGACAGTGCTCCAGTGAAGAGGTCCTTCAATATAAAAATACATCTATACAGAATACTTTCATTAATTCTTAGAATGATCCTTGGTTATGCTAAAATTTATAAAAGCACAAAAGCTTTTTAGTGATTTTTAAATCTTGAGGTATAGGCTTATTTATGCTACAACACAAGGTCTCGGATATACATGGAAGTATTGAGGAAATGGATATGTATTTCAGACTTTCTGTAAATCTATGAACAAGCAATTGGACCCATGTGTACTTGGCCACAATTTAATAGTGGACACATTTGTGGTAAACATGAAGCAAATTCTAGAGGGAGGTAGGAAGAGGGAGACCCCAGAATGAGTGTCATTCACTTTTTCGGAGAGTGACCCCTTTTAAATGATGAGATTAAGGATAAGAAGTAACTACTCTAGATGAGGTGCTGATCTTTCGGATGAGGAGTTTAAGCTTTTCCTTCCCTCTCCCCTCCACCTCCCTTCAGTTAATTGATTGTGCACTTTAAAAATACGGCACCTGTAATTTAAAGAACGTTTTGAAAATATGTCTGGCTTTTCTATCCAGAGTTCAATGAAAAATATGGCATTTAGAAACATAATCATCACTTTGTCTTTTATACAAATTCATTTAAATTATGTAATTTTGCAGAAAGCAGAAAAAAGAAAAAGCATTACAAAACTGAAATAAAATTTAACATTGTTGCTTTCCTCATTTTTCTTGACATATTGCTGGAAATAATTAAGAATCAGAATAACTTACACCTTGCATTTCAGTTGCTTTTTAGTATTGGCTATTGATTTTTTTATTTTTCAGAATTGTTGAATTTAACCTCATTTTCTCTATCCATTCTACATATGTACATACAGTGAAAGTTAACTGGGTAAAAGTCAAAGACAAAATTGAATGAGATTTATGTCACATAGCATGAGATATTGGGCAAGTCTCAAAGTCTCTAAGCCTCAGTTCTCTCATCTGTAAAGTGGGGATAAAGTCTGTTCCTGTTATCTCACATTGAGAGAATTAAGTTAGAAACTTTATTGACTAAAAAGCACTGTAAAAGCATAAAGTATTCTTGGCATTCTAACTACGGTAAAGATGTGCAAAGTGCTATGGGTCGCAAAGATACATCAAGCATGGTCCTGCCCATCTGGAAGTTTACAGTCCAGTAAGGGAGGCACATAACCACATCACCAGGTTGTGTGTGATGCACATCAAATGACCAGTAGAGGTAGTTATGGGAGAAAAGGACATAAAAGGAAGGATCACTTTTGTTTAGGAAGCTAATGACAGCTTTTATGGAAGATGGTGATGTTAAAGCACACTAAGGCTGTGGACAGATATTTACTGAGTGCTTACAATGTACTCATAGTACTTACTAAGAGCTTTACATTGACTGCCTCCTTTAATTGTTAAAAATTGCACTACCTTTAGCTGCACCTTACAAGTCGGAAACAGACTCAGACGCAACTTGAGTTTCCAAAGTCACAGGGTAAGTTGCTGATTTGGGATGTGAAGCCTCGCACATCTGTCTCCAGACAGCAGGATTCCAGGCAACCATGACAGGGCAGTAGGAAGCTGGAACGAGTGCCTGGATGGGGCCCAGAAAAACAGTGATCCCCATCACAGCTTTTCTCTCCTCTAAGTATATAATCCATCAATTTCACTATGTGTCTTCACACTTTCTCCCACATAAAAGGCAGAACACACATCCCAAAGCCTTGCCGCAGATTTCAGCGTGGGTCAGCAGCATGAGGTAAACATCGTGCTGCTTCTGAGGCTAGGCTTCAAAACCCTTGCATGTTTCTGTTTGCTCTCTTGTGCTTTTGCCACTGCCATGAGGAGGACTTGTGGGACCAGCTCACTGTTCCTCGAGGAGAGTGAGAAAAATGAGGAGCAGAGACACCCACAACCAAGCCAAGCCTGGAAGAGACCCCACGGCCAACCCAGATGCATGAGTGAGCCTACATAAGATCAGTCAATTAGCATTTCCACGAGCTATGACAATGAATGGTTTGTGCTTTAAGTCACTCAGTTATGGGGGAGTGTTAGGCAGCAATAGCAAACTGAAACATAAAAACATTTTAATATGTGATTTTTTTATGTTATAAAAGTTTTTTTTTTTTTTTAAATAATGGAAAGAAGAGAAAATGTTTAAAGGAAAGACATAAACTGCTAAATCCCACCACCCTGAAGTAAGTATTATGATATAAAAGTATAATGCATATATTCTACTTTCTATGTATCAGGCATTCTTCAAAAAACTTGACATGTATTAAAGCATTTAACACTCATACAGTTCTGTACAGATGACTAGCTAGGTTTTAAATATGGGGGAAATTGAATCATAAAACGTTTAAGTAACATAGCTAATAGGGCTCAAAACTTGGATTTAAACCCAGAAAGTATGGCTCCCTCAGCAATACCTTTAAAGCACGCTGTTATATGGCCTCTCTCACTAACTCAGACATTGTACTTCTTTCTAGTCTGTCCTATTGCCCCTTGGCCTCCATTTATCACTATGCCATGTAGGATGTAGCTGGATAAAGTGCATCCCAGGGAGAGACAACAGAATGAGCAAAGGGCTGAAACAGGGCCAGAGATAATGACTCCAGTTGCATAAAGAATGGATTTACCAGTTTGTCAGAAGCCAAGCCGATGAACTCATTCAGTTACCTCTGGGAAAGGTTTATCTCACCATTAAAACTAGGTATACTTTTGTGGTTTAATTGTCATTTCACTTTTGCTCAATATCCCAGCTTCTTTAAGCCCAGAGATTTGAAAATGAAGCTTCTTAAAAAAACAACAACAACAAAAAAAACAACAGTTGTCTCTAGTGACCAAGACAAATACTACTTAAAATGACAACCATGGAACTGAAGGCAGTTGTACATTCAAGCGTTTAGACATTTCTGTACACAGCCTGCTTCAAGATTTGTTTGTGTCGGCCAAGCACTGTTCACGAACAGCCTATTGTGCAGGTGGGAAAATTACATAATAAGATAGTATCACATTCCCTGACACTCCTGTGAGGATAAGTTGTATGAATTGACTGCCTTGTACTACCCTGCTCTGAGCCAGAAAAAGGTGGGCAGCCAGGATCCAGCTTTTTTCAATGATTATCGTTTCTAGCATAGGAGAATAATTCACGGACACTCACAGGGATATTCTCCTTGGCTTCTCTGTGCTGTGGACTACAATTTTATGCTTTTGTGCAAAAAGGAGCTGAATCCTTCGGCTTAGAAGCCAAGCCTTGCCCTTGTGAACTACACATGAATGATCATGGCATCCTAATGTAAAATAGCTTTTCATTGTCCCTCCTGAGTCTCATGCAGGTTAGTGCCATACCTTGAAACATAAAAGTTAACACTTAAAAAAAAAAGTCATTTACTGCAAAAGTGCCTGAGGGAGGAGACACAGCTGTGTGTGTCCAGATTTGGCTTTAACGCTACCTCTCACCTAATCACTTTTGGCAGCTTGTCTTTTAGGCTAAGATCTGCATGTGACAACTTAGTTTGGCCTTGCAAATAACATCACAGTCTCTAAACTTAACCAAAAGCCCCCCACCAAAGGCTCATCACAATCAAATGGAATCAGTCGTTACGGCTATTCTAGAATTTCTCGTCTGTGAGCCTGAAGGTTACATTTTCTAATAGGCTTCACCTGTCATACACTACCGCTCAGGAACAGGCTCTCTGTTATTTTCAACAATATGAATTCCATGAATAGTTTTGAAATCCCTATGCTGGGCAGTTTTCTAGTTCTTTGTAAGAAGTTCAGGGCCAGTTGAGAAGTCAACCACATACACGCTAAATTACACACACTATGGGGATTGCTGTGATGGAACCATGGGCTACAGAAGCTCGTGGTATTGCAGCCTTGCAATTCAAAGTGTTGTCCCTAGACCTGCAGTATTAGCATCATCACAAGATGCTTGAAAAATGCTACTAACTGAATCGATCTGCAGGCGAGGAACCAGATCCTCAGGTAATGTGTGGGCACATTCAAGTTTGAGAAGCATCGCTTTAGAGCAATGTTTCTCCAACTTTGCTCATATTGGAATAACCTGGAAACTGTTAAAACTCCTGATGTTCAGGCTGTGCTCAAGTGTTATTGAATCTGAATCTCTGCTGGAGGGTCCCAGCCTCAATATTTGTTTTTAACCTCCCACCTTCCCCCCATCAATAAGGTGATTCCCTTCTTGGTGCTGCCAACTTTGAGAAGGCAGTCACATTGTAAGGAATTGTCTACTTAGCATCCATACCTGTTTTCTAGGAACACATATTATTTAATTGAAGACACTATTGCCTACCCAGCAACCAATCTTCCCATTTCCTTGCTAATACCTGGAAAGCTTTCTAACATGTGTTTTCCAGGAATTAGAGAACTAAGGGCTAAATTTTTATTCACACTGTAAGCCAATACTGGTAATTCCATTCCTCTGCCAGTGACTCACTTAAAAATGGACATACAGTATTCTTCTGGCCAAAATGGAAGAGGAGATATGGGTTCAGGACTTCCAGGATAGCATTCTTCACTCTTAAAGAGGAGCCTCAGGAAGGGATGTGTTCTGTGTGCCTTTTGCAGCCTATGAATATTTTGGTGTGATACCTATTGCCACTGCAGAAAGCTCATGACCATGAGACGAGGCCATGCTTATGGGGAGAGGAATTCAGGGCAGAGAGTAGGAAAGACACTGTGTTATAGCTGACCTGCTGAATTAACCGATAACTACTTCTGATCCCTTATCTGAGATGCTATATTTTCTTATGTGTTAAGACATTTTAACTGTCTTCTCTTACTTTTGGCTGAAAGCATCATAATAGATAATCTTTATCTCATAGATGGGGAATAATAGTACATGGTATAAAAAATCCTAGAATCACAACATGAATCATATTTTCAGTATAGAAAGGGACCCCAGACACCATCCATTCCAACTGCTTACATAGTCTCTGGACAGCACTGAAATAGGTCTTGCTTCCAGCAGAAGAGTAACAGAAAATATAGAAAACTTGCTGATTTGGTATTTTTGCAGGACTTCTTCTTATTTTCTGTCTCCAACTTGACAGATGAGGAACATGCAGAGAAATAGATTGTTTCTGCCTAAAGGGGCACACAACGCACTGCTCACAGACATACATCCGTATGCACATGGCGTGTATGTGAAGAGCATTGCTTATTGGAAAATGGAAGAACAATGAGTGGTCTGTGAAAAGTTATCCTTGAGTTTTTCTTTGTTGGCTGTACTTTATGTGGAATCCAATATAGAATTACACTTAGGAGAGGCTAGTAAATTTAAATTTAAAATATTGTTTTACTTTCCAATAGGTTGTAACTAAGTCAGGGAAAAAAAAAAAAAGCTTGTAGTCTGGATTCCAAATGCTGTAGGTTCCAAAGTTGCTTGCGATCATGCCTCATGAGGGCAGATACTTTAGTCTGTTTCATTCATTGCAGTATCCCCCAGTGCCTAGAACAGTGCCTGACACATAGTAAACAATTACAAATATTTGTTGAAAAAAATGAATAACTTTTCTAGTTACCATTGTACCTCAATTTCTATCTCAGTATCTGAAGGAGAGCACATGCTTAATAATTCTTAAATAACCTAATGAATAAATGAACATAGATTATTCATTAAAGCAAATATTAGGAGGGATTAGGAGCAGATGTTTGTTAATGTATTTTACTTGATTATTTTTATCAGCTTTATATGGAACCCTACAGTCTGCATTAGGCTGGGTTCACTCAAGGAAATAAGAACTTCCTGTGAAAAATAATATAAAGGGAACCACTTCAAAATGGAATCGAAGCCACCATCCCAGAGGAACTGCCTTGCAGGTCTCACTCCTCAAACCTTTAGAATGTTTGAACTGGGAAAAATAACCTTTGGACTGGGCCAGGGCAGCATTGTCTTCCAAACAACTGTTTGTAAAGATAAAAGCAGAACAGACCTTCTGTCTATATGATATTCATTAGAATGAGCACTACCATGTATAGCTAAAGAATAAATTAGCTTATGTGCATCTATAGAAATTCCTTCCTAGGCTTATATTAACACCAATAGAAATTCCTTCCTTCCTTCTATTCATGTAATTATTCCTCTTCCCTTACTCAGAAAAACCCCTTACCTTCACCTCATACACAGAATACTGTTTAAGTTTCTGCCTTAATCAGTGCATCCTAGAAATAAAATTCTTTTAGATCTCAAATAAGCACTTGTCTCTCTTTTTTTTTCTTTTTTTTTAGGTTATCATTCCTAATAATTTCTCTCATTAGGTTATTTGCAGACTGGCTTCTCCAAAGCTTACCCACTTACCAGATAAACAATTACTATCTGTTCACCACCCAGAGTCAGTTTTCCTACCATCGCCATATATTTGACTCCCTTTTCCTTCTTCTACCACCGCCCTTCCCCCTTCCCCTCTGCTAGCCACTAAACTGTTCTCTGTGTCTATGTTTGTTTTTTTGTCTGTCTTGTTCCTTTGCTGCTTTCAGTTTTATATCCCACATATGAGTCAAGTCATATGGTTCTTGACTTTTTCCATCTGATTTATTTTGCTTAGCATGATAATCTCAAGATCCATCTATGTTGCTGCAAATGGCAGTATTTCATCTTTTCTTATGGCCAAGTAATCTTCCATTGTGTATATATGTGCCACATCTTCTTTATCCAATCATCTATTGAAGGGCACTTTGATTGTTTCCATGTCTTGGCCACTGTAAATAATGCTGCAATGAACATCGGGGTACATATGTCTTTACTGATAGATGTTTTCAAATCTTGGGGGTAGATATCTAGGAGAAGGATTGCTGGGTCATTCGGTAATTCTATTCTTAGTTTTTTGCAGAGTCTCCATAGTGTTTTCCATAGTGGCTGCACCAATTTACATTCCCACCAACAGTGTATGAAGGTTCCTTTTTCTCCACAGCCTCTCTAACACTTGTTATTATTTGTCTTGTTGATGATAACCATTCTAAGTGGTGCTAGGTGGTATCTCATTGTGGTTTTGATTTGCATTTCCCTAATAGCCAGTGAAGCTGAGCATCTTTTCATGTATCTGTTGGCTGTTTGTATGTCTTATTGGAAATAGTGTCTGTTCATGTCCTCTGCCCATTTTCTAATTGGATTGTTTGTTTTGTTGTTGAGTTGTATGAGTTCTTTATATATTTTCGATATTAGCCCCTTATCAGAGGTGTTGTTTGCAAATATCTTCTCCCATTTCGTTGGCTGCCTCTTTGTTTTGTTGATGTTTCTTTTGCTGTGCAGAAGAGTTTTAGTTTGATATAGTCCCATTCATTTATTTTTGCTTTTACTTCCCTTGCCTTTGAGGTCAAATTCATAAAATCCTCTTTGAACCCAAGGTCCATAAGTTTTGTACCTATGCTTTCTTCTATCCAGTTTATTGTTTCAGTTCTTATGTTTAGGTCTTTGATCCATTTTTAGTTAATTTTAGTATATTTCAACAAAGTAGCCTGCCCAGTTTCTGCCTATAAAAGCCTTTAATATTGCATAGCCTCTCAGGGCTGTTCTCTACCTGCTAGATGAGTGACCTGCCAGATTCATGAATCACTCATTAAAGTCAATTATATCTTCAAATTTGCTCAATTGAATTTTTGTTTCTTAACACTATTTTATAGATACCCTGAAAGTTGGAGTAACTAAATGACCTGTAAGATTCTTCCAGCTCTAAAATTCAACAGTTTAAATATTGTTAAGAAACAAACAAACAAACAAAAAACGTTCTTGTATATGAGCTAAAATCTATTCTGATATAGATGTTTAAGTATTTGAAGCTACCTATGATCTACTCTGTCATTTATTGTCTATAATAAATGACCATTGATAAGGAAAATGTAC